>NC_056680.1:40296097-40910918 GCF_018350215.1 Panthera leo
TTAAAAAAAATTTTTTTAACGTTTATTTTTGAGAGAGACAGAGCATGAACGGGGGGGGGGGGGAGGGGGGGGACAGAGAGAGAGGGAGACACAGAATCGGAAGCAGGCTCCAGGCTCTGAGCCATCAGCCCAGAGCCGGATGTGGGGCTCGAACTTACAACCTTGAGATCGTGACCTGAGCCGAAGTCGGACGATTAACCAACTGAGCCACCCAGGCACCCCTCTACATGTCAATTTTATTGCACGCAATGATCCATATTAGCATTATCTCCTACCATAAAAGCAATACAGCCGCCAATCAAAGGGGAAAGGTGTGGTTACATTTTTGCAAGCATCGCACCCAAGGCCTTATGAAAACCATTTTATTATGTCATTTCCATCTCCCTGGTGTGAACTTCATATTGGTCTCATAAATATCTCTTATAAACTTAAATTTGTTAGCTGTTTTCCTCAAAGACTAGGGGAGTGTTTAAGATAAAATTCCACCCTCACGCCTCTAATCATAAAGAAAAGGACATATAGGAAGACTGTGGCAAACAACTGCTGTCATGCAGAAATTAAAAGAATATTAAGACAAGTGTTTAATGATGTTTTATGTGACCATGGTCATTTAAGTTTCAAATAGGATCATAATGGAGATTGCATGAAGCTGTGCAAGATAAGGAAGGGGTTAGTTTCACATGTATTAAGACTCTTCGGCTCTGGGGGGTGACAGCCTCAGTTTATTTTATTTTATTTTATTTTATTTTATTTTATTTTATTTTATTTTATTTTATTTTATTTTATTTTTTTTTAACGTTTATTTATTTTTGAGACAGAGAGAGACAGAGCATGAACAGAGGAGGAGCAGAGAGAGAGAGGGAGACACAGAATCTGAAATAGGCTCCAGGCTCTGAGCGGTCAGCACAGAGCCCGACGAGGGGCTTGAACTCACAGACCGTGAGATCATGACCTGAGCCGAAGTCGGACGCTTAACCGACCAAGCCACCCAGGCGCCCCAGACTGCCTCAGTTTAAATACAGGCTGATCACTTTTGTGTTAAGTCATCTTGAGCAATTAACCTCCTGGTGACTCAGCATTCTTATCTGTAAAATGGGTCAACAGACGGACCTAACTCACTGGGTTGTTGTTAGAATTCATGAGGCCATACATAGAAAGTAGTTAGGGTTTGTGCCCCGGAAGAGTGAGTGCTCAATAAATGTTAGCTGTCTGTTATCCTCATTCATTTCAAGAATTATTGGGGAACCCACTATGTGCCAGGCACTGATCAAGTGGTAACCAAAGCTCGGTGACACCGGGTGAAGAGTGAACACTGTCTGGGCTCTGGGGTGAGACACAAAGGGGTCTGAATCTCTGCTCTGCCATTTACCAGATGGGATGCCAGGAGGACTACCCTACCTCTGTGCGCCTCAGTGTCCTCTACTGAGAATTTAGGTCATTCCAGCACTTCCTTCCTAGGGTTTCTGTAATCACTGAACGGTGTCAAAGGCCCTGGGGCAGGGCTGAATGTCACCATTGTCACCACCCTGCAAACCTGGACAAGTTACCAGAGTTCTCCCTGTACCTCATCTGAAAATGGAGCTGTCAAGATTCAGTGTAAAGGGTCTGGCTCAAAATCAGCACTCTAACAGGAGACACCAGCCCTCGTGTGGTTTCTAGACATTCCGGCTGACAAATCTCGGTAAAACCTGACTGCAAATACATTGTGTGAGGACATCAATAAAAAAGATTTTGTGTTGCACTCATGTCTATGGGAAAGAAGCCTTTCTCAATCCCAGCATCCGCCTCAAGGATATAGTATTCTGGAGTACTTGTACTGGATGTTGGCTTTGTGCCAGGAATTGTGCTAAATGCTGTAGACGCATGATCCTATCCCCTCTTCCCAATAAGAAGGTCATGGGTGAGGTCAGCGGCATTCTCTGTTTTTATAGATGAGAAAATCAAAGCCCAAGGAGCTAAAAGCAGCATCCTAAGACTTGTGTGAGTCCTAAGCAGTAGAGATGGGATTTGAATCACGTCTGCCCAAGTTCAAGCATAGGTTCTAACCCTCTAACCCCTGACCTGCACAGCTGGAGCACTGTAACCTGACCTCGGCCCAAAGCAAAGGTAAGATTAGGTGTACACAAGATGGGAGGGTAGAGTGAAGAAGAGCCTTCGTCACAAAAGGGGCAGGTGAGGCACCGATAGGAAATGCAAGGCTCTGATGAGAAGCAGGAAATTCGTGGCTTAAGAAAGACAGCCACGGTTGACAGCTTGGTGGGAACGGGTGAGCCGGGCCAGGCTGAACCAAGGTGACTATGTCCATGGACCTATCCCAGAAACTCCCCTTGGTAATGGTCCATGTTTAACAAGCAGAATGAGAAAACACTGGTTTTGGACCTTCACTCACCCACCCCTTCCTACTAAACTGTGAAAAGCTAAAGGCACAGGAACCTCTGGTCTCAATTCTCTTCTTACAAAGTTGTCCCTTCAAATTTTAGCCTCTTGTTTCTACCAACTTCCTGAGGCATTCTGTGGAGCTCTCACGATGGGCCACGATTTAAAATAGTCCAACTAGGAGGAGAGTAATGTTAGTCTTATGTTAAAACAGGAAACTCTTCAGCGGGAAGAAAACCAGCTCCATGAGACATTTCGAAGTCCTTGAATCTTATAGGAGCCACAGGCCAAGACATCAAATTTTAAAAGAAGGTTTTGACCTCAATGATCTGTGTTTTATTTACTCCTCTTGACAAGATTATGATATTTCCTCTTTTTCAACAACACCAATGTCAGGTAACAAACCAATGGATGCCAGGAGAAATGAGAACTAATGATGATACACTTTAAATACAATTTCCTGACTCTTGTGGATTTGTGTCTTATATTTTTAGTGGAACTTCAACAGTGGTTTGAAATCTTTTTTGTTTGTTTTCTATATTTTTTAAATATTTTATTTATTTATTTTAGAGAGACTTGAATATAGACTCCCTGTAATGTTCTGGATCCTTAATCACAGTTCCTTCTTGGGGTCCCTCACACGTGCGCGGTGAGGGCACCATGTCACCACCTGCTGGTTCCTGTCCAACGGAAGCTACTATATTGTTAGGAGCCTGTGCGTCAGAGAATCCGACATGTCCATTCTTTTGCTAGAAAACCATAATAAGGTTGGATTATAGGAAGAAGAATGGTTTATGCTTCCAACTGGTTAAAAAAGCCACTTAAGGGGCGCCTGGGTGGCGCAGTCGGTTAAGCGTCCGACTTCAGCCAGGTCACGATCTCGCGGTCCGTGAGTTTGAGCCCCGCGTCAGGCTCTGGGCTGATGGCTCGGAGCCTGGAGCCTGTTTCCGATTCTGTGTCTCCCTCTCTCTCTGCCCCTCCCCCGTTCATGCTCTGTCTCTCTCTGTCCCAAAAATAAATAAAAAAACGTTGAAAAAAAAAATTAAAAAAAAAAAAAAAGCCACTTAATCTCGTATTTCAACACCTCTCTCTACACAATGGGACACATAGTCCCTAGCCTCAACAGGGGAAGCCCCATGCATTTGCTCCTAAAATACTTTGTTCTTTGCACAAGCTTTCCCACATGATTGGTGTTTTAGAACTGTATTTTTTTTAAAAAAGCACATCATCTCTAATTATACAATTCCTACATTTTTAGTTTTAATCTTTACTGGACATCAACAGTTCCAAGTGGTATTATGATGGGTAATTTTCAGCATTTTTATTATGAAAAATTTTCCTGATCATCTTTTCTCTCTTAATTATCCCCATGAGGCAAATTGTAGAATAAAGTCTGCAATTAGCAGGATGGCCTTTGCTACTCCAGCGTCCTCAGGGTCAGGGGGATGTGCTCCATATTTTATTCTCCTAGCTTTTGGCAATGGACTCATTTTGGAGAGGGATGATGGTACGTGTGTGTATTGTCCTAAACTGTGACAATATTCTCTGTTTTTAATTGCGAATTATTGCTCTATGTGTTGAGAAAATTTAGGTTAGAGGAGAAAAATATGTGTCTCTTTCCTGCTGGTTTGAGATATACTTCTAAATTTGAATAAAATTTCTAGAAGACAAAACACTTGATCCTACCCACTCACACTTCATCTGTACTATGTCTAAGAATATTGCATTTAAGAGTACTTAACATGCAGCGAAGAATCCAGATAGATCTTCAGTGAATTGCCAAGAGATTCATGGTTTGCAGATACTCCCCTTGCAACGAGAGACAACTTTCTATCAATAGACTATATAAATTCTCTTTACGTTGTCTCCACTGAAGTACAGAGTTACCTAGTGATCACTGTGAGAAATTAATGCAGAATTCTGGAAATATTAGCTTTGAAAGAAGAGCCAATGAAAGTCAGCAGGAATGATGGACTCTGGAGGCATGGAAGAAACAGAAATTGGTAAGATTTAGAGCCTTTATGAATCAAAAATAAACTTAAGGTGGTAGTTCTTTCTCAAAGATTTATACGTGTGATTTATAAATGGCACCAAAAGAATAATGATGACATCGTGGGATATTTATCGCCTCTAAAATAGGGAATAAAATGACTCTCCCTCTCAACTTCACAGGTACCGAGGGCTTTAAAATATGACCACATTATAATAATTGATCTTCGCTTTTTTGGTGATTAAATTCTGGGGAATAAGAATGGCAGAGTAATTACAAGTTTAAGCTGCACAGAACTCCAGCATAGAGAAGGCCCATGATAATAAGTTTTTGGATCTTAACAGAGATAAAAAATAAAATGAAAGATGTGTGTGAAAAGGATGAACATTACAGCCCTTCTAGATTCAATTCCACAATCTCCTGCTCCAGCAACTCTGCCCCATTGTGGGAGCATCAAGTATGTCCCCAAGGATAAGGATACTCAACTGTTACAACCTCTTGACTTCATTTTCTTGCTCTCAGTTTTGGTTACCCAGAAGCATCACATCAGCGTGGCAGGTCCTTCAGACAACCCCCTCTCGGGTCCAGCAGGGGATACAGAGGAGACGGACTCCTTGCCTGTGGCCACCTAGAGAGACTTTGTTTAGGTGACAAAATAACCCGGAGTCTATTCCAGTGAACCCAGCCATGGACGACTCCAAGGAGAGGCTGGCCAAAGCACAATTGTGAACTCTCTCCTCTGCTGTCAGACTGTTAGTGACCTTTAATGAAGAAGCTAACCGGGTTGCTTTTGTGAGAGCAAAGAGGATAAAACTCTTTGCAGGGCACAGGAATTAGCGTGCGGACTCCCATCCCTGCGACAGACAAGAACCTGCAGCATTTTCTAAGATGATTTATTAGACCTGGGCAACATTTGCTAGAAACCTACCAAGAGCAAATCGTCTGGGAAGGAATTAATGATCCAAACACAACACTTGATAATGCAATTAGAATATGAGGAAATGCAGGGGTTTTCCAGAGAGAGAGAGAGAGAGAGAGAAGTAGGGAGGGAGGGGGACACAGGGAAAGATGGAGGGAGGGGGAACAGAGAGATAGAGGGAGAGAAACAGAAGTATGTGTACATGATTTTGGTTATGTCAAACCTAAAGCCAGAAAAAGGGTCTAACGAATTTCTAAAAGAGTAAAGTTGTCAGAGGGGAGGAGAGGACTGGGGTGAGATTTCTAGTTCTGGTGTTTGCATAGAGTTTAGCAAGTGTGCCCAGCTGAGTGGAAATGCACTTGCAGCTATGTTTCAGCAAAACAGGGTGTGGGACTGACAAAAAGAAATCAGATGGCTGGCAGCCAAAATATGGATCCCCATCATGGAATGGCAGAGCCCAGCTCTGGGAACAGTGTTTGTCTTTAGCTCCTGTAGGCAACAGTAAAGATGTCTCCCCCGCCTGCTGCTTGTGTTTGGGTCAGGGATTCTTTTCCTTTAAACCTTTACTTAGTTGACTTAGAAACCAAGAGTCTGAAGCTCTGGAAGCTTCTCTCTGACCTCATTTCATCTTGCCTCATGGATGAGCTCACTGAAAAATGTGTTTTCCAGGGGTAACATCCCCCGTGTGTATCTAGAGGAAATGTCTGGCAGTGTATATACACTTGTTCTAACTGCTATCCTACGATGTGCACACACTCTCCCTCTGGGTTGTGTTACTAGGTTCCTTTTATTTTTATGAACGTAGGACTCTATACATTTTAAAAAAATGTGTTGTTGAACACTATGTTCCCTTACCCCCTCCATTGGCTTTTTTAGTCTGGAGAGGATATGGTTAACATTTTTAATGCCTCTCCAGAGCATTTCTTTATTTAAATCTTCGGTGTAGTCATGCTACACAGCCCCTTCATACTCTTCACGTATTCTCCTCTGCTTTAGCTCGGCAAGTAGAAGTCAAGCTTGGGATGGCACCCTGGCAGCCAAGCCCTCTTGGGATACGAGAGAACACAGGGCACGTATGCACAGGAGAGTATCGGGTCATGAAATACTTTTCCTTCAATCCAGGACTCCTTTGGCCCTGCAGCCTCCACCCGGCCGATGCTGACGGCTTCCGTTCAGACGGTCAGGAAGCCCACCCTGGCCACCGTGACTGAATCCTACACCCCGCACGGGGGGCCCTTCTGCCCAGCACCGGCTACCCGCAGAGCTGGGTACCGATGCATTTTCATCTCCCTCCACCTCCGGGTGCTAAGATCATGACTTTGTAAGCCTTGCGGCCCCTGCATCCTCACCAGTGGCCCCTCCTATGGGGCACACACTACAGGTGTTCAATAAATACCATGTTGGACAAGTGACACAATCTGAGCACTTCCTCCAAACACGCTGTGCGTCTCTACCTTTGTGTGTTATGTTTGGGAAGCCTTGGCCTTTCGTACTTCTTTTGAAAGCCTCTTTTCCTGTTTCCCCTTTAAGAGAAATGACGTGGCAACGGTGGGGGCCGATAATGTCCACACAAGTTGTCCTTGCCGCAGCCGCTGCCATCACTTTACCTGTCTGTCCCCTAGAGACCTTTTACCCCTAAAGATGACTCTTTTAGCCCAACTGTGGAGGCGTGGCTGCTCCTCCTCTGGAAATGCTGGCTTCCTCCCTTGGTCCCCAGAGCCTTGACTAGCTTGTTTGACAATATGTAATAGGTGACACCATGCCATACAGACGCCAGGCCATGAGTGCTGGGAGCACAGGGCTGGTTTCAGTCTTTCCCTCAGCATGTGGGCCAGAGAACAAAGCAGGCCCTCAATAAATGCTGGCCTCGGGGCACCTGGGTGGCTCAGTCGGTTAAGCGTCCAACTTCGGCTCAGGTCACGATCTTGTGGTGAGTTCGAGCCCTGTGTCGGGCTCTGTGCTGACTGCTTAGAGCGTGGAGCCTGCTTCAGATTCTGTGTCTGCCTCTCTCTCTCTGCCCTTCACCCACTTGCACTCTGTCTCTGTCTCTCTCTCAAAAATAAACATTAAAAAAAATTTTTTTAAATAAATGCTGGCCTTACAACAACTACAGGGTGACTCTCTACTGGGATAACTTGCAAATGAATTCCTCTCCTGCCTTAACAAGGTGCTAAGATGAACCTCCCTTGAATGAGGCATCACAGGATGCATCACGTAACCCCAACAGCTCTGGAACTGCCTCCCTTTCAACAAAGGAGGAAACTGAACACAGTTTCTTGGTCCAGACTTTTGACGATGCTTCTGCTGCAGATCTGTATTCCCCAGATTACCTTACACTGTCATTATACGCTCATTAGTAGAAGATTTACTTTCTGACCTCCAGCCATCCCAAAATGTAAACCCCCGAGGAGAGGGACTGTGCTTCTGACCACACTGCCAGACATTCAGTGCAATGCCAGGGACGCTGTTCAGATGGTGTGCTTGAGTCACACAGTCCTGTGTTCGGATCCCCGTTCTGCCCCTTAGCAGCCGTGCGATCCCAGGCCCGTGAATGAGCTTCTCTAACCCTCAGTTGCCTCGTCTATAAGATGGACATAACAACAGTACCTGCACTTTAAGGGGCTGTGTTGGAATCACACGGGATTCCACATATAACAGCTGTACATAAACCACGTGCATGGCAAATGACACCCCCCCGTTATTTATCATTGCTACTGGCATGAAACTCCAAATCAGTGGAACGTATTCGTCTTGGGCCTTCGCTGTCAATTCAAGGACAAAGAATACAATGCTGGAATTGTTTCCTCCTTTCTCTGGACAGTTCTTAACTGTGTCCAGATGTGGAGTAGAGTTGGTTCTGAAACTTGACGACCCCTTGAGAACAAGATGTTCTGACTCTTCACAGTGACTTCTCCCTGATGTTTTCCCCCACCCCCCCTCCCCCGTCCCCGTCACCATACGGGGCACAGGCACCTGCTCTCAGGTTCTACTCCTTGGAGGAACCCGGACAGAACCCTCATTGTGGGGGGCAGAGATGAGACAGACAGGCCAGCAAACTTGAACTTTCATTCCTGGACAGTTTCCAGCTACCTAGGTTTGTACTACAAACTTGAGGCTTAGCGAGTTGCTAGCGAGAGAAGAGAAAAGGGGCCCAGGGAAAGAGAGGCACCTTTGGTCGGGGAATCCTAACACCTGCCAACACAGTGATACACGCAAGTGAGGGCAACAGAGGGCAGCTGGTACCTAACATGCCAAGTGGTTGCAATACAAGTCATTCATGCCAGGCGTTTTATAGCTCGATAAAAAGGAACAGAATCCTGGATGCAAAATACCGCTGCGATTCTGGGGGGAAATACCCACTGCTTTTCATCTCCTGATGCCAAGTGAAATACCGGTAGGAAGGATACTAATTTCTCTCTAGGTTTTCCAGACTCCCTAAACAGTAAACAGCTGCTTGGTAATGGAAAATCGGTTCATATTCTTTAGAGTTTTCTTTTATTAAAATGCATGTCATTTCTAACGTTACGTGCCACACCGCTGACACTTTTGGGCAGAGGAGGGGATTCATTAATTGCCACGTATGGCGAAACAGGAATGTGCTTGGGCCGCGGTACACTGTTTAACACACTGGGAGGAAACCGTTATTTTCCCACATGGCTCACAAATTAACTCTGTTTTCATTGGTTCAATGCTGTGAATCGTGTCTGCCTGCGTTATCTGGTTTATGCATTGTTTGTTCACAAAAAAGACAAAAATTTTCCTTCAGATTTCTTTATATAGAAACACACAAACATGTCAACCCCTAAGAGATGTGTTTGTAAAGACACAAGTTCTAAGTGTAGTCTCACAGATGTCTTCTGTTACAACAAATGGTGTCGTTTCAGAGAATTCGTTTGCAGATGAAGAATGCTTTATGTTAAGGAAAAAAGTAACCAGCATTTTAATACTTTTTAAAGATCTTTACAGACAGCTAACTCCTTCCTCCCCATTATTACTGCGTCTGGTTTACTTTTCTTCAGAGTTTAGAGGGGGGAGGGAAGCTTTTTAACATTTATTTTTTATTTTATTATTATTTTTTAAAAGCAGGCTGTATGCCCAGTGCAGAGCCCAACACGAGGCTTGAACTCACAACCTTGAGATCAAGACCTGAACTGAAATCAAGAGTCGGGTGTTTAACAGACTGAGCCACCCAGGTGACCCTGGAGGCTTTTTATAATCTATGATATTTCTGGGTGAATATCCTGAGTCTGGGTGGCTCAGTTAAAGGTCCAACTCTTGACTTCAGCTCAGGTCATGATCTCACAGTTTGTGGGTTCGAGCCCCACATCAGGCTCTGTGCTCACAACAGAGCCTGCTTGGGATTCATTCTCTCTCTCTCTCTCTCTCTCTCTGCCCATTCTCTGCTTGTGCTCTCTCTCTCTTTCTCTCTCTCACAAAATAAATAAACTTAAAAAAATAATCTATGATATTTCTTCTTGGGGCTGTTCTTCATATTTTATTCAGTACTGAAGACATTAAAAGTTCTGTTAAGATACACGTAAATATAAAGAATGCTACGCTGACTACTTGTGAGCCCATCCCCCAATTCGGGAGAAGAGCCTACCAAGTCGTCACTTTGACAAGCTGCAAATCGCACGTCCGTGGGTGGCCAGAGTGCCAAGAGCTCAAGAAGGTGGCACTAGAGAGAGACCTGCCCTCCCAGGGGACCAGAGTTACCGCAAAACTATAGCACAATAAAACAGACACTCTTAGTGCAAGGTTGGTGCAGGGAGACTCTCAGATGGCCAGAACAAAAAGGCCAGAAATAGCCCCAAACTTGACACAGGGAAAAGGGCAGTGCCCTTCGATGGAGAAGAGATGGGCTGTTCTCCAAGTGGTGCCGGGGGATCCATACTAAAAAAGTGAGGTCGACTCCAGCCTTACACCTTTCTGTGAAAAGCAACATTTATATATAGCTTTTGGAAGAAAATATAGGAGAGTAGCTTTATGGCTTTCACCATAGAAAATGTATTTCCTAACACAGACTAAAAGCACAGACCATAAGAAAAGACTGATATATTTGACTATGTTGAATTAAGGGATTTGGTTCAACTGGAATACATCAT
Organism: Panthera leo; assembly: GCF_018350215.1. Taxonomy (NCBI): domain Eukaryota; kingdom Metazoa; phylum Chordata; class Mammalia; order Carnivora; family Felidae; genus Panthera; species Panthera leo. The sequence continues at coordinate 40,306,488 of NC_056680.1, forward strand.
AAAGAGAGGGCAAAGACAAGCCACAAACTGGGAGAAAAGGCCTCCAACTCCTATCTCATAAAGGACCAGTATCCAGACTATGCTTTTAAAAATCCTATGAATCAAAGGAAAAAGATGAAAAATCCAAGAGAGAACTGGGGCAGACACTTGAACGGGCACCGCACACACACCAACGGAAGCACAATATGGCCAATATACACGTCAAAAATAGAATACTCTATTTCATTAATAATCAAGAATAAACCAGATTTAAACCAAAGTGAGATACCTCTTTATATTCACGGCAATGGAAAAATTAAGAAGTCAGGCAACACCAGGTAGGGATGTGGATCAAGAACCTGTCCACTATGATGTTGAAAGACTGTCTGGCATTAATAAAACCAAAGAGATATACACCCTAAATGCCTGCCTGCCTTCACTCTCCCCCTCCCTCCTGTCTTTTCATCCCCTCCTCAGTCTGTCCATCCGTTCACCCATCCATTCATCCATACGTAATTACATACCTCTCACAGCAGTGGTTCCCAAAGGGTGCTCCCCAGATCAGCAGTATCTAAACTGGAGGTGGGGCACAGGACTCTGTGCTTTTACCAAGGCCTCCGGGTGATGCTGATGCCATGTTCAAGCTTGAGAACCAGTGCCCTAAAGGAACTTTTGTACCTTGAAATTGGTGTAAGAACGCAAGTTACAAGTGAAGAGTCCCCTCCTCTACCCCACTCCCTTTTTCTATCAAATAGAAAAAAAGAGGAAGAAGTGAGAACAACTTTAATACCCAGTGAATATGGGAATGAGAAGCAAGGCGAGGCAGATACTTAGTTGCTGGTGGGTGTCATACAAAGAGGCTTACTGGGGGGGGGGGGAAATTGGCACTACCTATGAAGACCTCTACAATTGTTTATCCTCTGACACAACCCATAAAAATGTACACTAAGATCATTATTAAGGATTGGTCAGTGGTACTGTTTCATTGACACATACAGCTAGACCGAGTCCTGCAACCTGGAAGTGTCCCGGGAGCAGGGTCTATCAATCGGGACCTGCCATCATGGTGATGGCCACACGCTTCATCATCAGAAAGGGGACCGTGCTCTACTTATTTCACCCAGGATTCTGCAAATTACGATTCATTTGGTTCACAAGTCCTTTCTAAAAACACATTTTCTTCTGGTAGGAGGATTGTGCTTACCATCATTCACATTATTGGGGATTACGTTTATTAGATTAATTTCCCATTTACTATCGGGAAGGTAGTGTTTGTAGGAATAGGAGGGTGTAAACATTAGGGGGATGCAGGATAATTCTAGAATCTCAGGTAATTCTGAGAGGGACACCGGTTGAAGAAAATTAAAGCTTAATCTGTAGAAGATACCCACACATTTACACACACACGTATTACCTGCATACACACGAACATGTGTCAATGTGTGATGTCTATATGTGCACATAAATTTTTAACAGACAAAACGTCACGAACCTTCAATTTTCCACTTGTAAATTAGATGTTATAGAACAACTTGCTTGAAAAAAGCCCTGCCTAATCGAAACAAAATGACCTTTTGTTTTTTGGTATTAACCAACAGATGGTTATGTTTTGATCTGAACCTAAGTATCTGAGAAATGAGCTCTTCCTGCTACCAACTCATCCAAAGGAAGACTTAAGAGAATCTGCCCGAAATCTTGGGTAACTTAAGACTCCTACCTCTTGCAGTATTTTTGGTTTAACGTTCAACAGAGGTCCTCAAGGCTGAAGGAGCAGCTAACTCACCTGGAGGCCTGGTTCCACACAGACTGCTGGCTCCGCTCACAGAGATTCTGGCTCAGCAGGTCTGGAGTGTGGCTGGAGAACCCACGTTTCTAACAAGTTCCTACGCGATGGTGATGCTGAAACTTCTGGATACCCCTCAACAGTCAGAAAAGCTCTCCTTGATCCCTTCTGCCCCTCACATCAAGATACTTGCATTCCACAATCGAACGCTGATGTTAATAACTTTCTTTCACGTGTGCAGTATTTCAGCTTATTCTTTATTACAAACTGATGGGTATAACCAGATACACTGGGAGAAATTACCCTGCCAGGCCAGATGACCAGCAAACTGGAAAAGGAGGGACCCTTTGCCCAAAGCCGACCAACAGACACACACACAACTCAACATGCCCTTGGTGAAGAACTGGGAAAGCAGGTCATCTGACGTAGACAAACTCATTCCTGACTTTTCTCACCACAGTACTTGCTGTTAGGCAGCAGAGTCTGATGGCATTTCACCAATGTTATGACACCTGCCACACAGGTGAAGGTGATGCTTCTAGAAACGTGGAGCTTTGTGAGCTTTAGAGAGTGGATGCTATGTTCCCTGCTGAATCCCACACTGGTCAGAGAAAGCAGGAGGGTTATTTTGGCTCTGGCATGCTTCTGGAGCTGCTGATGGTGTTCTTTTGTGCCTCCTCTCCCCCACACCCAATATAGCCATGACCTCTCCTTGCATTATTAATGAGTGCAAGAGAAGTCATTTATTAAAGCTACATTTTTTCAGTGTTCCATATGTTTCTCTCTGCCAGCCATGGCAGGCGTGTCATGGGAATGCAGAGAGGGGCAGTCCTCTCCCCTGTGACCATGAACCACCTGCCTCATGGCAGTATGCAGCTGTATCTATGGAAGCCATTAGGATCCTGGGACACTGACTCATTTGTCACTGCTAAATGCCTTCCCAGACCAAAGTGGGACCTACTTGATACATTCCTCATTCAGAAGCCAATTTGGTAAACACGTCCTGAATAGTTTACTGGTTATATGTCAGGACCTGGGGTGTCACATAGAACCAGACAAAGTCCCTGCATTCATGGGGCTGACATTTTCCTGGGGACTGGGGGGTTGGAGACAAGTTAACAGGTACGTGAAATTATGTTAAGTGCTAGGAAGGAAATAAACCGTATACAGAGAGATCATGGGTGGAGGTGGGGGAACCTCGTAGGTCAGGAAGGTCTTTGGGGAGAGGAATGTTCGAGCTGAGTCCTCAAGGATGAACTGGTGAACCATGTTACAGATGGAGGGGAACAACCAGTTGTAAGGTCTTACAGGGAAGGAATAAGGTGGTTTCTGGGGGCTACAAGAAGCCTGCCAGGACCAGAGCAGACACACAATGGGCACACGGCAGGCAGCTTGCTGGAGAGGTAAGAAGAGGCCAGACCACACAGGCCCTTGCAGGCCACAGTTAAGGAGTTAGTTTTATCTAAGGGGCAGAGCGGAGCCAGTGAGCAGGGAGTGGAAACTCAGTTCTGGGCACAGGGCTGGCTGGGCAAACGTGTTGGCAGAATGAATGAAAAGTAAATGTCTTGCAGCCCCCGTGGTCTCCAGCTGCACCTTCTTGATCCAAATCACAGTCATCTCGTCCAACAGCTCGTTCGGGGATTCCTGACCAGTACCCTTGTTTCCGGTCTTGCTCCTGATGCCCTACCAGCACATACAAAATCCATCGTGTTCAACCAATCCCATGCTGAGGGTAAAGGTGGTGACTAGACCTCCCAGGATTTCGCAGTGTAACTGAAGAGGATGATTTAACAGATGACACTGAGACGAGGAACAGAATATGCTCACCTCATGGGAAGGCTCAGTGCAGGGATACGGAGGTGCACAGGACCTCACGGAGGTTCAGTGCAGGGATACAGCGGTGTGCCGGGGCTCATGGGAACACTTAGAAGGACATCTAAGCTGGGGTGGTGGCCAACTGGCCTCAGTTCTAAGAGGAAAGCAAGAGGACTCCTCTCTGGTCACCTAATGCTTTGTACGGCAAGAAGAGGTACGTAGAAAGAGGGGAGCGGGCCCTGGCCTAACCCTCGGCCTGTCCTTCCCATTGCTTCATCTACATTAAAGAGGTTTACGGTCCACTGTTAACTGATGGGAAAACAAGTACTAGTGACAGATAAATGCCCACCATGAAAAAACGTGACTTGCTCAGCCACAGGTAGGTGCCATGTCACTCGGGCAAGAAGAGACGGTTTTTGTTTTTGTTTTTTTTCCTCTTGCTTTGCCTATAACAAATCAGTTTGTGAAGCTGCTTCTAATAATAAAGCTCCGTGAACTGATAGGTTGTTGAAGCAAACACACTCTTACTTGCAGGAACGCTAAACCACGTTCAGCACTTCTATATGGAGGTCGAGTTCATGTTCATCCAATTAACCATCATTAACTCTGTCCACGCTCTATCATACCACAGCCTGGCTGACTCTCAAAACCAACAACTTCAGACGGCGTAAAAGGCACGGATTACTCCCGTTGTTTTGTTGCTGCTCCTGAGAGGCAAAAGAACGTGAACTTTCTTAAATGATCCATTCTTAAAAGTGCCTAGGAAGGTGATGGGAACTCTGCTCTCGCCTGTGTCCACCACCTTCCCCTGGCATGAGGGACCAGAGGCCCTGTCTCAAGCCTTCTCATTTGTAAGAGAACAGACCCAAGAGTCCCCAGGCTGAGAGAGGTGCCAAGCAGCACATGGCCGGCCCTGAGTGAGAACGCCGGGTCTCCGTGTGAGCTCCGCAAAGGTGAGCATGATTTTTAAAAACTAAGCTAAGCGTTCCGTATAATACAGGTCATCTCTTCACTGGTTTGGATAAATATGATTTCTATAAGAGAAGAATTCAGACCTCGGAATCACAGCACAGACATTGCGGCCACCCCCATTTGTGTCTCCTTCGTGTCTCAGTTTATCTTGGAAACGGGGATGGTAATATCCCCAATCCCTTGGTGCTGCTGTGAGGATTTGATGGAGAAATGCACAGTCAGCACTTAGCAAAGTGCTGGTACATAGTAAGTGCTCAGCAAATAATCCTGTGGTTGCTGCAATGAACGTCACCGCAATTTTATCAGTATGTTTCCCTTGCCGTCTTGAAAATGTCCATGGAGACTTCAGTGAATGTATTAGTTATTACAATTTCTACTTTGAAGCCTAAGTCCCAGACAGAATTAATTCCTTACTGCCCAATCGAGTGAGCAAAGATCACTATTCTGCAGAGTCTCTGGCTGACCTGAGACCTTAGAAGAGGTGGAGGGAATGGGCGTGATAACCCCTTCCGCTCCCCCTGGCCTCTATCTGAAAGCCCTCATCAAAGCATCTCTCCATACCCGCCTTCCCTGTGTCCTGAAAGGACACAGCTGTGGGGAGGACTCATGCCTGGCCAGTGATGAGGTCCCTGGCACCAAGCCAACGGAGCCACAGAGGTCTCCATCCCTGGTGACACTGCTCGCACACCCTTTGCCCATAACCAGGTGCCCAGTGTTAGCCAGGTTCTGGCCACAGCTCTAGAGCTCCCAGGCTCCCTAGCCCATCACCCCCCTGAACATGAGATATTCTAGGCAGTTAATCTATCCAAGTAGAAGAATGCCCCCCTTGATAGCCTGAAAGCATCTTCCTTTCCTGTTTCTCTCCTTTTCTTGGAAGCAGCCATGCTTCTGAGTGGTCCGAGATGGGGTACTTTTCCAGAGCAGGAAACAACTGCTAACTGAAACTTTAAAATGTCCCATGGGCACGGGCCCTGTCTTGACGTTCCCTGGTACTCTACAGTGACCCGGAAAGCACAAAGACTGCTATACCTCAACAGAAAGGGCAGGTAGGACACTTGTCTTGTACTGTCCTCAGAAGTACTGCAGACATCCCCTAGTATCTCGGCGTATCCCGTAACGCAGGGCATGCATCACTCATACGTGTGTGCTCTCCGCAGTGTCCTTTAACGACCAGGCAACTTCATGTGTTGCTGTTGTTTTTCTAATGTGATTAAAGGTACAATAAGGTATGTGTGCAACAAGAGGCAAAGCCATTGTTCTGCATCATTAAGCTCACAGCAGCCCCAAAAAGAAATTGTAGGCAGCTTGCCAAAGGCCCTAATGAAGAGCATCTCTTTGAATTATCTCTGGATGAGGAAAGGATCAAGTCTGAGCCCCAGAATATTTGATCCTCTTTGTGCTGCTGTTACGAGGGCTTACTGAAGCCAGACACACTGGACCTTCTGGAACTGTAATTTATGGAAACCTTAATTTCCCTGCTTTTAATAAGGCTTTGCATAATAAGAAGGGGAATGCAGTTATTAATTCCTGCAAGTGTTTTGTGAATTCCTTTATGCTATGGTTCAGGACTCGCGAAGAATAGGAGAAAGGGGATTTTACTTAGTTGGCACAAGGGTAATGGGTCCGAAAAGTAGTTTGAGTTTCCTGAAAATAAATCTGCATGGCTTCCTAAATTGCTGACAAAGTGTATTCCAGATGGAAGTCATTTATCAGCAATTTACTGCATGATGCGTTGGCCAGAAATATTTCCACATAAATTCACCTAGTAAAAACAAACAAACAAACAGAATCCAGGCTCTTTCTTTTGGGGGGCCAAGAGGGAAAGAGCCCAAATAATACAGGTGAATAAAGCACAAGTGAACACAGATTTGCAGGTCACAGGGCAGGGTAACCACATTGTGGAGGGGGCCAGTGTAATTAATACACCTACAGCAATGGATCCTAAATAATAGTTTTGTGCATGACAACCAAAAGAAACAAAAATACCCAGCAAGTTATTAAGACTCCATTTTTATGCCTTATATTATATACACAGTAGTGAAAGTCTTCACCATAACCACCCTGGTGATGCTTCTGCTGTTCTGCGTGGTTTGCTTCTGAACGTCTGACTCACTGAGAACTGGGGACTTCGTGCTCATTGCACATGATAACCTGGCAAAATGTGGATTACAACATCACCATATGATCACGCAGGGGATGGAGGGCAGATCTCCAGTGCCAAGGGCACTTTTGCCCAGGTTTCCAGTGTGCCCCCAGACTGCTTTCAAAGGACAGAAGAGTCCAGCGGAGTGCTGGGTGTGAGGTCGCAGGTCAGAAGTGTATGACCAACATTGATTTAAAATGCTTGTGTTTTGTAAGATATGTGCCCTCTGTATAAGGGGTGGTTGGGGGTGGGGGCATGACCAAGCCCCCAAAGGTTTGACATTCTGTATGCTTCAGTGAAGACACACAGAGACAGACACACACACACACACACACACACACACACACACACACACACACACACACACACACCTTTTCTTTACCCAGGGTCATTCTATCATTAGATTATCCACAGAAGCAGCCTTGTTTTGCTGTGTCTTTTTAATGCTAAGCGCCCTCTGGTGGCCTGTGCAAAAATGGTGCCCAACTGCCGGCTACTCCAGTTCTTTTTTTAAACTGTCTGGCTCTTTAAAGAATATGTTAATATGCGACTCAGTGTGATAAATTAAGGAATAAGCACCCTTTTTTTTCTGACCATAAAGACCTTATTCTAGCATTCTAATTTAAAAAAAACCTTTTTAACAGGATTATAATTTTTAGATCAATGAAGAAAAATTGGAAAGATTTAGAATGACTGAAGGGGAAAATACTTAACTGCCAAGTCAGGTTACCAACAACACTATGAAAACCTCAAGGTTCAGGATAAAACTTGAATATCTAAAAATAAAACACTCCACACAAAGGTCAGGTAAGTTATCTGGGTTATCCCTTACACGTCCTATTTCATCTCCACTGAAATTTCACGTGACTAATGATACAGAAGTTTCGAGAAGTCACCTGCTGTGGATGAAGGCACCCAAGATCAAGCCACCTGCTCTTGAAGTTGTTAACATTTTCACAGAGCGAGGTACAGAAATGGCAAGAGTGAAGCATAAATGTGAACCACATGTCCCAGGACAAGAAGTTGCTCAAAGAATCAAGTCTGCAGTAAACGCCTGTGCTCTGCTGAAAGGCACGCCTTCTAACTATTTGTAAACAGAGACAAAACGGCACGGGCATTAATCATCATCCCCGTCTCTTCTCCAACTTGTTCAAAGGGTGACCACGCTTTGACCCTTCCCAAGACATTCGCTGACACTCCAGAGGGCAGTCACTTGTAAAGGAGCTTTGTGACAGGACTGCTGGAAAGACACTTTATGACTGTCAACATCTTTACATATTCAAATACAGGCACCTAAGGAAGTGCCCCTGGGAGGGAAATTACCCAAGAGATTTAACAGAGAATACAGAGAAAAGTCCACAAGGCGGTCTCAGTCAGAATACAAGTACGCACCGGAATCCCTAATTCCTTTCCCAGAAGTTACCGTCTGCCAGGTGAGTGCCTGCCCACGCCCCCGGAATAAAAGGCAAAGCGTTACCTGACAAACTTCATAGAGCAATTTGTACTGCTCCTCTTGCTTCTGCAGGCTGCACAAACTGCATCCCATGTTTAGAGGAACGTCAAAGGAAGGCTTCAGTACGCGCCAGCACCCGGGAAAAGCAGCGTCCTGCGCGCAGGCATGAAGGTATCCTCGGAGAGCCTCAGGTGCATCAGGCGGCTGCAACACTTCACATTGGCGTTGCTCTCCAAGGCTGAAAACAACTCTCTCCCCTTCCACGCTTCCCCTCCTTCCCTCGCAGCGTGCACACACACACACACACACACAGACACACGCACGCACACACACACACACACATACACACACACCACTCCCTCCTCTGAGGGACTCTGGCAGCTGGATTGTGGTCCAATGCACACGCTATATAGACTGCTGCTCATGCATATTAATCAGCTCTCATTGACTATTCATAACAGACAATGATACAGAAGCTATAATTGCCAACTATGACAGTTGAAATTTCTCTAATTAACAAGCAAGTGCTCCAGTGGTAGGGAATAATAAAAGACACTAACAATTTTGTAAGCCATTTTCTGGCAGTTACAAATAAACATGACTGCATTTTTAGCAAGGTCTCTTAGGATAATCCCTAACGCATTTAAGCTAAATAGAAATTCATTTTTAAATATATCATAAAATTTCTGATGATATAAAATGTATTTAATGCTGCAGATAATGATGGCATATAAACGAGTTTTGTGGAATGCACATGTTTTGAATAATATTCGTATAATATTTAGTGCTCTCCCAAGTTGCAGGAAAAATCTGCCACATATGAATAAAATATAAAAATTTAAATTGCAAGGTATATATGTGCGTATGCAAAGTAACCCGGGGGTTGTAAGGAGATAGGCTGCCCTAAAGGTGAGCAAGCAGATAATCACTGCTAAAGTGCAATTTTCAGTTCCCAAAGCAGAAAGTTATTTGTTACAGGGCTGCCCAGCTCACTGGAAGGAAGAGAAGCAGCCAGCTTCGTGCCATCTCTTCAGCTATGCAGACGCTGACAGATTCCTCGGAGCTCATGCCACTGAGCTAACTGTCCCTGTCTACTACAGATCTGTGTCTGATATTCCGTGTCTGCCTAGACTTAACCCCCTTCTGCTCTGTGCTGTGTGTCTAGAAAGCAGGGAGTCGTGATTACACATGGAAGGTGAGGACCGGCCGCATTTAAGAACTGATTCCTCTACCTTGCCTCTTGTTTCCCTTCATCCAGCCTCTGACCCACTAAGTTGGACGGCTTTACAAACAACAACTTTCTTTTCTCAAATGACTACCCCACCACCCCCAATGAAATGCAGAGGTAATATTTTTTCAGCCCAAATCATTCACGATTAAAAATCTCACCACTGTTTCCAAACCCTCACCCCACCTCCATCTTATAAAGGTTGAACTGTCTCCCAGGAGGACTCCCACATCCTGTCAAGATGCATCACAGGGACTGAAGAATAATGCTCCCTTTCTCTGGGAGTCCAGACACACCTGGGATGTGAGTAAAACAGTAAATAAAATCCCACCTGGGCTGGTGGCCAGCAGATACATCTGGTCCCATTTCTCGGACCCAGAAGATGAGGCATGGCAACTTGTCACAGATGAGCTAATAGTCCCGGCTTTTGCTGGAGGGGGAGGAAGGGAACCTCCATCTCAGACCCACACCTGGTGTCACTATCGTGGCTAGAGCCGACAGCTGAGGCGTGCCACGAGGGAAAAGAAGCCACAGATGGCGCTGGGCAGCGGCAGTGACCTCTGACTTGCTCTGATGTTGAGAAGGGCCGTTTGGATCCATGAGCAAGTTACTGAGGGCTCGGTTTCCTGATCTCTAAAGAGCTAGGCAACGAAGTACCTTACAGAGTTTTGTTGGAACGATGTAAGAAAACACAAGCTGTCAAGCCAAAACCAGAGGTCATGCTTGTCCACTGCCCTCACCCAGAGCCTTCCATCTGTAGTTCTGCTCTCTTCTAACCCAAGTGAGATCTCAATTCCTTCCACTTCCATTTACCGTCCACTCCACCTGGACAATCCTAAGACCCGCCCCATGCACCTTCTGCTTCCTCTCTTGCCTACCCGCGGGGTACCCATTGTAAGGTTGCCAGGTCGGTCTTTATAAAGCAGAAACACGATCACTTTTTTTTTGCTTAAAAACGCTGCTACGACTTCTCGTCAAACCTGGATTAGAGTCACATTCTTCACAGGGCTTCCCATGCCCTGTAAACTCCGGTCTTTGTCCATCGGTTTCTATCATCTACTGGTGCTCACTTCACTCCCAGCAAGCCACATCCTTCCTCAGGGCTCCCTCCGCCAGAATGCCCCTCCCTTCTTCTTCCTACCCACTCAGTACCCCCATCTCGGCTCAAATGAAGCCTCGTTAGGAAAGCCTTTGTTGGTGTACCTGGCATGAATTTATTTCTCAATCCTCCAAATTACTGTTCTATCACCCCATTCACTTCCTCAATCTTCCTGTTCATTCAGGCTGTTTGTTGCTGTGTCCTTGGATAAGAACGTCGGCCTCGTGAGGGCAGGTAACTGTGTCTGCATCTCTCCGGGGCTCAGCCCTGTGCAGGCACTGGGACAACACCTGTCCTTTGGTTGAAAGAACACATGAAGACGGATGCCTCACAAACCCATGCCCTGTAGGGTGAACCGGAAGTACCCTATACAGAGGTCAAGAGGGAGCTTGGTTTTCCTCCCCCAAAGCTGTGGACCATTAGGTCATTTTGTGGTAAGCTGTTGTGTGTCACAGTAGCTTATACCCACCTTTTTTCCTGCACGTCCACAGAAAAATAGACAAATGGGCTCCAGCTCAATGGATAAGGAACTGACGCAAACCCTTTTAGTCTTCGTTACAAAACTTTCCAACCTTGTTCAGAAGCGAATTTTATCACATATTGCCCTGTGCTTCAGAAATGTTTCTCAAACTTCTGGGTCTTAGGAAGCCTTCACACTCTTAAAAATTATTGAGAACATCGAAGGGCTGCTGTTTATTTGGGTTACACCTATTGATGTTCACAATGTTAGAAACGATCAGAAATTAAAAAATGCTGATTCCTTCATTTAAAATAGCACTAAGAAACCCATTACATATTAACATAACTAACATTTTTATGAAAAAATTACTGTATTTTCCAAAACCAAAAGAATTTTGCGGGAAGAATGGCATTGTTTTACATTTTCACAAAGCCCTCTATGTCTAACTTAATTGAAGACAGCTGGTCTTTCGCTTCTGCATTTAGTCATTTCTGCTGTGTGATGGCTTCTAGAAAATTCTAATGGACTGTACATGCAGGAAAGAATGAGAGCAAAAGAAAAAAAATAACACCTTGATGTTTATCAAACTCTTGATGTTTATGAACATAGTTTTGGCCCCATAGACCCCCTGAAATAGTTCCTAGGTGACAGTATTGAGAATTGCCACTCCAGAAAGACACATCTGTGAGCTAGGAGTCCAAGACTCTCACGCTTGGTGGCACCTGGGTGGCTCAGGCAGCTAAGCCCCTGACTTCGGCTCAGGTCCTGATCTCACAGGTTATGAGTTCAAGCCCCACATCTGGCTCTCTGCTGTCAGTGCAGAGCCTGCTTCAGATCCTCTGCCCACTGACCACCCCCCCCACCCCTACCCCCGCTCCCAAAAATAAATAAACATTAAAAAAAAAGAGCATCATGCTTGGGGGCGGGCAGAAGAGTGGAAGGGATACTAATTCAAAGGCAACTCATGGTTGGTTTTCCACTCTTACGATCAATTACATAGTATTTGGATTCAAGAATGAAAAACACTTGTACCCATTATGCCTAAAACAGGACTTACCAAAGCGATTATTTGCCGTAGCTATGCCCCTTCCTTTGTACAACCATCTAGAATAGTTTCATTTGCAACATGTTGCTTTCAGGGAGTAAGAAACACAACTGTGTAAAAGGAGGTTCACCGGTACTGTGATATGAACCAAGTCATTTCATATCACGGATCCAAGAGGCACAGATCTTAGTGACAGGAAGTTCTTTACAACAGACCTGTTTCTGAGAGAACGGCTGTCCCAGTAAAAATGAAAAACTAGTTGGCGACACAGAGACGCACATTGTTTGGCGAAGATGCTGAATGTCCTTTTCAAGTCGGTAATCCCATCATCGGAAAGCGCCTCACAGGCTCACCCGCGCACGTGGGCCCTCAGACAGCCGCCTCCTCCTGCCTTCACAGGGATGAAAAATACAGCGCAAAGAAGGGTCACCGAGGACCAAGGAGACACAGACAGAAGAGGCACATACAGTAAGGGCCGAGGGTGCCCAGGGAATAGCTTGTATAATCATTCTCTGAACTTCCTAAAGTCATCAGGAATGCTGTGAGAGTCAGCAGATGGACGGGAGAACTTACGTTCACCTGACTGTGGAAACAACTATCTCGTTCAAGCACATTCCTCCAGCACACAGACTGCGGTGCCTGTATGTCCGATACCTGTCATTTGACCTTCCTGGTTTTTCCTGATGGATGATGAACACAGGTGTCCTCAAACCAGAGTTTCAGTCGGAGGGAATATTCTTCTGGGAAGAGCAATGACAAAAACCAAGTGGGAAGATGGACCCAAGTTCATCAAGTTCTCAAGGGAGAAGCGGAGTCTCTTTGGGGGTCCACACCAGCGGGCTGTGGAGCTGATGTCACGTCCCTCGACTCTCTCAGACACCCGCCCGATGGCTCTGCCTTGCCTTAAGCTCTTTTCAGCTTTCTTCTGGATCGTGACGATTCATTAACTTGGTTTCTTCCTGCTTTGAATCTCACTCTTTCAATTCCTACTGTACAATGCAGCTACACACACACACACACACACACACACACACACACACACACACACACACAGCTGATAAACCACCGCGCTCAAGGCACAGACCAAGCTCCCAAGCACGCGGATCTCACCCATTCTGCTCTGCCCGGCCTCCCCTGTCTGTCTAGCAGCACTTCCTGCATTAGGGTCCTTCGTGCCTCATGTCTGTGCACATGGTGGGCCCTCGGCTTGCACCACCAGCTCCAGAGCCTTCCGTGTGCCCCTTGAATCTGCCCCCCTCTACCCCCGCAACGGAGGCCCTTAGCACTTTTGCGGCTTCCTTTGGGCACGCTTCACACTGTGTGGTCCTTCTGTGTTTACATCTCTCTTCCTCACTGGGGAAGACCAGGCCTAATTCAGCTATGGATGCCCACCCCTCCCCCCAACCCCATGGGCTCAATACGTATCTCATGAATTAATTCAGCATCTGATATTCACTAAGTACCCCCTCAGGTATGAGGCACCTCCCTGAGTTCTGAGAACACAGGAGTGACCAAAATGGGCACAGAATCCAACTCTCCCAAGAAGATCAAGGCCATAAACCTCGGCCTTTTATGCCTGCTATGGTCTGGATGTGGTGTCGCCCGCCAATTAATGTTGACATCCTCATGTCCAGGGTGATGGCATTAGGAGGTGGGGTCCTCGGGAAGTGCTTAGTTGATGAGGTAAGGGAGAGCTCATGAACAGGGTTAATATTCTTGTAAAAGAGACCCCACAGAGCTCCCAGTCCTCTCTGCAGGGGGATGATACAACGGCATCTGTGACTTAGAAGGAAGCCCTCAGCCAGACGGGCTGCCCTCTGATCTTGAACTTCCAGCCTCCAGAGCTGTGAGCAATACATTTCGGCTGTTCATAAGCCACAGGATCGACGCTGTTCTGTTAAGCAGCCCAAACGGACTGAGATTCTACCTTTTGTGGGATCAAAGTTGTTCCTATGAGCCTGGTAAACCGAGTCATGGCCAGAGATTCAAATCCACCACGGGCTGAGGAAACAGTTTTGTGTCTTTTCGCTAACCTTCCCCTTTGCTGGGGTGGTGTTTCAGTAGCCTGTCTGAACCACGTTTAGTGCTTGAACGAGGAGTAAGAGCCGCGAGAAAGCCAAGTGTGGATGAGAATCCCATCACCAGCGCGAAGAAAAAAAGCAGCCGCAAAGAGGTTAGAACACACAAACGCACGAATGTCACAGGAGCTGAAACCACACGGAACAGCAGCTCTAAGTGCAATTTTGTTTCTGAAAAGCTCTCTAAGCTCAGAACATCTGCGCAGGACCTCAGCTCCTATTTTTATAAACCAGAGCACGTCCTCCCTTTGGAGTGAGGTGATGCTGTCCGGAGGGCACCTGCTGGGCTCCGGGGACCCGAGGAACACCCTGGCTGCCGGCCACCAAGAGCTCTGCCATTTTCCCTTGAGGCAGTCGGGAGCCAAGGCGCACACGAGGCCTTGGGAGGGGCCGACGAGGCCAGGGCGAGGGCCACCTGCTGCACCCACCCACGGCCACTGTTCAAACACCACGCGGGCGGACGAGCCCCGGCCACCGGGAGCTGCTTCCCGAACCCCAAAACATGCCACTGGACAAGCCACCAGAGCAACAGGGATCCGTCACGGGGAGGCTGGGACACGCGTATTTTTGTGGAAGGTAGCCAGGGGAAAAGAGCTCCAACAGGCCTCAACTTCGACAGAAAATTCAAGTTTCCTGGTGGGCGTGAAGCCTTGGGGACACCCCAGTGGATGCTTTTGTTCCTTGAAGGCCCCGCGGCACGCTGTGTCCCTGCTGGTGCTTGCTACCGGAAGTGAGTGCGTGCCTCCATTTCCCCAGCTAGAGCTGAGATTCCTGGAGGGTGGACTCCTGACTGAGTCATCTCTATGACCCCTGAAATGCCTAGAACAATATCCAAACCCTCTCCAGACTGAGTTCCTCACACAAAAGAGGGAGCACACCCTTGGCCATGGCTCAGGGAGTCCGGTGAGGAAGGGAGGGTAACGGGTCAACCTAGTCCAGCCCAGAAGAACAACTCGCGGGGTATAGGAAGGACATTCACAACCTCCTGGGACCTTGGGTTTCCCCATCCTGCAGTGTGGCACCCACCCCCCAAACCAGGACGATGGAGGCCTCCCTCCACACACTTATTCTAGAAAGCCTGTAAAACTTCTGTGAACACAGCCTGAGGGTGTACCATAAGCCAAAAGGGAAGTGACAAACCTGGGGAGCCCAAACCCTTCCAGAATGTTCTAGAGCAGGGGGTGGGGAACTTCTACCACAAAGGGCCAGAGAGTAAGTATTTTACATTTTGTGGGCCAAGAGAGGAAATCGAGGACACTACGTAGGAACCATTTTACAGTGTAGAAAACACTCTTCATCGGCAGGCCGTGTGTACACAGGCTGAGGGTTGGATTTGGCCTCTGAACAAAAATTTGCCCACCAGACTGTCACAGTCTGAGCAAAGAGCTCATTTTGTCTGTGTAACACGATGAGGCTCCCTCCTCTCCCCATGTCATGAGGAGAAAACTGAGGGGCAGGCAGGCAAGGTGACTGACCCACGCACACACGGCGGGTAAGGGCAGAGACGAGACCCAGATTCAGACTGGGTAACCCCCAAGCCCGCGAGCCGCTGCACATCCCTTTGTTTCACACAACCTACTGTGTTCGTTACGAACACTGGTGCAGGCAAAGAGGCTCTAAAGGCCAGCTCCCTGGCGGGAAAAGTAGGAGGAGCTGCAGAAAAAACTCTAAGTCACACAACGTATTCACACTGATGCTGACCGACACCCAAAATCTGTAAGTAACTGGCCTGCCTTTTGCTGCAATGGCGATGTGTCTCTGTCTCGTGCTGGGTATTAGTTTCCTTTTTGATGTTTACAACCACCCAGCAGCCTGACCCCAGGTGTCCCTCCTGAGGCCGGGGCCTGGGAAACGTGTAACGTCCTCCCGGAGCCTCTTTGCTCTCACACAAGTGACAGACTCCTCAAAAGCTACATTCTGAACACCATGAGGCATGACCAAGCTCCTGGCGACCCTGGGGGATGTCTCAGGCCTGCTGCGAACCACGCAAGTCTGTTCCAACCAATGGATGTGGGATTCCTGACAGCAGGAAAGAGGATTCCAGGCCTGGAGTATAGGCAGGAGATGGAAGAGAAGGAGACGTGACAGAGACAGGTGTGTGAACACAGGGAAGACGACTGGAGAGGATGTCAGGACAGGATCTGGGGGAATTAAGTTGGGGACACGCACATCCTTCAAAGTCCTGATGGGGTAAGCCAGGCTCAGCTTTGTGGAGACTGAACGCGGGTGACCAAGAAGAGACAGCAAGCGACAGGACCACACCGCCAGGATGAAGGACACTGGGCAAGAGGGAGGAGGGAGAGATTTGGAACTCACACGGCAAGAGCACCAACTGCGTTGCTGTGGATTGAGAGAAATGACTAGAATAACAGGCTGGGAAAGAAGTACATAAAGGGACAACTGAAGGGGACCAAACCTTGGAGGGAAAGAGGAGGAGATGGGACTTCACCTCAGTATGTTACAGGTCACAGACTGTAGGCTGGACCCATGCAACATCTTCAACGTTTTGGGTGAGGTGCTAAGCAAAAAACAAAATCCTGAAGTTTCACCTAAAACGTGTAGTTTCTTTGTCAACTTTAGATAACCCCCCCAAATCCGATACACGGGTGGCAAACGTGCGTCCCCTTGAGATGTAGGGGTGCTCTGTGGTCCCCACTTCCCTCGTGGGCCTCCTCACTGGCCGGTTTAAGTGGCCGTGGCAATACAGTAAGATAGAAAGCATAAGCAGGTGGGTGTGAGACCGCGGGTGGAGACTGCAGGCTGGGCTCCTCCGCCCGCAGGGAGGAGGCAGCGCGCCCCGACGCGGGTGTGCTGGTGTCGTGAGCTCACCCGGGAGGGGGTGTGGGAACCAGGCTGCTCCCAGCTCACCAGCTCTGGCTGGGCTGCTACGAGGAAAGCAGCGGCCAGACTCCGTGCTACAGGTGGAAATAAAAGCCTCGCTTCATACCTACCACCAGTGATTCACACCTTCGTACTAATTGCCTGCTCTGAGCCAGACACTGTGTAGGGATGAACAAGAGACATAAAACCCCCGCCCTCACAGAAGAGCCACCCTGCGCCTGACCTGTGGCTACCCCGGGACTATCGCAGCTCTAAGTTCAAGGATGGCGCCCAGGTGGCAAACATCGACAATCCCAGTAGGTCGACCTTGGCCTGGGTAACTTTCCTTGCCTCCCCTTCCCACTGGGGGGTGGCAGGTCGGAGGGAGGAATCTTCCCATTTCTATGCTGGTCCATTCCAAATTTCCAGCCATGGGGGATCACCATTTTTTTTTTAATTTTTTTTTTAACATTTATTTATTTTTGAGACAGAGAGACAGAGCATGAATGGGGGAGGGTCAGAGAGAGGGAGACACAGAATCTGAAACAGGCTCCAGGCTCTGAGCTGTCAGCACAGAGCCCGACGCGGGGCTCGAACTCACAGACCGCGAGATCATGACCTGAGCCGAAGTCAGACGCTTAGCCGACTGAGCCACCCAGGCGCCCCGGGATCACCATTTTTGATAGATGGCCCCAACACAATGTACTTCGTATTTTTCTTTAAAACTACTCCCTTGTTGGGGCACCTGGGTGGCTTAGTCGGTTAAGCATGTGACTTCGGCTCAGGTCATGATCTTGCGGTTTCTGAGTTCGAGCCCCATGTTGGGCTCTGTGCTGACAGCTCAGAGCCGGGAGCCTGCTTTGGATTCTGTGTCTCTGTCTCTCTCTGCCCCTTCCCCACGTGTGCGCGCACGCGCTCTATCAAAAGTAAATAAAATGTAAAAAAAAAAAAAATTTAAAGCTACTCCCTTGGTTTTATTTAAATAAAGTATTTTTGAAAACAAATTGATATCTATGGTACATGGGAAACCATTTTCATCTACCGTGTATAAAAATTACCACAAAAATAATCAGGAATTTAAAAACAGAAAAGGGGCTCATTCCCATACCACACAAGATCTTCTATCCTGCCATGTTTAACTTGTTTTTGGAATGAACATCCACTTGGCACTGAATTTCAGCCACACCATGACATTTCCCATGCCTGTTTTGCCAGTCTTCTCTGTCTCCCACTGTCGCTCCTATGCTTGGGTCTGTTTTATGACGACACCCCAATTCTTCCAACTCTACTGTCCTTTTATTGAGCCTGTTAGCTCTACCTACAACACCCTCTGCACACTCTGCTTCCTGAAGTTTGAATTCCGAGCTTTTAAATCCCATTCACGTTAAAGCCAATCCCAATTTCACCCAACAGAATTCACCTAGGTGAATTCGCCTAGAATTCTAGACCCTAGGTGCTGGGCTACAGCTTTGCTGCAATCTGCTGTTTGCTAGTTTCTTTTTTTTTTTTAATTTTTTTTTCAACGTTTTTTATTTATTTTTGGGACAGAGAGAGACAGAGCATGAACGGGGGAGGGGCAGAGAGAGAGGGAGACACAGAATTGGAAACAGGCTCCAGGCTCCGAGCCATCAGCCCAGAGCCCGACGCGGGGCTCGAACTCAGGGACCGCGAGATCGTGACCTGGCTGAAGTCGGACGCTTAACCGACTGCGCCACCCAGGCGCCCCTGTTTGCTAGTTTCTTGGGGGCACGTCTTTCTGTCTTCCTAACCATTTAAACAAACAAACGTCATGCTAAGTGTTCACAATGGAATGGTGACTCCAACCAGCTTCTTCCTTCTAAGGGGAAAGCTGCAAGTTCCTAAAGACAGAAACCCCACAGTGTTTTATGACTAATAAATAGCTTCATTACAGTGATTCATCAATAAGCAGGTATTTACCAAGCATCTGAACTGCCCATTGTACCCACTGAGGGAACAGAAAAACTGTGAAACCTTGTCTTTATATTCAAAGACCTGACACCCTCCTCTGGAAGACAGGACTGAACTATTAAGGGGGAAGGGAAACTCTGTGCCATGGAGAGCCGAGGTTGAGGAGAACAAGACCATTGCTCCTAATGGCCCCCATGAGATAATTATAACAAAGCTCCTCGGGGCCATGCTGCTGGCTCTGCTGTAATTAAGACAGCCTCTGCGGAGGAGGCAGGGTCTGAGCTGGTAGTGCAAGATGGAGGTAATCTGGACGAGGGAAATAACCCGGGCGGTGCGATGTGTGCGGAACAGCACGGGAGAGAGCCTGCCAGGTGGAGACGATGCAGGATGTACGGGCCATGGTGGGAAGTCCAGGGGAATGATGGCCTTGAGGACACATAAAAGGTGGGACAGAAGCCCCGTGTGAGGAAGCAGTCTGGGACTGGTGTATATGCTGGCGGGAAGGGGGGGAAAGTATAAAATGGCCAGAGGGTGACACAGGGTAGAGGCAGGGACGGTGAGAAAGGGCCCAGACCCGAATTCCGAACTGGGTGTCCTAATGGGCAAACTATTTGGTACTTTTCTTGGTGGACGCCAGGTTGAACTACCGCCAAAAGCGGGTCAGGGAAATGCAGCTTCTGCGTTTGAACGTGGGCCAGCCTCTAGGACTTAGGACCAACCCCTGCCGTAGACTGTTTTTTTCCGACAGCTCGCAACTGAGCCAGAGGCTCCTGCACTGTTCATGTCTGAAGGAATTTGCGGTACAGGAAAGGCGCGAGCTGGATGGAGGGCTTGGGCGCTAACGGGGAGCTAATTCTTTATTTTAAAATCACTCAAAAGATAAACAAGAAGTTGAGAAGAACAGAGTTATTTGACGGGGGAAAAAAAAGCCAACGTGGCAAAGTGAGGCTTCATAAGTCACTTGTACCACTAAGGTTCATGTGGTATCAAGTCTGACGCTACTTGTCAAGCTTCTATCCTGGATTTACTTTTGATATAAAACAGCACTTCAGAGAATAAGTAGGCAAACAATATTATGACCAATGGCTTGTTTTAAGAGAATAATGCTCTCACAAATGGCAGTACTAATTTTTTAACATTCTCTGGGAAAATACAGCAACTTGACATGCCTGAGAACTGGGTAAAAACTATTGACATCGTACTTAATCTTTAAAACTGATATATGTGTGTCCAAAAGCTAATAAAGTTCCCTCTAATATAAATGGGGGGTGGGGAGTAAAACACTAGATCACAGGCCACACTCCTATGCTTTCGATTCCGGTCTTATGGGCAGAGCCCAAGGGCAGAGAAAATTGAAGTGATTTAAAATAGCCTCTGATAGGATATATCTGATATTAGTGGGCTTGCAGAAGCGAAACCGTAATATCGGAGACATACAAAGGTGTAGAGCCCGTTAATGTGCGTCCGAATGTTTGGATGCCTGGGACTGCCACATCTTTCAGGTGACCCGTCCACGGGTGGGCAGAGCTATGCAGCATAGTATGAATGAGAAAGCCAGGAAGTGGGTGCTCCGAAACCACGTTTTATTTTATGGGATGAACGAAGGAGCACTAAGGGCACCTTCTTTCCCTTTACACCTTCCCCCCGGATAGGAGTCCCCGCCAATACACCGAGTTCTGCCCATCTCCTTTCTGGGTCCCCCTGACATGACCTACCTTGGGGCAAGGCAATTCACCGCTGGAAAAGAAATAAATACACAGTAATGTAGATGGAGGGTGTTTGTCAAAGCTTTGCTTGACCAAGCCGTCCCACAGTCCCACTTGCCCAGCACACATGCTAACCTATTAATTGTACTGAACATGAGACTGTTAGTTCTCTGCCCCTTGGGAGTGTACAGACCAGTAAAATTATAAAGGGGAAAAGCATCTGACTAAGAGAGTAGCCAAATGTATGTACAACCTTGTAAGGACTTTTAAAATAACCTGTTAGGGGGCGCCTGGGTGGTGCAACTGATTAAGCGGCTGACTTCAGCTCAGGTCACGATCTCACAGTTTCTGAGTTCGAGCCCCACATCGGGCTCTGTGCTGACAGCTCAGAGCCTGGAGCCTGCTTCCGATTCTGTGTCTCCCTCTCTCTCTGCCCCTCCCCTGTTCAGGCTCCCTCTCTCCTCTCTCTCTCTCTCAAAAATAAATATTAAAAATAAAATAAAATAAAATAATTTGTTAGTACCTCAGTTGGAAAAAATCCTCAAAGATACAATCTAAGAATTTACAAAACAGAATAAATATGTATTTACAAAGTACTCACTGTCCTATTTAGCTGTCTGTAGATACATACTTTGTAGGAACGTACTCTCTGTATGCACGGCAGGTGCAGACAGCAACACATCCCCGGGAAGCTCGAGAATAACATGCAAACTGGGATGCTTCTGGTGACATGAAATTTCCCTGCCTGGAGGGAAGAGTTAACCAGGGTGCACAGAAGGATGGAGAATGAAGCACTGTTTCTTCTCCTTTCCTTCTTTACAATATCGAATCGGAGGTGCCTGGGGCTCAGGTGGTGAAGCGTCGGACTCTTGATTTCGGCTCAGGTCACAATCTCACGGTTTGTGGGATTGAACCCCTCATCGGGCTCCATGCTGATGGCACAGAGTCGGCTGGGGATTCTCCCTCTCCTTCTCTCTCTGCCCCTCACCTATTCTCTCTCTCTCTCTCTCTCAAATAAACTTTAAAGAACAAGAACAAAATACTGAACTGTAATGCTGCAAGCCAACCCGTTTTGTCTTGTCCTCTTAACTTGTGCCTTCCGTGTCTCCCATGTGCTCAAGGCCGGGGGAGGCGGACCTGCAGTTCCTGCCTCTCCCACTTCATTGACTGCCAGCTTGTGCCAGCTCTCTCGTGACAGAAAAGAGGACAGAAGGAGTCCTGACTGATTCAGACTAATGTGGGCTAGGCCTGCACTGCTTCTCGCCAACCTCATGAAAATACACCCATCCTTGCAATGTCTGTGTTTGTCTCCTGGCAATAACTGCCCCCCTCGCCTCCTGCAGGGGCACTTGGGTGGCTCAGTCGGTTAAGCTTTGGACTTCGGCTCATGTCATGATCTCGTAGTTCATGAGTTCAAGCCCCACGTCGGGCTCTGCGGTGACAATGCAGAGCACACTTGAGGCTCTCTGCCGTCCTCTCTGCCCCTTCCCTACTTGCACTGTCTCAAAATAAATAAGAGAGCTTAAAAAAATAACTCCCCTCCACCCCAAAGTTATCTGAACTGGGAGAGAAACAAACTCAGCACATCCTTGCTCTGACCGTCCTCCCATCGTCCAGCTCCTCCAGTTTCTAAGGAAAAGGGAGGCCTCTCTCCTTCTGAACTCAGGTTCTTGGCACTCACAGAGAGGATCTCCCCAGCTCCAATCCCTCCCACTGTGCTGTCCATGCCAGCCCCTGCGATCTTTTTCCTCCCCAGGCCTGTAGACATTTCCTCACTCTGAAGACTCTCAAATCTGCCATCCCCCACCCTATTCCTTCTCCTACTATTCACTGCCACACTTCTTGACAGAGGATTCTACAAGGAGGTACCTGTTGTTCTTTCTTACCGCAACACCACGTGATCTGGTTTGCCCTCACCGTCCCTTCCTCCTACAGGCAAACACACTCTACCAAAACCATCCCACCTATGGTCACAAGAACCTGTCAAATATCACAACCAAGAGCCTTTTGTAAGGCCTCGATTGAACCTATCTAAGAAGGAAGACACGGAGATCCATGGTCCAAGTTTTACCTCCACTAACTTTAGAGATAATTAAGTTGCAGCTCAAAAGATTGGGAGCCTTGTGGCCAACGTCACCCAGCCACTTACTGGCAGAACTGGAATGTGAGCAGAGCTCTCTGGCCATTATGTTAATGTTCTTTTTCCCCCTAAATACCACCACCTGCCTGGCTTTCCCTGTAAGGTCTGACATTGTTGATCATTCTGTCCTTCTGAATTCCTCCTGAGTCCCCCTGATAGTACATATTCCTGCTCTCTGTGAGTCCCTCCAGTGACTCATGATGGTTTTTCCTTCTTCTCCTGCCTTCCAAATGAATGTAGAGGCACTCAAATGTTATCGTCTTTCCAGGAGTCAACAGAGGATCCGAACAGCCTTCTGGCATCTAAAAAAGTCCTTTCTTTTCATCATCTGTAAATAAGCACCTACTGTGTGAGGTTCTGCAGAGCCGAGGTGCTGGGGCTCTGGCTGCCTAATTTGAAATCCCGGCTCAGCCTCTAATTTAGCACATACCCCCGGGACTTGGCGGCTTTCTTCCTAAGTCTCCACATCCTCACCGAATCACACAGGATTGTCAGGAAGACCACGGAGAAAGCTTTTTTGAATTACTCAGTAGAGTGGATGGCTCACAGCATTCATGGTAATTGGTAGATTTTGGTTTGTTCTTCCTAAATCTTCATCACTAATGCCTGTCAGAGAGGACAGCAAGCCCTAGTTCCTTCTCGTGAGCAGCTCAGCGTCTGTAAGGCCCACAGACACACAGACTAAATGGGACCATCAACTTCACATGTCCCATGACAGATACAGGAGAGGTAGTGGGGGGAAAACAGGGTAAAGAGTTAATTCCACTTAGGACTTGAGAAAAAGCTTTATTTTGAAGAGCCGAACAATGATCTGAACCTTGTTTGCCCTCCTGGGAATTAGGTTCCTCTAGCGGCCACACGCAAATTTTACATGAAAGGAAGCTTCTCAAAAGAGTGCTACTAACATGTCAAGAACCACCCCCACCAAAAAAAACCATTTAATTACTCAGACGTTGGGGTGTACCCAAATCACCCCTTCCTGAGTGGGTAAGGTGGTGGGGTTAAATGCAGATTCCTAAGCCCTACCCAAAGAGGCAACCATTCAGCAGACCCAGGCACCCGTTTTTCATGCAGGTGGTCCATGAGTCACAGGATGAACACGCAGATTGTGACGTGGCCCCAAAAGTCAAAACAGGCGTCTATTTAAAACGAATCACCATGACTACCACCACCAGAGTACAATGCCTATTAAGCACCTTGGATTTCTCGCTATAATGTTGCATGTGGTGTGGTTGGGGTCGTTAGGCTGATGTTCATGAGCTTTTGAACCTCTGCTTCTTGTATGTTTCCTTCCATTCTATTGAAGCCTGGTCTTTGAGACAGAGGAGGAAGAAATCACAGATAATTAGGGCTTAAAATATTCTTATTTCATGGTGGGGATAACAAGTGAAACTACAAGTAATGATGTAATCCAACTTGTCAAAAAGGAAGAAAAGAGGAGACAGAAGGCAGGACAGAGCCTTGGGACCCGGCATGCCATGTCATCTTGTAATTAACTAACTGATCCTTTAAACTGTCAAACTCAGAGAGGAGCTCCATGGCCTGGCGTCTGATTAATATTCATATTTGGGCACTGGATGCTCTGATTTAGGTCCCAGTGGTTGTAGTTAAACATCAGTCTTTAAAAAAGAGAGAGAGAAATAAAAACCTGCCTGGCCAGCCAAAATCTCCAGGTTTTACATTCATAGGGAAATGAGGGGAGGCCACCCTGAAGTCCATAATCCATGGCAAGAACAAATCCTCCACGGATGCATATTGATTTCTGCATCATGATGAGGACTTGTATATTGAAAAAATAATTATTTTGCTTCTTCCTACTGGCAGCCACATTGTTAATCACACTCTGGGCCTCATTGTTAAATAAGCGAACAGCGCGTGTAAAATTACATAGCATTCGGTAATATAATCAAGCTTTTAATTTCAAACAAAAATAATTGAATATGTAATTTAATCAAAACATGCTAGAATCTATCATTTAAACTATAATAAGGGGCAACCTGGACTTTGATTCTTCTAGCACAGGCTGCAAAAGAATATATTTCCCTCCCTCATACAGACGTCCCTGGATGAAAAATATACTTCCGTCCAGGGTACAACAAGTACCTGTACTAACAAATGCGTTTTGCAGAAAAGGCAGTTCGCTTAAGAAAACAAAACCAGCCCCCCCCACCCCCTCACCGCCCCCCCCCCCCCCCCCATGGTGTGTGAACCCAGGTCACACTCGCAACCATCAACAGCCGGCTGGACACCCTGGGGGTTGCTCTTGCAGAAGGTGGAGTCATGAGGAAGAGTTCTTCGGAAGCACCGGACCAACCCGGCCTTTGCCTTCACGCTCGGGTCACGTTTTAAAAATCAAAACCCTTCCAAGGAAGAAAATGATTCAACCCAGCTTCACTGTGACTTCCAACAGCAGCGGCTTTTAGGAAAGATTTCCCAAATTAGGGGCACCTGGTGGCTCAGTCAGTTGAGGGTCAGACTTGGGCTCAGGTCGTGATCTCATGGTTAGGGAGTTTGAGCCGCACGTCAGGCTCTGTGCTGACAGCTCAGAGCCTGGAGCCTGTTTCAGATTCTGTGTCTCCGTCTATCTCTGCCCCTCCCCTGCTTGCCCTCTCTCTCTCTCTCTCTCTCTCTCTCAAAAATAAACAAAAAAACTTTAAAAAAAAAGATTTCCCAAATTATAATTTGCGCCTTGTCTCTCATGGCATAAGTCCATCCCACAGTACCCTATCCTGGATCGAGACGCCTTGCAGCCCACACACTTTCTCCACTGTAATTCCTCTTCATCCTATAGAACTTACTCTCAAGCTCTTGTTAAACTTACCACTATGCTATTTCAACTTAGATTTGAAAATGGGTGACACTGCTAATGAATGCTCCATCTTGGGATCATAATTCACAAGCGTACTGAAAGTAAGTGGTGTGGAACAGCTAGACTCAAGTTGATGAATTCAGCCAACAGATATTGAGGCCCAACCATGTAATCAGATACATTAATAAGTCTCAGTTCATTTCCATTTGGTGGGGAGAAAGGCCATACCACTCATACAATCAATATATTTTTAATAAAGGAATAGCCCACTCCTAATAAATAAATATATACATTACAAATGATTGAGAAGAAACTCATGGCCGAGCTGGTGCAGGGCACAAGTTTAAATTCCAGAAGGCATTTATGGACTTTGACTAAGCAGATGAGGACAAGGATGAAAACCACCCAACAGCATTAAGATTATGTTGTCTGGGTCAGAGCCACCTATGAAACATCAGAGCTAAAAACCTCTGGAGCAAAGACCAGCTGATGGCCACCCATTAGGAACCTTGGATCTTTAGCCCCTTTGGATGAGACCATCAAAGTTAATGGTCAAAAATATCGTTCCCTCTGACAATTATTTCTAAGATGACTTGGAACAGTTCTCACGCTTTAAAAAAAAAAAGCTGACACAATGCCAAATTCACAAACACCCACCACTACTTGGTGGGTCTAGGCCATCGGGGAAACCTACCGTCACTGCCAAGCCTGACCTGTGAACTCCACATGGGGAGGAATCCAGTACCAAGGCAAGGAGAGTCTTGACGTCTCACTTCAGAAGTCAACACACAATGTCAGTGCACTGCTTGCCAGATGACATCCTGTGCTGTGTTCCTAGGAGCTGCAAATACTCCTTCGGGAGGAGAGCAGACTTGGGGACACCGAAACTGGCTCAAATCCACAGGCAGTAAAGTAATTAATGGTGCCTTTCAGGGCAAGCACAGTAAAAAAATAATTGCTCTCAAATTTTTACTGCTAATGAATGATTGGTGTAGTCAATATTTGTGTTGTTGGGAGTGGACGTGTGTGTGTGTGTGTGTGTGTGTGTGTGTGTGTGTGAGAGAGAGAGAGAGAGAGAGAGAGAGAGAGAAACAGAGACACAGAGAAGGAGGAAGAGTCTTTTGGATGCAAATACCCAAACCAGTCTATCAGCCTGGTTAACAACTTTGAACCTCCAGACCACAAATACTGAATACGTTGACTTTAAATGTCTAGGGGGAACATATGCCATGGATCAAAGAACACACTGATTAATCCAACAGAGACTAAAGTCTGTCACTTTGGTCATGGTGCAAAAAGGAGCCAAACAAGGTCACTAAAGAGCGTAAATAGATGGGAGAGAAAGACCAAAGTTAAACTGGTTTCAAAGAGGGGCTGAGCTGCCAACCCCCTGTCTAAACGTGACTGGATGAGGTCCGTGTATCTCCTTCCCCAGCTCATCTGCCCGCTTGTGTTAAAACAGCACTTCCCCTTAAGACAACTACCAGCTTGCTGACGCCAGGTAACTCTCACTTATGCCGTAATCATTTACTATTACATTAGGTCATCGGCTCTGCCTTTACTGAATCGCAGGGACGCTCCAGCTTCTCATCACACACACGCAGCCCTGTAAACAGATGTAAAGATAACTCTGCTGTTGTTTAATGGGAAATCAGTTCTCATAAGTAACAGGAATCCACTGCGAGCATGAACAGTGAACCCAGAGAGAAAGTTCTGAGAACCAAACACAATTGGATCTTGGCTAGTGTACCTAAGAAACAAGCTGCTGGGTGTTTGTTTGTTTGTTTGTTTGTTTAATGGGCCAGTTTGCCCACTGGTTAGAACACAGATGCAGCTGAGGCCATGGCAGTGAGCCTGATTCCCATGTGAAGAGGACAAATGGCCTTGTAGCTACAGAATGAATCCTTAATCTCCACATCATTCCAGAAATATGCACTCTTTGGGCGGGGGCAGAGCACATGATTAAAAGACAGAGTCAATATGGTGGGTTAGTAGCAGGGTCTCAGGCAGAAGTGGGGGGAGGCGGGGGGGGGAGTTAGACTGGGCCACAAACACATTTCCTTTCTCTGCCTCCAACACAGGGATAATCATTTGTCATCTTCTGCCAAGACACCACAAAATATCTGCCACAGAGAATTCTCTAAAACTGATGTGGGAATATACACCTTGTGCAACTCTGTTTACATCGGCTTCCGTCTCACTGTGCCGAAGACAGAGCCATGTGCTGGGAACTGCATGCTCTTACAGGGAACAAAATAGGAGGCCGAGTCAGTTCGGGCTGGGCCAGGCTTCTTGGATGCCCTCACTGCCGCCTCCACGGTATCATGATTCATGCGTTGATTTAATACTGGGAATTCCAAATCACATGCGTTTTTTTCCCTTCAGCTCTCTTTCTGGGCACCCTATTTTACTTGGTTCCAAGTTTTGAGTTACTGCAAGGCCACCCCCCACCCCCGGGCAAACCAGGCTAACGCTTCACTAAGAGGATATGGTTGAATAATTTTATAAGTTATTCATGAAGTAACAACTGGTCGGCACCAAAGCAAGCTCTGCAAGGGAAATTCTTTTTAACCAGCTACATATCTGGGGTATTTTTTGTTTTAAGTCCATGGCAGTTGTCCTTAACTTGTTCTTCTGCATAATTTATTGGGCAGCTGTCAAACATGCATGTTCTCTTGTCGCGTATCTGACATCTGTGCGCTGAGAAATGACATCAGAAATGGGCAGCAAACAAACGGACACTCCGAGATTGAATAAATGACAGCAAAGGAGTACAGTGAGGAGAGAAAACAGTTGGGACAAAGTATACTACATCCTTTCCCAGCGGGCAGGCCTATGAATGGATTTACTGTTAATTCTTCAACAGTCCACAGGAATGGACTTATTTCACAGAAACACTTACTTCAAAATGACTGGCAAGCTTTTGTTTAAAAAAGCACAATCATTTTAATACATGTGAATTTGTCTTCTTCTTGCCTGAACTATACACACACACACACACACACACACACACACACACACACACACAAACTATATATATATAAATTATGCATAATTTTATACAGCCTATGATGATTTTATAAAGTCAACAATGTTGATACCATAATGAAATACATGGTTTGAGAAACTCCTAAATCTCCTGAAGAGAACGCCTAATGCCTGCAAATGGGCCAAATAACGCAATTCTGGCAACCTCACCTGCACAGACAATTGATCTCCCTGCTAACCCATGAAGCATTGTTGCTAAGCTAACACACTCATTCTTTTTGATCTCTTTCCATCTCCTGCATTGTATTCTGTGCCTCTCATCCGCATCCAACATCAACAGGTCATTTGCAGAGTGGTCAGTGTTGGCCAATATAAATAACTATTATAAAACCTCTAGCATGTTTTAAATCAACAACCCAAGTGGCCTACGCTGTTTGAAGAATAAATTCCAAATATTTTGATGGCAGAGGGTAGCCTGGGCCTGTGAAAAGTACAGGTACAAATTATCATTAAATAATCGGATCACAGCAAGCTATTCTAGCACAACGTTCTCTATTTTTAAACCAGCTTGAAAACAAATAGAGATGACAGCGCCCCTTGGGCAGGATGGTAAGCCTGGGCTTTGTACCACAGGCAGGTGTGTTTCAGATACGGCTGAAATTACCAGTACACACGTAAATCTACAAGAGCCAGAGAATTTGAGAGCCCAGAGCAACTCAGAGCAGGCAGAGGCGGTGACTCTTAGTCTCTAGCTGCCTCTTTCTCTGCCCCACCCCCAAAGCCCATTAGCAATGACCCCCCCCCCCCCCCAACGCTCACCTGAGCAAGGCGATGCATTGCGACATCAATGTGCCTCCAAACAAACTCTCCCTTGATAGAATAGAAACGGGCTGATGTGAACAGTCTAAGAGTTGCTGATGTCTCCCTTTGAGAAGGATATGTATCCTCACTCCAGATTTACCACTTCTGTTTGCCCAGGTTGTTATTGGAATTAATCTGTATTATCTAAGAACACAATCATTAAGCTGGGTGGAGTAGTATCTATAAATGCTAAGGACCAAGTGGGCCAAGAAAAATATTGACCATGACCATGATGAAGATCTACATGTTACTGCCATGGAGAGATGACTAGAACACGGTGCTGAGAAACAGGAGGTTCTAGAACAAGCACAAACAGTGCAGCAGTATTTTACATGTAACTCAAAAGGTGGATAAAACAATGCAGAAGTAAATATATAACATCCAGAGGATGTTTACTCACATCTCATCTCTGTGTACTGGGATATCAGCTGATGTGAAGTCTCCATTATTATTATTATAAACATTTTTTTCTATTGATACTTGGGTATGATTGACTTCTCATCCCTAGGATATTGGTCTTGAATTTCTACACTCTCTTGGTGCACCGGCTGATTTCTTCTAGAGTTACATCCAATTCTGCATCTCTTATTTCAAGGTTTGATTAGTAGTGTACAACTGAACCCTTACCATTTTGGAGTTCCCTTCCCAATTTTCATAAAAAGTTTAAGTTTTTCTAATTGGGAAAAGAAGCTCTTTTCACTGTGAAGCAAGAATCACGCTGAGTAATGACCAAAGACGATACTGAGATCATCATCACAGATATGCTGTAAGCATCAGTCGGCACCATGCATGCATTATTTAATCCTTATGATACCTCCAGAAGGTAAAAACTCTTGCCTAGCATATTCTTTCCAGTTTGCAGACAAGAAAGGTGAGGTCGAGAAGGTTAGGTAACCTACTCAGAATCACACAATAATTGTTGGAGCCAGAATGTAACCTTACTTGATCCAAACCTAGAGCCTGAGTTGTTGTTATTTGTTTTTTTGTTTTTGTTTTTTGGGGTTTTTTTTTTTTTTGTCTATTTATTTCTGGGAGAGAGAACACGATGTGAGCAGGGGAGGGCAGAGAGAAAGGTGGGGGGGAACAGAGGATCCAAAGCAGGCTCTGTGCAGACAGTAGAGAGCCCAACTCAGGGCTCAAACTCACAAACTGTGAGATTATGACCTGAGCCAAAGCCGGATGCTTTACCCACTGAGCCACCCAGGTGCCCCTAGAGCTTGAGTTTTTAATGACTTTGTGACAATGTGTTAACATTACAAAAGAGGCATACTGTGGTCCCCACACTCGTAAAGAAAGACAATTCAGATAAAGGAATTCAAGAAAATTCCTTGAAGGAAATCAAGACTCTGGCCAGTACAAGTCACCTATACAAATCTACTTTTTTAGCCCAAAAAGGCTCTCACTAGCAAGGCATATATGATTTCTGAGCTTTTTTTTCTCACCTGTAAAACATACTAAAATAAATCTTGTTCCAAGGATGAGAATGCTTTGTTTCCAAAATCCTCTGAGAGGATGGGATATAATATCCCACATTTAACGATGAGTCGCTTTTCTCTAGCACTGAGCAAACAAAACCATAACACTGCATTTGGGTTTTTCAAACACAAATTGATACAAGTCAAAATGTACATTTTCTTCACTTGTTTTTGCCAGGCCAACTGTCCTCCTCTGACCCCCTGCTAATTTTCCTGATGATGTTTGAACAGAACCTGCTGATTTGGGTAATTCCATGTCCATGCACAAAAATAATTGATGACATCAGCATAGTTAGGGGAATTAGACTTATTACTTAATTACAGAACCAGCAGAGGGAGCACAAACCCTGCATAAATAATAACCATTTCTTCTGAGCTTCTTAATAGCGGCAACAGTCGTAGGGAGAAATACATTTAAAGCTAAATTATCAGAAGATGGGTCTTTGCTTTCTTGGAATGGTGTTAAGGCAGAAATCCAACATACTGTCTGTACAATTTACATTTACATAAATGTCACCTTCTTGGGTATTGAAGAGGAAGAAGGAAGTGTTGTGCACATGTGGACATGTGTGCATGTGTGCCTCTTCGTATCATGGTGAAAAACAAATGACACCCTCTCCACTGGTGAATGCATTAAGGTCAGATGATGAGACTGTCCTAGAGTTGGCAAATATTTACTTGTTCAACCATTATATCAGAACGGCTTTCATTGTAGCTGTGCACATCCTGACAAAGTACTGAGAGAACAGACAAACTTGATTCTTTTAAGATGCATTCAAGGCTTACATTTACAGTTGAAGAAAGGTTCCACACAAAATAGCATAATATTGTGATGGTAAAAAAAATAAAGATACTCGTATTTGTAAAGAACTATCTGCCTTAAGTACGGCGAAGGCTCTTAAGTAACAGTCATATTTTTGAACTTGAAACAGATGTTGTTGACCTTTTTCTTCTGGAAGAATAAATGACCAATAGCCAGTAAAGAGATAGGTTCAACCAAAACAACACTTTCAGGGATAAATGGAAGAAATAGGGCACCCATTTATCCTTTATTTGATAGGGTGGGTCAATGGCTTTAAAAACAGCTATGACCGCTCCCCCACCCCACCCCCCGCCACCCAGCAAGATGTACAATTTAGCCACAGAGATAACATAATGGAAGACTTGATTTCTGTGCTATGGATTTCCTCTGTTGATTTTGCCAGGATGGTCTCCCCATCACTAATGTGGGGAAATTAAAAAAGCAAATCATGGAACTTATACATTGAAATTTAAATGACACACAACCTGACACACTCAAACAAAATGTTTATTTTGAAAAAGTCTCCTGTGGAAGGAGAGAGAGCGATGAATTTCAGCTTTAGCTCATATTCAGAGAATTACCAAGACCCAGGAATAGGGAAATGGTGTTGGTGAAGAAAGGCCCCAGTACAGGTTTGTCTGCCTCAAGTGAGAAACAGGTCAGAGGATGATGGGGACGGCTGTACTGTACCCAGGTGCCCCCAGCGCTTCCGCCAGCCTCTTCTGCATGAGGCCTCTGTCCTATGGGCAGTGTTTCCCACTATCCTGCGAGCCTACTACCCCAGGAAAGTGGAACGGAAGAGGCAGCAGCAGACCGGCCATGGAAACTGGACAGGCACTCTGGTGCAGAGAGACCTGGAGCCTGGTTATCAACAGGGAAAGATGTGATCCACCCTTGCCTTTTCCCCCCCCCTTGCTTTTTATCTTTATTTACCCATGAAAGACTCTGAACACAGTGGACCCTCCATATGTGACCCTGGTCAATTGGCTGCAGTTTACTTTGGGCTGGGTGTGCTTTCTTGATGAACATGATCAGAAAAATGAGGTGGTCCTAGAGGATGGAATCTACTATGGTGCCCACAGTTAGGGCTGTTAGCTGACTGCTTCCACATCTGATACCACCATCAGATGGCATCTCTCTTTCAGGGATTGGTGGCCTCTCAATAGTGCTTTCTTCCACTGCTTTGAAAAAAATTCAAATGAGTTCATCTTACTGGGACAGGTACTCCCTGTGAATGAGTAGTACATCTCAGAGCAGATGTGTGTGGATCCTTCTTTCCATTTAGTTTTCCTCCAATGTTTTGCATATTCGAAGGTTTAAGGGCAAAGCAGGATTTACTGAATACCTAACATATATACTAGTCCAGTGTGAGAAGCCTTAGCTACATGGTTTCACTTAATCCTCCAAGTAGCTTTATGATTTAAATAAGCACTCCCTTTTCTTGCTAGTTCATAGACTGGGGAACCTGGAGGTCAGAGCAGGTCAGCAACTTGCCTAAGGTTAGTATGCGGTAGTCACGAATCACATCCAGAAGTCTGTGAATAAAAGGGAGATGGTAGAATCCACCACTCTTAGAATTCTCAAACATACATTGTGGGGATTTTGTTGTTGTTGTTTTATGCAACTAAAGCTTGCTGGTTTGAGAATTAACAGCAAAAGAAAATGTCTGAGCAAAAGAAACCCCCTGGAAAAAAAAATCAACTGGTGAGAGAATAATGATTGGAAAAATAATGATCTAGGCTAACATTCTCTTCAGTGATCTCTAGTACCTGCATCACGGGTTGTGTCCTCCACAGGAGTGAGCTTTCTTTTCCAGCATGATGGCAAAGGTCATTACAGACCCAATCAACAAGCCAACTAGCTCCTCATGTGTCAGAGTCATTAAGACCAAAATAAATGGGACCGACAGTCTGAGGTCTGGAATCCTGATCCGTCTTAACAATCCACTGAAAACCACAGGTTTTCTATGAATTCAGAAACTTAAAAATTCTCTTCAGGGAGCATGTTTCTGGCAAGAAAGTCATTTTCTTTATTGATGATACCGTATTTTCTAAATGAAAAGTTTAACATTGAAAGTGATATGAACATACTCTTTCTTATTGAGTTTTCGTAGTTGATCAAGAACGGGGCAAGAAAATAACAGTGTTTATTTTCATCCAAGAAATGCATTTACCATAGCTGGTCTATGGATTACATATGAATATAGGGATTCATACTGTATTTATTACTATAACTCATTATAATATGTGTCAAGTGATCTCAGAATGAGTCAGTCAAGAGAGACCAGTATGGAAGGCGGGGGGGGGGGGGGTCTTATCTGATCATGTTAGGAAATGGTTGGAATCCAAACCCAACAATTATATCAGTGAAAATAGCCAGGTTTGACTAGAGCTAACCATTTGTCAGGCCTATGCTATGTGCACATGTTTTTATTTTTAGCATTTCACAGCCATCCTGAGCCAATTCTACATATAGTTGAGCAAGCTGTAGAAATTTAGGATACGTAGTACAAATTTGGAGAACCCAGAAATCTTTAAAGGAATCCTTTGGACACTTCCCCCACTTAACTGAATAAACACCAGAAAGACTGTGTTAGTGAAACTCACCTCATGAACATATGAAGCACTAATTAATAAGCACAAATGTGTTTGTGTCAAAAACAGGTAATCTGCTTCATTCATCTGTTTAGAGACACTGTCTCTGCATTCACACCCCCAAACACAGTTTAAGTTCTGGTGACAATCTAGGAAAAAATGCAAAATGTTTCCAACAGATTACTGGTTTGCTTTTTCAGAAAGACCTAGAGATAATATTAAGTCATCTGGATGGTTCTTTGGCCAGTCGATGTTGTATCACAGACATGTCACACACTTGTGAGAAAGTACATGTCACAGCAACTGCCAAGTCATCCAGAGTCTGAGGTTCCCTAAGGACAGGGGTTCGGCCAGGGGGCGGCCAGAGAAAGGGCCATGATTCACTCTCACAGCACCACGGCCTGGACAGACTTGTCTCTAATTGCCTGGCTGTCATCTCTGAGATACTCCTGGGTGATATTGTGGCTAGAGTAATGAAGAAAATAAATACACTGAATCCCATATATTCCAGGATCCTGAAATGCTCTATTTATTTGCTCAATATTCATTAATGAGGAAAAAAAATCAGAGTATCATCTTTCATGTTATGCATCGACACCGTATATCATTTTTGCTTGAGTGTAAATTGTGATGTGAGTTCTTTCAATTATATGAAAAGCAAGGTGTCAAAGAGATGACTAATTTGCAGCGATGCTGTTCTTTGTGCTCACATTTCTGATTGTGGAAGTCTGCAGTTCGAACACCAGCATAATCAGCTCAAACAATCTGAACGGTAATTTTGCTCGAGAGGTGGAGAATCGTAATTTCATCACGGAAGCGTTGCATAGCTTGTGAACCTTTAAAAAGGAACTTGATTCCATTCAAGGTCTAAAGGCTTTCACCCTATTGTATAATGTCACAAAAAGTCTCTAAAGCATTTTAGATTGGGTATAATGACATGTCAAGAGAAAAGCAAGTCTCTACTTGGCCTCCAGATCCTTCTGAGTGTGCCATCAGGGGGCCGTCCCAGTCTCTCAATTAACAACAGCAGTGGCTGCAACCATTTATTCAGTGGCCACCACCAGATAAGAGGTACCCTGCAAAGCACTTTGCACCCATTACCGTGTTTAGTTTCTACAACACCCTTTTGCTGTCGGCTTTACTTGCCACGCTTCTACACACAAGAACAAGAGGCTGAGAGGGACTCAGTATTAGGCTCAAAGTCAGGATTCACACCCGGACTGTCTTGGTTTGGGCCACCCAAGTAGACCGCTGCCTACGGCCGCTCTGCTTGTTGTGTGACTGCTCACTGTTGGGACCAGCACTGGCGGGAAGGAAATGGCACAGGGAGAGGAGAGGCTGAAGTCTCGGTCTTGCAAGAGATGTGCACTCAAGCGAGGAGAAAAGGAAAGCTTCAAAAAGAACTGGTCATCTTACTGGGGGAGCAGTGGCAGAATTCTTGCTCTCGGGCGGGCTCACTGCATTGTGACCTCAAGGAGGGCCCATCCTTGCTCCGTCAGACTTAGGAAGGAAAGATCTGGCAAAATCAAGAAGCAGACAGCTGAGATAATCATGTGCAACAGTATTTGGGAGCTGTCTGGTTACTCAGAGTCAAGAGGGTTTTTGGCTCTAGGATCCCCAACAAACAGCATGAGACATCACTGGATAATTCGTATGCTACTACTTATTACAGACATTCAATATATATTATATTATGCATATATATATTGAATGTCTATATAAATGAATATATATTTATTGAATAAATAAAATAATATATATATTTACTGAATACATATATAAATGAATATATATATATTTATTTATTTATTATAAACTGATTTATAAAAATAAATAAATAAATAAATAAATAAAAAAAAAATAAACTGATTTATAACGTAGAAAGTGGGGGGGGGTCTCTTTTTTTTATCTGAAAGCCAGATTCTGCTCTGCTAGGTTTTCAGAGACCCCCCCCTCATCCAAAGGTGCAGTTGCTAAGTTGTCCCCAGATCAAGGAATTGTATGAATCTTGTAATAAATCTTAATTACAAAAGAACAGAGTATCCGCCTCTCTTTCCTGGACTAGAAAGGAAGTGCTCACAGGCAGAGGTGGTGTAGTATTGGCTGTTTTACCCACAGAGGTAGCCTGGCACCTGGCACATACGAAGCCCTCGATAACTAATTCATGAATAATAAAGGGTATTTTCTTTTGGGTTTATTCATTTTTGCATTCTGAACCTCAGGCTCTCTTCCTTTTCTATGTATTTCTCTTTCTTCCCCTCAGGTCCAGCATCCCCTATTGAAAACAAAGCGACTTCCTTAGGCATGGTGGAAGAGGACAGGATCTGAACATCCATCGGCTCGTGTGCTTCTAGGCGGCAGAATCTGAGAAGCAGACTTGGAAAACAAAACCCTAATTAAACCAAACAAAATATCCCTTTCTAATTTTCTATGGAAAACCTCTGAAGGGACCAGAGTTGATGAACAAAACCACACTGCCATACTTCACCATGATGAAGCAAACCCTAGTGGGAGGGTCAGAAAACGGCTACTGGGAAGTCACAATTATTGTTGTATATTATTTGTGTTTAGTGCCAGAGAAACGATTTTCTTTTTGCAATATCTCTGTCCCAATAAAATTAAGAACTTAGCGTAGGATCCAAATTCCCCCCAAAGGAGTCAGCTTAAAAAAAATTTACTAGCTCTCCTGCCACCGGGATTTATGGTTTCTTCTTTAATAGCAACAGTCTGATACACTAGAAGTTTCTTTGGTCACTACATGGATTCATTTATCTTTCTTTTGAAATATGCACTGAACATTTTAAACAAATTCTGGTGCTCCGAATTGATTGAATTTTCCATCGAGGAATGAATTGTAAAATGGGTTTTGGAATGGGTCTCCGGAACAAGAAGACTTTAAAATAAAAACAGATACTGAAGACTGTATTTTCCTGATTGTCAGTCAAGCTAATTATGCTTTACTCTAAAGCTTTGTCTATCATGCAAGAAAGCAAAAGGCAATTGGGGGCTTTCTCTTTGCACAGCCTGATGTCTGGGAATATAACACCAGTTTATTCACAGCAGGAGGCTGCTGTAATTGGCATCCCATTTTCCCCTACTAGAGGGTAATTCTCAAGCGAAGAAAACACAATGTTAACAAGATTTTACAAATTTGACATATGGTGTTCTATCTGAAATGACCAACACAAGTTCCTGGTCTCCCCAAGCAAACAGTTATCACTAGATAGGACTACAAGAGAACATGACGGGGTGTAAAGACACCTGGCATTCTGTTAGCAGATTGGTAAACCTGCCACCATAGGAAAACAACAAATAAAAGCAACAAAAGGTAACACACCCAGGATAGATGTGTCTTAGAGAGGTAGTGAGGACAGAACAACAAAAGCCTCACCTAGAACACCAGGCTTCGTTAACGACATTTGGTTGTGCCTAAGGCATTCGAGGCGAGGATTCAGACCAAGGAGAGAATGCTTCCTGAGTCCCTTAAGGTGGGGGTAGGGCTGGTCCACAGTGTGAGTGAAAGCAGTAATCATACAGGATGAACAGCACCTAGAAACGGTTCTTAGCTTATATTCATTCCCTCCCTAAACACAGAGAAACTCTAGAATGAACTTATAGGTAAGGTCAGATTGCCTTGATGTGAATCCAAAAACTTTATCACAACATCTTTCTTGTTCAAAATAACCATATACCCCCCAATGGGGGGATTCTGTTTTAATTAAAAAAGGAATGGAAGAAAATATTCTAGTACATAAAAAACAAAGCAGAAATACATAAAAACTTTCCAGGACAACAGGGATTTTTCTCCCCCTTCCCCTTGAGCAACATTTCATTCTTTCTTGGTAAGGCATTGGGTAGATTCCAAAGAAGGGCAAACATGGATCCCTAGGAATCTATCCTGGATTTGCTACTAAGATACTCACAGTTTATTGTCTATAACTGTTGCCAGACCCCATCTGATATTCCATCTGACCCCAGCTGAAGAGGTGGTGTGCGGACTGGAGATTCGTTTTAAGGTTGGTGATCTCAAGGGGATTACACAAAGGGATTAATGAGCGTTTGCAACCACCAGGTACTGGCAGTAAAGGCACAGAGTCAGGGCAAGTCCTGATTTTCATGGGGAATTAAACTGCCTTTTGTTACCACCTGCTGACACATAATTGACAATCAATGAGAATCTGCCCAGGTGAAGGAAAAAGCATGGTTGAACCACTCTTTTCTTTCAGTGCACTCAATCCCGCAGACACACCGCATACTCCCGCAACAACAACTGTTTCTCCCGTGAGCCTATTTGCGTGTTCCTGCCCATTTCTTCCTTCCTTTCTGGATGTGCTACAGTGGTGATTCTCAACAGCACCTGAACTATTTTTAAGTAGTACAAGGACAGGCTTTGAATTAACACTGAATCCCATCACAAGGAGCGTTTTGCTCTCTGCAATGTCTGACTATCCTCTAGACGGCCAAAAAAAAAAAAAAAAAAGTCAGAGGTCTCAGATATAAACAAGTAGGAAGGAATCTCAGTTTGGGGCCGATATGTGTTTTTGACCTTGCTAATATGTGCTAATCTAAAAGGGAGATGTGAAATCAGAGTGTCCAAAAGATAGTACAACCCAGCTGGCATCTATTAGTGGGCTGTTTTCAGTGTAATTCATTTTTACAACCATTTTTTTTTTTATGACAAGTATTACTGATTCTCCATTTCCAGAAGTTAGAGAAAACGGTCACTGAAAACAGTTACTCACGCTAGGTGAAATAAGCTAGCCACAGAAAGACAACTATTTTGATTCTACTTATATGCAGTATCTAGAGTAGTCAAATTCATACAAACAAAAAGTAGCGCCGGCTGCCAGGGTCTAGGGAATGGACAGTTGTTTCCCGGGTACAGAGTTTCAGTTTTACAAGGTAGAAAGTTCTGGAGACTGGTTGCACTACAATGTGAATTATATTTAATACCACTGAACTATACGCTTAAACAATGGTTAAGATGGTGAAACTGATATTTTACTGCCACGAAAAAACATTAGAGAAAAAGCAGAAGATAATGTGACTGTGAAGAAAGGTCAGAAAATGTAACATTGTGGGCCTGGAAGACAAAAGGAGGCCTGAACCAAAGAATGCAGGTAGCCCGCAAAAGCTGGAAAAGGACAGGAAATGGATTTTTTTCCATAGAGTCCTGCCAATGCCTTGATGATAGCCCAGTAGGGCACGTTTCAGCCTTCTGCCTTCCAGAACTGTGAGATAATAAATTTGTGTCATTTTAAGCACCCCTTATCTCCTTACCCCCTGAAAAACACAAGCACACACTTTTCCCCTGAGTTAATTAAAGCATATTTGGAAATGCTATTTGGATGAAGTCCGTGTCTATGGAAAAACTGTGAATACATATGAACACCTGATGTTTGGTGAACACACACCTCATCTGCTGGGCTATAAAAGGCAAACAAAGTTTTCCAGGATTTATTATATTTAAGAGGCCTCATGACCACGGGGACGGATTCAAATTAGATGTCAATACACTTCACATACAACTTGACTGCAGGCCAACGGTCTTTCATTATTAAAAGCACCTCCCTCCCAAACTTTCTCATCACGCTGACTGACGGAAATAGGAACCAGGAGTTAAGTTGAGGAACAGGAGGCAGCAAGCCTAGATTGGGCTCATCACTTCATTTCCAAGCCTCAGTTTCTGAAACTATGAAATGGGTGAATCAGTACTTCCCTCTAAAGAGCTGCTGTGAGACTCAATCAACATGCAAAGGCCACTTTTGGCACACGCCTGGTTCCTATTATTAATATGATTATTACCAGGCATTCTTCTTCTACCAAATAGCTATTTTCTTTCTGGGAAAAAAAAATTAAGAAAAAAAATTCATCACTTTAGCATATATTAAATCTGAGCAACTCCAGCCACCAGCCCTTCGATAATTTGGAGGTCACATTATTTGGAATGATCTAGGACACCGCCATGTTGGGGCAGGCATGTTCTTGGGGACAGCCCTTCCATTTGCTCAGCTCTGAGTGAAATTTGCCAGTGTTGTGTGCCTGTTCACCGGGTCACGACTGTGACTGTAAGGGCCAGCCCAAGAGCTTGAACCATTTAATGTTTAAAGCCCGGCCTGAGAGCCAGGTTTTTCCACAGCTGTCACTTATCAGCAACACAATACCCTAGGGATATGTATTCATCAAATACTTATTGACTGAAGCTGCAGGGTTTTTTTTTTTTTTTTCTTTCATAACGTTAGAAAATATTGCTTCTGATTTAAATAGTTTTCTTTGAGGGATGGAAATCAAAAACAAAGATCCATTTTCCAATTGTACGTGTTGGCGAAAGGTGAGCACTTCTGAAAATATCTTGGGAGCTTAAGGCAGGGTTTCTCCACACTGGCACTACTGACCTCCTGGGCCAGATGATTCTACATTGTAGAGACTGTCCTGTGCTTTGTTAAGATGTTTAGCAGTACCTCTGGTGTCTACCTGCTAGATGCCAGCAGGACCCATACCCCTAGCTGTGACAATCAAAAATGTCTCCAGACACTGCCCCAAGTCCCCTGGTAGCAAAACTGCCTTCATCTGAAAACCACTGCATTGGACTATGATACCAACTCTGAGATTACGAACAGCAGCTGTTTCCTTAAAAGAAAAATTAAAAAATACTTAACACAGAAAGAGTCACAGTTATGGCTACTAGTTGTGAATAATTTAAAAGAAGCCTCTTTATATTTTTATAGTGTCCTTCAATCCAATAAATTAAATGTAATAATAAGTGAAATAGCTTTGTAAATTGCAAAGTGCAGTGCTAATGATTATTAAAATGATATCAGCATGCTCTGGGACTATACAAAGCATGGGCTGCTTGAAGAACTAACTTTTTATTAAACCCATGCTTTGCGGCAAATACTTTACTCACACCATCTCATATGAATTTCAGCCTCTGATTTGTATCAATGAGGGAACAAAGGCTCAGGAAATAAAGTAACATGATCAAGACCATTTGGCTAGTTAAGAGGTGGTGGCAGGATCTGAACCTAGGGCTATAACTCTCCAAAGCCAGTATCTCCTATCCCACCCGCTGCTTGCCGTATGCTGTGGATGCCAGTCTGGAATGGGAGGGAGGCACTCCTATGTTGTTTGACAAGCCCTTCTGGAAACAACGGCACATGTATCTAGAGAAGCCAACCAGGGTTGGAATGAAATCTATAACCTGGAGCTGAAGTCATCTGACCTGGTTAAGTTGGGCCTAAATTCCAAATTCAAGACCCACTGGGCCAATCATCCAACGAGCCAGTCACAAACTGACATTTTTAGGGTCCATTCTTAATACCCACTATCCTTTTTCTCCCTTTAGATAGTCAGAAAAAGAAGCTTTGATGCAAATAGGAGAAACACATGTCAAACTGACCTAAATAACAAGAAAGAATCTACGTTCCGTTTTTCAGTTTTTAAACTTAGTATTCGTAATGGGTTGAAATGGGTGCCCCCAAAAAGGTTTTGTTGAATTCTTAACCCCTAGTCCCTCAGAATGTGACCTTATTTGTACGCAGTGTCTTTACGAGGTAATCGAGTTAAAATGAGGTCATTAGGGTGGGCCCTAATCCAATATGGCTGGTGTCCTGATAAATAGGGAGAATTCAGACACAGATGTGAAAGAAGAGAGAGAGCACACCAGGTGAAGATAGAGACTGGAGTGATAACACCTACAAGTCCAGGAACATCAAAGCCTACTGGGAACCCCTAAGAAGCTACAAAGAGTCAAGAAGGAATTCCCCTACAGCCTTCAGAGGGAGCATGGCACTACCAACACCTTGATTTTAAACTTCTAGCCTACAAAACTTTGAGATGATACATGTCTCTTTTTTAAGTCATCGAGGGACTTTGACAGATGAGGGAAATGAATGTTACGGCAGTCCTAAGAAACTAACACAGTTTCTATTTCAGAAGTTAATCCGTAAGCAGACTTGGGAAAATAAATGCACATGGTATGTTTTCAGGGGGTTCTAGAACACTGTGTTTGCATGACTGTCAAGCACATGGAGCTGTCTAAGGTGGCTTGTCAACTGAGTCGTGCCCGCCATATGCATGTTTTGGCCCACTGCCATGTAGTGACAGGGCCCTCACCCATGCCAACTGGCAGCTGGGCCCCAGGTGGCCTCTGTCCACATCCTCAAGGCAGATCTCTCCTAGGTCCGAGGCAAAATGGCCTCCTGACTTCCCCTGGAAGGCTTAGAATGTTTATTCACATGAATTCTAATGGATCTGTAAAAAAAAAATTACCATCTTAAAGTTTCTATTATATTTCTGTTAACATTTTCTATTACATAAATATGTTCAGAGGAAAAAGGAGGGCTATTTACTACACACTGAAACCCAAGGGGCATTAATATTCATGCCCATCTGAAATGTGGGCAAAGGCAAGGATGAAGTGGTGGGCTATGGAAAAGAGCAACAAAAACTTTTCTGGAAATTTTCTCAACTTAAGTACAGAGCCGATCTATTGCCTTTAAGATACCAGGGTAGAGGAAAATCGATGTGAAAAGTTAATAAGCTCACATCTGGCATTAGTAAAGCAATGCAGAAAACCACACAGCCCATCTCCTTGGTGAGCTAGGCCAGTGCTGTTATTTAATTATTGCAATTCTGGCTTTGTTAGACCTGCCAGCGCAGGATTTGTTTATAGGTGTCCCTTCCTTCAAATCCGCCCACAGAGGCTCACCCTTGTCATTTGTCAGGGGCTAAATAGCTCCAGGCTAAGAGAAGACATTTACTTACAGAATCTTCAGATTCTTTTAAATAGGCCTTTGGGATTTTGCCACTGACTGTTCTGTGGCGAGAGGCTCTGGACACCTTGCACTGGGTGTTTCTTTTAATTGACTAACCTCGATGTCGCTGATCAAAACCACTGTAACCCACACATGCCCTCAGTCTGAAGCTTCTAATGACCTTTCCCTGGCCCTCAACACATATGGCCGAGACAATGCAAACATCATTTGGAAGATGAGTAAATTCAATAACTCAATTACAGCTACACCAAAGCACCATTTATCAAACTCGGACCACAGCACTTTGTCTCTCTTAGGTCTCTGTTTTTCCACAGCCAGGCATTTGGGGAAAGTCACTAATCAATTTAGGAATGATTAAATTGGAATTTGTAACACTTCCCATTATTAAACCTTCAATCTTCATTACGGCAACTTAATGATTACATCATGGCTGAGAAAAACAAATTATGGGTAGCTGGCATCATTCAGAGAGCTGCAGGAGCAAGTAAACTGTCAGAAACACCACAAGTCTCATACGTGTGGGTGTATAAATGATTGCTTGATGTGTACAAAGAACACCAAACTGCCATTCACTTTAGATAAAAATACACAGGAAAACTTGACCTAATATGTTGGCCTATACTGTACTCTTGCTTTTTT
Source organism: Panthera leo (assembly GCF_018350215.1). Taxonomy (NCBI): domain Eukaryota; kingdom Metazoa; phylum Chordata; class Mammalia; order Carnivora; family Felidae; genus Panthera; species Panthera leo. Next base: position 40,350,083 of record NC_056680.1, read on the forward strand.
TCTATAGATTGAGTTGGTTAACCTGGGATGAATGGATGGGAGCTGGGAACCCTTCAAAAATCTATGCAAATCTATGTGCAAATGAGCTTCAATCCCAGAGAAAGGTCCTAAGATCTTATCTGACCCCTACAGGTGTACAGAAATAGAGATGGTCTCTAGTTAGTAAGGGAAGGCATGTTCTATAGCTTTCCACTCTTACTTTCCTCTGATGTCCCTTGTCTTCTTTCAAACTCCAGTGTTAGTTCCCCGATCAAAAACTCTTTCACAGGAAATAATTTTTTTCTCAACTCTTAATAACATGGCCAATACTTTATGAGGGTACTTTGCAATTTCTACCATTAACCATATCCTCAATATTCTGGCAGTCAGAGGAAACTCAGCAGGGTTACCCATGGGACTTTAAGTACTGACATTCTTGTGGATTCTAATTGTGGGCAAACAGGAAAGAGGATGAAATTCAAGGAAGTGAGGGTGATTATTAATGGCGAGGAGAAAAAGAAAACATGAATTCTCAATATATATTAGGCCCATTTAAAAACGATACTGGGCGCCTCGGTGGCTCAGTAGGTTAAGCACCTGGACTCTCGGTTTCAACTCAAGACACGATCTCACGGTTTGTGAGTTCGAGTCCACATGGGGATCCGCGCTGACAACGTGGAACGTGCTTGGGATTCTCTCTCTCTGCCCCTCCTCTGCTCGTGCTGTCTCTCAAAATAAGTAAATAAACTTAAAAAAAAATATTACACACTATAGAAATTTACAGGGTAGATACAGCAATGATGATGATGATAAAAGTAGTACTGAGAGTCTATCGGGCGTCAGATAATGTGCTAAGCACTTTAAAATTCAATGTTCACTATTAACCCCCTGAGGTAAGTATTATTCTCCTCAGTTTACAGATGAAGAAACGGAAGCTCAGAGAAGGGAAGCAGCCTGCCTGGTTACAGTAGCCAGCCACCAAGATGGCCCTCAACAGGCCCCCTCTGGTGTTCCCAGTCTTGCAGTCCTCTCCTACTATGTACCAGGGCTGGTCTGGGTGACTAATGGAATACAGCAGAAGTGACCAGATGTTACTTCTAAGGTTAGGGTATTAAAACTACTAAGGCTTCCTTCATCTTGGGCACTCTCTCTGTCTCTCTTTCTTGCTCTCAAGGAAGCCAGATATAATGTCATGAGGAGACCTTACCATGGGAGAGTAACTGAGGCCTCTTGTCAACAGCCGTGGGAGGGAACTCAGAGATGGAGGCCCGGCCCTGCCCAGCCTCAGATGACTGCTGCCCCAGTCAACAATCTGAGTACGCCCTCGGGAGAAACCCTGACCCACAGCCACTCAGCCCTAAGCCACTCCAGATTCCTGACACTCACAAACTGGGTGGCAGAATACAGGTGCGTTGTTTTAAGCTACTAGGTTTGGGGGTCATTTGTAAGGTAACGATCATTAAAATATTAATCACACACCTAGTAAACAGGAGAGTCTGGATTCAGACCCAAACCGGCCTGGCTCTGGAGTTGGTGTTCTTACCCTCCTTCAACGTTCCTAAATCACTCCTTTAGGCACCTAGGACCTCCCTTTTATGGGAAAGCAGAAATTTCTTTCTGCCCCCACTGCCACCTTGGGAGGCACTGGTAGAAGGAGCTGTGGCCCTCCTCGGCCTGCCAATCACCAAAGACAAAGGTCAAAGGTAACACAGCTCATCATCCTGACAGATGGGAGAAATCCCAGCGCTTAGCAGGTGTGCTGTCTCCCTGCTTCTATCAGCTTTGGAAGTTAATTTTATACACACAGGATTTCTAAAGCTGCCCGCTATCAATGGCATTCAGTGGGGAAAATATAACCACATCTCATAATTGCCTTATTTATTTAAAAAGGTGGAGTAGATAAAAACTCACCAAACACCATCTTCCACCATGGGGTTTACATATTAGAGCAAATCTAATGAACGATAAGGTCACTGTCTTGCATTCGTCTTCATTTAAAAATGGATGCAGTGAGAAAACACCTGCCTTAAAACACTGTAGGTCCAAAATCTCCTTGCAGTCCAAGCTTCATTTATGGTGAGAGTGCAGAGCAAACGCTACCATTACGGTGACAGTGTTCACTTTTAAGCTCAGAGAATAGAGAGGCATTAAACAAAAGAGGACCAGTGGGAGACCCATCCATTTCAGGCCCTGGGAAAGGTCCCTCTTTGCCAAGTGAAGGGGGGAAAATGAGCCGTAAGGCATTAAGAAAGGAGCAAGCTGTGAAATGAACCAAGGGGTAGATGGTGCGGTTCATGACCCTGTAGCCTCATAACACAGTCCTTCAGCCACGGGGTCGCTAATGAAGGGCGATGCCTGGAAATTAATGGAGTGGTATGGGGTATTCGGGTGAAAATGGGAGCATGGTGATTCTTCCAGTCCTTTCTGCTCAAAGAGTCAGGGCAGAATGGTTATTAAGGCTTCCAGCACTTTGGTAAGTTAATATTTCACCATTATATGATTAGAATGAGCAAGCCCAGACATCAAGTACCCAAGCATCTTCTTTTTGAAAAACAGAAGGGACCCCTAGTCCTAGAAGGAAGAAAGAGAATAAAGGCAGGTCCATCTGATTCTAAGCTCTGATGTTCTGATGAGGCAAGGGCCTTCATTTTCTTTTGTTTTAATTCAAAAGGCCCCTTTAGCCAAGTGGACCCTGCAAAAATCCTCCACTGGGAGCTCATGTCCTAATCACCTCCTTCCAAAAGCCTCACAAATAGATATTTATGGCAAATACAAAACACTGAGCATGCTGACTTATGAAAGGCGATTTGTTCCATCTGTGAATTGAGACCTGAAACCTTTCCACTTTCATGTTACCTGTCATTTTTCTCCCACAAATGAAATGAATAATTCCTCCTCATGGCAGTCAATTTCAAATTCACAGGGTTCCCCCACCCCTGAACCCATTATATTTTGTTGCATAAAACCCATCTCATAAAATAAACCTCTCAAAGTTGTAAATTAAAAAATAAACATTCTTGAGAAAATGTCAAATGCAGGCCTGAGAGAAAGGCCAAAAAATCCATTTAAGGGAATATTGCAGGGAATCCGTCCCCAGAAAATTGGGAGAAAACACTCAGACTGGTGATTGAATATAAATTCACCGCCTTCAGCCGATTTGTAATGAAATGAACCTTTAGCTAGGGGTTGCTATATACTTTTAGAACGGACTATGAGCCATGCCTGCAGTGGAGGGAAATCAAAAAATATGTACCAGAATATTAAAATAAAAGCGAGGGTGAACAAATGGAGAGGGCAAACAGAGTATCTGGCACCATGTCTGGGTGTGCAAATAAAAAGTCACAGAAAATACTCCCCCCACTGCGTGGCAGGTGCATTTAACCTATAAAATGTACCCATATACCGACTGCTCAGGCTGGTAGGCTTTCAGTGGCAAATCCTGAATGCTAGAGACATTTTCCTAGGGTCTCTGGTCGCTTCCCACCTTCATGGTTTGGCACGTGCTTCAACATACTCAGAAGCACAGTACACCCAACACCACGGTGGCAGTCACCTCCAAGATGGCCCCAATCATCATGCCTTTTGGTATTCACACCCTGTGTACTCCCCTCCCACATCGTACCAGAGTTGTTTTGTGCGACCAACAAAATATGCAGAAGCAGTGGTGTGTCATTTCCAACATTAGGTTATAAAAGTCACTGCATTTTCCATCTGTTGTCCATTCTCCCTCCTTCTTTCTCTTTCTGATCACTTGTCCTGGGGGAAGGCGGCTGGCATGTCTTGAGTAGCCCTTTGGAAAAGCCCACCTGGGGAGCAACTGAGGCCTGGTGCCAACAGCCAGGGAAGACCGGAAGAAGCCTTGGCAACAGCAAATCTCTGTGAGGGAACCACCGTCAACACAGATCCTCAGGTGAGCCTTCTGACGACAATTCAGGTGGCCAGCCTGACTGCAACCTCCTGAGAGGCACTGAACCAGAAGAGCCCAGACGAGCTTTCCCCAGATGCTTGACGCTCAGAAACTGTGAGACATTAAATTTTTGCTTTTGCAGACATGGTAAACTTGGGGGATATTTGTTATACAGCAATAGACAGCGACTACACCCACTGATGACACCACGTATTGAGTTCTTACAATGTACCAGACAATGCATGGAGTGTTCTTCACGAACTGTCTCACTTAATAATACATCACATACCTTATGGTGCAGATCCTACTTTGTTATTCCCAGGTTATTATACAGGATTGCAGGGAGGATTAAATGACATATAAAGCACTTGGAAGAGTGGCTGGCACTTAGTGAGTACCTTCTAAATGTTAGCTATCAAGACTGTGACTATTCCCGTCAGAGGAGAATATCACGGGTTAGCAAGAGCTTGCTCTGGGCCACACTGCTGGGAGGTAGCAAACACACATTACACATCTCCCAGATTCCAAGGCCCATGTTCTAAAACCAGGATGCTTCTTCCTCTGACAAAACAGTCTCCAGTAAACAAAACAAAACATATGCTATAAGCAAAAGTAATTAATTCACGGGTTATCTATGGTCTTGGATTAACCATGATTTTTGGGTCTTAGATTAAAATCCTCTTTGTGTGGGGTGGTGGGTCAAAAATATTCCTGAAGGCTACAAAACTGTTTTTAAACATTAAAAAACACTGAAAGCAAGGACTTAGCAAAAAACAAAAGCCTACTAACAAATTGAGATTTTTATTTGGTGTAAAAATTTACTGAATACCAGTGGCATTTACAACATGAAACTGACTGAACGTTGCCCTGAGTCACTAAGTTGCACCTATCCTTAAGATGAAATCAAATAACAGAGGGGTCTATGTGCACTACTCAGGCCAAATCCTGAACCTGCAGAGAAACTAACTTAAGGGTTCTGTTACTAGGTTCAGAAGTAGTTGTTGAATTAAAAACAGTCAGAGAGGTCCAGCCCTCTGACGAACGTTTTTTGTCTTGAGCACATCACAGGTAGGGTTATAATCTCTGTGAGATTAAGTACTCTATAAAAGAATAGGAAATAACACAAGCTACAGGCTGGTAATGTTCAAAAAACTCATTTCAACCAAGTCTCATCCAGTTGATTAATCAACATCCACCTTTTATCTTCGGAAGCGAGCCTTCAGTTCTACATAATTTGCTGTTGAATGAACATCTGTTCACTGCTGAGATTTACTCAGCCTAAGTGCTTGTGGAATGAGAAACTAAGAAATGTGGCTTTAATCCTATTCCACCTTGAAGAGGTCTCTCCTCCTCTGTGGTTAGGCAGCTTGAAAAAGGTACTGGCTTTCTGCACTCTCATTACTTTATGATGCTCTCGTCATTTACCAAAGTAACACAGCAACTTCAAGTAACACTGCCAATGAGGGCATCCATACTCTTTGAGCCTGCAAGGAGTCAAAGTTAAATTCCTTCTGGCAGGGTTTTCAAATTGTGAAGGGAGCAATCAGTAGAACCAAATCCCGCGGGACTCTAATGCGAGGAGACGTTCCTTTTTGCCAGTATACACTTGTCCACAGTCGACCCGCCAAGTTCCTTTCCCATGGTTATTTTGTGGCTGTATCCGGTAAGTACCCAAGAGCACCTAGGGGGCGTCATCCCAGACTGCTGGAGCCTGGAGAGCAGGCACCTGCTGATATCGCTCCAATCTAGCAACCACGTGTGAGCTCGGCCTGAGAAGCAGATCACCACTGGTGTGGCCACCAGAAGTACTTCAAACATGGTCTTTGTAATGACAGCTTGTAAGGAAGGACCCAGGCCTCTCCCCACTTCCCCTCCTGGAACAGTTTAACCAGACAGGTGGGGCAACCCAAAGCAATCCTGCCTCCCTTCTTGTACCCTGCCCCATGCCCATGCTCCCAATTCATCATGTGGGGAGCTCAATTCAGTCTACACAAACGTTGCAGGTTCTCACCCATTTGCTGAAAACACAGAACAAAACAAAACAAAACAATACAACCTGCAGGAGGGATAGACTGAGTAGGAGGGGTAGCTTATGGGAGGAAGGGAAGGAAATTAGGTTACGTGCAAGGGACACTGTAGTGCCTTGGAATACAATTTCCAATATAGACGCTGGCACCAGGTGTTCCAATAAACCCTTTTGTTTGTAATGTGATTTTATTGGGGGCAATCCAATTACAGAGAAGTTCAAACCACCATCCTTAGGGTAAGACCTGAGGCCAGGGTCTAACTATTAATAACTCTATTAATACTCCTCTTCACCAAACAAACCGTGTCTGCCCTTGGCTGTTGTGACTGCCTGTCAGAGAGTGCCCTGATCCTAAAACTGCTGGGGCATGAAGGCCAGCCAACCTGAGATCAGCCACAGCTCGAAGCCACTGTTGTCAAAACTGTGGCCAAGACGTTATCAAGTCCAGCAGAGTTCGCAGCTCTCAGAACTCAGCAGCTGGGACAGGCCCTTGATAAGGTGGTATTTCCCACTGCTCAGAACTCCAAGTAACCCTCTAGATTTTTCCTCTGCTGAAACGGTATCAGTTCAAGATCCAAGTGAGTAGGCTCAAACCTTTGGTCCTCTGCACACACGGATGGGTCTCTCTGCTCGGAAAAGCTGCACACGGTCAGTCTGACTTGCTTGGCTAGCTCTCTGCTCAACCATGCTGAAGACAGGCTCTGCTCTGTTCTTTCCTGGACACCGTCTCCAGTCGGCTCTTCAAGTCCAAATCGGAAAGGAAAGCTCTCCCAGGACCTCCTCCCTCGCCTGCTCCCCACAGTCCATGCTTGTTTCCGTACCAGCCCTGGGTCACTGACAAGGGCAGTTGGTAGTTGCACCTCTCACTGTACTACACTGTGTGTCCTCAAGACAGGGGACCTTTCCTTGGTCGATCTGCACCCCTCCCACAAGCAGACGATGGATCGGTCTGAAGAAATGCTGTCAGTGCATAACCTTGCTCCCAATTCGGTATGTTTAGAGTGGCTCCTGCCCCTGTGTACACACGGCTTTCTCAGCCACAGGCCCCACACCAGTTTCTTCCCCATCAGGGTCCCAGGAGAAGCACGTTCTGCACTTGGCGCCCATGTAGTTACTGGGGGTGGCACTACTGAATCTTCCACTCACAGTTCTGTGAATGAGGTACTTGTATTATTCTTAGTTTAGGGCTAGGAATTAGGGATCAGATAAGTGACTTGTCCAAGGCCATGAAAGTGTAGTAAAAGACACACGCGGGATTTGGCCCAGTCTGTCCTGACCCTGAAATCTGTGCTCTTCACCACTATGTGTGCAAACAGCTTATCCTTATGGGCTTTTGGACCCTTCGACACGGGGGCTGTATATGGCCATCTGAGGTGTCAGAGGGTAAAAGGGTCACGTTGCCCTTGCAGGAGTATGTCACTTTGGAGAATAATCTTCTCCTCTTACCTCAAAGTAACAAAAAAATGGAGGTAACACAATTTATTAAACTTTATAAAAAGGTCAGATGATAGGAATCTATCTCCTAAAAGACAAAGAGCTGGATATATGGAAACTCAGAGTTCATGAGAAGCAAATCACTCATTCTACCCTTGAAAAGAAAAAAATGGAACCAAGTATTCAAATTTACGAGCAGGTTGTTCATAAAATTTATAATATCATTTTAAAAACTTAAGGGAAGGGGTGCCTGGGTGGCTTAGTTGGTTGAGCATCCGACTTCAGCTCAGGTCAGGATCTCACACTCGGGGAGTTCAAGCCCCGCGTCGGGCTCTGTGCTGACAGCTCAGAGCCTGGAGCCTGCTTTGGATCCTGTGTCTCCCTCTCGCTCTCTGCCCCTCCCCCACTGAGGCTCTGTCTTTCTCTCTTTTTCTCAAAAATAAAACAAACAGTAAAAAAAAAACTTAAACGTAAGAGACATCAGACATTCTCCAATCCGCCTCTCTCACCTTATGAAGGAGGACAGAAAGGTCCAAGAAGAGTGAAAAAGAGCAGAACGACAAAGCTAGCGAGGGGACACAGCAGGACTAAGCCCAGGTGTCTTCCATCCCCGCCCAATGTCCTTTCCATTATCCAAGCGTGGCAAATTGTTTCAACACGAAGGGCACCTCTGACTGACCGGCAGTGGCTGCCTGGAGTGACAAGCTGTGAAGGCTCTGAAGCCATGGGGGGGGGGGTCTGAGGATAAGAAGGCAGTGAGTGATTAATCAGGCCTGATGCAGGGATGGGTCAAAAGATGAAAGAGTCAGCTGCTCCCTTCTTAAGGTCTTTATTCACAGAAATGTGTCTACTTAATTGTCGTGAGCTCGTAATTTATCTCAAGAGCAATTACATTAATACCATCACAAGAGTCTAGTTCATCAGACTGTTACAAATCTATTTCAAAGAGAAAACGCATTTTGATTTGCAACACGGGATCCCAGAAACCTGGACTCTGCTTTAGAGGAAAGCCACCAGAAAGGGAGATGAAGGTAAGCTCAGTGGAGAGCAACACACTGGAGAGTCTCAACTCTTCACCCTCCTCAACGCTTTTATGTTAGATGTACATGCCATGTCCCACTGGCCACCGTGGCCACCACTCAACTAGGCTGTATCAGAACGGCTAAATCATGCATTTACTACCTGGTTCCTAAAGGCATCTGACGTGTTCTTTTGTTTTGTTTACACATCTCTGACAGTCTTCAACTCCATTTTCTAAAACATCACATACGCGAAAGTACCCGTGCAACGTGCTAAGAGAAAGTTCCTGTCTATTTTGTGATGGCTCTGAGCAGGCTCAGCTGAGTACCCTAAGACCCTGCAGGAAGGGAGGGGCCCTAGGATATCCACAGGGCTGGTCTGGAAAGCCCCCCAACAATGAAAGGACCTGGGTTGCCAGACACCATCACATAAGTAATACAGCCTTTGAGGGATCTTGAACTGACAATGTTTCTGAGGACAGGACATTTTTTGGTGTTTCTGCCAGGAAGATCCAGAAACTGTCATACATGCCTGGGTCAATCCAAAGTATCCAGCCTCTCTCCAACACTCCTCATTACACTAGCATGACTGGTCCCTGGACACCAAAGGGCTTAGGGAATTGCTACTGATGGTTTCCTATGCTATTATAAGTAAAATAAAATAAAATGTTCTTGTGCATTAGAGAACCAACACGCCTACCTTGCCTTTGCTTCATAATCCAGAGTAGAAGAGGAAATTTTCCCTCTACGGCGGAGTTTAATGAACAAGACAAGATCACTGTGGTTGTTACAGATATCCCAGGCACCCGAGTGGCTGATCAAAGCACAGAGGGAGAACATCACCAAGAAAAATCTCCAGGGTTAAGGGAAGAGCTTCATTTTGCAGCAGTCCAGAAGAATCCACAAAGATACACCTTCTGGAGCTCACTCTCCCCACTTGCAAAGTCAACATAACGAAGATGTGAGAAAGAGCAGTTAACATGTAGCTTTTAGGCTAGATGCACGTTTGTCATCAGGATGCTCTGTCAATGATGTCTTCACAGGGCTGTCAGTTGTCCCCGGGAAGAAACGTGTCTGGGTTCACAAACGCTGTGGTACTTCCAGAAAAGGACAATTTACCTTCTAGTGTTATCAGTGTTATCCACAACATACAGCCTTATAGACCAGTGGGGAAGGGTTTAGCAAGAAGCTACAAATACAACTGCTTCTACTGAGCAAGGGGTCCTGCTCTCTTGGAACCACAGCCTACTCAAGAATTCGGTGGGAACAAAGTCCACTGATGATATCAGCAAGCAAGGCTTCAAAATTAGCCGTGAAACACTCTCTACCCTTGCTTTTTCCTGATTTGTTTTCAGAGGATGGACAGAATGTCAATTCTCTTGGTCCCCTTTCTAGGAATAAAAACCGCAACCCCATCACTTAAAAGAGGAATTGGGTTTCACTGACAAAGCTGGCAAAGGGATCCCAAATGGAGGAGACAGCGGACAGAAAAGCACAGAAGCATGACATTCTTGGATGTACCTGTAACACAGGATGGCTGGTGTGTCAGGCTTGGGTTACAGCCAACTGGAGAGGTAAGTGGGGGCTGGGAGGGGCCGGGAAGGAACCTGGGGACCTATGGCAGCCAGAAGAACTTTATTCCATGAGGTAAAGATGAATCACATCATGGCTTCAGAAAAATGTTTAACTCTTGCAGAAAGTGTAACAAAAGGATTGCAGGAAGGAGAAAATGGACGGCAGGCGGGAATTAAGGAAAGAGGTACAATGACCCTGGCAAGATAAAGGGGGGTCTGGGGTGGAAATGCAGAGGAGGGATAGATATGAGAGACAATGACAGGAAATGAGAGCTCACAGGAACTGACAGGTGAGTGAGTGAGCAAGCAGAGTCCAGAATATTTGCAAGATTGGTAGCTTGAGCAACTGGGTGGATGGCAATGCTAGGCAGACTTAGAGGGTAAGGACAAGGAGAAGGAGGGAAAGCAGGAGTCTGGCTCATAAGCCTTAGGCTTGACGTATGTTGACATCTGAGCAGAGATGTCCCAGAGACAGGGTGGGGGGAATACAAATCTGGGTTCTGGAGATGGGGCATGGTAGATATGGGAGGTGCCTAAGCAAAGACTGCTCAGAGCGTGTAGGGAGAGGTGAGGTCACAGGAGCACGGGGAGGGGTTGCTCAAATGTCCCAAGACCCAGGGGTTAAGAACTGACAGTGCTTGCTGGGTATGACAGCAGGAAGGTCTCACAGTGTCCTGTGCCAGAAGATCTTCAGGAGAAAGGTGGGAAAAGAAGCCAGAATGTGACACAGAAAGTCAAAAAAAAAGGACAGACTATTCTTCCAAGATGACTAGTAGCTATCAGCAGACAACGAGGAGGCAGGGCCATCAAGGGGAGGAAGGTGTAGCCTGGGGAGGGACCTTTGCTGCAAAGCAGGGCCAACAAGCCAGGAGCAGCAGCACCACCCACGAGCTTGTTAAAAATTCAGAACCGGGGCACCTGGGTGGCTCAGTCGGTTAAGCGTCCGACTTCAGCTCAGGTCACGATCTCGCGGTCCATGAGTTCGAGCCCCGCGTCGGGCTCTGTGCTGACCACTCAGAGCCTGGAGCCTGTTTCGGATTCTGTGTCTCCCTCTCTCTCTGACCCTCTCCCATTCATGCTCTGTCTCTCTCTGTCTCAAAAATAAATAAACGTTAAAAAAAAAAAAGTTTAAAAAAAAAATTCAGAACCTCAGGCCCATCTCCAGGATAAAGGAGTCAGAATCAGCACCTGAGCAAGATCCTCAGCTAATGTGTTTGCATATTCAAGTCTGAGAAGCTGGTAATGAAGGAGGCTTGGACTTCCTGTGTGAGCAGGACCCGAGGCACCTGGGAAGAGGGAGAGCAAATGCTCTCCTAGGAGAAGTGAGATGAGGTGACAACAGAAGGAGGGAATTTGACCTTAAAATGAAGCCAGAAAAAGCCAGATATCCTAGTATTTTCTTCCTTTCCTCAATTTCCAACAAATACACCTGGGTGACGAAAGTAAGCTTTCTACTTACAGAGAACTGAGGGTCTCAGTTCTCTGATGCATGAAACAGGGATAATGGGGATTAATTTCACAATTAATTTAATTTATATCATCATCAACACGACGGAATGGGAAATGCTTTCCTCAAATCCTCTTCACATCTTTTGAGAATGAGGCCCTTACAGAATCTGAACCAATGACAGAAGGATATTACAGTGTTTCAGATATGGCTCCACCTCAGATTCTTCATCGTAGAAGTAGTTTTCCTACCATGATTTGGCTACTAATGGTCTGGCAGCTTCAGAGTCAAATATGGTTTGCATCAGAAAGAATTAAGTCCTCCATTTAGGACAGACAGTATTTCATTCTTCCAGCAACTTTCTGAATGAGATCTCTGTCAAGTAGAAACCTAGAGGGGTAGGAAGACATGTTCATTTTAAACTAGAAGACCATGAAAAATGTTTTTTTTAAATACAGGCACTGTGAGAAACATAGCTAGCATGCAAAGGATGACAATTAAGTAAGTCAATTTCAGGAAAATTGGTAGGTAATCTGATGTGTGTTGATGTATCTGTCTCCACACGTAATGTTTAAGAAGAAATTTGGAAAAACTTACAGGCAAGGCAAGGCTGATAAAAACCTGTAATTACAACCAAAGGGCGGCCCGTGTAGCCTCTTTATCAAGTAATTAACAACATGTCTGGCCACAACGGCCTGTGACTCAGTGTTTCCAATTTCTTTAAGTGAATTTTAAAGCTATTACCAACGCCCTTGCCAACACACAGCAAGAGATGGGCTGAGGAGCTTTTGTGCAAAAAACTTTTATCTTCATCAGAGGAAGGTAAGTGGATCAAGCTGACAGGGAGCAGGCAAACAGCATGCGGCAAGGACGGAAGAGTGTGGTGAGGGAAACAGAAAAATAATCAACACACTACCAGACACTGGGGTCGGGGAGATGCCAATGGCTGTAAATGGCTTGCTTTTAGGTCAACAGCTTGAATCCGGCTCCGATGGGCAATAACTCCAAATTCTATGGCCTGTGTAAGAGCCCATGGATGGGAGGGGTGGGATTACAATCCAGGCCCAAGTACACAGCTGGGAATTTCCACGGCTTTAGACTTGGCAGGGCACACACAGACTGGAGAGGAGACTGGGAGAAAAACGATCATTCAGCCGACCGATATGATTTTTCAAACACCAAAACAGCCCCATTAAAACCAACAGACAAAAAAAGCCATACGCTGGCTTAGCAGTTGTAGAGTTTCTGTTTGGGACAATGGAAACGCTGTGGATATAGACAGGGTGATGGTTATATAACCCTGAGAATGTAATTAATGCCACTAAATCATACATTCAAAAATAGATGAAATGGTAAATGTTAGGTTATACAGAATTAAAAAAAAAACAACAAAAAACAAGAACAGAAACAAAGGAAAAACCATACATTTAACTTATCCAGTCCATGAAAATTTCCTCAATGTAGCATCAGCCAAGCTGGGAGGCAGACCTGGGAGGTATTTTGTGTTGTGATTATTTATGAAGCTACCAGTACCTGTTTGTCATTGATAACATTCAGACCTTAGCGTCACACATGTCAGAAGTCAGAGACGTTTAACTTCACATCAGAAAAACTAAGTATTTTTAAAGTGTTGGAGGGGCACCTGGGTGGCTTAGTCGGTTGAGCATCTGAGTTTGGCTCAGATCATGATCTCACAGTTCATGGGTTCGAGCCCTGTGTCGGGCTCTGTGCTGACAGCTCAGAGCCTGGAGCCTGCTTCAGATTCTGTGTCTCCTTCTCTCTCTGCCCCTCCCCCGCTCATGCTTTGTCTCACTCTGTTTCTCAAAAATAAATAAATGTAAAAAAAAAAAAATTTTTTTTAAATAAAGTGTTGGAAAAATATTAATAAAGTAGCCTAAGAAATACCCTTAAACCTATGCTCTATTATAAGATAAATATGCCTTGGAATCAAAATGTCTTTTGCTCCAAATTGGAAGTCCATTGTATTTATACTGTCCTCCCTACCACCAATAAACTGGCTAAACATATAAATACTCAACATTTCCAATTTATACAGGAATCAAATGGATTTTCATAGTGAGTATGATTTAAAAAAAAAAAAATTTACCAGTACTGAGCACTGACTTCTATAAAGAAGGGATCTAAATGTCAACTTCTGGTACTGGTTTTCATTAGCTTCAGTATCTCTGAACTTAGAGATGTTTCCTAAGAAACAGTTTTAGGCTTTGAAATTCAAGGCACTTGAATAATTTTTTTTTTTTTTTTTTTTTTTTTTTTTACCAAACTTAGATAGCGTTTAATTCTGTATCTTATTATCAGATGGTCAAGTTCTTCTTCAAAAAGAAAACAAAGAACTTTTACCCCTGGAAAAAATAACACCAATACAATAAACACTTAAGTAATAAAATGGAACAGAGGAAACCCAAACTATCATTTCCTACATTCACTCTGCACAACTCCCAGGAGAAGGCTGCCTTCCCTTTCTATATTTTCTGGGAGGCCAACTAATCAGTTCATTAAAATACACAAGATGAAGACGTCACAATTACCCAAAGCCAACTAATTACCACTGAGACTGCCCGGGACACAACACAGCTCTCTCCTCTAGCAACATCCAAGCCTTCTCTGGCTGAAAACAAAAACCAAGTTTCTTGCAGAGTCAGAACAAATGTGCCACAATTAAAGAGCCAAAACATTCACCATCTTGAATTTCTGCAAGTGTCTTAAGAATGGTTCTTATGTAAGCCCGTAATTTGTGTGTTGCTATCTGACACCCAAGTGTGGAAAACATTTGGAACCCATCTAACTGTCCCAAGGATTTCTCACTCACTGCCTCAGGTGTGGCCTTTTACTGCTCCCTGTTCAAAGCATTCAACTTTGAGGCCATTTCTCAACAGGGCAAAGCCTCCCAGAAATATCACCTCATGAGAAGCCCAGAAACCATTTTCTTATCTCAGAGCAGTGTATAGAAAACACACACACACACACACACACACACACACACACACACACACACACACACACCATACACCAACTGCAGGCTGATTTGCTCCAACTTTAGATATGTTCTTTTCAATAAGGGTGTGATGGAGGCATTAGGCTTTTATATTTTATGAGGGCAAATGCAAGGCACGGTCTGTGGCTTGAGTTTTAGATTAACTGTCAAGCCACATGCCAGTAGAGGTCCTCTAGCTACTAGATGAAATCCCCCTTTGAAGGAAATGGATGAAAATCTAAGTTTTTGTCCTAAAAGTTTCCTGGGGGGGCGGGGGGGGGGAAGCTGAGCCTTTTGGGCAGAAATAACCCATGAATGAGGTGTACAAAGATACAGGTACAATTTAAGGAAAAGAGTGCTATGAGGAACTAAACTTGTCTCCAAATACCTCTACCAATTCCATATCAACCTTTCCCACCTTCTCCCACACTGCCTTCATTATTCTTTGTGCCTCAACCACAACATCCGCTTTCAGTTCCTCCAACAGGCAAGCCCTTTCTGGCCTCAGGGCCTTTGCATGTGCTATCTGTCCTGCTTAGAACAACCTTCTTCCCAACTCTTGCCTTGGTTGCCGTCTTCTCACAGCCTGCGTTCTTGGTTTAAATGACCCATTTGCTAAAAGACCACCTGCTTACCATTTCTAAAACTGTCACCTTTTTGGGTTTTCTTTGCCTTGGTCTCCGTATTTATTTCTTATCTTAGTAGAAATTATATTCATTGGAGGCGGGAGGGTGGACGGATGGCATACTCTTTTTTACCTGTAGGACCAGCTCCATGTACTCAGAAGAGCCCCATGCTTGGGGCTTAATGCTCTGCAGTCACTATCTTGAAAGTCTTAATAATTTTACCTTCGAATTTGTGTTTTGAAACTGAAATCTGATTATACGATGTATCTGCCGGAGGCTTATAGGCTTGTCTCACGTGGCGTCGCCCTGGGTGCTGCTGGCTTCCTCTTCCCTGCCTCTGCTGCTGACTCCATCCTTGGTGGGGGCTGGGCCAGGAGAGGGTTGGAGTCAGGTGTATGTGACTGTGGCATCTTTAGGTGGGGCATGGCAGTGGAGGTTTCCCAGTATGTTCCGTGCGGGGTTAGGGCTGCAGACCCATGGAGATACCTTCCCTTCCCCGGCGGGGTCACGGGGCGATGGGCAGGCAGCTGACGGGAAGGGGACCCAGCAGTTCGTTGTGCGTGTGGCAGATTGCAGGGCGGGCCCCCAGAAGCCTGTGCGGGTCTGCCCTTGCACGTGTTCTGTGGATAGCTCTATGCCTGAGGGAGCACAACATCAAACAGCAAATAAAAACCCCACAGTGGGTAGACAGAGAGACCACGGGAGAAAAGGAAACAGCATTACTTACATGCCTTTAAATGACTGACCCCCTCTTCAGAGTTTTCAAACACCGTGGCTCTCTGCTTTCATTCCACACTGGTCCCTGCAAATCAGGAAGCTTACCCTGTTTACGACTATATCCCTGGCATCCAGCACAGATCCTGAACTTTTTTTTTTTAATGTTTATTTATTTTTCAGATAGAGAGAGACAGAGTGCAAGCAGGGGAGGGGCAGACAGAGAGGGAAACACAGAATCCGAAGCAGGCTCTAGCCTCTCAGGTGTCAGGACAGAGCCCGACTTGGGGTTTGAACCCACAAACTGTGAGATCATGACCTGCGCTGAAGTCGAACACTTAACCCACTGAGGCGCCTCCCTACCTCCTTTTTTTTCCCCCAACTTCTGTTGAATAGAACCCTCTATGCCTTTCTGTCAGAACTAGTTTCAAGGGGTGGGAGGAGGGCTTTCAGAGGGCGCACTACCGAAGACTGAAGGCAGTATCTGACGTCCTCGCTGGGCTTCCGGGCAGCTTCCTGGATGCGTGCAGGCACCCGAGGCGGCGGTGGTGCAGAATGTTTCCGGGCTACGTGAACCCACCAACGTGATTACAGAAGAATGATGGGATCTCACGGGAGCCTGTGGAATCAAGCCCCGTGACTCATGACCACGTCTCCTCATCTGGGAGCCTATGCACTGACTAAAAATGCTCTGCTAAACTGACTTCAATCGTCACTATCTGCCCTACAGAACCTTAAAGACATGAGTTTTCTTCTACACAGCTAATTTCATCTTTACACCCCAGCACCCGTCTCCCTCTGTGAGGATGTGTAAGCAGCAATGCCTGCCTTCCTCCCCTGGGGGGAAAGGAGAGCCCCACGTGGGCCAGAAGGCTCTGCATGGCTGGGGTAACACTGACCATCCCATCTCAGGCACCGACTGTCACCACTGCACACAGAACCCCAAGTCCCCTGCAGGCCACCAATGGGAGGGAAAATACTGAGCCTTGTCAGGATTCCTGTTTATGTACAATCAGGTACCCTGAAGCTTTTTGGATCCATGCATCACTCGGCCGAGAAAGACTCCAAGCCCCTCTTATCATTCATGGCAAGAGTGATTCGTGCTTCACTGGCATGGGTGTCCGCACCCAACGTGGGCGAAAACCTCACAGCCACATTTGTACCTGTGGCCAAAGATTCTATCCTTCATCAATTCTCCGGCTAGAAGTTCAAATGCATGCCACGTCAGCAAAAACTGGGGGTATGTGGTTACTCTTCTTTACTGCGATCAGCATGAAATCCTACGTAAGGAGAAAAGGCTGCTGAGAAGGTACATTCAGACTCCAATGGCCCTTCTGGTGGAGGCCTGCTTCTTTGGCAGGCACGACGCCACAGAACTCTTGCCTGAAATAAAGAACGTAGGCAGGGGCTACTGGTCTCTGCACCTCTGAACTTCAAAGCAATTTAAGCAACTGGGCCCAACTGGCTGCCAAAGAAAACAGTGTCAGAGGACTCCCCAGCCAGAGGTAAGCGCGGGTGTAGCAATCCTGAAATGCACAGCACCTCTCTCTTTGCCATCTCAGGCTGAAACTACAGTATCAGGAGCCAATGAAACCCTGCCAGGCAAACCCTCCAAGGTCAGGGTCAGTTCAGTAAACTCCAGGAAGGCTCAGGGAGCCGGCTGCGATTCCCAACAGTCCCAATGGCTAAAGGCTCACACGCCATGACCTTCTGGCCCTGCTGGCAGCCAGGCAGGCTGCACAAGTAAGTCCCTGCGCCACAAGGGCCCCTGCTCAGGTTACAGAAACTCCTATTTTAAATCCGTGAAAGTCTCTCCGGGGTGCTTAGGAGGAACTCCCGCAGCCAGGTCATTCCTGCTTCAGGGACTGCACGAAGATCAGCCTATAAATGACTCAATGGTCCACCAGGGGCTCCTCCCCAAAAGAAAAACTCACAAACCATTGTAAAGAGCAATCTTAGAAGATTCTGAGAACCAGCAGTGAAAACCAGCCAATATTTCTCATGTGCTCGACTCCCGGAATCCTCTTCCTGGGCCCTATCACGTCTGTACACCGATTCAAGGGGTCTCTGAGATTTGTAAACTGGTTTTCCAACACTAAGGAATCAAAATATTCACAGAAAATCCTGTCGTGCTGTCTCCTCTTGCAAAAACGTGTAAGTTCAGGCAGCAGGGGCTTGCGTGTCTTCGAGGCAGTGACCTGTCTTCTTCTGTCTGTCTGAAGCCAGGCTGTGTGCCCATGAGCCCCCTCCCAACAGTGCCCCACCTCACTCATTCTTGTCCTTTGCCTCCTTTGCCCTAGGAGGCGCTTGGGTTTATGACCCTTGTCCTGAACATGCTCTGGAAAATGCAAGATTTACCACCCGTCCAAAGCACTGGTAGAGGATATTCACTGAGCGCCTCTGTGCAGTTCCTCGCTCAGCAATATGGGAGCGCACAGGCGTGTTAGAAAGCCTCCCTTCACAGGACCTGAGAGCAAGGGGAAAGATGAGGCATATTTAAGAAAAGGGGCACTGGGGCAAGCAGTGTGGTACTGAGCTAAGCTGCGCCATCTGGATTTTCTGGGAACCACCAAAAATGAGCATTTCCCTTTCTTCCTTTACTTACAACTTGGAAATATTTCGCATACAAAATTTTATACGAAAAGAAATATGAAAGTGGGAGGGAGGGTAGCTCTGGGGCCCCCATCTCTTTGGCTTTCCCTTCTTATTCCAGACCTTCTTTTCGGCCCCAGAGAGACCTCCCCTGGCACTCGAGGCTCCCCAAAGCCCAAGCTGAGCCCTCAGGGACCTGCATGAAGCCTGAGGTCTCTCCATACTCTCCTGCTGTGTCTGTCTGAGATGCCCCACGGAAACGAGCAGGGGGGTGTGATGGGAGAACTCCCTGTTATGCGCCACAAGAATACAACTGGTAAGAGATACGATGACAATATTCAGGACCTCATCTACAACATGGAGCCTATGAGTGACTGGAACTGTAAGGTAGAAGATCAAGTATCGTGGTACATCTCTAAACCATGAATGAGACTCACCACTCAAACATTCAAAATGGCACCCTAGCAGATGAGGAGGATGCCTACGTATGCGCGTGCCCGTGTTTGTACCCACACCCCTCCACACACACACAATATGAGCACTTGGCAAAAACCAGACAGACTGCAGGCTCAAATACCTGGTATTTCTGTAATGCGTCTCTCTTTTCACCTATACTGTATCCCCACTTGGTAACAGCTCCTTATTCCTCCCCTCCTTCTCTCAACACGGTTCAGCTGAACTTGACCCCATTACTAGTTCCAGAGATGAGCATGTACCTGCCTCAGCCCGGCCAATAATACGGCTACAAATCTTTGGCATTAGTGATTGGTTAAAGGATGGCACATGACCTACACTGGTACAATCAGAGACTGCCGTAAGATTTTCGATGGAATTATTAAAAAAAAAAAAAAAAAAAAAAAAGAGCTTGCTTTTACCCTGGGTGGGGCTGGGCTGACAGGAACAGTCTTGGAAACGCTAGGGGCCATTTTTACCACCGTGTGTGTAGAGCAGGGCCCCAAATGAAACCAACCAGAGTTAAGCACAGCTACGAGATGCAGACAAATCTACGTTAGATGACAAGATTTGAAGAGCTGGATCTCGTTGAGCCAAAAGCTAGATGTGCTTGTATTTTTCCACTGCTTGAGCCAATGAATTGCCATTTGTTCTTTGTTTTGTTTTGTTTTGTTTACTGCTGAGGCCAATTTGTGCTGGGGTTAGACACATGCATTCCAAAGAATCCTGACCAATATAATCTTCCTTCACTGAGCAATGCTGTACTTCAAGCTAGTTAAATATCTTCAGTGCATACTAAGGCTTTCTTACTACAAACCAAGAGAATTAAAAAGTAAAAGGCTATTTTCATAATCTGTGTATTCCTATCTCCAACATTACTCATTAAACAACTGATTCTGACTACATGTCCAAATCTGACCATTCCTTAAAGTAACTCCCTTTCTCTTGGTTGACTATGAAGCTCAGGGCACGACAGTCCTGACACATTTATAGACAGCTACTCCTGGGAAGATGTAGGAATAAAATCTATGTGTAACTTCTGTCAAGCCATTTGCCCTCATCCAAAGCAGCACTAATATAATTCAAATACCTCACGTAACACTTATAAAGGGAAATACTTATAACCTATCAAGTACTATTTGCAAAAGTTTTGCAGCACCTGCTTATGGATTGTTTTTATTGAAATGGAGTATTTAAGAGCTGCTGGTTGTGGACATAAATTTCTTTACTTTCTTCAAGAAGCTTAATTTATAAAGTAATTTTTAGCCACCTATGACCTTTATCTTCTGCATTATTTTAAAGACACTTATGTAACCACATGAATTTATTCAGTTTCTCCAATGCCAAAAGACAAAATCCAAAGACTGTAACTTTTTTTTAACGAAGAATATGACTTCTGGCTCCTCAGCCGGCCATAGTGTAAGACAAAGCTTACTTTTCACGCACTAAACAGAAAAGAAAAAAAAATCTAGTAGTGCAAAACCAGTAAATCAAAAAATTGCTTTACAGAATGATTTACCAAAGAGTTCCTTTCAACAGCAAGATGTATTCATTCAGCAAGCGTCTTACCTTTTACGTAATTTTTAAATTGTCCAAGTAATATAAGAACACATTTTGTTTGACAAAAAATTAAAACACGCCCAGCATAGCTAAAATTCCTGCACTCATCTCCAGTTCCGACAAGAAAGCAGTGTTGCCTGTCTGGGATGTGCCCTCCCAGATATTTTTCCTTATAGGTCTATACTGCTTGGTATGGATGCGTCTTTCCACAAATGCTGTCAAACATCATGCAGCATTATGTAACTTCGTTTTTTCTCCCAATAGTTGTATTTATTACAGATCAGTCCCTATTAGTTAGTGCACATATATTTGTCTCATTATTTGATATTCCATACTTTATTCTGTTGTTGATTGGCATTTAGGTTGCTTCTGATATTGTTTTTCCTCCACTACAAATAATGTTGCCATGAGCCTCTCTTATACCAATAATAAAGGCCTTCTCTTGGGTTGATTCACACTCATTTTTCAGGCAAACACATGTTATATAACAAAAGGTGGCCAACAGACAAAAATACTGCCCCAAACTATCATAAACCAAAGGTGGTTTTTCCTACATTTTTAAAGAAACAGATTATTTTGGGGGCACTTGGGTGGCTCACTAGGTTAAGTGTCTGACTCTTAATTTTGTCTCAGGTCATGATCTAATGGTTCATGGGTTTGAGCCTTGCTCTGGGCTCTGTGCTGACAGGGTTGGAGCCTGCTTGAGATCCTCTCCCTCCCTCTCTCTCTGCCCCTCCTCTGCGTATGCTCTCTCTAACAAATAAACTTAAAAAAAAATGTTTTCTAAAGAATTAGATTCTTTGCTTTTCAAAAATTGTTACAGAACCATAGCTCGTATTCAGTTTTACGTGATCAGATACCCTGTTCTGATCACAGATGGTTAAGAAACCACTGAAATATCAATATAGTAGCATCCTCCAAAATGCCCAATGGCTGGGGTTGGAGCAAGAACAGGGAGAAGGAAGGGCAAAGGGGGCTTCTATTAAATTACCAAAGGCAGTAGGGGACCTGTGGATGCCAGGTGGCTCTGATCTAGGTTTGCCGCTTACTGTAGCTGTATCCTCTGGAGTGAGTTATGGAACTTCCCCACGCTTCAATTTCCTTGCCTGTAAAATAAGGATAAGGACGGTACCTTCCTCTACATTGTTGTGATGATTAAATCACTTAATACATTTTCAGTGCCTAGACAGAGCCAGCCACGTAGAAAACCTAATGGATATTAGTGAACGTCATTGTTCTTACTGTTGTTATTGTCACATTTCTTTCACTGTTTGGAAAACAATGTCCCCATAAGAATGGGGGTTTATAAAGAATATCAGGGGAAGTCCTCGCTGCTTTTGAAGTCTATTATTAAGACTGAACTTGAACTTGGCCTTTTAAACTTCTTTCTGATCTCCCCCCATCCCCCTTTTCCGATGTGAGGTATGTCACATTTCACTTTGGGCCCTGAGTATCTCCTAGCTCAATTACTAGGGCTGTGGGACGTTAATCGCCAAGGCTCCAGTCTATACCAGTGTCACTGCCAGAGTAATCCTCCTAAAACACAGCCTTAACAAGCTCTGCCCCCACCCAACAATGGTTCCTTGTTGTAAACTGGATTAAGGGAAGGCTCCTCATCCTTTTACTTTGGCAACTCAGTAACCCAGCCTCGCCCACCTGTCAGGTCCCACCTCCGCTCAAGACTGGTCCCATTTTAACCACCTACTTTGATGTTCTGGGCCCTTTCCACCTCTGTCCACCACAGCCACACTTTGCCGAGACAACTCCTCTCTTTCCACATCTGTCTATCCAAAGCTCTGATTTCTCCGTGATGTCTAACCTAAATAATGTAGCCCATGTGGATCACTCCATCAACTCTTCTGCTCATTTTGAGCCTTGATTGTTTGTTTTTTCTCATGTAACATGGCTCGATTTGTGCACGTCTGGTCTACCAAGACAGATTCCGATTTTCTCAAGCGGAGGCACGGTGTCATACATTCCTTATGTAGTTCACATGCTTTTCTTCCCAAGCAAAGTCCGTTAGGTGATTCAGACATCTTGTAATCTTCGGAACTATCTGGATAGGTTATTTTAAACTCTTGCTGAAATTTTGCTATGACTTCAAGAACTCGATTAAAGCTGCAAAGTCCACACACAAAAACCACAGCCGCTTTAGTTTGTTGTGGGGCTGTTAACAACCAAACCAATTTCTCCACTTGATTCCCATCTCTGATTAAATCGTGTCAACTGCCCTCCTGAGGAGGGCATCTTTCCAAGTCCTTTGTACACTCAAGTGGGAAGTAGATATCAGAGGTGATCCCTTTATTGAGAGTCCCATGTACTGGTGTTTATTCCTAGGCTCTATGGAATCTGCTTCCCAACTAGGACTCACGCATCCCATCTCCAGCTTCCCTGCCATTTCCCTATACAGGTCACCATCATCATTCACCTTGATAACTGCAGAAGACTCTTAAACTATCCCTTCAATGTTCAGTCTCTCCCACTTCTAACCTAGCGAGGATTCATTCAACATGTATCTGTTGTGTGCTTACTATGTAAAAAAAATAAGCAACCATGTCAGACAGGGAGGAAGGTATAACCCTAGGCTCTCTGGGTGTCAATGGAAAGCCGTGCAAATTTGACTCTCTGGTTCCATACTTGGTGGGAACAAAGTGGCTGACGTTGTCATCTAAACTCTAAAATAAGCTGTCAAACGAAGCTCCTTGGATTATCTCCCGCTCTTAGAGTCGTGTTATCAAGGAAAGACGAAAAGCATAACAACAGCTGAAAGGAGAGAAAATCAGATGCTACCACACATGCATCTTGATTAAGTTGACTCATGATGCACAGAGTTAAGTGTAAAACTTGTTGTCTGAAGTAATTATTATGTTTTCAGTCAAAATTATAACTTGGTTGCAGCCCAAATGATAGGTTTTTACAGCAAAGATTCCATTTCCATAACGGTGTTCTTCACTGTCTAAATAAATGGCTTCTCAGAAGAAAGGGGTCTGTCAAGATAGACGTGAGAAGAGAAAGGAAGATACGTAGTTTTCTAGAAGTTTAGGCCAGCATCAAGTACAATTATTTTCTTCAATATTCATTAAATATTACATTTAATATCTTTCTGAATGATCTTTTATTAGTGTGGTTCCCCTTCGCGCCCCCCCACCCCCCCCCCCCAAACAGACACACCTAAGTAAGGCTGCTTGATCTGACTTCCTTTTTTGCGGTGTATGTTATGTTCTGGAACCGGCATCCTGAAACCAGGCAACTGAAAAAAAGGACAATTTTCAATGTGTAGCTACAGAGAAGGCAGCTTGGTCAAGGATGTTAAGTAGTCAGATGTACGGCAAGTCCCTCGGGGGTCCAGGTATTTGTAAAGATCGGCCGTGGGATATCTTACAGAAAACTCTCCAGTGTGGCACAGGGTGGCAAGAGGCTCTCTTCAGCTGAAAGGAATGACCGAGAGGTATGGTATCAGAGCGCCACCTCCTGGCAGAGCTACAACGTTTTACACACTGCAGTCCTTCCTAGAGAAATCTTTTTGATCCTCTTAAAATAAGAAAAAGTGAAATTCTTCTGAGGCACAAAAGAGATGCGAAACACAGTTGTGGTTTTGCATTTTGGGGGCTGGATATATGGGTACTACTGGGCAGAGAATATTCTACTACCGCAGCTAGTTTTATTTTAGATAAGGCATTTTTATTGCAAAGTTTTCTCGATCTCAGTTTTAAAACTTTAACACTTTATTATAAATATAAAACGTCCTCTCAAAGAATTGTGGTAACTGTTTTTTAAAAAGAAAATGAACAAGTTTTAGATAGCTGTATATGTGTGTGTGTGTGTGTGTTTTTAAGTAGGTTCAATCTAGATTTTAATGGTTCCTTCAAAAATTTTTCTATTAGGTGCTACTTTTACAAGCAAATGTGTAAGTAGCACATTATTTACCTAGAAGATTCTACTGAGGTCATAAATCTGATGTGAGTTCCATTTACAAGTGACAGGTGGGTTAAACATCTGGGAATGCATAACCACGTTCTAGCATTACACATGGGTAATTCTTTATGTTTAAACCTCAACGAAGTATGATTTCATAGTTTAAATACCGAACCTTAAAAAAAAAAAAAAGCAATTTATTCATTTTAAATCAAACCTTTATCCATAATGCTTCATTCCAAAGAGCATTCCCACTGCTGTCTCTTCAGTTTCACCTAACGAATAACGAAAAAAGTCCTTCTTTCACTCTGTGTTACTTTTTGATTATAGAGGACACCATCTACTGCTTTTCCCCGTGCACGCTGCAAAGTCTTAAATGACAGAATACGAGTACTTTTCCAAAAATACAACACAGCATTTATTGTGTCTGAACTCAACTGTCTCAGTTCAACCACGAGTGTGTCTCAAGAAACGTGGTAAAAGCTTTGAAATTCTTAGGGGCAGAAAAGCATCACAGACTGAAATAAAAAACCTACAATTAAAGCTTTTATACAAAATTTATACATAGATCAAGTTCTGCTCTCTGACACATAGGCAAGAAAGCAAGGGGGGAGGGAGAGAAGTTGGACAGATGCGTTTTTGTATTACATCTACAACCTCCACATTTGAAACAGAACTCAGTGAAAGAGAAATCCCAGCACGTAACTCCTTTTTTGAATAGAAATGCAAACACGGCATCCCAAAGTCACAGGGTACATGCCAGGCGCTCATTTACTCGTATTTCTGTCTTCTTTATTAAACGGAAATTAATATTACACTCGTGGCTGTGTATGCGTGTCTGCCTTTTGTGGGTACATTATTGTTTTCCCAGGATGACCAACCAATGCACCTCATTCTCACCATTAATTAGAACACGTATGTGGTTAAACACACAGGAATACGGGGTTAGTTAGCAAGTGTTGTGTAACAAATGAATTCACATAAAATTTACATGTGATTTAATTAGCTGATAATGGGTCATTAATTGAGGGGCTGAAGAAAGGAAACAATATTCTTTTGGACACATAAAGGCGCCATTCAGGAAGAATAGATTTGTTTTTACTGAGCCCTTCTCGGCTAGGAAAACCACCTGTGCAAATACGGGGCTCAAGTCAGATGACAAGCAGGGTTTTTATGGTACCAGGAAGATTTTCATCTCCATGACAACTTTCCTGGTTCCAAATAGAGAATGTTATTTTTCTGGAATCAACATCTCGGCCCCACTAGCGGACTCAATCTGAGCCTGGTGCTCATTTGAACACTCCTTGGGCAGCCATAATGCTGCTTCTGCCAAATCATTATTAGTTGGTGATTATAGATCTGACATATTTTATAAGAACTCTGTCTTCTGAGCCCTGCATTTTTAAGGAATGAAGTAATGCTCTGAGTCAACAACTCACCAGAACGACAAAACACTGCTCCCATCCCCACAGTATATTACTTATTGTTAAGCGGGTCCATACCCATGTTAAGTGGTAAGATTTCATTTATAAAGATAACCGTTTGGGGATCACACATGTGTGTGCACATAATTTAAGAAGAAGAATTGCTCAGATACTAATTAACCACAGGACTGGATGATTGGCATGTTGAGAAATGCACAGGGAAGCTTCCTAGGAACTCTACTCAAAACAGGTACGGAAGAAACCAAACAATGGTGTCGCTGTGCGATTGTGCTCGTGATACGGAAAGAATGGTTTTTCTAGCAACGCCAGCAAGTGCTTCCGGTTCCTTGGAAATACCATTCCATCAGGTTTCTGCTCTTTAGACAAATCCCATTCCTGTTCTACAGTCTCTCCACACCCTGGAGAGGCAAACGTAGAAATGAAGAGCATGAGACAGAGGAACTCAAGGCAAGGGTTTTGCTCTTTTGATTAAGAATTAAGCCATACTTTCACACAAAGATGTCATTTTATTTCACTGGTTTTCCATGAATAACCCATTTGGGCACTTCTGATACTAAGGACCCCTCAGACAGAACACTTCTAATAAGCCTCAAGTCCCTAAAAGTTACAGGCTTGGAAGACAGACTTCGGGAGAAGCACAGACTTGTGTTAAAAATTGCAAGTCACAGAAGTTCATTCAGGCAACTTTCTTCACTGGGTCAGGTTTGTTACTGTTGATTTTAAGAGAACTGAGCCACAATGCCCTGGGTAGATATAATACTGCACCAAAGACTCCCAGACAAAAATCAGCAAACACTGATTACCTGTATCAGCAAAAACATCTTCCAGGAGACAAACCACTAGACGTATCAGCCTGAAAACCAAAATTTTCAAATAGTATATCTTGTGAAAGATACTCAGTTACAATTTATCAAATCTCTGACACTTGAAACTTAATGCATTATTTATTTTATATGCTTATTAAATAAGCAATGTTTATTAAAGATGGTTTATTTGTATCGCTCGAATCTCCAAAAAAGGCAAATGGGAGTAAATACTTACAACAAAGATGAAAATGTTGGTTATATTTAATATAAATGAAGCTTTTCTACATCAGTAAAATAGAAGAAGATGAACATATGAACCAAAACATGGGGATGATAACAAGTCTTGCACCAAAGAGGAAATATGATTGGCTAATGACAAGGTCAAACAAGATCCAACTCTGTATGTAAAACAGGTACTAATTTAATTTTAATGTTATTTAAAAATTTTTTTTTTAATATTTATTTTTGAGAGAGAGAGAGTGCAGCCAGGAAGGGACAAAGAGACAGGGAGACACAGAATCCAAAGCAGGCTCCAGGCTCTGAACTGTCAGCACAGAGCCGGACACGGGGCTCAAACTCACAAAACCACAAGCTCATGACCTGAGCCAAGTTCAGAGGAGTTCAAAGGCTCCACTGGCTGAACCACCCACGCGCCCCAACAAGTACTCATTTAAATAACAAGGTGCCATTTTTTCACTTATCAAGGGAGCAAAGGTTAAAAATAACCCAGTCCTAACAAAGGACAAGGGGAAAATATGCTCAGATATTACCTATGGGAAAGCAGGGGTGCCCACCTTCCAAGGGAGATATTCATAATAATGGGACAAACACTCCACTTCTAGAAACTTTGAGGAAAAATGCATAAATGGACTGAAGGATCCACATATAAAGACCTTCAACACAACATTGTTTATAATGACAAAAAAATGGCAATAATAGTACGAGAAGCTATAACACAGCCATTTGTCAACTACATAGCCATTAAAAGCCCTGACGCTCAAAACTACCTCATGACAAAGGATACCATTTATGGTATGATAAGTAAGAAGAGGCTACCATACATCAGGGAAAAAAATGATTTCTTTTAAAACTCTGTGTGTAAGCAAAAATTTTCATTCTTGCTTTCTCTAATGCAGTTATTTACACACCCCTACACACCATCAAGTACAGATAAGGTAGGAAGGAGTAACAGGTTTTTTCTCCACATTGTCGGGGGACAGGCGACTTCTCTGAGCATCTCAGGGCTTTTAGAAACCAGACTGTATCACTTCAGTAACTTGGAGAAGTGATGGCGTTTGGTAATGTCAGGTCTAATTAGAATCAGCCCAATGAGAAAGGACTTTTGGCAGTTGAACACTTGGCACAGAAAAGACAGATTTAAATGAGGCTTTCATCAATCTCTAAAACTGTACACAAGAAGGAGTGCTCAGGCGTTAATAACTGTAAGTCAGACTTACATTTTATAATCAAGACTCAACTACTGGGGGCGCCTGGGTGGCTCAGTTGGTTAAGCGTCCCACTCTTGATTTCCACTCAGGTCATGATCTCATGGTTCATGGGATCGAGTCCTGAGTCGGGCTCTGTGCTGACAGCATGGAACCTCCTGTGAATTTTCTCTCTGCCTCTCTCTCTGCCACTCTTCTGCTCATGTTCTCTCTCAAAATAAAGCAACATTAAAAAAGTAAAAAAAAACTCAGCTACTGCCACCCTGTTCTCCATTTGTCACAACACGCAGGACTATCAACTAGAAACTTACTTGAAGAAAACCGCTATCCCTCACAGGCTGGACACTCCCACCAATCCCTCTCACCATACAGCGTGGAATAAGTAAGTTCCCTGGACAGAGCACTTCCCAAGGCAGGCCTGCCTCTCTTTGGTTATCATAGCCTCGTGCCTAAAATCTGTCTTGAGTCATCTCTAGAATTCTGGGGACAGCAGCACAGAAGTAGAAGAAAACAATGTGAGTGAAAGAAGAAACACCAACCGGTTTCTCCATACAGAATTCTGCCATCCTGGCAGTCAATTTCACCTCAGAGCAACACATCAGGTTGAGGGTAGTGCCTCAACGGGGACCAGTTCTGCAGCTACTTTTCAAGGACCACCGATGACCCCTGGGACCACCAGGGGGCGACAGAGGAGTGACCAGATTTCCATCCTTAAGATCAGCCAAGAGGCCTCTAATTTGGAGAGCAGGACTTCCCAGGTAAGGCCGGTTTTAAATTTTAATCACAAATATAAGCAGGGTCTTCCTAACTTCTCTGGAAATAAAAGGATAAAAGGCTTTCTGCTGCAGATGTGAGAAAGGGGAAGGAATGACACGTGAAACTGATAAGTTGGAGAATAAATACTTTGCTCTCTGCTGTCCACACCCCTAGCCATAACCAAGGCTTCCTCTTGCAAAGGACAAAATAAATAAACAAACCTCTGGCAAAAGAGCCTTTAGCGTCCCTGGGAGGTTCTACTCATATATTACAGCCGTGGTATAAACGGACGGACCTGAAAACTTTCTGCTGCAGCGAAGACAATTTCACCCACTCTTGTGCTCAACATGTGTTACCCATAAACCTTGTGTGGCCATCAGTTACTCAAGGCCTAGTGAGGGCTCTGCTACTGGTGTTTAATGCTCCTAAGATACCTTAAATCCTTTGTGGAAGGAGGCAAGACATAAATAATAATTTTTAAAACAGAGGCTTACTCTGCTATTTACATTTTTCATGTGTTTGACTTTTCCTTTCTTATTTCCCAAGACCCCCGTGAGGAGGTGCCTCTGCCTTCATGCTCACGTTGGAAACCAGCCACCGTGGGAAAGGAGGATTGCAGGATAACACATTCACTGAGTACCTACCATGTAACTGATGCTGGGTGCCTTCTGGGAGTGGATCCAGCAGGACACAGATCCCCCTGGGGGTCTCTGCCCTTGGAAGACAGAAGAGCTGGCTCTCCACATTCCATTTGTGCCCTAATTTCTCCACAAGGTGTGAACTACTCATCACTTGATTTCCTCCTGCCTCAGTTTCCTGATCTATAGAAACGAAGGAATCGAACTAGATGACGACTAATGGTTCTTCTGGATCTCACAGTGCTACGGCTCAAGGGGGCATCCTGTCAATATTTATTTTATTTATTTTTTTTTTTAATTTTTTTTTTTTAACATTTATTTATTTTTGAGACAGAGAGAGAGCATGAATGGGGGAGGGTCAGAGAGAGGGAGACACAGAATCCGAAACAGGCTCCAGGCTCTGAGCTGTCAGCACAGAGCCCGACGTGGGGCTCGAACTCACGGACCGTGAGATCATGACCTGAGCCGAAGTCGGCCGCTTAACCGACTGAGCCACCCAGGCGCCCCATCCTGTCAATATTTATTAGCTAACTGATAGACTGGACTTTGAGCCGTGGGGGGCAGAAGTATCCCATCGGGAAAGACACACCAAAATGTCATTTTAAATCAGGGTCTCAGGCTTTTAGGCCTTGGGAGAAAAAATATCCTCCTAAGCAATCACCAGCCGCAACTTTCAGCTCTGACAGAGTAATCAATTCTTGCCAGAAGACGCCTGAGTACCCAACAGACAACTTCCTGCCTCTAGTCCTGGCAAGGGCAGCTCTTCTCTATGATGTCTCTGCAAATGGCTGCAAATGTTTCCACCTGGGGGAAACCAGGAGCCTCCAGCCACCTTTCCTTGAAAGCAATAGTTGCAAATGTTTTGAAAACAACAGATTATCTTTAAAGAAGAAGCAACAACAAAAAGCCATTTGTTTCTTCTGCCATGACTGATTCATTTGTTGTACACTGGGGGTTGGGGGTGGAGAGGAGAGGCCCTCCAACAAATGTTTCCTATCAGAGGCAAGTATTTTGATAATCAGGGAAACATCAAATAAACGTGCAAGCAGCTCAGAAAACTACTTAGCGTGAAGGGTTCAGTAGGATCCCTACTGCGTTCTGTCTGCTGTCTCTTTGGTCTCTTCTCCTATGGATTAATCTGTTGGCCAGAAATCAAGCACAATTACAATAAATACAGTCAGTGGCTACGTAGGTAAACGCAGTACTCTGTACTCTTGCATACAATGTTTACAGTCTGGTCTTGCCCAAGAACCAGCAATTCCATTCCCCGGTCTGTCCCGGACAAGAGCTGGTAGCACATAAACACAAGGGAAAGCGTGCAAGGAAGCTTGCAGCAGCATGGCCTGGAAAAATGAGTGCAAACAACGTGGCGATCCAGTAACAGGGGAATGGATCCAGTGTGTGTTCTGTGAAGAGGCCTGAACCAGAGGGAAAATTTAAAGGCCCCTAAGTAGAAAGTAAAAGACTGAAAGAACACGTATCAAATTCAAAGCAAGCACTGAGTGGGGAGGGGTTGTGATCCAAGGAGGGCTTTAGTTATATATGTAACATTTTATAGTTTTAACGACGACCTATGAAGAAAAGGATATTCAGGTATTACTTTTCGATATATAAGCAGAGAAAGGAAAAAAATAAAATAACCCCCCCCCCCCCCAAGCAAAACGTGGCAAAATGTTCACAGTGGCTACTTTTATGGGGGGCAGGAGTATGTGTGACTTAATTTCTCCTTTTCTCTATTTTTTCACCTTTTCCCAAAGTCCAATACGAAAACAAATAAGTGAGCCTTTGTCCTCATGTGGTCTCCCACCCGCTCACAGTTAGGAAGAAGGAAGTCTACTGAAGCGGTCTCTAGTCAATGCAAAAAACAAGGGCCAAGGCAGGAAGCAGGTAGTTACTATTCCCTCAAGTACTTCTCCAAGCTAGAAAAGTGGCCCCCGTTTCCAAACCACTCCCACCCCAGCCCTGGGTATCTGTGGACCCCCTTCCACAATCCTTCCAGTCCTTGGTTGGATTCCACACTTGGGCTTGCTTGTATACTTGGACATGGGGCAAGATTCTCCCTTCTCATGTTCCCACTGATACTTGAGGAAATGACAGTGCTGCACATCTCAGCCTTTTCCTTAAATCGGGTCCTTGGGGTATCAGGCTGGGGCAGATCGGGGAGGGGGAGCAGATGGAAGGAGAAAATGGCAGCATTTCTCACCGCCCCAAAGTACGGTCCACAGCATCAGCAGACAAAGCAGGGCATGCTGTAAAAAGCAGTTCTGCTGGCAAACAGAAAACAGATCCGTGCCTTTGGACCAAGGCTTCACAGCCGCATCTGAAACAGACATCTCATTGTGCTCAGCTTTAAAAGAAGCCCTTCCCAAGCAGAGGCCTTTCGGGCTGACAGTTAAATCACAACGGCCGGTATTTACACGAACGGCTTCCAACTGTCTGGGCGAATACATAATATTTCTATTTCACAGAAACCAGGGACTGTAACAACACAGAAGCTGGCAAGACCAGAAAGTAAACCTCTGATTAGTACGAATGTGCTTAAGAAGCAAAGCTTATATCCTTGCAGGAGTTAACACAGTCCTTCTGCAAACAAGTTTGTTTTTTCTTTAATTAAGTGACAAATGTAATAGATCAGAATACACCCATACATACATGTCTCGAGACGGCTTTATGCTCATTAAATCAAGTATGCTGCCGTGAGCGCTTTCAGCCATTCGGGCATTAGCAGGGAAGCTGTGTGGTTCTTAGTTTCTTATTAAAAGCTAGCAAAGCACTGCTCGGTCAGCCCAGAGCAGCAGCTAAGCATTCCAAATGCAGACAGGAAACACCTGGAACTCTGTGCTCCACTCGGACCACACTTTACATTTCAAAACAGAGGATTCTGAATTGTTCATAAATATTTGTCTTGTTTCAATAAAACACTCTTCAACCAGTTTCATAAACCCTTGGTTCAGAAGGCTAAAACATACACGCTACTAGTCGTCCACATTCTTTTAACGTTGCATGTATTTATGTGGACAATATCCTAGAAACATAAAACCCAAAGAAAGGCATTTAATAGCGTCATAAGGGAATTTCAGTGTGTGTGTGTGTTTTTTTTTTTTTTTTTGAGGCGGGGGTGGGGGGGTGGGGGGAGGGGACAGCTCTCTGCCCCTATAAATAAAGCCCAAATCATGCATGTTTTCTGAAGAGATTTTAGAAAATACTGACTTGAACTGTAAGTTAAACCTAAGTTTCCCTAACTTGCCTATTGGGGTAAATAAGACCCAGACAAACCCTTCTGGAGGCTCAGAAAAGCTTTAATAAACTGATTATTGAACCTCCAGCTACAGGGGAAGCAGAAGCTAGCGTAGCCAAATTTTCATACTTGCACAAACATGTCAAGCCTTTTAAAATGCTTTAAAAATCTGTTTTTACACACGGAAATGAAATTAGCTCAGCTTGCATGTTGAAAATTCTGTTTTTAAAAGCTATTTTCTTATTTTCAGACTCCTCCAGATTTTCCATCATGTAGAAGACATGTATTGCTTTCATTTAGTTAACGTATACTTTGATAATAAGAATACGGAAAACGTCACACTGACATACACACATTTAGACATCAGAAGAGCAAAGGAGACGGAACGAAAAGGAAAAAGATAGGGCTTCTTCAGAGCAGTTTCTAGATGCGGTGTGTCAACCCAGGAAACTGGAATGTTGGAGATGTCTGTGGAAATTACTAAGGGCAGGTTCCAGGTTCCAGGGCAGACTTAGCCGGGAGTGGTGGCCTGGCTGGGAGCACAGCTAACACAAGGGCCACTGAAATGGGACTCCGAAGCGGCACCAGATGAAGCTTCAAGCCCAAACTGCCTGCCAGAGTAGGGTGTCTTACTCTACCCTGCCAATGTTGAGTCTTCCAGAGTCAAGAAGAAAATGCAGAGACCCAGGCTTACACCCGGAGTTAAGCGGGACAGTAGGTCATGAGAATACCAACTTGTGAGCATGGTCCAGTGACTGCAATGAGTGAGCTGCTGTCCTTTTTATCTTTCTTTAAGCAGTTGTGATTGAAAATTCCTCAATTGACCATAAACTGCTTACTCTGGTCCAACTAAGAATTATCAGCCCACTGGCCCCTGGTTAATGAAGATTAGGCTTGGCGCTGATAAGAGATTTCATAGAAGCTCTTCGGAACCATAAAAGGGAGTAGTCAGAGGTAATGATAAACTAATTCTGCATCCATGGGGCAGCAGCCGCTCAGCATCAGGTTAATGATTAACTTGCTGGACTCTGGCCAGTTAAGAAGTTGTTTAACCAGCGCCCCTGAGAAGCAAACCTGTGAACATTCACATGTCCACATAACAACAGCCGCCGTTTCCTTCCTCCATCTACACAGAGCTTCAACTGTAAGAAAGTTTTCACCTCTCCCTGCCTCAAACCCAGACATTTAACATCCAGGTCCTGAACTCAGCAAGCTAGGAGTCAAGAACGAAGCTCCTATAGTTTTCTTGGATCCCTGAACCTTTATTGCAAAAAATCCACCAAATAACTATCGCTCTCCCACTAAACAAAAACATTTGGACCCATAGTTGAATGCCCCTTGGTAAAAGCTTAGTTTGTTATTCCTGAATGAAATAACTTCTATCGCTCTTGAAAATGGATACCCACAAAATTTAGGCTCACTGATGAGAATGGGCTTACAATACTGGATTGAATAGAAGGATCGTATCTGTTCCTACATGCAAAACTTTAAGTGACCTTTGGGTTGGTACTTTCATAGACTAGCCGCCCAAGTTTAAAGGGTCAGGCTGCCTTTGTCAAACCCAAGGGAACTATTTGGGGGCAGTTAATCTAATTTTAGGAACAATGCATTTGAAGAGGGTGATTAGTAATGCAAATGAAAAATCACCTTTGGTTGGGATAAGCAAGACAAACAGGCAACTCCTGTGGGAGGAGGGGACACTGCTTTGATCCTGCAGAAAGATTTCTAAAAAGAATGAAAGGCTAAGTCTCCAGGATGTGGGGTCCGGGGTCTGTTTATCCTACTTAGTTCAAGTTGGAATTAATTCACTGAAAAGTTTGAGATGACCTAAATCATTCTTTCATTGGGGCAGGCCTGAGAGCAAACAGTAGTAGATTCAGGCAAAGGGACTATACTGAGTATCTGTGCATGTGTCTTACAGTGAAGTATGCTTCTATCCAGATCTTCTTTGGGGAAAAAAAGAGCTAAGGAAAGGGTAGGATGGAAGGCTTAGCAGCAGAGAGAAGTGAGGTGGCTGCGATGGGTATGCTCATGACTTTCTATCTGGGCAAATTCTCTGGTCTTGATTCGGGCCATGACGATCATGAAGACACAAATACACTCACATTCCAACAATTCCGGTCAATATCTGACCTAAGAAATTTCAACCGACACATCTGGATCTTTTATATTCTACACTCCAAGTTAGGTTAACAGTCTGAGCCAACTGTCTGGAGTTCTGATTCTTTGACCTGCTTTCCTGTTCTTCAGTGCTGGTTTGTAACCCATTTAATTGTCAGAATCCCAAGCAATAATCTATCTAAGCTACTTGGTTTTGATGCGGGCAGAACTGCAAACGCTCCTGAGCTACATTTGTGCAGTTGTGGTCCAAGAGAATGACAGGTACCAAAGAAGGCTTGCCAGGTGCTAGGTGGGAAGATGAGCATTTCTCCTGCATTATCTCATTTAACCCTTAACAACTCTGTAAGCAAGATGTTATTCATAAATCCGTTTTACATACAGGACACAAGTTATGCTAGAGCGCAAAGTCAGAAAGTGATAGAAGACATACCGGATTGAGAAGAAATAACCCCCCCATACTGCTTCTCAACATGAAAAAGCAACCACCCCAAAAAAGAGTGTACCCTTTATGTGCTCATTAGCTGTGTAACACAGAAGGGCTCTAAAGATCCAGGAGCCTAGGTGTTCTTTTCTTAATTGGCAATCTGGGGAGCCTCCTTTTTCACCAATAATCAGCCTTGCGCAATGTGCCTCAAAAAGTTCCTACAAGGGGGGTGCAGTGGTGGCTCAGTCGGTTAAGGGTTTAACTTCGGCACAGGTCATGGTACCCCGGTTCATGAGTGCAAGCCCCATGTTGGGCTCTGTGCTGACAGCTCAGAGCCTGCAGCCTGCTTTGGAAACTATGACTCCCTTCTATCTCTGCCCTCCCCTGCTCAAGCTGTGCCTCTCTCTGTCTCTCAAAACATAAATAAATGTTAAAAAAAACATTTTTTTAAAGTTCCTAGAAGGAAATTGCCTAATCTACACATTCTTGTTTCCAATGTAACCCCACCCAAGACTTTATTTTTTAATTTTTTTTAATTTTTTTTTATTTTTGAGAGAGACACAGAGCATGAGCAGGGGAGGGGCAGAGAGAGAGGGACACAGAATCCGAAGCTGGCTCCAGGCTCTGAGTGATCAGCACAGAGCCTGATGTGGGGCTTGAACCCACAAACCGTGAGATCATGACCTGACCCCAAGTCGGTTGCTTAACCACCTGAGCCACCCAGGTGCCCCTCCACCCAAGACTTTTAAAAGATGGATTTCTACAGGTAAGCAGAGGCCAGGATATACCCAGATCGTAATGACCCCCTATTTTTCTCTCCTTAAAGAATAGCTCTGAATGATTGGATTGCACAGATGAAATCAAGACTTAAAGCTAAATGTGGTCACCTATAACTGCTGGAACACTTTCACATGTATTTCAGTCAAATTTTGATTTGAGTGACCTTTGGGTCAAACAAGATGCATGGAAGAAAAACATTTTTGAAGTATGAAATAAAAAAATAAGTTTACCCACACTTTCAAACAGTAGTCCCAAAAGTTTAGCCATTGTTAACAATTTCTTGCATGTCCTTCCAGATAAAAGCATATACCAGTATGTAGATATCATTAACAGAAATAAATAACTGTTTCATTAATAAAGCTTGAGATCTAATCGAACACTTGTAGATCTGCTTTATTCATTTTAACAGGGCAACCCATTGTATAAAATGTATTGTCACTTATTTAGGAGTTATATTTCTAATTTAGGAGAGGGGTATCTTGTGGTGGTGTTGGCTTTCTATTGCCTAATGTTACAAGGAGCACCCTTGCCTGCATGCACACGCGTGCACGCATCCGTATCTTGGCATTCTCTTGTGATTTTATCCCCAGACTGATAATGAAAATTTATGAGCCAGAACGCATTATCTATTTTAATAGATATTGCCAAAAGCTGCACCAATTTAAATTCCCACCAATGGTTTATGAGGATGTCTACGTCAACACACTCATCAATGCTGCATATTATCAGACTGTTACACCTGTGCCAACCACGTCTCAGTTATGAATGAAGTTGAGCACCTTTTCATACATTAACTGATGGTATTCTTGGCTAACTTTTCTATTGGCTAGTTTGTCTTTTCCCTATTGATATGTAGGAGTCTATTAGGAAAGCAGGAAATCGGCCCTTTGTCTGCTTCTGCTGGTTTAATTTTTATCGTATTTTTGCCACTATATGTAAATTCTAAGTTTTGTATAGTCAAATTATCAATCTTTTTCCTTATGGCGTCTGGGTATACAAGGTAAAAAAAACAAAACAAAAAACAATTTGATTCAGACCTATAAATAGGTATCCATGAAAAATGTAAAAGTAAGCCTGGCCAAAATTACCCTCGAAGCCTGATATTTAAAACAAACACTCCAGAGAGAGGTCTACACTTGTTGCAGTTCAGAAAGTTCTGGACACCTGCCCAAACCTTCCAGAGCAGAACTCTGCAAATCCATTTATGGTCCTGCTATGTTGCTGCTTGTGATCATTTGCCTACAGACCAGAGCACTGAGGATTTTTCCAGGTCAGAGCAAATGCCTCACACAATGGAATACTGAGTCCCAGCTGCTGTGCCCAGCTGAGCTGTAACCAAAGCTGTGCTAGCTAGTGTTCAGGTCGAACTCTCACTGATCCTGGTTCCTCAAATTCCACCACCATGGAGAAAATCAAAATGCTTCTTCTTCTCTCCTTTTCTTTTAAGTAGGCTCCAAGCCTAGTGTGGTGCCCAACCGGGGGCTTGAACTCACGACACTGAGATCAAGAGTCAGAAACTTAACTAACAGAGCCACCCAGGCACCTCTCAAAATACTTACTTTATTTAATATTTGAGGGGAGTGTTCATTGGCTACCACAAAGTAGGTGCTAAAGCAGTCCAAATGTCTGAGGAAGCGGGGTGTGTGTGTGTGTGTGGGTGTGTGGTTACCCAATGGCATGCAGCTACAGGTGGAAGAAAACAAAGTGTGATGAGGCGTCAAGACCCAGGCTTACATTATATATCCTCCGTTTACCAGCGTTGTGCTTGGAGTAACTTACACAACCTCTCTGAATATCAATTTCCTTGATACTGATAAGGATGATGATAATTCTATTATCTTTGTTATTCAAGTAATAATAAGATCAGACATTTAAGAGTTAGGTGCTTGGGCTACGTATTAATGTTACCTGTTATTCACGTGCGACAACTTTTAGGAAAGTTATAATACAATTCCAAGCATATTACAGTTTTTTAAAAATGTATAATCCTGGTGTACCAAAGATTTTCCAAAGAGGTTTTCCTTCTACATGAAAAGAAATCTCATCTTGACTTGCAAGATGCAAAAGCATGCATAACATGCTTTCACTTTTGGTACCTAACATATAGTTTATAGAAGAATAAGTTATTTTTAGATAAGCAACCAAAACCCCCCAAACTTATTATCACAGTTAGATTTAGGCCTGAAAGGATGCCACAAGACATTTTAAAAGGCTGGAAAGCTTGGAAGACTGAGCTGTATTGACGAGTATACTCCCAAGATGACACACAAGAAACTCAGAGATTATCTGTAGAATCTGTAGCCATGGCAATCAAAATATTCAGTATGCCATATAATTGAATCCATATCTGTAATTTACACATCTGCTTTGAAAACCGGCTTCATATTTCACAGGCAAGATGATGCAGAGTTTCTGCAATGCATTTTGCTAATACATTCTGGGGACCAAAATATTTGCCAGCTCAAAATTATAAATGGGTGTAAGCAAAAGCAGTTGACCTCATAGACATGACTAAAATAAGCTCCTTTGATGTGGGATACCATATAGATACAGCAACTCCCAGAGTTAGTCTTTCAGGTCAAAGTAAACAATATAAATAATAAGAGATGAAAACAATACGCAATATGGTATATTCTCAAAAAATTAAAAATAGAATTGCCATATGATCCAGGAATTCCACTCCTGGTTATACACCCAAAAGTATTACAAGCAAGGTCTCGAGCACCCAGACTTAGAAGCAGCATTATTCACAAGAGTCAAAGATGAAAACCATTTCAGGGACTGAATAAATAAACGGATAATAGCAGATGAATAAACAAAATGGAGTATAGATAAACAGTGGAGTATTACTCAGCCTTAAAAAAAAGAAGGAAATTCTGGGGCGCCAGGGTGGCTCAGTCAGTTAAGCATCAGACTCCTGATTTTGGCTCAGGTCATGATCTCACAGTTTCCGAGTTCAAGCCCCATGTCTGGCTCTGCACTGACACTGAGGAGCTTGTGATTCTGTCCCCTCTATGCCCCTTCTCCACTCATGTGCACGCCCGTGCTTGCGCTCTCTCTCTCTCTCAAAAATAAATAAAGTTAAAAAAAAAAAGGAAGGAAATTCGGACACAGTAAGTGATAGTTATACAACAATGTGAATGTACTTAATACCAGTGAATTGTGCACTTAAAAATGATTAAGACCGCTCATGCAGTTAAACGTCCAACTTCCACTCAGGTCATGATCTCACAGTTTGTGAGTTCAAGCCCTGGGTCGGGCTCTGTGCTGACAGCTCAAGAGCCTGGAGCCTGCTTCAGATTCTGTCTCCTCCTCTCTCTGCCCCTCCCCTGCTCATGCTCTGTCTCTGTCTCTCAATAATAAATAAACATTAAAAAAAATTGTTTAAATGATTAAGACTAGGGGAGAGGGTTCAAGATCCTGAGGCTCACCTCCCCCCAAGAACACACCATAAGCGCATATGAAACAATTTTATCCAAAAAGACTTGAAGACTCCAGAACAACTCTACCACACCACACACACACACACACACACACACACACGGGGGTAGAGGGGAGGAAAAGAAAAAAGCCACAACCAGATTGGTAAGAGGGACAGAGAAGCAGCCTTGCCAGGACCCCCACCCCTAGCCCCTGGCACCATGACCCACAAGAGGGAGACATAACATAAATGCACAGCTCCTTTCTGAGGAGGAGTGTGAGCCCTACATTGGGCACTCTACCATCTGCATCAGAAAGGTGAGTCCCCACAACTACTGGCTTTGAAAACCAGTGGGGCTAATATCCAGGAAAGCCAGAGGACTGTTGGAAATGGAGACTCCATTACTCTGGCTGTGTATGAGGGAGATACACTGATTACTCTTAGGGAGTATACTGAAGGAGCAGGGGTGTGATACAGATTGGTACCAGAAAAGAGGTAACAGTGAGCCCCCCTCCCCCTTTTTAAACTCTTCTTCTTCCTTGTTAGCACAGGGTGGGCAGATGCT
Source organism: Panthera leo (assembly GCF_018350215.1). NCBI lineage: Eukaryota > Metazoa > Chordata > Mammalia > Carnivora > Felidae > Panthera > Panthera leo. The sequence goes on from NC_056680.1 coordinate 40,389,963, forward strand.
ATTTTTGCCATGATCCATCTACCTCCCTAGTGCTGCTTGCTTCACCCCCATTATTTTCCAACAGTCTACCAGACCTGGCCCAGTGCTCAACCACCTGGTCTCCCACCATGCCACATTCAGCACCTGTGCTCACCCTGCTGTTTCCATCTTCCTAAGCCACTGTGGCCTCTACTGTGCCAGACCCCATGGGCAGGACCGGCCCTAGCCCCTTAGCTCCAAGAGGGGGGTACCTGTGAACATGTGGCATTGCTGGCCAGTAGGCCTTGCATTTCTGGGCCTTCAGTACTGAAACAAATGTAGACACAAAACTAAGAAAGCTACCACTCCATAAAGTACTCCACAGACAACAGAATTAAACATCCCTCCCCTCCCCCACCTAGTGTTCTAGTGACCACTCCTTCAAGACAAGGAGAAATACTTTCTTCAGTTAATACACAGAAACAAAGGAAAAATGAAGAGACAGAGGAAGAACATGTTCCAAATGAAAAAAAAGAAAAAGAAAAAGAAAAAGAAAAAAAAGACAAAACCTCAGGAAAAAAAAATAATGAATTGGAAATAACCAATTTATCTGATCAATAGTTCAAAGAAGCTGTTCACCAAAGATGTTCACCAAACTTGGCTGAAGAATGGGAAGTGAGATCCTCAAATAAGAGAGAAAAATAAAAAAAAGCAACAGAAGAGACAAAGCTCAAGAATATACTAACCAAACTGAAAAATACACTAGAAGGGTTCAACAGCAGACTAGATGAAGCAGAATAGATCAGTAAGCTGGAAGATGGGACAACGGAAATTACCCAAACAGGGGAGCAAAAGGAAAAAATATTTTAAAAGGTGAAGATTCCTTAAGGGATCACTAGGACTACATTGAGTAAAACATTCACATTATAGATGTCCCAGGAAGAGAAGAAAGAGAAAGAGCCAAAAATGTTGTTTCAAGATATAATAGCTAAAAACTTCCCTAATCTAAAAGGAAAGAGATATCCAGATCTATGTTGCAGAGAGTCCCAAATAAAATGAACCCAAAGATATCCACACCAAGACACATTAGAATTAAAATGTGACAAGTTCAAGGTAAGAAAGAATCTTGAAAGCAGCAAGGGAAAAAAAACAAAAGAACCCAACTTACATATAAAGGAAACCCCAAAAGGCTATCAACAGATTTCTTAGCAGAAACCTTGCAGGCCAGGAGGGAGTGGCAGGACATACTATAAGAGTTGAAGAGAAAAACTTCTACCACAGAATTCTCTACCTGACAAGGTTATCATTCAGAAATGAAAGCGAGATCGAGAGTTTTCCAGATAAGCAAAAGCTTGAGGAGTTCATCATCACTAAACCAGCCCTACAATAAATGTTAAAGGGACTCCTATGAGGTGACAAGAAATGGCACTAATTAATAACAAAAAAAAAAAACCATATAAAAGTAAAAATACCACTGTAAAAGGTAAATAGATAGTAAAAGTAGTGGGCCAATCATTTATAAAACATAAAGGTTAATAGACAAAAGTAATAAAATTAACTAAAACTATAATAATTAAAGCAAGCATAAAATAAAAAGATGTAATATGTGATATTAAAAATACAGAATATGGGTGTGTGGGGTGGAGTAAAAACATAATGTGCTGAAATATGCTCAAATTTATGTTGCTATTAGCTTAAAAAAGACTGTTAGATATACAGGATGCTATATGTGAACCACACAGTAAGCACAAAGCAAAAACTCATAGCAAATACACAAAAGACAATGGAAGAGCAATATAAACATCACACACACACACACACACACACACACACACACACAGGCCATCAAAGTACAAGGGAAGAGAGAAAAAGAAAGGAACAGAAAGGAACTAAAAAAGAGCCAGAAAACAATGAACATAATGGCAGTGAGTACATACCTATCAATAATTACTTTAAATATAAATGGACTAACTGCTCCAATCAAAAGACACAATGTGGCTTAATGGATAAAAAACAAGATCTATCTACATACAGCCTACAGGAAACTCATTTCAAGAGTAAGTACACACAAAGACTCCAAGTGAAGGGGTGGAAACAGATATACTATGCAAATGGAAACGAAAAGGAAGTTGGTATTGCTATACTTACAGCAGATAAAACAGATTTTAAACAAAGGCTGCATTGAAATGTAAAGAAAGACATTATGGAATGATGAAGGGATCAATCCACCAAGAATATATAATGTTTATAAATATTTATGTACTCAACATAGGCACACCAGGATATATAAAACAAGTATTAATGGACATAAAGGGAGAAAGTAATAGCAATACAGTAATACTAAGGCACTTTAACACCCCACTTACATCAGGAGATAGATCATCCAGACAGAAAATCAGTAAGAAAACATGGACCTTAAATAACATATTAGACCAGCTGGACTTAATAGACACATGAAGAACATTTCATCAAAAAGCAGTAGAAAACACATTTTTCTCAAGTGGACAGGGAACATTCTGCACGACAGATCAAATGTTGGCCAAAACAATTATCAATAAATTAATAACTGAACTCATATCCAGCATCTTCTCTGAACAGAATGGTATGAAATTATAAATCAATTACAAAAGGAAAAGTAGAAAAACCATCAAAATGTGGAGATTAAACAATACGTTACTGAAAACCAATGGGTCACTGAAGAAATCTAAGAAGAAATTTTAAAAATACAGAGACAAATGAAAACAGAAAGAAATCATTCCAAACTCTATAGGACGCAACAAAGGTAGTTCAAAAAGGGAACAGTACAGGACTACCTCAAGAAAAAATAAAAATCTCAAATAAATAACCTAACTTTACACTTAAGGAACCAAAGAAGAACTAACACAGCCCAAAGTTAGAATGAAGAGAATGGTCAAGATGAGAGTGGAAATAAATGACAATGAGACTGAAAAAAACAAAAACACAAAATAAAACAACAAAAAAGGAAAAGATCAATGAAGCTCAAAGCTCAAGTTTGAAAAGATGACAAAATTGATAAACCTTTAGCTAGACTAAATAAGAAAAAAAAAACTGAGGGAGGGCTTAAACAAAATAAAAAATGAAAAAGGAGATATTACAATTCAAACTATAGAAATAAAAAGGATCATAAGAAACTATTACCAACAATTACATGCCAACAAACTGGACACCTAACAGAAATGTACAAATTCCTAAAAACATACAATCTTTGAGGTCTGGATGATGAAGAAATAGAAAATGTGAACAGACCAGTTATTAGTGAAGAGATTAAATCAGTAATTGAAAACTTCCCAACAAACAAAAGTCCAGGACTGGATGAATTCATTGGTCAATTCTACCATTCAATACCCATACCAGTATCCTTCTCAAAAACAGCAAAATATTAAAGAAGGGGAATGTTGCCAAACTACTTTCATGAGGCCAGCATTACCCTGATATAAAACCAGGCAAGGCCATTACAAAAAAAGACAATTACAGGCTAATATCCTTACTGAAAACAAAAAACAGGCAAAAATACTCAACAAAATACAAGCAAATTTAATTCAACAATACATTAAAAGGATTATACAACATGATCAAGTAGGATTTATTCCCGGGATGCAAGTATGGTTCAAACATCTGCTAATCAACCAACATGATACACCACATTAACAAAATGAAGGATAAAAATCACACGATCATCTCAACAGATGGAGAAAAATTTGACAAAACTCAACATCCATCTATGATAAAAACTCTCAACAAAGTGGATAGAGAGAGAACATATCTAAAGATAATAAAGGCTATATATGACAAATCCACAGCTAACATCATACGCAAGAGTGAAAAGCTAAAATCTTTTCTTCTTAGATCAGGATCAAGTGAAGAATGCCCATCCTTGTTGTTTTTATTCAACCTCATGTTGAAGTCCACAGGAATTAGGCAAGAAAAAGAAATAAAAGGCATACAAAGTAGAGACGAAGAAGTAAAACTGTCACTATTTGCAGATGACATGATACTTTACACAGAAAACCCTAAAGATGCCACCAAAAAACCAAACAAAAAACAAAAAAACAAAAAAAACCCAAAAAACCTGTTAGAACTAATTCATGAATTCAGTAAAGTTGCAGGACACAAATCAATCTACAGAAACCAGTGCTGTTTCTATAAACTAATAAACTATCAGAAAGGGGAATTAAGAAAACAATCCCACTTACAATTGGATCAAAAAAAAAAAAAAGAATAACTAGGAAGACATTTAATCAAAGAGGTGAAAGACCTATATACACTAAAAACTACAAGACACTGACAAGGGAAATGAAAAATACAAGTAAATGGAAAGGTATCTGATGTTCACAGATCAGAAGAATAAATATTGTTAACATGTTCATACTACCAAAAGCAATCTACAGATTGAATGCACTCCCTACCAAAATTCTAATGGCACTTTTGTAAAGATTTCTTTTTTTTTTAAAAAATGGTTTTTTATTTACTTTGAGAGAGATAGTGAGCAGGAGAGGCATAGACAGAGAGGGAGAGGGAGAATCCGAAGCTACACACCATCAGTGCAGAGCCCGATGTGGGGCTCGAACCCACAAACCATGAGATCATAACCTGAGCTGAAACTAAGAGTAGGACGCTCAACCAACTGAGCCACCCAGGCAGCCCTCCAATGGCATTTTGACAGAACTAGAAAAATCTTAAAATTTGTGTGAAACCACAAAAGATCCTAAATAACCAAAGCAATCTTAAGAAAGAACAAAGCTGGAGGTATCATGTGCCCTGACCTCAAACTGTATTACAAAGCTATAGTAATCAAAACAGTACAGTACTGGCATAAAAAGACACACAGATCAATGGGACAGAATAGAGAGCCCGGAAATAATTTAGCTACACATACACAATTTATATCAAAGGAATAAACAGAAAAAGGATAGTTTCTTCAATAAATGGTGCTGGGAAAACTGGACAACCACATGCAAAAGAATGAGACTAGACCACTATCTTACACCACACATAAAAGTTAAGTCAACATGGATTAAAGGCTTGAATTTAAGACCTGAAACCAGACAATTCTTGAAAAGAAAACATAGGCAGTAGGCTCCTTGACATCTTTTTTAAAATTTTTCAAAAATGTTTATTTTTGAGAGAGAGAGAGCATGTGCGAGCACAGAAGGGGCAAAGAGAATGGGAGACAGGATCCAAAGCAGGCTCAGCACTGACAGCAGAGAACGCAATGCGGGGCTCGAACCCAGGTAACTGTGAAATCATGACCTGAGTCATGACCTCTTAACCGACTGAGTCACCCAGGCACCCCTCCCTGACGTTAATCTTAGTGATGTTTTTGTGGATCTGACCCCAAAGGCAAGGGAAACAAAAGCAAAAATGAACAAATAGGACTACATCTAAAAAGCTTCTGCACAGCAAAAGGAAACCATCATCAAAACCAAAAGCAGCCTGCTGAATGAGAGAAGATACTTGCTTATTACATATCCAACAAAGGGTTAATGTCCAAACTATAAAACAAATTTATACAACTTAAGACCCAAAATAACCCAATTTAAAAATGGGCAAAGGATCTGAACAGAAATATTTCCGACGACAACTTACAGATTGCAAACAGGCACGTGAAATGCTATCTGAAATCAGTAACTATTAGGGAGATGCAAATTGAAACAACGACGAGGTATCAGTCCAAATTGGTTAGACTGACCATCATCCAAAAGATAAGAAATAAAAGTGTTGGGGAGGATGTGGACAAAAGGGAACCCCTGTGCTCTGTAGGTGGGAATGTAAATTGGTACAGCAACTATGGAAAACAGTTTGTGGAGACTACTCAACAAATTAAGAATAAAACTACCATATGATCCAGCTATTCCACTCTCGGATATTTATCCAAAAAATACAGAAGTATTAATTCAAAAAGATACATGCACCCCAATGTTCATAGCAGCACTGCCTATAGTAGGCAAGATATGGAACCTCTGTAAATGTCCAATGACAGAGGAACGGCTAAAGATGAATGGAATATTACTCCAAGATAAAAAAGAATAAAATCTTGCCCTCTGTGACAACATGGAGAGACCTTGATAATATAATGTTAAGCGAAGTTAGAAGGGAAAGAGAGAAACAGTATGACTTCACTTCTATGTGAAATCTAAAACAAGAACAAAACAAAACAAACAAGAAACAAACTCACAGACACAAAGAAGAGAGTAGTGATTACCAAAAGGGAAGGGGGTTGGGAGCTGGGTGGAATGAACCACGGTGGCCAAACGTATGGTGATAGATGGTAACAAGAGTTCTGGAGGTGATCACATTGTAATGACTACCAATGTCAAATTATTAATTTCGCACACCTAAAACGTACACTGTATTTTACACTAAATTTACCATAATCAAAAAGAAAAAACAGGAAAAAAAGGTGAATATGGTAATCAATTTTATGTTCTGCGTAGATTTTACTACACACATATACCTAATACAAAAGGAGTGAGGTATATACTTCTGTAGTAAGGAAACAGATGGCATAATTAACACCAACAGGGCTGACTTCCAACATGAGTATGGGGGGAGGACCGCAGGACCAACACAAGCAGACTGTTACCGTGTCAAGGCCCATGTTGTGCAGATTGTGTCTTAAGAGTGCACTAAGCTTCCCTCTACATCCATAGCCGCCCTCAGATAACCTCGCAGGCAGAGGGTGAGAAACAATCCCCCAAATCCATTTCCTTCCTCATCCCAAAATCCTGCACAGCCCCTGCTTCCTACCCCCACCCCGCCGTGGCCAAACCCTGTTAGAAACCAGACAGCACTGGACTGTCGTGTGGACCCCTGAGCAGAGTGCAGGGTGGAAACAAAGGCCACAGATGTGAGAGGCTATCAAGATTCAGCAAAATCCCTATATACCATAACGGAGGGAATGTCCAACACTGTTGAATGAAAAACAGCAAGTTGCAAACCAGAAGGCCCGCTATTATATGATTCAAGGTAGGGGGAGGGGGACCACCACAGTAAGTGTATATTCTACCAGGAAATGCAGAATGCAGTCTAACGGGATATACACCAACTGGTAAGAGATACCTGGGGCAGAGATGAGGGGAAGGGACTTTGGGCAGATCTGTAATTTTTCAAAGATTTTTTTTTTTTTTTTTAACGTTTATTTATTTTTGAGACAGAGAGAGACAGAGCATGAACGGGGGAGGGTCAGAGAGAGGGAGACACAGAATCTGAAACAGGCTCCAGGCTCTGAGCTGTTAGCACAGAGCCCGACGCGGGGCTCAAACTCACGGAGTGTGAGATCATGACCTGAGCCGAAGTCGGCCGCTTAACCGACTGAGCCACCCAGGCACCCCTCAAAGATTTTTAAGAAAAATGTGCTCATGTGCTATTTGTGCAGTTCCATTTTGTTAAGAAATGAGTAAATGCAATCATTTCACTGTTTTTTATAAAATGCAGGTGCCTCTAGCTCTTACAAAATTGGATTAGGTAGCCAACGTGCAGACATGTCCTGGAGGCTTTGAGTAAAATGTTACAACAGAACAAGTTCCATCATTATCAAGCTCTGCCTGTACCAGTGGTTCTCAAAGTGTGGTCCCTGGATCAGCAGTACCACATCTCTTGGCAACTTGATAGAAATACATATTTTCAGGCCCAACTCTACTGAGTCAGAAACTGTGGGACTGGCGTTTAGGTAGAGAGCTGTAAGGGATGTCACGCTGGGTCAAAAGTTCAAGAGTAGATGATGCTGGGCTCTGTGAGCCAGAACCGTTACGGACAGCAGATTAGGCTATACACTGCACAACTGAAGGAGGCACTATTCACACAGACTATGATGAGAATGATACCTCCTAGGTTAGTGTGGTGCACTAACCTGGGAATTTTTAAAGCAGTGGGAAACCCACAGGAGGGTTTAATGCAGAGAGAATACATGATCAGATTTGTATCTGAGAAGGGATCATAAGCACCGGAGTGATAGGAGAGACAGAGTCAATAGAATACAAGTTGTTCTTATAGCCAAACCTCAGATTCAGACTATGAGATACTTAGGTCTGGATTAGCAGATGAACAGGGGGAAGAAAGAAAGACCATCAAAGATTTGCAAGTTCATTTAATACAGAGAGGTGACAGACAAAGATTGAGAGAGGGAGAGAGGGAGAGAGAGAGGGAGGGAGGGAGGGAGGGAGAGGGGGAGGGGGAGAGAGAGAGAGAGAGAGAGACAGAGAGAGAGAGAGAGAGAGAGACAGAGAGACAGAGAGAGAGAGAGAGAGAGAAGGAAGGAAATGGAGGCAGAGTAGAGGCAAACTTGGTCTTGCAGAGGAAGAGATGAGCTCTTCGAGAAGACAGCTGGAGGAAGAAACACAAAGCCAGGGGACCGGTCTGGCTGGAGATACTGATCTGAAAGCCATCAGTGCCCAGATGGTAATGAAATTCCAAGTAAGGGTAAGATCAGTCGAGAGGAATGTGCAAACACTGGAAAAGCAGTGTGCTAGGGACTGGGCCCTGCAGGAGTGGGATGCACCTGGTTTGAAAGCTAGGAGGCTGTAAAAAAAACAGCCAGAACATAACCAAAGAACTATTGGCATGGAAGAGTCAAGAATTTAATTCAAGCAAGACACATCAGTGAGGAAAAAAAAGGAGGAGACAAGCACAGGGAAACAATGCCAATGTACTCTGTCCCTGGGGAGCATTCTGCTGCTGGTGGGCTCTTTAAACTGGTCCGTGTGCATGCACTGCCGGTGCCCACCCCCCCCGACCCCTGTCACGCTTCTGGACACCTCTTCTAGGGCCACTGCACACCCCTCCCCTCCATTCCCTGTTAATTCTCATTTTTGAAGACTTAGATCGGCTGAAGGAAGCTTCGCCAAGCTTCAGAGGACTAAAATGTGCGTCTGGGAGGGGTGGGTGGGCAGATGGCACCAGATTAAAAAGATGCTGGGTTTGCTTGCCGCTCTGTAGTGTCTGAATGGTCTCCAGCATAGCAGTGTGGAATCAGGAACGCCATCACGTGACCTAAAAACTTGTGTCTCTCCAAAAAAACTTCATGCCCTACAAGACGCTGAGGAGGAAGGGAGGCAATTCTAGAGGGTCTGAGAATCCAGAAAGCCCAAGATTGACCAGAAGCTCGTTAGAGTCAATGATCCTGTTACATACTTTGCTGTAAGTCTGAAGTATTTTTCATGTTGTATTGCAGTTGTTTACTTTTTACCACTTCCACCCTGATACCCTTCCCTCCAACCAGACTGTCAACTCTCTGAAAACAAAGGTTGTCTCAATCATCTCTGTACTCTCACTGCCCGAGCTGGGGCTGCCATGCAGTAATTGGCCCCTAAAACTATTTGTTAAATCAATGTCACAGGGGGCACCTAGCTGGCTCAGTCGGTTAAGCGTCCGGCTTCAGCTCAGGTCATGATCTTGCAGTAGTCCGTGGGTTCGAGCCCCCGTCGGGCTCTGTGCTGACAGCTCGGAGCCTGGAGCCTGCTTTGGATTCTGTTTCCCTCTCTCTCTCTGCCCCTCCCCCACTCATGCTCTGTCTCTCTCTCTCTCTCTCTCTGTCTCTGTCTCTCTCAAAAAAAAAAAAAATTTAAAAATGTTTAAAAAATCAGTGTCACAGGAAGGATGATTTAAGTGCTGGTCAACAGCACACCTCTCCATTTATCTGAAGTTCTAAGACTTCAGTGTGTCAAGCAGGGTTGAGTGAATATAACTCCCTGAGTCAACTTTGTCTGTGGGCTGTGTGGGTACGGTTTATGAGTTTGCAATAACTAGAGAAAATTTTTGTGATGTGTAAAAATTATATGAAATTGAAAGGTTTGTGTTCGTCAATAAAGTTTTATGGGAATACATCCACACCCAGTCATTTCTATATTATCAATAGATGCTTTGGGGCTATCTCAGTACTGTTGAGCAGCTGTGACAGAAATAGCATGGTCTAAATGCCTCAACTTTTTATTCTTTTAAAAAAAAATGTTTATTCATTTAGTTTGAGAGAGAGTGTGTGTGCATGAGAGAGAGAAAGAGAGAGAGAGAGAGAGAGGCAGGGAGAGCATGAGCAGGAGAAGGGCAGAGAAAGGGGGAGAAAGAATCCTAAGCAGACTCTGCACTGTGAGCACAGAGCCCAACAAAGAGTTCGAGCCACAAACCGTCAGATCATGACCTGAGCCTAAATCAAGAGCCGGACACTTAACCAACCGAGCCATCTAGGGGGGATCTGTGAAATTTTTATTCTTTGATTCTTTATGGAAAAGGTTTGCTGACCCCTACTATCAAAACACTAAATCAGGAGACAAACATGAGACTTATCATGATAATTAGTTGATAGGCAATTATCAGACTACAATCCTCCTAACAAGTAGAGTCCTTTAAGACTTTCCAATTATTGACATGGAAACGAAAGACGTTTTAACCTACCGTGGGGCACAAACATCAAAACACCCTAGTGGTATAAAGAAGCAGACTCTGGACTCACAAGACCTTGCATTTACCACTATGCTTATAAGAATGTCTGACAGGCTATTTACTTCCTAAGCTTCAGTCTCCTTGGCAGTAAAATGGGCACTATAAGACTTTATCAGAAGATTGTTCTAAGAATCAAATAATACAGCGTATTTTTACCTCTCAAGCTTGTACTTGACATCCAGTAAGCATCTCGTTAATCAAACTTTCTTCACTGTCTTTAGAGGAGTGTTTCACTTTGATATGTGCTCTTTGATATTTCCACCCTAAAATGAATTACTTCAAGGGTCCCTGGGTGACTCAGTCGGTTGACCGTCCAACTCTTGATTTTGGCTCAGGTCATGATCTTGGGGTTGTGGTATCAAGCCCCGCATCAGGCTCCACACTCAGGGTGCTTAAGATTCTCTCTCCCTGTCTCTCTCTCTCTCAACTCCTCTCCTGCTCTTTCACTCTCTAAAATAAAATAAATAAATTCAAAAAATTATTTAAAATGAATTACTTCTATCAGACTGCAGGTTTTTACACCTAATGATGAAAGCTGAATTATTATGCTAGGACATAAATGCTGACTATGAACTCACTGAAATCTTAAGGATGAGTGTCTGAATAAAATGTTAGATTCTTACAAAGATGTTCTAGCCAATGAAATATGACAAGAAAAAAAGCAATAAATGGTTAAGAGATATTTGAAAGAGAAACAATTCTCATTATCTAGAAAGAACATGATAGGCTACTTCAGAAAAGCTTACAATAAGCTATAAAACTATTTAAATAGTTACCGATTAGAAGAGCTATATGTATGTATACATATACATGTACACAGGTACACGTATGTATACATACATGCACACAATGTACATGTATATACACACAGATGCACACACATAAAATGTCAAACAACAAAAGAAATGCATAGTAATTCTCTGCAGAAAGATACAATATGTTACTGAGGGGCACAAAGGAATGTCATGAAAAAATATGGATCATAACACTTCAAATAAGTGAAAAACACCACCACAAAGGCAGAACAGTTGCCTAAAGGTCCAAAGAGAAATCTGGTGGCTTAACTACAGGGATGGAAGAGCTTCAAACAAACCTCAACCTCGGTATCTCACAGCGGGCTGACGCACAGCCCTCCCATTGCTCCGATGTTGGCCAGCGCTTTCTGGAAGCTGCTTTCATTTAGGCCAGAGCAGATGCAACTGGCAGAAACGAAGCAGGGGGCTTTCAAAAAGCAGCAGGAAATGAACAGGCAGGGAGCACATCCACAGAGACCCTGGCAAAGGATCCAAAGTGTTCTGTAAAAGGAGTTGGGAGCCTGGGAGCTGATTCTTTGGATTTACAAATCAGGAAGGAATAGTTTCAGTAGTGTGAAATATTTCTTACACACAGATAGATACCAGAGGCCACGGTCACCCTTCCCTGAAAGCTTTCTGTTCACAGTGAACTTGTATTATGGTGTTTGGGAAATATCTCAGACTAGAAGGGCTGACTTATAATTTAATTTATACCCCTGACAAAGGGAGACATGGTAACTGAAGACTACCATTCCTTTTAGAGTCAAGGCTGCAAACGTACCAAAGGATTTTGGAGACTAGGAGACACTCTGCCTGACAGACCTAAAAAAAAAAAAAAAAGTGGGAATTTAAGTAAAAGTAGAAGCATATACATATTTTACGTTCCTGTAATACAAAACTCCTTTCTCCCAAAGGTATCCAAAATCAGTCTTTAAAAAAGGCTTGAAAACTCCAGTGATTCCTATTACTGCTAGCAGCCTAAAGGAAATCACAGGGACATCTAAAGTTCCATGGGATGAACAAATTAGCTGCACAAAACACATTAAGTGCAGAAAAAGCGGAGACCTCTGAAAGCAGGTTGTGACCCACACAGGCCGCTCTTCGCAGGCTCCCTGCACGGGTTGCACTGTGGTCAGGTGTGCCCTGGGAGATCAGAAAACCCCTTCATTAAAAATGAAAGAGAACTTGATCTTCTCATACTGCTTTGATCTGAGATCAGCAATTTCTAATAAAAGGGATTTTTTTTTTCTTTTGGCCTGGACAGGGCCACAGAACCAAAATCTGTATTTAGAGGGTTATGTTTTCACTGGCAAGCCCTAGTTTAATTAATTATGATTTATAAAGGGATAGCAAGGGTTAGTGACATTGTTACCCAGGCATGCAAATTAAAAGTGAACATAATCCTACTTTACATTTTGGGAAAATAGCCGGTGTAGCTCAGGAGGTAAAAAGTACCACAGAGACACAAGAGATATGTGATTTTCAGTACTTTTTTTTAAAAAGAAATGGCAGAATCAAAAGGCATGGGTAGGTACTCACAAAAAGGTTTTCAGGAAACATTTCTGGTGGTCTCCCTGATGTTGTTCTTGTTAAGAGCAGAGCAAATAAATTAGCATTCATTAATTTTATGCATAGCGTGCTTCAGCATTTACAATTACTCTGCTCTTTTGAGGACTCCCTTGCTCAGAGTTATGACTCTGTTATATCTTTTTTTTTTTTTTTAAAGAATGTATATAAAGGCAGAGTAACATCATTTTTTATGAACACATGTCAGGTTCTAAGGAACCAAGCCCCATAAAAGACCACTAAGGAAATATTTGGAGGCAGAACTTCAAAACTTCTCCTTCCTTCTGTTTTCCCACATTTGGAACAGGGGAGGGGACTGTGAAATGTGGCCAGTTATGGGCATTCATGAAAAGGCTAAATCTCTTTCATGTTTCTAAATTTGAACACATGTAATAAAAGAGAGAAAACACTTAAAGCCACAGAGGCAGCTGCAGAATCTTCAACTGATTGGGAGTTGTTTTTTAAGATCTAAGTATTCTTTCCCAGGACCCATGTTCACTCATTTGGGGCAGTTACTTTATAGGAGCCGCTGGCATATAGATTTCTCCCACCTCTAGGCTTACCCACCATGTCCCCTCTGCTGAAGTCCTCGGCTCCCCAGTGGTCACCTGGCTAATGGCCATTCTTCTAGGTCTTAGCTCAAATGCCACCCACTCAGAGAAGCCTTATCAGATTCACCAGCCTCACTTAGCTTCACCTGCTTGTCCCACTCTCCCCACCCTGTCTCCTCCCTTCATAGCACTTGGCACAGTGTGTTGCTTTTATGCTCTTTATGTTGCTTATGTTCTGTCCTTGCCCCACTCGACTGTGAGCTTCGGGAGGGACCCTGTGCCAGCAGAGCACAGACAACTACAATGTCATGATTAAAACGCAGGTTTTAGAGGTGGATTGTTCGGTCCCAATCCCAGCTCCATCATGCACAAACTGTGTGACCTCAGCAAGTTACTGAACTTCTCTGGGCAGTGGTTTCTTCAACTTATGTAAAGAAAGGGTTAATAATATGTAGCCTTATGTTTTTGATGGTTAAAATCAAATGTGACACTAAAGGATTTAAAATGACCTTTGTCACACAATAAGCCCTTTATAAAAGAGCACTATTATTATTTACCACTGTATACCTACCTAGTACCAGGCACAGCTGTCATACTATAATGTGCACAAATACTAACTAAATCAATACACTTTACTATAATTGTATCAGAGTACTCTCACAACCCATGAAGCGTTCCTACATCCACTTCACAGGTAAGGACTAGAGAGATGACTGATGCCCTCTCTGACGTCTCACAGAACTCTAGAAACGTCCCATTTTTGAGACCCAGGGCCACCAGCAATCAACTCAGGATATTATTTCCAGTACGTCTCTCCTGATAGTTTTCGCGTCAACCTGCTGAGGGCAAGCGTGATCAGAAACGAAGTAAACAAGAACAGATCTATAGGCGTGAGACAATGTTCCTTCAGTTATGAATATGGTGTGATATGGACTGTCTCCCAAAAACCCTTTGAACTTCAACTTTTCCCATCTGTGAAATAGGGATAACAGAGATGAAAGGAGGTAACAATATATGGAGAACATCTCCCACAGGGCTTGGAATTAAGTAGATCCTCAAAAAAAGGTAGCTTCTGTTATTTACTTCCTCATTCTCTCCAGGGAATGTGAACCAGTAAATGATTTTTAAGGACATAAGCTACACTTATCCTGGATCTCATCAATTAAGCATCCATTACAGTGGTGCCTGGGTAGCTCAGTCGGTTAAGCATCCGACTTCGGCTTAGGTCATGATCTCATGGTCCATGAGTTTGAGCCCCGCGTCGGGCTCTGTGCTGACAGCTCAGAGACTGGAGCCTGCTTCACATTCTGTGTGTGTCTCTCTCTCTCTGCCCTTCCCCCACTCATGCTCTGTCTCTGCTCTGTCTCCCAAAAATGAATAAACATTAAAAAAAATTTTTGAAAGGAATCCATTACAAACAGCTATTTTGCTTTCAAATTATAGGGCAGTTAGAAAGCTGAGGTCCTTGGATTTATAGCAGATACTATATGAGGCCATTCTCCCTGGAAGTTTCTAAATTGCCTTATGAAATATGAAATATGAAAATCCAAAAATCCCATCTGTACTGGAATCTGACTGCCAACCTGGCCATTTCCAATTCCTAAATCTAGCCCCGCCCCCCAATATCATACATTCTGAGCTCTTCTTAGAATTCTCAAACTCATGAATTAAGTTCTTTTAGGGGAAGTGGCTGTCTTTCTTTAAGCTATCTACAGTAGTCCAACTAATTATTTAAAGACTTTGCCCACTTCCACTATTAGAAAGATTGATTTTCCAGAACTCTAGTCAACAGGGGGCTAGCACTGTTCCAAGAAAACAGGGGGAATCCTAAAAAGTCACGTTTCATCTCACGTCCCAGACCACCCAGAAAGACCATGTGACCTAAAAACCAAATGATGCAAATAAAAGCCTATTTACTCAGACTGGGCAAAATGTAAAAACCATGTAACTCTTCCCCATGGTAAGCTGATGAGTAAGGCTCCATTCATGAGGTTGGTTTGCTCACTGGCTTACATCTTTTACACAATAAACCTGGACAAATCACTCAGAACTATGAAGGTCAAGGTCAATGGGCAGAGGGCTGTGAGGTCCAGAGCTGCCCATCCCAAACTAGACAGGCTGCAGCCAACATCACTCCTTATGACTGACACAGTCAGTCACTTTGGATTCCTCCTGGCCTAGACCTGCCAGAAAAACAGGCATGCTTGAGCAGCTGGTTTAAAAATATGCTGGTTAATCCGACGAACGCCCGGTCCTGCTTTCAGACGGTGTGCCAGGAAGGTCACGCTAAATGGCTTCCCTTCCAAAGGTCAGGAAAGCTAGCTAAGGAGTTTGAAGACTACCGCTCCAGAGAAAAACATTTCAATGGGAGTAACAGCCAACAGATCAAGCAGCAAGTGATGATCAATAATATTTAGATACATCATGAAATACACAGTACAGCTCTCCTGAAGTTAGAGCCATACCACAGAAACAGAGTGTGGCCCCAATTCAGCCCAAGGAAGATGAGAGAACTCTTGAGGATACTGTCGGAAATAACAACTCAGAAAGCTGACCATCTTTTACACGCAATTATCAAGTTATAGAGAGGATTCCAAATTCTGCTAATTATCATTCTTCACCCTTTCTGCCTGCATTATTAATTATCTTGGTATTATACCAGTGCCATATAGTGGGGATCAAAACAAAGTAACAAAAGGAACCATTCTTAAAGGCTAGTGAAACAGAATGAGGAATGCCTTCCCAGAGGACCGGGTACTAAAAATATATTTTATATCTGACGCAATTTAACACTGAGGTCTGTGCATCACTGCCTTTAGGAGGAGGGGAAAGGCAGACCGCCACAAGGAAAAGTGGGTATTTTTAGCCTCAAGAACCTTTTCTACACAAACAGCTAATAGAGGTTGTTTTATTTTTTTTTTATTTTTATTTTTCAATATATGAAGTTTATTGTCAAATTCGTTTCCATACAACACCCAGTGCTCATCCCAAAAGGTGCCCTCTTCGATACCCATCACCCACCCTCCCCTCCCTCCCACCCCCCCATCAACCCTCAGTTTGTTCTCAGTTTTTAAGAGTCTCTTATGCTTTGGCTCTCTTCCACTCTAACCTCTTTTTTTTTTTCCTTCCCCTCCCCCATGGGTTTCTGTTAAGTTTCTCAGGATCCACATAAAAGTGAAACCATATGGTATCTGTTTTTCTCTGTATGGCTTATTTCACTTAGCATCACACTCTCTAGTTCCATCCATGTTGCTACAAAGGGCCATATTTCATTCTTTCTCATTGCTACATAGTACTCCATGGTGTATATAAACCACAATTTTTTTTTTTTTATCCATTCATCAGTTGATGGACATTTAGGCTCTTTCCATAATTTGGCTATTGTTGAGAGTGCTGCTATAAAGATTGGGGTTCAAGTGCCCCTATGCATCAGTACTCCTGTATCCCTTGGGTAAATTCCTAGCAGTGCTATTGCTGGGTCATAGGGTAGGTCTATTTTTAATTTTTTGAGGAACCTCCACACTGTTTTCCAGAGTGGCTGTACCAATTTGCATTCCCACCAACAGTGCAAGAGGGTTCCCGTTTCTCCACATCCTCTCCAGCATCTATAGTCTCCTGATTTGTTCATTTTGGCCACTCTGACTGGTGTGAGGTGATATCTGAGTGTGGTTTTGATTTGTATTTCCCTGATGAGGAGCGACGTTGAGCATCTTTTCATGTGCCTGCTGGCCATTCGGATGTCTTCTTCAGAGAAGTGTCTATTCATGTTTTCTGCCCATTTCTTCACTGGGTTGTTTGTTTTTTGGGTGTGGAGTTTGGTGAGCTCTTTATAGATTTTGGATACTAGCCCTTTGTCCGATATGTCATTTGCAAATATCTTTTCCCATTCCATTGGTTGCCTTTTAGTTTTGTTGGTTGTTTCCTTTGCTGTGCAGAAGCTTTTTATCTTCATAAGGTCCCAGTTGTTCATTTTTGCTTTTAATTCCCTTGCCTTTGGGGATGTGTCAAGTAAGAAACTGCTACGGCTGAGGTCAGAGAGGTCTTTTCCTGCTTTCTCTTCTAGGGTTTTGATGGTTTCCTGTCTCACATTCAGGTCCTTTATCCATTTTGAATTTATTTTTGTGAATGGTGTGAGAAAGTAGTCTAGTTTCAATCTTCTGCATGTTGCTGTCCAGTTCTCCCAGCACCATTTGTTAAAGAGACTGTCTTTTTTCCATTGGATGTTCTTTCCTGCTTTGTCAAAGATGAGTTGGCCATACGTTTGTGGGTCTAGTTCTGGGGTTTCTATTCTATTCCATTGGTCTATGTGTCTGTTTTTGTGCCAATACCATGCTGTCTTCATGATGACAGCTTTGTAGTAGAGGCTAAAGTCTGGGATTGTGATGCCTGCTGCTTTGGTCTTCTTCTTCAAAATTACTTTGGCTATTCGGGGCCTTTTGTGGTTCCATATGAATTTTAGGATTGCTTGCTCTAGCTTTGAGAAGAATGCTGGTGCGATTTTGATTGGGATTGCATTGAATGTGTAGACAGCTTTGGGTAGTATTGACATTTTGACAATATTGATTCTTCCAACCCATGAGCACAGAATGTTTTTCCATTTCTTTATATCTTCTCCAATTTCCTTCATAAGCTTTCTATAGTTTTCAGCATAGAGATCTTTTACATCTTTGGTTAGATTTATTCCTAAGTATTTTATGCTTCTTGGTGCAATTGTGAATGGGATCAGTTTCTTTATTTGTCTTTCTGTTGCTTCATTATTAGTGTGTAAGAATGCAACTGATTTCTGTACATTGATTTTGTATCCTGCAACTTTGCTAAATTCATGTATCAGTTCTAGCAGACTTCTGGTGGAGTCTATCGGATTTTCCATGTATAATATCATGTCATCTGCAAAAAGTGAAAGCTTAACTTCATCTTTGCCAATTTTGATGCCTTGGATTTCCTTTTGTTTTCTGATTGCTGATGCTAGAACTTCCAACACTATGTTAAACAATAGCGGTGAGAGTGGACATCCCTATCATGTTCCTGATCTCAGGGAAAAAGCTCTCAGTTTTTCCCCATTGAGGATGATGTTAGCTGTGGGCTTTTCATAAATGGTTTTTTTGATCTTCAAGTATGTTCCTTCTATCTAATAGGGGTTGTTTTAAAACCTTGCAAGAAACATCTCACACAAAGAGGGATAAAATGTGAACAACCTATGTTCACCGACAGAACTCTGACAAGAATAATATATACTCAAAAATATTCAGGAGGCTTTTGTTTTATGTTCCCATGGCTAGGGCTGGGGAGCCAAGATTTGGGATTTAGGTCCACCAGTGCAAATAAAAATTAAGCATTTCTGTCAGAAAGCATTGTACACCCTGTCTTTCTTCATAAGCTGGGCTTCATTCATTATCCCACTAAACTTGAACTCAGCAACCTCAAAAATGTGACTCCAAGGGCTGCTCAGAGTTCCACTCCTTGTTCAGAACCTGTTAGGCAGAGACTGTAGGAGTGTTCTGACCTTTGCCTCTGCCCCTTACCACTGGCACGTCAATCCGCTTATCTGACGCATTAAGACAAAACTGAACTGAGGGCAGATGACCTGGACACAGGGGTGCAGACGGCTTGTGGGGTCTGTGCTACATGCTCTTCACTACCCTCAGTCCCCACCCCCCTCCTGATTACTCTGTACCCCTGGTCACTTGCACCGCTGTCTCTGGTGCCCTCCCTGCCTCACTGCACCCTGATGCGGCCCAGATCACCCATTTCCAATGCAAGCCAGCAGATACTGACTCCATCATCAACCCACTCCGTTAAGCAAGGGGCTCCAGGAAAAAGCAAAGATACAGGGAACTGTAAAGACACTGCTTATCCCCAAGGGGACGGCAAGGAAAATAAATCTTTTTTGAAACACGTGCGGTGTAACTAGATCATCTTGATGAACTCATTAATTCTTTAAAAAGAAGGGAAACAAAGAAAAGCGGGAGGGGAAGGAAAAGGAAGCATGAAAAGGAAACAAGGAATTCACTAAATGGCGCCTGGCTTAGCCTTTCCTTAGGGAACCCAGTCTATTTCCTGGTGATCCCTTCATTCTTTGGTAAGCCAGTTCCTGTGCTCTCCCATCTCACAGCACATTAAAGACATAATGGGAAGACAGAGGGAAGGGGGAGATGTGCTCTAAAAACCCAGCAATAGCTAACCGCCCATTGGTAGGGAGAAGATGAAAGAAACTGCAACGAAACCAAAGCCTGCAGATCTGTGAACTCCCAAGTACACGCTGGGAGTTTGAAAAAAAAAAAAAAAAAGTGACACAGTAATTCCTTCTAAAGAGCAGGACAGTAACAGTCACCGTCCTTCTTGGAGATTCACAGTCATCTCCAAACATGTGAATTACACTCACTCGATGCTCTTGAAGGCAACAGGAAAGTAGAGCACACTTTATGAAGAGTTTCATACAAGTGTTTCAGTGCACCACCCGAGAAAGTGTCTATGAATTTCCCGACAGAGCTATAATGCCTCAAGAGCCAGCTGTTCAGGCCACTGAATTAATGAACAGGCAGAAAGGAATGTTTTTGTGTGTGTCTTTGTTTTCTCCAGCTCTTCTGAAAAGCAGGCAAAGGAATTAAGAACATCAACGAGACAGGAAGGTCTAAATTCTGTGCCACTTCACTAAATGCCCTACTTGGGGCCAGTCACGTCATCAGCCGGTGCCTCAGGTTCCTCACTTGTAAACAGGGGGGATGAAGAATACCTTCCTCATAAAGTTGCTGGGAAAATTAAATGAATTAATGCACAGCAAACCCTCAGAGCAAGGCATGCCACAGGTGAGCCCTCTGTCAATGTTTGCTGTCAACACCGGCGACATTATTAGCATGATTTTACTTCTTAGCCATTTACTTAATTCCTGAAACTTGTGATAACCACTACAGAAGCTTACTGCGAAGCCACAGAACACAGATTCTCTTTCCACTTCGGGAGTCAAATTATGCCTTCCCTGCAGTAGTCTTGTTCAACCGTGCTCCCCATCAGCCTGAAGTCAACAGTGAAATGCTAGAACAATGATGACAAAGATGTCTAGAAAGGTCTGCTTCTTTTACTGAGCACAGGGTAGACGCTTTTTATGACTTAATACTTATGCAATAAAAATTAAGTGGTTACATACGACCACCACCAAATGACAAAATTACGATTATGTATCGGTTTACATATGAAATCCTTCACCAACATGGATGCTAGTTGAGAACTACTTATTAACATGAATAACCCCAATATCAATGCCAACATATTCACATTTTTGTAAAAACCAAGGTAATTCTTGGTTCCTTGAGAATAAAAAAAAAGCAAAGTAATCAAAGTGATCTTGTAAAAAGTCCTGATGTACCAGGTTATGCTAAATCTGGGTCAAGCCTAAGAACCAAATGGCCTACAAAATTGTAGATGTCAGGTCGCCTGGGTGGTTCAGTCGGTTGAGGGTCCGACTTCGGCTCAGGTCATGATCTCGCGGTCCGTGAGTTCAAGCCCCGCATCGGGCTCTGTGCTGACAGCTCAGAGCCTGGAACCTGCTTCAGATTGTGTGTCTCCCTCTCTCTCTGACCCTCCCCCATTCATGCTCTGTCTCTCTCTGTCTCAAAAATAAATAAACACTAAAAAAAAAAAAATTAAAAAAAAATTGTAGAGGTCACTCAAAGTAGAACGTGCCTCTTAAATTGTAGCTAAATAACAGAGATCAAATTTTTTAAAGTAAACTCAAGTCTTAAGCCCTGAATTTATTGCTTAGGGAAAAAAAAATCAGAGAAATCTTCAGTTTACATTCATTTCTTATGTACTTCAAAACATAATCAAAACTTTGGAATTCTATGGAAGACATATTACTAATTCACTGAATGGACCAGTGAATCAATTGACATTTCTTCTGTCACTTGTGACAAATTTAGCAGGCTGTGATGAAGACCAGAAATGTATAAAAGCTTTGAAGAAAAGAAAACCAGGGAAATGCAAAAGATTATCACTAGACTGTAATTTTTTTATTGAAGTATAGTGACACACGTTACATTAGTTTCATGTACACAAATGGTGATTTGACAAGTCTGTATGTTACTCTCTGTGCACCTCAAGTGTAACTACCATCTGTCACCATACAACACAACTACAGTACCAGGGACTATAGTCAGTCCCTATGCTGTTGGTTTTATACTGGTGTCTTACTAATTCCATAACTGGAAGCCTGTATCTCCTGCTCCCCTCCACCCATTTTACTTATCCCTGCACCCTCCCCCTATGGTTCACCTGCAAATCTATCTGGTCCTGTATAATTTTTAATTACCTTTGATCAAGAGTGCTGATCTGTTCCGTATCTTGATTGATAATGAATTATCCTGCCTGTTTGGAACCAACTGAATCCTGCCTTCTCCATTATAAGCCATATTCCCTATTCTATTGATGCCCTCACTCTAATTTTTCCCATTCACAATCTCTACCATTTACCATGTTCGCTCGTGTGGTACTTGAGACTGACTTGGATGGGCATCTATCGCCCCACTCAACGGCTGGTCGTAGGGGCTGATCCTCCTTCCAAATCCCATGTCCCAAACCGCTTCCCACACACTACTTCTGATTAGTTGCTGTCAAAAGTGCCTGTTTTAATCAAACTGACAGCCTCCTTGGAAGGAGGTGCCTCTTCTTCAGTCAGGGGTGTACAAGGGATTTCCTTTCCTCATCAGAGCCAAATACATCTCAAAGCCCATCTGTAGCCTCCAAACTTCTCCCTGCCACACAAAGAAAACAGACACATTTGCTCACTGAGTCCAGTCAGCCTACCGTCTGGACTGGGGACCATTAACACTTTAGATGCCGTCAGGGAGCAGGCAGGAACACGAAGGGGCGAGGGTGTGCTCATGTCCACCTGAGGGAAGCCAGCACTTCTCAGCCCCGACTGACTGTTGGTCATGCGGGGAAGAGTAGGGGAAGGGTGTTATTGCCCGAGGGCAATTTTCGAATACAGCCAGAGACCCAGACTTCTCCGTAAAAACCTCATTTTTAAACGTCGGCCACAAATTCCAAACATTTTTAGACACAGTGATAGTTTGAACAAACATCCCTCTTGGCCACATCTAGCCTATAGGCTGCCAGTTGTAGAGATCACCACTCCCCACCCCACCCCCCCCGAAATCAAGGGAACGTGAATAGTAACTCCTAGCTCTACAGTATTTGTAAAAAAAAAAACTAACCAATAAGGAGGACCAATCATGTGCTAGCCATGGAAGTGCTTTCCATGCATCACCTCATTGTGATTCTCAGCCACCCTGATGATGATGAAAGACACTTAGAAAGTTAAGACCTTGTCTAAGTTTCCCCAGCCAGGCAGTAGCAGGATTGGAACTTGAGTCTCAACTTTAAACACCACCAGCTTTCCCCTAAAACCACAGGATTTGCACCTAGAAACAACAATAGCACAAAAGAGACCTCGCAGGAGGGGCCTCTTAGGCCCTGGGGAAACCAGAGAGATGACATTACAGATCTCCGTGTCATTTACTAGGTTCTACACTGCCAAACCTGTTGTTTGGAGGTCAGTGGTCCAATGTGGACATCTCCGAAGTCAGAAATAATACTGCCTTCAACCACATTTCAAATGATTCACCCCTTCAGCATGAGGCTTGCTAAAAACTGGTATTTGACCTGCCAAAAGTAGTCAGATTGCTGGCCACCAAAAGCATTTGCAAGCAAAAGGGCCCTTGATGATTGATGATGATGATGATGATGATGATAAGGAGGAGACGAAGAATTTTTAGACAGTAAGCCAAAAACGTTTTTAGAAGTGTTCACTCACTGGGGCGCCTGGCTGGCTCAGTCGGTTAAGTGTCCAACTTCGGCTCAGGTCATGATCTCACAGTCAGTGAGTTCGGATCCCGCATCGGGCTCTGTACTGACAGCCCAGAGCCTGGAGTCTGCTTCAGATTCTGTGTCTCCCTCTCTCTCTGCTCCTCCCCCACTCACGCTGTCTCTGTCTCTCAGGGATGAATAAATGTTAAAAAAAAAAAAAAATTAGAAGTGTTCACTCATTGATTCCCCTTGCATCTATAGGTTTCATGTTTAACAAGTTGATTTGGGGGTGCTTGGCTGGCTCAGTAGATAGAGCGTGTGACTCCTGATCTCAGGGTTGTGTGTTTAAGACCCATGTTGGGTGTAGAGATGACTTAAAAAAAAAAAAACGAAAAAAAAAAACAAGCAGATGGGCCACCTGGGCGGCTCAGCCACTTAAGCATCCTACTCTTGATTTGGGTTCAGGTCATGATCTCACGGACATGGGATCGAGCCCTGCCATCTGTCAGCACAAGCCTGTTCTTTCTCCCTCTCTCCTTGCCCTTCCCCAGCTTGTCCTCTCTCTCTCTCAAAATAAATAAACTTAAAAAAAAAAAAAGGTTGATTTTAGTCTTATTATTTCAACATCAAAGAGAAAAAAGGTTCAACATCAAATGGATCAGAAGTGAAGTATTTTTACAGAAGAAGTCCAATAACCTCATCCAGCACTCTTTCTTAATTAAGTTAACTTAAGCAACTTTCCATATTTTCCTAATGCTTATTTTTTGGCACAAATTAAAGCAAAAGCAACCGAATCCAAAATTAGTGCACAGGCCAGTTGTGATTTTTATTTGCCTTAATTTCACTTGACAATAGAGCCATTGTGAAGGATACACTTCCTCACAGGAGTTCCAGCTCTTTCCTCTTACACTAACCCATTCAACAACAAGCTTCAAATTATTTACAGGACTGTAAGACTATAGGAGTTTTTAACCATGTATCAACCCACTGCCAGCTTTCAATTCCAAATGCAAAAAAGAAACAAATAAATTCAGAAAACCTCTAGGCACAGTCTACTATGAATTCAGAGGGCATTTTTTTCCTGGAATTATGTGAGCTGTATTCCACTCTACTTGATGCAGCAGACTAAGCCCTGCATCAGACAGGTCTTACAAAGATGGAATATACAACATGAGAAACGCAAGACAGAGGTAAGCAAAGAACTCAGCTAGGGATAGCACTGCCATCTCAGCTCGTTCCACTTTGTACTTTCTGTCCCCTCACTCTGGAATATCTTTCACAAATATTACCGCCATTGCCTCTGGGTCTTGTGACCTATTCAATGACACCTAACCTGAACAGTCTATCCACACCCCCTATTTCCTACTGACAGAACTTCCTTCCTTCTTTTATTTTTTTATCCCAGCACTTAGCACCACCCAACATCTTGTGTACTGACTCCTTGGTTTATCATCTACTCATCCCCCGTTAAAATGGCCCGTCCAGGAAAGCTGTACTGTTGCCAGTTCCCTTCAATGCTACATCCTCAGAATCTAACAGTTTCATCAGTGAGATCTTTTGAATGTAACTAAGTAATAAACAAGCGAACAAATGATAGATCATTAATGACCGTGCCCACCAGAATGTAAATGCCTGAGAGCAGGGCTCCTGTGTGTGTCTTAGTCTCCCTATAGCCTCCACAGCTCCATACCTACAACAGGTCCCGGCATACAGTGATGCAGGGCTGAAGCAGTGAGCGGATGAATCACACACTCCAGTCCATTCTGTGGCCAAGCTATTTCCATTGGCTGGAAATAGCCATGCTTCTCCGTGTGCAGTCAAGACTGGAGCGGAGTTTCAAATTCAGATACTGCTTGTTTTTGATTGGGGACACCTCCACATCTTTGGAGGTAAACTCTGTAGCTACTTAAGTGCATCTTTTATGTGTTAATATATTGACTCTTAAAAGAGTACCATGGAAAGGAACAGACTCATTCCAGTCACCTCATGGGATGGGGTGTTCGTGGAAAGGAATACGTTTAGGGGAACCAAGGGAAAAATGGTGATCAGATCTCAGAAGGTTCACAGAGGAGTCTGTGAACCTTGAAGCAGAAGGCTCTCAGCCTTACCCTAAGGTAGCCCTACTTCGCTTGCAGGCTCGTATTTTGCCATACTTCTCCAAGATTTCCTAGTCTTGTCCTCACCTCTTGTGAGTAACACCTTTGGACACTGAAAATTCCTGATCACCTTTCTGGCAATGAGGACTAAAAAAGAGTGAGGATTCGATCTCCATGTTTCTAATGGTATGTCATTCAGTCTCCCCAAACTACTGTAAGACATGTCTAGTTTACAAAGGACAGCACTGAGAAAATCAATTTTGCCTTGCCAAGTGCACGAGGCTGTGTTATTGCTCAGAATGTTTGCTGCCCTTCCCTGTGTGAGGATTCTCCTTCTCTGTCCTGGGGATGTCAGACTTGATCAAGTCACTTACTAATGACTTGATCACATGGCTGGGAGAGAGCATGCCCCTTCTGAGCAGAAGATTCAGGACCATCACCTGGATCTATGTCGTCTTCTCCTTCTGCCTGCACACAGACATGTCCCAGGCAGCGGACCACTCCTTCAGCCTAGCTTCTGGCAGGCTGAGGGCACAGAAAACAGCTGCTGCTGACCCAACTGAAAACAGTGCTGACCACTGTTGCAAGCAGCTGAGCTTTTCAGACGATGCGACTGCAATAGAACTTAGCCTAAGCAGAACGGTACTCTGATGATCCTTTGGCAGTGATCCTTCTACCCTGTTATTAAACATGTAAACAAAGAATTGGTGTCGCCTTCACAATAATCAAGGTTTCCACCTTGATTACACCTGAATGGAGACTAACTGGCTCAGCAGTGCCAAAGGCCAACATATTTCAGCCAAGTCATGGACCCCCCACCCCACTCCCAATGCTTAAAACATCTGAAGTGAAAACAAAGGCCCTAGGCAAGATAAACACAGACACACACCCACAGAAGCGGCTTTTTGGGGATAGAGTAGCTTGTGAAAGTTTCACCTGACAGTTCACGTAGGCAGACGGCAGCTTAAGAACAAATCAAGTTCCATACAGGCCCATAATTAGAGTAATTACACACTTAATAACCTGTATTTCCTAAACTGTCCTTCATGTCATCTGTTGCTACGTATGGGGTAGACCCTGCACGTAATGTATACCTTGAAGGTGACTGTAGAATGGTATTTATTATGCACATGTACACAAACAAGCAAAGCAGATTCCAGGTATGCCCTGGAGGCACTCGGCTTAGGATTCAACTGCAGGTAAAGGAAGAATTTACAAGGATATAACTTTAGTGTTTTCTACTATTACGTATCATGTAACACCAGTGTTAAAAGAAAATATGGTATGACCTAGATAGGCTCCGTTAAAAACACGCATGTGCACGCGCATGCACACACACACACAATTTAATAAATGTGACAGATATAAAAGCCAGGATGTTTTTGTGATGCTAAGTTGACTCTAGAAAAACCCCAAGGAATGTTACTGTAATTTCTTTGTTTGGGCTACAACTTTTCATCACGGTAATCAATACCAATGTCTACGCCACTGTACTCCACAGTAAGCCAATTCTGACAGATACGGCATCTGTTAAACTTAATGACTCACAGCGTTCACGTGTACACCAAAGAGATGTCGCAAGTCTCCTTAAGTAGCTAGATTAATAAAATCGAAAGATTCACTGCTCCTTATCAAATTCTCCTGGAGTCCCTACAACAGCAAGGGTTGACCAGATGGAAGAAGAGGAAAAATTCCCACAGCTGGATCTCCAGTAGTAAACTTTGCGGTGGTCCAGAGCCCGCCCAAACAGCCCAGCCATCACTTCTGCCAGGGCAGACGCTCTGAGGATGTGGCTTTGCTGGCATGACAGGTATGTGTGTCATTCTGGAGCCTCTGTGGTACCCAAGGAAAAAAGACTCAGACGTACATCTGAAACCTCTGCCCCCTTGCAAAGATTTCCAGCTGTTTCTAATCCTGAGCACTGAGAAACTTATTTTAAGAGACAAAGGTTTCTTTAAACCAATATCCATAATTTAGAGACTGGAAGGAGAGTCCTATGTCTAGAATGCCACATGTGTTCTTCAGATGTCCTGTCCTTAAATCCCCCGTGGCGGCAGGTTCTCCACAAGAACATGTTTCCCACACTCAGGAACGACTGCATCAGAGACAAAAAAGGGAATGGACCCAGAGGGAAATTTGACCCAACAGATCTACTTTACTGGGTATAGGGTAGTAGACACCAAGGTCTTGACCACTCCAGGAAACATGTTAGGCTCACAGAGAATTTCTCCTATACTGCAAAAGTCCTTTTCCTTGCATATCAGCCTCGGGCCACTGGAGAGGCTTCTAGGGCTGGTGTTAAGATGTGTAACCACGTCTGAGGGGGCAGTTACCCTCTCCTTTGGTCCTCCACTGAAAGGCAAGGACCCATACTGTCAGCGCTCAGAAACACTGCATGGTTCTTACAACTGCACTTCTCCATGTGCCTCTCCTAAAGTCCAATGAGGTCAGGGAGTATGAGTTCCAGCCAAGAGAATGTGAGAAGAGATGTGCCTCACTTCTGAGCCTGGCCCAAAGAAACCTCTCCTGTGGATCTTCACTGGCTTTCCCAGGGAAGAGAGAGACTCAGGAGATCTAGAGAAGGTGGGCTCTGCACGGTGGGAGAAGCCTGGATCCCTCAACTGGGGCAAAGAACAGAAATGAGGGCATCTGGCTCTTGATGTGAACAAGCGATAAACATTTATTGTGTTGGACTTGTGAAGTTGGGGGATTATTTGTTATAGCACTTAGTCTATTCTAATACAGTGATAAATTTGCTTTCATTGGCCAGATGGCTTTAATCTACGAGGCACAACTGTCAAATACCTGGGAACATGTGGAGACCGGGCATCAAACAAACCCCAGGCAACAGTCTTAACTTTCAATTTTTTGTGGAACACTATCCAATCAGGACAGCACTAGTTCAAGAACAGCCAACAGAATCCAACTATTATCTTCTTTAAGAGACACGGGAGGTCTCTGTTTCATGTTCTCCTTGAGTAGAAGCTGCCACCACGGGGGATTTAAGGACAGGGGCATCGTAAGAACACACGTGGCTCTAGACACAGAACCCTCCTTCCAGACACCAAATCACAGTTATCTGATTAAGGAAACCGTGTCTCCTAACTCATGTTCAACATCAGCATTCAATTCACCACTGGGGCTTCAGGAACCAAAATGATTCTTTAAAGCTCTAACACATCTTGACTGGGGATGGTCACACAGTAGACGCACATGCTGTGTTCACTTGTCCCAGGCCTGGGCTGTTACCTCACAACCTAGGATATGCTGTGATGCATTCTAGTTTATTTTCCACCTCCATTTTACCCTTCAGACTTCCGGGAGTTTGCATGTGTTTTCCAGCAGCCACAAAGACATCCTCTAATTGCTTCTGAATGAAAGCAGAGACTTCATTTCCTTGCACATAACGGGATGCATTACACACATTTCCAGCACAATGAGGATGTCTCCCTTCCTATGAATTCTGGGCAGGGGCTCGCTGGCAAAGAAAAGCTTTTTCAAATCAAAATAATACTCCTTAAAAAGGCAATCTAGTTTTTTCAAGTTCTTCAAAATGAGCTTAGCCAGAACACCCGTGACTCCCATCACATATATTTACCTGATGTACTTTTATAGGAAACATAATTCAAAAATTGCAGGCCGACTTTGACACTGGGTACTACGCATTTTTAAAATGCACTTATGACGTCGAGCCCTCTCTTTTGTGGTTTCCTGATGCTACTACCTCTCGCTCAGAGTAGTTCCCTGGTCTTTCCTTAGGTGAGGCAACACAGTTAACCTGCAGCAAAATAAAGAAAGCACTTAAGGCTGGAGCAAGCCTTATTTTACATCTACTTTTCTCCTGCATAGAACATTTGATTTCTTCATCTGGTTTTAATCTTACACAACGATGTAGGTAAAGGCAAACTCTATGACCTGGTAATTAAGCCCTCATGGCAGCCCAGCAGATGCACACGAAATGCTTCCTAATCACTGTGATGGGCTGGATGTCCTCATCCAGAGGGCTGTATATCTTACAGGGTCTTGAAAGTTACTTAATCGAATTGCTTACACAAAGACACATACCGGACAAATGGCTTTCTTGTCAGAAAGCGTATTCCCAAAGAAGTGTTATTTTTAGCCCCAATGGGCTTTGACCAGAACAGTATACGGCTCTGCCCCACCTCCAACCCCTATGGGAACACGACCACTTCCACAAATCTGTCCCTAACCTTCAAGGCTGACAAGGAACTTGTGTTTTTTCAAGGGTCAGCTTCACGGACTTTACCGTACTTATTAAAACATAACATAAGGTAATTATTCTTCAAACTAGGCAGTTCCCTCCCATTTGAGCCCTTAAGTAGGTTTTCATATTCTCCTAACTACTTAGTTTTGAACCACAAAATATTTAGGGAAGTGACATTTAGGGACGGTGTGGTAGCCTGAATAAATTTTAAGCACGCGAAGTTTGCCACGTTTATAGACGTCACTGTAGAGAATCAGGTTTTGTGTGTTTTTTTAAGTTTTAATTTTTTAACTGTATATATTCATTCTGAGACAAAGAGAGAATGAGAGAGCACACAAGCCAGTGGGGAAGGAGCAGAGAGAGAGAGAGAAAGAATCCTAAGCAGGCTCCACGCTGTCCTGGCAGGGCCCAATGTGGGGCTTGAACTCATGAACCGTAAGATCATGACCTGAGTGGAAATCAAGTCAGATGCTTACCCAACTAAGCCACCCAGGCAGCCCTCAGAGAATCACTTTTAAAAAAAGGTTGTGGTGGGTTTAACATGGCCACAACTTGTCTGTTTCTCCTCTCATCAAGAGGTGAAATCAATTTACTCACTGCCAATCTAGGCTGGCATTATGACTAACTTTGACGGAGACCTCGCAACTTCTACTCTTCCCTCTCTCCATTTTCTGAGACGGCCCCATCAAAAAGCCTGTTAGCCTCGGTAAGCAGGAAAGACTACATGGAGAGAGGGACCCATCAACATCTAGCACCAATCACTAGACTGTGAGTGTGGCCATTTGGACAATCCAGCTGTTATGTGAATGAATCCAAGTAAGGCCAGGGGAAAAACGGCCCACACAATCCACAGAATTATGAGGAATTATACATCAATGTTGTGTTAAGTAACAGACACAGAAATGGTTCTGTACACAGCAAGAGGTAACTGAAACCAAAGGCAAAAAAAGGGACAAGAGACTTACTTCTTATTCCTAGTGGGTATATCTGTAATTCCAAGAGTCAGATTGACTGGAAAGCAGTCTTTTAAAGGTTAATTTTGAAAGCGATCAGTAAGTGGTTAATTGTGGATAGCACAAATATCCTTTTATACGGTGAAAGGGAAAGTATGTTGAAATGCTGTCTGGATGAGGATTTACGGCTCAGAATGAAACACCCTGTGATATACAGGATTCAAGAAGGGCTCTGACTCTAACAAGTCAGACAAAAGTCATGATGGTATGCTCTGGAAAACTACAGGATGAAGAAAGGAGCTCTCATGAGGTGACAAAGACACTGGTGTGAACTATGCAAGGGAAGTTTTAATAAGACTGTTTTATAAAATAAGATAGTAAAAAGGCAGTATTTCTAATTTAACATGTTACTTTGTGTATGACTTACCAGAGATCCTAAATGTGTAGAGCTGAAACATTTTATGTTATGAGTTAATACTTCACTATTTCATCTCCACCTGTAAAAGTTTACATATTAAGGTTGGCCTCTTCCAAAACAAAACAAAAGTTGTTCTCTGTTTTTCTCACTGGGGAAATGCTAGAATTTGGCCTACATTTGGGTAGGTATTTTATATGGTATTTTATAAAATGATAAAGCTCAAAGATATAATAAATGGAGACTACAATTTGGCTGAAGTTACTCCGAGGAGGTACAAAAACTATTATTTTTTGGAAACAACTGTGGTTAATTAAATTACCCGCCAAGATGCCTTTTCATCCAATTCTCAACAGAGAATTGCCCATTACTAGTGATAGAGGCAATGAAAGGGTCTATCCTAAGGTACGCTAAAATTCCCTGTGGAGCAAAGAGGTTATGGGAATTTGTGGTAAACCTGAAATTCCATTTATGGAGGTGAATAAGAGCTTTGAGTTAAATGTCAGCAAAAATGTTGCCTAACCTCATGAAAATATGCTCTGCAATGATTTTTCGTCATCTAAGTGTGACTCGCCTGTGGTATATATATTTGTAAACCCTACTAAGAGATCCTGCTTTAAAGGCACATGTTCATTGTAGAAAATATGAAAAAAATTAAGACTATGATGAACAGACTGTTCCCATTATTTCGCCATTCAAATATGCCCAATTTAGCTAATACTTACTGAGTGCTGACTGTAAGCCAGACAGTGCAATTCTTTACAAATATGAATTCATTTAATCCATCTAAGTTCATGAGTTATACATGAGATTGACTGACTGATTTATAAATGAGGAAACCGAGGCAGAGAGAGCTAAAGTTAACTTTTATTTCCATGGTCCACGGTCCGTTATTTCCAAGGTCCATGGTCCGATAGCCTTAAAAAGGAAGAGTTGGATGTTCTGGCTCAGGCTCTCACTACATACGGTGCTGACAATGAGCTGGCATTCTACTACTTTCCTTCCAGTCTTTTTTCTGTATGGTATCTATGATGTACGCACTCCAGACTTATACTGAGATTTTTTTTTTTCAGAGCCCTAATAACCTTCTGTCAAAGTCTCACCTTTGCCACAAAGTCTTTCCAGGTGTCTCTAAACCCACACTGATTTCTCCTAGGTGGCTAATTTAGCCATTTCAAACATTGAGTATTTACACTGAGGAGTTAAGTTCAATACATTTCACAGGTCATTAAGCACAGGGTGCAGGGACCACATCTTATTTTTTGTCTCCCAACTTTCTGAAGAGGTCTAAAATTTTGTAAATGCTAGAAACATCTGGGTGCTTGACATATTTTCAGCAGAGGAGGATATTAAAAGAGTAGTATGTGAGTAAATGATTTCCAAAAACTCTTTGCAAATATTCTAGACCTTGGATGAAAGAGATGTCATGGAAAGTGAACTTGGGGGAAAACAAATAGAAGAGTAATCTCAAGTTTCTCTAGAGAAGAACTATGAACAATGTGGTCGATGTTGGGATGGGTCTCCAAAATTCTAGAAATGACATGGGCAGAAAGTACACAATCAAGTTCTCACTTTGACGGCATTATTCAACACGGACAGTGAAATGCAAAGCACAAGAGAAATCAGCATGTTTTACAGGTCTCTCTGGATGACCAGAGAAGCAGAGAAAGCAGCAGGTCAGCAGGGCCTGGGCAGGAGCACACTGGGGTGTTTGTGTTGCTAAGAACAAAGGTCCCACCATCACACAGCCTGGGTTTCAATGTCAGCTCAATCACTCCGTACCAGTAAATCTTTAGCAATGGATTTTTCTAGAAGATTTCTAAGTTAAATTCAAACAAGTCATTCCCGTGGATCAAGGCACCATAAAAGGTCATTCTGAGACCCACTTGCTGACAATCACTGTATGAAAAAACACACATACTAACTTCACAGAGCTGCATGCAACGTCATCTGAATTGGTACTTTGTGAACCCAAAACACGTCACTTCCAAAAATGGAGTCAGCCATGGCAAACGCTGCTATGGGCACCAGAAGTGTCTGGCACTTCTGGTGACTTCAAGTTATTCTTTTGGATTCACGTTCTACAGATTTAATTACAAATATACACAGCTCGTATTCACGGATAGCTTTAAGAAGGTCAACACGACACCCAGAGACAAACGTCAAGGGCACATATTTTCCATTGTTCCAAGTATCACTAAGCAGAGCCAAGAGGGGTCTAGGGTCCAATTCAGCAGGCAGGCAAATCCAGAGCCCTGCGCTGTGAGGCGGGCACCTAGCCTATGGCATTTTCCAACGGCCCTCCACAGAACTGCCTTATCCACATTTGACTGACCCACTTCCTCCTCAAAACCGCAAGATGAGGCAGCATCTGAGAGATAAGGGAGTTGCCTTTTATACACACTAGGCAAAACTGAGTCTTGTACTGAAAACAAAAAGGACGTCTCATCCAGACTTTAGATTGAGTCTTATAAATTGCAAATGAGATCTGGCCTTATGGGTTTGTTTGTTTGTTTGTTTAGTCTTAATTGAAACTTTAAAAATAGAAGCAATTATTTTTTTCTTTTTTTAAGTTTATTTATTTACTGTAAGAGAGCAAAGGAGGGGCAGACAGAGGGGGAAGAGAGAGAAGCCCAAGCAGGCTCCTTGCTGTCAGCATGGAGCCCAGCATGGGCTTGATCTCGCCGACCCCTGACCTCATGACCGGAGCTGAAATCAAGAGTCGGGTGCTCACCCGACTGGGCTGCCGGGCACCCTGACATTTCAAATAGATCAAGGATTCAGTATTGCCTGCAGACTCCTGCCTCTTCCACAGTTATTTCCAGGGATAGTTCTCAATGCACCTGGCACTGACAGACACCACAGGCATGTTTTAGAAAACTGGGCCAACTATTTCACTAAGAAATGAAGTTCACTGTAGATGGGAAGTAAGCTCAGCACAGTCCATCCTTGGGGCTAGAACACAGGACACTTCATACTTTAACAACCAAAACAGACTATTAAAACTGTAGACTAATAAGCACTCTGAAAAGAAAGAGCATCACCTGCCTGAATCAGATTTGGTACGTTTAGTTGTCACTATCCAAATAAATGTATGTTCGTCAGAAAAAAAAACTGAAAGAATAAAACATGTGTAATCAACTATTTCAACTAGTTTCCTGTGCTTTCCCAACCCCC
The DNA here is from genome assembly GCF_018350215.1 of Panthera leo. Classification (NCBI taxonomy): domain Eukaryota; kingdom Metazoa; phylum Chordata; class Mammalia; order Carnivora; family Felidae; genus Panthera; species Panthera leo. The sequence continues at coordinate 40,423,954 of NC_056680.1, forward strand.
TCCCCCACTGCAGTTAACCGTGTGCTTCTTCAAATTGTCCTCTGCACAATCTACCCCCATGGATGTTATTGAATGCGAATGAGACCATGACACCTCTTGTTTTAAGCCTTGCTCTTTTTATTTAACAATGCATCTTAAAATGGTCTATTTGTTTGTTGTCTTTGTTTTTTTAAGTAGGCTCTAAGCCCCAATGTGGGACTTGAACTCACTACCCTGAGATCAAGAGTCACTGGCTCTACCAATTGAGCCAGCCAAGCATCCCTTGAACTGTTACATATATTTGAATAGTAAACAATGGAGGTTATCTTAGAGAAAGACATTCAAAGGTACCATCACTCCATGGTGCCAACGTACTAAGTTTCACTGCATTTTTTCCAGTGACTACCTTGAATCGCCAACTATCTGGATTTTTTTCCTGGAAAGAGTCTGTAAGATGGCTTTTGAAAGAATCCAAAAAAATCTCAAAACATCGGGTACTTTATTTTGAGAAGGAAGGAACTGTTGGAGTTACTGTTAAAAACAGCATTTTCTGGGTTATTATGTGCCAGGCATCAACCTGCGTGGCAGGTTTCCTTATAGATTTCATAACGTGCATGTGATTTGATATGAAAACTGAAGCCAATACTGTACCTTTTCATCAAAATCTCCACGTCATAGTCCCCACCTCCAAATACTTACACCCATACAAACAAATCACAAGACAACAAAAACAATTTTCAAAGGAAATTTTTTTTGGAAAAAATCCACTTAGATATCCTGTTCATTTCAAAGCATGCGTACCTACAATGACCTTTTTAAATTATTTTTTGAGTAGCTTTGACACAGTGTTGCCTTAGTTTCAAGTGTACAACATAGTGATTCCACAAGCTTATGTGGAATCTCACATGCTCACCATAAGGGTTGATATCATCTGTCACTATAATGCCATTTATCATAATATCATTGACAACGCTGACATTTAATAGCAATGATAAAAATAACTGCTAACATCTATTGAGCCCTACTGGGTGCCAAACGCCTGGTATTTCAGGACAGGGCCTGGGAGGCAGGGAAGCTGAAGCGGTAGGCAGGGCTAATGAAGTTGAATACGCACCTGCTTTATCCTGTGCCTTCAAGACGCCTCTCATTAGTACCTTCCAGGATGAGGATACCACCAACATCCTTTACAGTGAGGTTATAATCTGAGGATCAGAGAGTTTAAGAAACCCTTTGGAGAAGGGATGATCGCACTGTGAAAAATCCTATAAACTACTGCCATGAAGTTGATGAATAGTTAAATTTTAACAAAATGTTATACAACTTTAGCTACATACAAAAACTGCAAAATGGACAGAAAACAAATAATTTAGACTGCTCAGAAGTGTCTGAGTACCTGGGATATACATAGCAATTTTGCTTACATTTATTAAGCACTTACTACATACAAGGTACAAAGAGGAAGAAAATCTATCAGACTAAACCATGAGGAATTGCCAGTATTTGACCATTCTGACCTATACCAAAAAGAAATTTCATATGGCTCACCCTCAAAGTTCTAGTCCTTGAGACATCCTTAACTAGAAATTGCTCACAACATGTTGCCAAAAACCCCTGGATCTTTAAACCTCTTGGCTATACCAAAATTCTGATAAAAATGCTTTTTCCCTCAAAGTCTTCAATTTCAGTGTGGTAGAGAATGCTGTGACAGAGTTTTTTCCATAGGATGATGGGAAGGGCCATTCTAAGGGAAGTCAGCCATAGCTCAAGTAGGAAGGAAAGTCACCACTCTCCCTCAGCGAAGCTGAAGGCCTAAGTTCACCCCTTGGCTCTGTGACTCCTTGGGTGAGCCCCAGAATGTAAGCTGTACCCACAGGAACAGCTGTGTCAATGGAGAAGTTGCATGTGTCCTAAACACTACTTCCCAGCACCTAGAATAAGTCTCCACACAGGGAAGGCACTCAGTATCTGCTTAAGGAGTAAATCAATCAATTAATCACACTGGGCAGAATTCACTGGATGAAGTGCGACTTCTATTTCTCCTCCAGAAAGTAAAGTACTGGAACAGTGAGGGGAAATTAACAGACAATGTGTATAGTGTTTGGTTATCTGTAAACCTGAGGACCCACATATCACTGAAGAGTGAAGACCAGCAGGAGGCAGGACAAAATGAACAAAATCTTACCCACTGCTCATAGAGCCAAAGGTCCTCACCGTGTATCAAGTAAACTTCGACCCCTTGAAGGCGTTTTCGCAATGGACTGACGGCTGTCTGTCCTTGGATCATACAAGAGAAGGCTTGCACACTTTGAGAAATAACTGAGTGCACCTAGGACCCTGGTGCAAGCCCTTTCACCTGTGACGGGGCAGCTTCAACACAAGTATTGCTGGTAATGGATTTTTCCCTGCCATGGGGTTTCAGGTGATGCTCAGACTTCAAGGTGGCACAAGACCTAATTTACACTTTTCCAACTTGCCTAAAACATAGCAGCTAATTTAAAATTTCCGCTCAGAATGGCTCCCCCACTCTCTCTCACACACACACACACACACACACACACACACACACACACACAAACACACACGCACACACACAGTATACATAATATTTAATTGTATCATCTTCGTGTTGAAGCTAAACAAGGACTTTATCAAATTCTATGCACAAGAAGACAGAGCACACTTCTCCAGACTCATCCTCTGAGTCAATGTCATGTATGAATGAGTGGATGACTTTTACTACATTGTATGTGTCCACGTGAATAAATAAACACACTCTGGAAAGAGCCTGAGTTCAGCAGCTAGAATGCAGGGTGAGGGCTTCCAGGTCCAGCTTTCTTTCCCGCTCCTTCCAGGCCTCTGCGTTTCCATGCGCCCAGGCTGTGGCCCCTGAAAGGCCCAACACCACCCTGACTGAGGGAAGTGAGATGAGATGTGCAAAGAAGAAGGCAGAATTCCTCCCCCGCCCCCCGCCTCCCCACGACAACAGCCCAAGAGAGGAATCCTAAGCTCTCGAGTGGCTGTACATAATCCATCCCCTTTAGGATCACAGACGACAAGCGAGAACCTCTCACTATCTGAACTCTGAAAACAGGTTGACTCCTTTCATTTTTGGGGGTGTACAGAGTAAAAGCTCTAAAGTCCTAATGGCAGTAGTTTCTTCCTCAAAGCTTATAAGCTTTTCTTGCTGAAGAAAAACACTCAAAAAAGTCATTAAATGACAGGAGTGCTGCCCTAAAGCCTAGTTTACGGTCCCGGATGTTTTGGTCACCATTCCTGCAAGACAGAAGTCACTGGTGCAAAGGAATTCCCCTGGTAGGAAATCCATGGCTGAGAAAGTCATAAAGACTTAACTTAGTGACCGGCCAGCGGACGAGGTGGGCAACACTGCCAGGAAGCACCCCCCGTGAGCTTCTGCAGCGGGCATCTTGCTCGCCCAATGGGCCAGAGGGGGGAGGTTCAGCTATGTAGATCACTGGCTCTCTCCGGGAGAAGCTGAGGACCAGACCAAACCCACTGTCATGCAGAGTTTAAATGGGATTAGCGCCACTTCTATGGCACCTTCAAAAGGGTAGAGAGAGAGTCTTTTCTGTTTTTGCTGAAGCTGTGAGTGTGCTCAAGTTTGGTGGGTCAGACTAGAGACGGAGTCAACCCTGAAGCTTGATTTTATTTAGTCTTGGCAAGTCCCGACTTCCTGGTTCTAAGGGGAAAGGGAGGGAGGTGTTTAAAAGTCTCATAAAAAGGCTCCAAATGCTTCTTGGACACCAAAGAGCTCTTACAAAACTACATTTTGATGAGCTACATGTAAATGAATCAGAAACATATGGATTTCATTTCCTTTATAATACACAGGGGTTTAGGAATGAAGAGGTGGGGGGAATGCTCCACAAGATGAGTCTGGGCTCTGGCGAAAATGTTAAAAAGGGGAGGGGGGAATGGGTAGCATCAGACATTTGCTAAACCTAAATGAAGACTAGGACAATAACCGCCCCATCTCTTCCTCTGTGGGCCTTTGGTATCCAGCAACCAAGCTTAGATGTTAGTGAGAACAAGTACCACATACCTGGAGGCTGGGGCTTTCTTTGGTGACGTTTGGGGACCTGGAAATTTTCCGTAACAGGCCAAAAAAATTCGATATTTTGTGGCTGTTGGGAATCATGAAGCAGCATATATAAAAACTTTATATCCCTGGGATTCCACTAAAGGGAATGCGGGTGGTGTTTCCATAAGACGGGCAGACTCAATGTGCCACAGCAAACAAGGAATCCTCCCAGGCATGGGCTAATTGGAGGTTCTTCATAGCACCACGTCCTGGAGGCTTGATGTTCCCAGGGGAAGCTCAGTCCTCTCCAACTCCTGGCATAGGGGCAGGGGACGGAGCAGGCACGCATGCACACTGGAGAGCTGTGGTTTCGACCGCTGCCCTTTCACACGTGCGTTTTATTAAGCTAATGAATTATGAGGAGGTAATAAAGAAGCTAGGAGTAAATGAGGTTTCTGGAGTGAGCCACTTGATAGGATCAATCACTCAACACCTGTTTTGGCTAAAAATTAGACTGTTTTCATTTTACATGTCAGAAAGCCAGTGTGTCCAAGTCAAGAAAAAGTGATTCTCACCCTAGAAGAAAAACGAAATATAAAAGCAAAAGCAGGAAAGCAGATGCTGGAAGGCCTAAAAAGAAACGGCCAACAAGCAAATGTTACAAAGACAGTCCCAAGAACTGATGAGAAGGAACTTGAAAGCAGCAGGATGAGAGAGAGAAAGGAACCGAAAACGGCACCTGCCCAATGTCAAACGCAAAGGTAGCTGGCTATCGGTGGGAGGGAACCTCCTACATCACAAGAACCAGTTCTTTGTCTAAGTCTCTTCTCGCCTCTGAACACAAGCACAATCACTTTCTGTTGATAATAATGTTAAGCTTAATTATACAGAGATTCCACTTGAACATTTCCTTCCTTTTAAAGCTGAAATGACGCCATTATTTTTCATTTCATTGCAGAATAAGGGGCGCTCTGTTTGTAAAGTCCAGGAATTGCTAAGACAACAATGGTGAATGCCGTGGCAGTGCATGACTTCAGTTTTCATGATTACTATTAATTAAGGGTCTGTCAAATGGATAGAATGGGCTCTTTTCTTCTCTATCAGCCAGCACTGGGCACTTCAACCAAGAGAAACTACATGGCAAGAAGGAAAAGTGAGTCGAGCCGCGCCATCGCTTGGGTTCAAAGCCCTATCCTGGAAGGCCGTGAGCATGTGACACAGAACAGTTGCTTTTACAAGTTCACCCCTCTGTTACAGTCAGGTGTAGACACATGGGCAGCAATGCAGTAAGAGGGATCCCCGGACGAGGCTGAGGTGGAACCCTAAAACTTCAAACATTTCCTAATGGGTTTTTCACTACAACACTGAAACAAGTATTTGGAGAGTGAAAGGGGACTAGGACAAGTCCCAAGAACGAGATAAAAAGAAATTTCGGGTGTCCATTTAAAGAAGAAATCTGTATGTCCAGTCATAGACCGTACATTCTGCAGCTAAGGGGCCCTCTTCTGGGGGCCAAGCACCATGTTTTTTATTCTTGTTGGCACTACAGTCCCACAGTCCAGGCTGCCCAGAGAATTGTTAGTGTTGCTGCCACTCATGTGTTCCCCAGCTACCTGTCTCAGTAAAGCTCCCCCATCGATGGGCCATTTGCTAGCCCAAGTAATAATTCCATAGGCCCTTGCAATGTTTTCTTTTCTTTTCAACTCTTACCCGCCTCCAATCCAGTTCCTTTCAGATCCTGGGGATCTAGCTGCCTGCCAGTTAGCATACTAGTTTAAAAAAAAAAAAAAAAAACTAATGGCCCAGCTTACTTAGGAATGGGCAGTATAAAACTTTAATACTTGTGCCTAATGCAGTTGTTCCACTAAAAGCAACACTGGCTATTTGTGTAGGCATCACTTTTTTTTTTTTTTTTTTTTTTTTTTTTACTGTAATAGCATCTTATAAAGCAATTGGAAAGATCCTTCCACACCAGGTCCTTAAAGTGGGTTCCCAGAACCAGCACATCAGCATCACTTGGGAACTTGCTAGAAACGCAAACTCTCCAGCCCCACCTCAGACCTACTGAACCAGAAATTCTGAGGGTGAGGCCCAGTCGCCTGGTTTTAATAAGCCCTTCAGGAGATGGTACCACAGACTCAAGCTTGAGAATCACAGTTACCTGGCCCTGGTTCTCCATCCTGGCTGTGCATTACAAACCCCTGGAGAGCCTTTCAGCCTATCAATACCTGGTCCCACCCTAGGCAACTCAGCCAGAATTCTCTGAGGGTGGGGCCTGGGCTTCACTCTTTATTTACAAGTCCCCAAGTTGATTTAGTGCCCTGTCAAAATTGGAAACCACTGTTGTTGCTGCATAGCCCTGCCCTGCACAACTTCAAGCTAAACCTCACAGCAGCAGACATTTCCAGCACTGCAAGCAGTGACCCTGAAGCAACTTCACTGTGGTGGCCTGAGCGCTGCATTCTAAGCATAAAAGCACCACGGCTTCCGCGCAAACGGGTCTTTTCGTGTAATATCCTATTTGGGCATCAGAAAGAAATATATAGGTGACAGTGATCAGGGCAAGGGGAGAATGAATTAGTTGATGTTCAAGAAAACAAAGTCCGCATCTGGGCCCACCTCTGAAACCGGAAGATTTGTTACAAGGGTCAGACGGGCATCAATGCTCCAAAGGGTCCCTGCCCTAGAGAGGCCGATGTTGCAAAACATTCTTTTTCACGTTCATTTTGAGAATCTCAGAAAGAAAACCCATTAAAGCTGAACAGTACGGAAAAGTTGCGGATGCTCTCAAGAAGCGATGGTTTATTCCTCTCCATATGCCATTATCAGAGTTCATGTTTGAGGCAGTAACAACTGTACTGTCATTCACTTAAGATCAAGTGAAACAAGAGCGCTCACACGAGGTCCATGCTGCCCCCCCACCCCCGCTCTGTGCGAGGCTGCTTGGGTTCAGAGAGTCCCGGGCAACTGAGGGCAGAGGCAGCTGCACCGCCATCTTCCCACGGGTCAGGCACGCCTGAACACACCCATTTCCAGCATCCTAAAACACAACCCACGAGGAAGGTGGTCACAACCCAGGAAAGGAGCCCTGGTTGGACTCTGCTTTGCCATCTGTCAACTGGGATGGCCACCTCCTGGCAAATTCAGGTCAATGGAGACCATGCTGGAGAAGCCCTGCTCTTAACAGTCAAGTGCGTATCTTCAAGCTCCTAGATCAGGTGCACATGTCCAAAGAGTAGTGCCTTCCCTTCTTCCTTACTATGCTTTGCCAGGGCCCTAAATTCCACTTTGAATATTCCACCCCACTAAATACATCATCTCTGGACTGCAGACTGTAAACTTGCCACTATACGCTCTTCAGTCTAGATTCCACTCTAGTTTACATTCATCTTCACATCAGAGTTCACAAAGAAGAGGAACAGTTACGCCACATCCTCAGAGCAGACTCTGAAGTCAAACCAACAGGGTTCGTCTGCCCACCGCTCCACTTGCAAGTTTTGTAACCTTACTAAGTAAGATCATTCCAACTATCTAAAGCTTCAGCTTCTGCACCTGTAAAATGGGGAAAGTTATGTTACCTACTTGGGAGATTAGAATAAGGAATGAAGGGATCTGGTGGGGGTTTTTTTGTCTGAATTTTAATCTAACAAAACATCCATCTTAATTCCAAAAGAAGTCTTTAAAAAAGCAAAGAGATAGCAAAGTCACACACCAACATTAGAATGCTCCTTCCACATCCGAGGACAGAGGGAAAGGGATCAATCAGAGTTGGAAATGGAGTCCTATCTGTCTTCCACAGTATTTACCCCTTAAAAATGTTCCAAGCCATTATGGTCAACACTTGTTAGAACACGCCCACATCTGTGTTTTAGTCACTACTCACTGCATTTGAGGATATTTAAATCTTGAGTGTATTATCTGATGAAAAATAAATTTAAGGGAAGGAAGCGCAACAAAAACCGTACACAAAATAACCTTTACAGTGATCACTCATAAAAAACATAACGTCATCAACTAGAGAAAGTGTGTTTTTCAATTTTTTTCCAACGTTATGCTATCACCAAGTTTTAGTGTTTTCATTTTGTCACTTCCATTGCACCTAAGTAAGAAAATGTTTTCTTTAGAGATGGATACTCAAGTAAGCTGCAGTACAGCGAGAAGAAAAGGAGAGAGAGGAGCCAAAGGAAAGCCAATGTACCACAACTTATGACCTATGCTGAATGTAAGTAATGGCTACCATTGTTCCCGTTTCTTTGGCTACAGCTGAAACTTACATAATTATTTTCCTAATTGTAATATTAGAAGCTCAACGAAAGAGTCCTGGAAGCATTAAGGGACTTATTTTTGGATGCCATGCCCTTGAAGCAGTCAACTACTAATCCTCTTGTTACACACGGTTTATTTTTCATAGCAACACAATGGCCATTACCTTTCCCCTAATGTACCAGTGAAGAAGCTGATGCTCAGAGAAGGTACCTCACTTAAGGCCACATTGCTAGGAGGTGGCTAGGCTGTCAGACCCATCCATGTCCAAGCAACTGATGTCTATGGTCTCCCAGTCCCTTTCACAGCTTCTCCTTCCACGTGGACACCCCTCTCTACTTGAGGGCAGGGTCAGTTCTAGAAAGGCAGAGACTCCAGTCACCTGGAGCACGTTTATGTTCTGACTTCTTTCTCCAGCACCCTCTTCTGTCCTCACGGTTACTCATCCTCTCTGGGGCTCATCGTCCTCACCTCAACGCTGCCTCCTGGATTTCTTATGGGAATGAGAGGGGTGAACAGGTGCATGTTTAACTACACACCTTAGAACAGTCACTGGATATAGTAAGTGCTATATAAATAATGTTTTATTAGCAATTAGGGAATAATTACCCTGGTACCTTCCTACCACTCACAACTTGCCCATTCCTCATGAAGTGTCCTAATGACTAATTTTAATTGGATAATAACTAGATCTAGATGGTTGGTTCATGAGGATTTCACACAGTTACCTTACTTAACTCCTTATGACCCCATAAAATTAGGTTATTCTCTTCCCTGGGAGAAACAAGGAAGGTAGATATATACAGAGTGTACAAGTTGTGTGTGTCTGCCTAAAATAGCTTTCAAAAGGACAGTTCATTTTGATCAAGCAGATTCTAGCAGAAACAAAGCAAGACTGCATAAAACATACTGCTAAGACATCACTGTTTGTGTTATTCAACAAGGTCTAATTGGACTGATCTAGATGTCTGCCTACAGAGTATCTGCCCAGGGAAAATAAGTGCCATTGTTTGTAAGAAGTATGACTAATAAACTGTTTGGAATTTGAAGATACTCAAATATGGTGTTTGGAAAACAGCTCCCCAGAATGAAGGTAAATGTTTTTATTCACGGATAAACAGAGCACAGCTTACAGAGCACAGATGCTCGACATGATGAGTCAGTCACGCATTCTCAGCAATGTTTTATTCGGTAATAGCCAACACCTACTATCTGTTCCCCACTCCGGCTTGATTCTCTGGTGGACAGAGAGGATCAGATGACCCTAGCCCCCATAATTTAAAGAGGCAATGCTAACACATAAAATAGAATAATCAAGGGCCAAGGGTAAGACTATAAAGAGGGGAAAGTATTTTGAGAATGTAAAAATAGCAGTAAAAAGATAACATTTTTTTTTACAAAATTATCTTATTTACTCTTCCTAGCTGTATGAAATAATAACCATTATCCCAATTTTATAGATGAAGAAACTAAAGGCCAGCGATCCAGACACTCTGACCCCACAGTTCACATCCTTAAGCATTCCACTGTATGGTTTCAGAAAACACAAGAGAAAAACGTCAATATAGGTTGGAGCGGACAGTTGGCAAAGGTAACAGGGAAGAGATCATCTTGTGCTCTGGCAAAGGACTGGTAGGATTTGGACAGATGAGAAGGGCATGGACGGGGGTGGGGGGGGTGGGGGGGGGGGAGATGAAATGTGCATGGCACACAAATGACAATGTAGTTGATCCTCACCCGAGGCATGAGGGGTTAGAAGGGAAACAACAATGAGAGTGCATGGGGGTTGGGGAATAAAGATACCTACAAGTGTATGTAAATGTCTCACTGGCAGCTGCAGATGCAAAACAGAGGCAAAGAGCCATTTTAGCAGTTTTATATAGATAGATAGACAGATCTATCTATAAAGTTCTATCTGGATTCATATGCCAGCTATCGAACTTAGTAGCTCTGTTACAGTTCTTGAATTAGAAAATGTATCTAGATCTCATTTTATTCCAATATAAAACAGGAATAATGAGAATACCTTTCTCACAGGATTGTTCTGAGGATGAAAACAAACATACCAAGGATGATAATAAGAACAATGCCAGGCACGTAAGCACTTTCTAAGTGTCCTTTATTGTTTTGGTTGTTGTCATCATCATGGTTCGTGTTAAGTATGGTCTGTATATCACCTGAATGTACATTCATGGAGAAATAGCTACCCCATGTTATCCCAGGCAACAGTTTAAAAAACTGGAGTACTGTTCTGTACATCTCAACCTGGAAAGACCTTCAAGACATAAAAGGTTAAGAGAAATAAAGAAGCCAAATTCTGGAATTCCCATCCATAGTCACTCATTGTGACAAGGCAGTGACTGAACGATCTTTCACACAAACATCTTCAGGGTCTTAGTAACTATTTCTCAGTAGAAAAAACCTTTGCAGACCCCCCACATGGTAGGGAGAACAGTTTTCTATACTGATGCATTGAACAGGGTTCTGAAGCACATCGTCAGGGCTGAGCCAAAGCCCTCAGTGGCAGGGAAAGGACCAGATTCCAGCAGGCCTGACTGGCTGTCGCCTGTTTTAATCACCAGACAAAGCAGATAAGTTGCAGAGGGGAAAGAAAAATTAAACATGTCTGTTTTTGCGTTTTAGAGGCAATTAGGGATTTATAGCCAAAGTGTTGTTATTTTTTTGATTCAGAGCCAGTAATTATTTTTTTTCTTTCAGTGTAGATAATTATACCATAACCACTCACATTTTAAAGGAACATTTTAGAGCCACTACTTTATCCCCCTGGAACAAGCACTACTTACTAAAAAACTAGCCATGTCCCTTGGGACTGTCAAGCAGCTATAAGCGCAAGGCCTTGGAGAAGCTTTCAGAAGGAGAACCTTTGTTTTCAGAATAAAACAACAAAACACAACGGCTACAATGGTTATCAAAATGCAGAGCCAAACTCTGAACCCACAAACCCATAGGGAAAACCCAAATTTTCACAGATTCCTCTAGTCCAGGATATTTAGAACACTTCAGTTCTCTTAAGTAATTAAAATTTTCCCAGTGACATTTTGTAAAAAAAAAAAAAAAAAAAAAAAAAAAAAAAAAAAAAATCATTCTCCTTGGCATACCCTTTCCTTATGAGCAACAAAGGTTGTCTTCAGACTTGTTCCTGCATGATGACCTCCAGCTCCACATTACTTGAGTCTGAATCAATGCCATGTCTCAAAGTCCTCAACTTTGGAAAGATAAAGCTGACAAAAAACATACACCGTGAATACACATGGTCCAAGAAAGAGAAACTCTAAGATAAGAACGAGCTTCAGGGCATGGAAAGATGGCAGGGAGGGGCCAATGGTAACCTTGATTCTCTACGTCTGAATTTAAAGCAACTACTGTTTACAATGTATTAAAGTAAAAAGAACAGGCTTTAATACAAGACTGTTCATAGCTGGATTTATGTCATCCCTCCATGTTCGTACCCATAAGTAAATACATACGTTGATTCAATACTGTGTCCAAAACCTAATATATGCTGGGTGCTGTGCTCATCACTGAAGGGAGCAAAGTGACTCAGAAAAGGCAATAATTACAAAATATGCTTCAGAATTCACAAGAGACAATTCTGAAGATGTCTGCTAATCTCCAATTTTCCTTCCCAAATCTACCACAATGAGAAATGCTCTCAACTTTCAAAATCCTTACCTTTAAAATGAGCCTAATAATACAAACTCACTCTTTCATCTTTGAAACTGAAATAAACACCAAGGAAATCTCAAACATAATAAGCAATAATCATTATCTACAAATGTAAAAAACAATCTGAAAATTAAGACTTAGCCAAAAATGGTTTCAGAAAATGTAAAATATAAACGTTATTTTATAGTAATATAAAATATATTCAATATCTGGAATAAAGAATACTGTAATTCTGTTCTTTTCCTGTTGACAAATGTAATGCTATGCCCCCAAAAGAGTGCTATCAACGTTTACATATGTATTTTCATCAAGAGATTTCAGATATCTAAATAAAGCAATGAGAGGTAAAGTTAATTCTCAAAATAAAAGTCACCTTTTCCTTTATTGACTATTTACCAAGAGCTTCCTGTGGGCCAGACACAGTGCCTGGTGCTGAGGACAAAATGGTGACTAAACAGGAAGGAGGTGACATTTATCAAATAATCCTACTAATATTAACTATAAACCCGGATAAGGAAAACTAGCCAATGTCTGGAGAGGAGTCGACGCCAGGAATCAAAGGCAACCCTCAAGAAATGACACCCAAGCTACTCTCCTAGGGACCCTGAGGTCATAGGGAGTTTGTAGAAGCAGCCCAAGAACGGAGGTAGCTTCCAGCCCCAGGATCTTCCCTACTCGTCCCTCTGGAGAATGCTGGGGCCAGTGGATCACAGCACCCAGTGCAGAACTCCACGGCTAACCCTGAGTTCTGTGCACCTGACCAGGGAACAGCCTTCCCCACCCTGTGCTGCCCCCTCCCCCATACCCCCACTCTGCCCTCCCTCCACAAGGCCTGCAGGACTGCCCTGCCAGCCTGTTCCTCACATTGCTGGAGCCCTGTGGGCAGGGTCATGGTGGTGAGACACAAAGCAGCAGGCTGGCCCTTGGGGAAACACAGAAGGGGCAGAGGAAGGAGGGCCTGTCTGTCCTTCTTTCCTCTGGTCCCCACACTGCTGCAGCTGGACCCTGCACAGGATGGTCAAAGCCACTTCTCCCCTCCTCCCAGCTCCTTTACAAGAAAAACATCCAGGGCCTGGGGTTTCTCAGCTCGAAAACAGCTCAACCACGGGAAGCCAGCTGCTTTCAAAAAGAAACAACAAAAGTATTCTTTATTTTATAAGCCCTTTTCCTTTTCCAGAAAGAAAAAAAAAAAAAAGTACTGTATTAAAGACCACAGCTGCTTCACGTTAATAAAATCTGAATTATCTTTGCTTGGAACCTGATCACTAGTTTTAAGTTAGGAAGTTGGATTTCTATGACTATTTCTCATCTTATGATTTGAATCCTTCCTTCTTGTGGTGGCAATAAAACTGAATATGTGGTCATTCCTTCTTTCTAATTCAGGTGAATAATGATACACTTTAAATCCAAGGCCTCGTATTTAAAAAGCTATGTAATCAAACAAGTGGTTGAAAATAAAAGCAATTCCAAGTCTGGAATGTATCTCAGCATTTTTAATCAATTAATCTCACTGGCTCTTTTCTTCCACTTAATATTTAAATGTCATATTTTATGCCTTATGATTAACATATTTCTGAAGAATGTTTAAAGATATGGGAGACTGGGGGTGCCTGAATGGCTCAGTAGGTTAAGCGTCCAACTTCAGCTTAGGTCATGATCTGCAGGTTTGTGAATTCAAACCCCACATCAGGCTCTGTGCTGACAGCTCAGATCCTGGAGCCTGCTTGGGATTCGGTGTCTCCCCCTCTCCCTGCTCCTCCCCCACTTGTGCTAGCTCATGCGTCCTTGCTGTCACTCAAAAATAAATAAACATTAAAAATTTTTTGAAGAAAAAGATATGGGAGACTCTGGTCATAATGATTCAAAAAGGCAGGCAATATATTAACATTTTAAAGCATCATTTCAAATCATTTCACTGACTCTATTGAGTTTTAGAACACTAAACACCATTTAATTCAACTTGTGTCTTACGAGCAAGAAGGAGAAATATGAAAATTCACAGAGTAACCTAAATGGTTTAATCACAGTATTTTTCTCCTATGGTTAAGAGTAGGAGAAACACAAAAATACTAACAGTGGTTATCTCTTGTTGGTGGGATTTCACCGTCACATAGTTTTCTGTACGTTCTATAAAAGGAAAATGCATTATTCTCACAAAGTAAGAAAAGTTTTTATCTTTACTATGGTTTTTTTTTTTTAAGATTAAAGAAACCAAATATAGACACTCTGCTACCAAAAATAAGCCTCTGTAGTATAACCAGTTATTTTCATATAATGAAAATGAAACTCTTGGCTAGCACTACACTGGGAGGGAAAACTCCTTGGGTATATTGGGAAAAAAATCTTCAGGAGCATGTCTGGAAAGCTAGTAGACAATTTTTTTTTTAAATTAAGTACTATATATTCATGTAAATGTCCTATTCTTTTGCACAGTGTACGAGAGGTCTTTGTAAAATATAAGCGTTATTACAATGGCTCAAAAATATCTTTCTTTTAAAAACTAAAATTTTCTTCCTTTACCATATAATAAACCCCCGCTGCCACCACAACCATCACAAGAAAATTTATGGTAAGCTCCAGAGTATCCACTCAATCAAAACAGAAACGTAGACAAAAAATAAATGATTTACCCTTCAGTGTATTTTGCCCCATCCCAGGCACAGCCAGCACCCGGGCCCAGAAGTGTGAACATGCAAACTGTCCTTCCTATCCCTCTTCCTGCCCAGGCTCTCTCCACTGCTCAGGGGGCCGCATCTTCCAGACTGATGTTAAAGTCAGGAGAGAAGTGGGCGGCTCCAAGCCTGTAGAGAATCCAGTCCAAGGCAAACACAGCTAGCTTCCTCAGCCGTTCTAAATGCAAATGCAAGGGAGGAGTAGACTAAAAACTTTACCTAAAACATGCTATGTAAGCTTTATCATAACGTCTTAAACCATGCACTCTCAGAAACCTGTGAATTTCATCACTGATCCCCGAAGCCAGGAACACCTGAGGGCCACACTGTTTGACAGCCTATGCAAGACAACACAAAACAGTCCCAAGGACATGGGAATGCTCTGCTTGGCCAGCTGCCAGATGGCCAAAGTGTGCACGGCAAGTGATTATGGCGTATGCTATATGCACATCACTAGGATTACACCGCAAGAAAAATGCTACAGGAGTGTTAAGACAGGGCTCCTAACCTCAAGAAGCCTGTAGGTACTCCCAGCAACCAGAACAGAACACCCAGGTAGCCACAAGGAGCCAGGGGCTGTGCATGGCCATTCTCTGGCTAATGTCTTTCAGTGGGTTTGGATTTAACACATTCTGCCTGGTCGACGAGGGCCTTCTGAACCTCATGGCTGAACTGGAGAAGTTACTCAGATCTGGGTTCTTAAAAATTACAGTTTCACACCAGCAACATACTGAACTTTGATTCCTCTTGGTTCTGATGCTATTTTATAAGTCAGGGGAATGGGACCCTCAAATGATAACCATGTTAATAAAAGATTAGGCTATGCCATTCAAGGAGGTCTTATTTATTTATTTAGGATTATTTCTTTTTAAAATTTGTTTACACTTAAAAAGAATGAATTTAGGGACACCTGGGTGGCTTAAAAAGAATGAATTTAGGGTGGCTTAGACAGTTAAGTGTCTGACTCTTGGTTTCAGCTCAGGTCATGATCTCGGGTTCATGGGTTTGAGTCCTGCATCAGGCTCTACAGGGATGGCATGGAGTTTACTCATGATTCTCTCTTTCTCTCTCTCTCTCTCCACCCCCCTCTGCCCCCCATCTCTCTGCTCCTGCCCTACTTGCTCTCTCTCTGTAAAAAATAAGCCTTAAAAAAAAAAAACAGAATGAATTTAAATAAAAATTTTTTTTTTTTCAACGTTTTTTATTTATTTTTGGGACAGAGAGAGACAGAGCATGAACGGGGGAGGGGCAGAGAGAGAGGGAGACACAGAATCGGAAACAGGCTCCAGGCTCCGAGCCATCAGCCCAGAGCCTGACGCGGGGCTCGAACTCACGGTCCGCGAGATCGTGACCTGGCTGAAGTCGGACGCTTAACCGACTGCGCCACCCAGGCGCCCCTAAAAATATTTTTTAAAATAACAATACGGACAGAAGAACTGTGGAAACGTGCCACACCACAGTATCATCTTAGTTTTTCTTTGGGATCAATATTTACGCTCACAGAGAACACGCGAGCACACAGTTCACTGTCAAATCACAGTTAATATTTTTTGCCAAAGGCAGAAGCTGTGGCCCTGCCCTGCCCCCCATCCCTGCCTGACATGGTCTAATTAGTGCCATGAACCCTGGAACTTCTATCTCTGCGGGGGACAGAGCCTGCACCAAACAGTGCCTGCTCTCAAGGCAACCAACAATCTGAGAGTATTAACATGACTTTAACCCCAAAGGTTTAAAACCCTGTCTGTTAAAACCGTGAAACTTTTTTCCTTAAAATCTCAATAGAAGAAAAACACTGTGCACAGTCCTTTTTAGGTGCCAACGGCTACACTGGGCAATTGATTTTGATTCTAACACAGGTCCTGTTTTTTTGGCTTTACTGATGACCCTGTTCAAGAGTTTAAGAAAGGGAGACTAAATAAGACAGACTGACTCGAGTAGGGGCAGGTCAAAATTCAACCCTAAAGCTGGGTGCCCTTCCCTCACCCCGCCATGGGAATATAATCTAGGGAGCTTAATTTTTATAATCAGATTGAGAAACAGAGCATGCTGTAAGAAAACCTGTGCCACTGTATACATGGTAGAAGAAATGGGAAATCATGTAAACATATCTGCTCAATGGCATGACTGATACATTTTGCTCCATAACGGGAAATACCCAATCTACTCATTCAAGGAGTTTATTTTTTTATAATGTTTTATTTATTTATTTTGAGAGAGGGAGAGATACAGAGCCAGGAGGGGAGGGGGAGAGAGAAAAGGAGACACAGAATCTCAAGCAGGCTCTGCACAGTCAGCGGAGAGCCCAATGCAGAGCTCGAACTCACAAACCGTGAGATCAAGACCTGAGCTGAAATCCAGAGCTGGACGCTTAACCGACTGAGCCACTCAGGCGCCCCTGAAAGGGGTTTAGATACAGCTTTGTAATGTCTGCTCCTCTTCTCACTGGATGGACTATGGCCTTTGGCAGATGGATCCCCTTGCATAACCATCAAATTAAGTGTACAGAGATGGAGGTTTTTAGAACAGGGATGTTTCTGTGTTAATACAGCCAAGGCTGACCCTCACTCATAGGCAGGAATACTGCATTAAGATTAAGAATCCTTAGTACAGAAAGTCCCTTGGCTCCAAGGGGACAGTGCTCATGTGCATGAAGTAGGTTTGGCACATTTGCAACTACTCGACTCTATCTGCTAAATCTAAATGATGTTGGTCAGAGAGCAACAGGGAGAGCAGGAAAAGAGAAGGACAATCATGTAAACAGCTCCTCTGGGGAAACCATTTGAAAAGTAAGTGAATTCACCCATTAGCACACCATGTCCCACTACAGCGTTCCAGATAATAAACTTCAGACAATGAGTTTCTTACCTTGCCTGCAGTTAGGAACACTTTACTTCTAATGGATTATTGGATGCTTGGGAAAAAATGTGTGGTAGATTTCGTCCATACATGGGCTGGATAATGTTTTCTTTCCACATCTGCTAAAATGCTTTTGTGGAGCTGTTTTCAAGAAAAGTAGCAAATATTTTTGAAAGCTCTCCACGTTTCATGCAATAGCACTCACCCCTACTTTGGCAAACCCCACACCTTCTTCCCTCTTTAGAATTGCTCTGAGCACAGCAAGCTGTCTTTCTGTCCAGGGCTCCGATGGAATGAGTGTCCCTGCTCTGATTACTCAGCATTTCTAGAGAGGCTGCTGGACACACGAGTGAATGCTGGGCTGCAGGGAGCAAGGGCGTCCTGCACAATGCATGCTTTTCTTCTACTCACCAACGGAGATCCCTCAAGTGTATCCAACATGTAGGCACCTGAGAATGGAAGCTTTATACCTTAGCATCTCACATTACTAGTCCATTCACCTCTCAGGACACGGCTATTATCAGAGAAATACTGGACTACTTCTGAGGAATCACACGTTTCACATGATCAACACAGGAAAGGGTGCTGCAGTTCGTCTTTGAACTGGCACATGTCTGGATTTTTCTGAGGCCAGGGTTTGGGAAATTTCAGCCTGAACTCATTAAGTCCTAGGTCTCCATTCCAGGACAAGCCAACCTAAAAGCCAACTCTTTCCTCATTTCTTTGTGCTATTTTAAATCATCACAGCTTGGTACCATTAATATGACAGAGAAAACCAAATCATCTTTTTTTGCTGGAAAAGCTGTCTTGCTGTTTTCTCGAAATACCCACATAAGCTTTACAAATTTCAAGAAGATCCATGCTGCTCACCAAACCCCACTGACAGCATCGTCAATTTTGGTCAGAAACATCTTCTGATCTGGGTGGATTTCAAATCTTTAAATCGGTACAGAAAAGCCTCAGTCTTCATGACATTCACATTCAGGAGTGAGTGGACTGCACATAGTAGGAACTAATGGGCACTTGATGAATTCATGTCACAGACACATACATAATAGTCATGAAAACTTCCTCACAATAGTCAGGGTCCAAACTAATAAAAAGCAATCTAAAGATGTATGTTACACAGAGAGTGTGTGAATACTGGACATTATGTTACAAGATGACCGTGGGGTGTGATTTGTAGAAAACACTGACCTGAGAAACCCCTGATGTTAGGTTCCATTAGACTGAAATTAGAAACGCTTTCCAGAGTTCTTTTGAAAAATTAAAGAAAAAAGGCCCCATTCCCTGCAAACTGCAGACGAAACAGGTCATTACTCAGACCTCACTTTGCTTTTGCTTTTGGAGAACCTTGTTACAAAATATCTGCCAGGCACCAAAACCTGTATTTACCACGGTCAGGCCCATTTAGGCTGGCCATTTATGCTCCCTAGCCTTTATTTAGTGCAACAGCATCTAAAATTTACAGAGCTTGAAGAGACAGCACCCTAACATGGCTTTCTACACTTTCTTCACTTCTTTTTCTTTTTAATTTCAAGAGAGGGTAAGAGAATACTTCACCAAAAAAGGTTCCAAGATCCATTTCTCAGCTGCTTCTCACCTTAAGGATGAAGTACATCTCCCAGTGTTACTGGCAACACAGAACATCTCTAACTCAGCTTAACTCTTTTCCTTGTAAATGAAAAACACATTTTCAGACTTTTTGGTGGTACTTATTTAACTATGGGCTGCCACTTGCCAAATTATATTTTCTATTTAAAAAAGGGTAGATGAGATAGATAAATCAAAAGGAATGTTAGGACAAAGGTGGGTAGACTTACAGAAAGAACATGCCTCATATTATCACATTTAGGCAGCCTAAAACTTTGTATTAAAAAAAAAAGGAGGTGGGGAGCCTGGGTGGCTCAGTCAGTCAAGTGTCTGACTCTTGATTTCAGTTTGGGTCACGATCTCACAGTTCATGAGACTGAGCCCCATGTCAGGCTCTGTGCTGACAACACACAGTCTGGTTGGGATTCTCTCTCTCCCTCTCTGTTCTCCTCTGCTCACGTTTTCACTCTCAAAATAAAGAAATGTTAAAAAAAAATAATAAAAGTTAGCCATTCTTTGCATTTGACTGTGTTGACACTCTGGAGTCCAAAGTGTAACACTTATGGCTACCATTTTATGCAATTTCATTTATAAGCCAAGGGCCACTTGCCTACTGCAGGCTTTTCTGCAAATTTCTATGACAAATAACCGACTTTCAAATGCCGGAACTTTCCACCAGTTTACAGCAGCATGGAAGAGTCTCAACAGAGACCACATGGTTCCCAGTGCCACAGATATTCACCATTTGTCCCTTTACAGAAGAGATTTACTGATACCTGCTGTAAATTCTGTGAAGCATTATTATTATTCCAATTGTACACGAGAGGCTATTTCCTGATAGCCATTACCAATTGCTACTTCTACAACATCGAAGCTATCTAAATACAGGATTGTTATAGCAACAACACATATGATGCCATTTCTGGAGGCCCAGAAAGGGAAAGCAATGTACTAGAAGTAACAAAGCAAGAAGATACAGGAGCTGGTAAGTGATGCAATCTGCCTCCATGGCTCAAGCTCACAACCTGGTGTAGCCTCTCTGTCATTGGTGTTGCTGTAATTATGATCACCAACAGGCGCTATCTGGAACACATACCTTCTTCCCTGGGCTTCTGGGCTGCCATGAGAGCGGTTACTGGTTCAGAGGATGTGGCTCTGCAGTCTTTGATATTCTGCCCTCTTCCTGGCTCTGGGTCTTGCTTCCTGAGCTACGCCTTCTAGAGTCAAACCTGTTTAACTCTACATCCAAAATCTCAGAGCCAGGGCTGGCAATCCCAGCTGAATGACTTACAGCTGCCGACCTGAGCCTGACTTTTTTTAAAGTTTATTTATGTTTGAAAGAGAGAGAGAGAGAGCAGGGGAGGGGCACAGAGAGAGAACAGGGGAGGGGACAGACAGGAATAGAGAGA
This sequence comes from Panthera leo, assembly GCF_018350215.1. Classification (NCBI taxonomy): domain Eukaryota; kingdom Metazoa; phylum Chordata; class Mammalia; order Carnivora; family Felidae; genus Panthera; species Panthera leo. The sequence continues at coordinate 40,444,452 of NC_056680.1, forward strand.
GAGAATCCCAAGCAGGCTCTGCACTGTCAACATACAGCCTGATGTGGGGCTTGATCCCACAAACCCAATATCAAGAGTCAGATGCTTACTGACGGAGCTACCCAGGTGCCACCTGATGCTATCATTTCAAGTCTGTAAAATTTTCGTTTCCCACCTGAGAGTTTTCTACGATCCCAAAACTCACCCATGCGCCTTGCAGGGCTGTGGCTATTGTCTCCCTGTGTGTCCATGTGGCCTAGTCTCACCTGTCACCTAAGCCAGCATCTGGGTCTCTTTGCAGCAGCAGCCATATGGCCTCAATTTGGGATGTGTGTCATGGGGAGCTAGGATCACAACCCCAGCCCCATCTGGATTCCATCAGCTTCTTCCAGCACCTGGACCAACTTGTCCCACCAGGGCCTAAGTCTTTGAGGCTCCTTCTCTCCCCTTCTCTTCCACTGCAGGGCCGAGTTCAAGTTGCCACCTGATCGACACAGCAGCCCATGCCGGGGGTGACCCATCCCGTCCTATGGCTGCTCACTCTTCCAGGTCACACCTGATGCCAGTCAGGAACCTTCCTTCTCAGCATCACCACGACAACCTGTCACCCAGGGGTCTGAGATCAGCCCAATGTGGGCCGGAATCCTAGGCCTGCTGCTGGCCAGCTGTGCGAGATTGGGCAAGTCTAATGCCTCAACTCCCCTTTCCTTGGCTGTAAAAAGGGGAATACTAACATGACTGTGAGGTTGAAGCGATGATGCCAGCACAGGTCCTATGTGTGCTGCCTGGCACACAGTAAGTGCTCACTAAATGTCAGGGAGTGCTATTTCCTGATAGCCACTACCAACTGCTACTTTTACAAATCGAAGCTATCTAAGTACAGAATTGTTATAGCAACAACACGTATGATGCCATACAGGATTGTGTGTGCTATGTGTTTTCTGGGGCCACAAGGAATGAAATACCCACTGAAAATCAACAGAAGTGAACAGATCACTTATTCTCCGTAGGCCCACGTTTCCTCTGAAAAGGAGAAAAGTTGGATGCGCTGAGAGTTCATGTTCCTGAATACTGTCTCTAAGAATAAAGCGGATAAACCTGTAGGCTGACTTCAACTTCCTCAATACCCTAGGAAGATAGGACAATTCTTACAGGTTCCCAAACGACCCTGCTTGTTAAAAACTTTATTTCCGATAAAAAGCGTTCCTGTTATAAAAACCAGGTTTGTCTTTATTGCTCAGGTCATTTTCTGAAGCTTATCCTGTGAGATAAGGATTTTTATGTCAAAGAAATAAGTGACAGCTGAGAAAAGTAAAAATAAACTCAGTACCTTTGTCAACTTCAGAAAGGTCCAACAATGGAAAGCCAAAAGGTTCAAAGTATTCACATAATGAGGGAAAAGGACAAGGTACCAGAAGCTTCAAATTTCCAGATGCCACATGATGACTGCTTGACAATTTTAAGTTACCTTCCAAATTTTCTGGGGTGACAGGAAGGAGGAGGGATGGTGTGTTGGGCAACTTTGCAGTGAGACTTACTTGAACCTATTCCCTTTCCTGGTTTACACAAAATGACATCTCTTCTAATACAAGGACTGTAGAAAACCCCAACTGGGAAACAGTCATGCTCACTCACCAGATTGAGACTAAAATGTGATTTTATAATCTTATTCGAATATTCCCATGACCTGTGAGCACAGGATTCATTTCATAGAATACTGAACGACTGGCTTTATCACAAAACTACCAGAAGGCATAACTAAATCTATGTGAGAATTCCACACCGAAAGAACTCTCCCTTTGTTCCAATTTCATAAAATGCTCATTATCTGAGGGCAATAAATACATTTACGAAGGGGGCTTCCAGTCGGAGAAGCCTGGAATGGCAGTGACCATTTACTGCCCACCCTTCTCTTTCACACCTTTTCTTTGACAGGACAATCCAGAGTTAGTCACCCTCAGAGACCGTGAATGAATCCCATTGGGGCCAAGCCAATCACAGGAAAATTATGTCTTCTAATGGAGTTGGGGTGTGACCCACTCTATTTAGCAACTCAATATAAATGTACAGTCTGTTTCAGGACTTCTAGGAAAGCATCTTTGTCTTGTTGCTATCTCTGGAGGCTGTCCAGATGTGATGTTAGGACCTGTGGCAGCCATCTTGTGACCATGAGGAGACCGAGCTGACATGCTAAGAATGACCAAGAAGAATGTAGCTTTTTGACAAGGTCACCGAACTACTCAGCTCACTGACCTCACAATCACTCAGTCCTTTTACCTAACACAACATGTTTAAGCTGTTTTGATTTACAAGTTCCATTATCTATTGCTCAGAACATCTCTACAGTAATAGAATTGGATCCGTGGAAAAACGTTAGACAAAAACCTAGTTCTTCATTATGTGTGCCCTCCAAAGGGCATCCAGAAATGGGTTGCTCTTCCCCACCCCAAATGGCAAGATGTGAAAAGAACAAGTTTCAAGAGCCTGTTAGCTTGAACAGCATGGACACTGATCACTGAGGACACAACTGGCACAACTCACTATGATGTGTGTAGATACTTCCACAACAAGGACACAATGTCTTAAACATCCTCCTGTGTTGAATTCTGCAAATTGTGAAATGAGGATTTAGGAACAAGCCTTCTAAACTACATATGGAAATGATATAAGAAGATAAAAAAGAAAAAAATCAGTGACTACGACATCCCTCAACAAACACCAGGTACGGTTGTTATTAAAAATCACAGTCCAAAATCATGGCCTGGGATTTCAAAGTTCTTAACAAATGCCTTAGGGGTTCAAAACAAAACTGATGATTAAAAATTTTTATCAATCGCACACAAATAGAACAAACACTGAAATTGCTTCTTATTCAAAGTCCATTTAATTACAAAAAAAGCCCCCCAAATTAGTCCTATTTATCTGGCAGACATAATTCAGAGAACTCTACATATATTAAGGTAAAAACCAGGTTAATTTATGAAAAAAAAAATTTTAACAATGCTCGCACCTCAATCAACCTTCCTCCAGACTGCTTTCTGCCTTTTAAACATAAACTTTCAATGAAGTAGGCTTAATATCCAGCGTGGAGCCCGACACAAGGCTTGAATCTATGACCCTGAGATCAAGACCTGAACGGAGATCAAGGCTCAGGGGCTTGGGGTGCCCAGATGGCTCAGTGGGTTAAGTGTCCAACTTTGGCTCAGGTCATGTTCTCACGGCTTGTGAGCTTGAGCCCCACGTGTGGCTCAGTGCTGCCAGCCTAGAGCCTAGAGCCTGCTTCAGATTCTCTATCTCCCCCTCTCTCTGCTCTCTCAAAAATAAATGTTAAAAAAATATATATTTTTTAATGTCAGGTGCTTAACCAAAGGAACCACCCAGGTACCCCTGAAAGGCTTACACTTTTAAAACTTCAGCTACTACCTTCCTTGCTTAAACAGTAACAGAGGGCCTCACGTGTGTCGGGCACTAGACAAGGGCAGCAGGTACAAAAACTGGGGCCTCTTTTCACGGAGTGCATGGTTTAAAGGTGGGGACAAAGTTACAAAGTAAATACTAGTAAAAAGAAACACTAAAATAAATTTTATTTCAAGAAATAAAATTAAAACTTGGGGCTAATGCGGGATGCCTAGGTGGCTCAGTGGATTAAGTGTCCGACTTCGGCTCAGGTCATGTTCTCTTAGCTCGTGAGTTCGAGCCCCATGTCGGTCTCTTTGCTGACAGTTCAGAGCCTGGAGCCTGCTTCAGATTCTGGATCTCCCCCTCTCTCTGCCCCTCTCCTGCTCTCTCTCTCAAAAATAAACAAACACTAAAATAAAAAACAAACTTGGGGCTAATGTTAATAAGGGAATAAGGAAGGGGCTAAAGGAAACGGGGTAAGGAAGGCAGTTTTACTTCCAATGGGAGAAGTAGTCAAGGTTTCTCGGACAGGTGACAGAGCTGCTGTGATCCCAGTGAGACAAAGGTACCAACCAAGGGACCAGCTATGTGAAGCTGGGAGGCGACAAGAAATGGTAGCTGGCACCAAAGCCACAGACCACGCCAGCAATCGTATCTGTAAAAAGATACAGATCCTCACTAACCTGCTCTTCTGCCTGGAGCTGGTTATGATGACAGAAAGTCCTCCTGTTTTTAAATTCAAGGTTAAAAGCCCTACAAATGGTAAAGTGCCCTTGTTATAAACCTTCCAAAAAACCATGAGGCTTTAGGTGCTCCGAAAATAAACTTGCTGGTGTCTTATGTTTCATGCTGCATCTCTGAAGCAGTAAATTAAAACTACTTTTGACTTGAGACATTTTACAGCCTTTGAGCTACCTGGAGATCCACAGGGCTCTTCCCACATCGGAGCAGAGATTCACTCTTCCTGCAGAATTTTGGTAAATGCATGCCGGTGCCCTGATGACAGACACATTACACCACAGAACTACCCTCTAGTGACCCAAGTGAGAAAGGCCAATCAGCAGCAAGCTGAGGATTCCTGTGCCGGTCATCTGATGCACCAGCACGTGGCAGCAAAGGTGGCCTGGAATCAGCTGGCGAAAAACCAGACCCTTTTTGCGGCATACCCTTTTCATAGCCCTGGCTCCTGATACGTGGTGTTTGCCATGCGATTTCTTAAAAATTAAATAACCAGCCACAGCACTAAGAGGAAATTGAAATCCTGTGACTGGAACAAGTGACAGGCACATTGATAAGCCTACAAGCATTGTTTTGGACCCACCCAGAGCACTGTGCTGGAAATTGTCTCTATTTGATGAAGGTAAGCCAGCCGCCCAAGTTTGAAAAAAAAATTTTTTTTTTACATTTATTTTTGAGGGGGGCGGGGTAGGGGCAGAAAGAGAGGGAGACACAGAATCCAAAACAGGCTCCAGGCTCTGAGCTGTCAACACAGAGCCCGACGTGGGGCTCGAACCCACAAACTGTGAGATCATGACCTGATCTGAAGTCGGACCCTCAACCTGGGCGCCCCCAGACCCCTAGTTTTTAAAAGAGATTTTCTGGGCAGCAAGGGAAAGGCAATGGAAGTTAGGGAGCCCTGACAAAATTCCTATTTCGCTCCTGATCTATCAGGATGTACATGTCATTATCCCATTTCCAGATGAAAAAACTGAGGCCCTAAGAAGTCGGTGAACTTGCCCAAGGAATGTACCACGGCCAAAACATTAATCAAATTCATGTGGTTCCAAATCACATGACCTTTTTCCTCATCACGTTGCCTCACCCCGTCAATTATGTTCAATTCTTCTTTATTCCTGGAGTCATCACAGGACACAAGATTTTAGAAGGTCCTTCCTCAAACTTTTAGTTCCTAGAGAAGAGGAAGCTGAAGAATGTTGCATGAAATGAAGACTTGAGTTTCACTCAAAATCACCTCAGGTGAACATCCCGACAAGCAGGTTAAGAATCTCTTCTGAGGAGGAGTGGAGGGAGGGGCTGCAGGCACACCTCATACCTATACAAAGGCACCTATTCCTGCGTCTTGGGGGGTCACATTCTTTCAAGCCTCTGGTTTCTACTCTGACAATTCCTACTGCACCAAATACCTTTCTCTCCTTTACTCTGTACCAGCTCCTCCTCAGTGAAGATCTCTGAGAAGAGAACCAGAACCACCATGCCACCACTGCACCCCAAAGCCTACAGTGCTCAGGGCTCCCGGGACATTCCTAGCACGGTGGCAGTGTTCCCAGGCACCCTCTTCACTGCTCTGGGACTTCTCCAGGCAGTACCCAAGTTCAAGTCTCTTTCCTCTCCAGTACTTGGCATGTTGCCTTTGAGTTGCAAATTCAAACACATACCCACCGATCCTTCACCGGGTCCTGGGATAGAAACGGCAGCTGTCGGGGTGCCTGGGTGGCTCAGTCGGTTAAGCGTCCGACTTTGGCTCAGGTCACGATCTCGCGGTCTGTGAGTTCGAGCCCCGCGTCAGGCTCTGTGCTGACAGCTCGGAGCCTGGAGCCTGTTTCAGATTCTGTGTCTCCCTCTCTCTCTGACCCTCCCCCGTTCATGCTCTGCCTCTCTCTGTCTCAAAAATAAATAAACGTTAAAAAAAAAAAATTAAAAAAAAAAAAAGAAACGACAGATGTCAAGATGAGGGACACTGGAGGGGTTCAGAGCAAGGGCTCTGGGTAATATGACATGTAGCTCCTATGTCCCCTTAGGAGGACATAAACATTGTGCCTTGGTCTCCTCATCACTAAATGGGGATGAGCGTCTTGCTGTTGTCAGGGTAACAGGCAGAGAAGGTTAGGAGATGCTGATACCTGAGGGTAGCTGGGAACATAATGGAGGCTATGTTAGCATTCGCTCACTTCCGATCCCCTTACCCTGCTTCATTTCCTTCCAGGCACTCACTGTCCAGCCGACACATTATATACTTGGTTTGGCTTATCGCTGGCTCTAACCTCCTAGGATAATAAGCTCATCAGTAAAGGAGGCTTGTTTACTTCTCTGGGGTGTAGTGGCACATGAGGCAGTAACTGGTATGCACAAGGCCTCAGGTATTTCTTGAATGAATGAATGCACGAACTAACAAGTGAACAAATGACTGAACTAACGAATACTGACTAGGCAACTCATAGAGCATACAGTCTAGAAGACACCTGAGGAGGGGTGGCGCCTGGGTGGCTCAGTCGGTTAAGCGTCCGACTTCAGCTCAGGTCCTGATCTTGCCGTTCCTGAGTTTGAGCCCACATCGGGCTCTGTGCTGACAGCTCAGAGCCTGGAGCCTGCTTCAGATTCTATGTCTCACTGTCTCTCTGCCCCACCCCCACTCACACTCAGTCTCTCTCAAAAATAAACATTAAAAAAAATAGAAGACACTTGAGGAACATTAACAAAACTGAAGACCTTGCAATGGCATTTGATGTCAATAATTACAGGGGTATTCCATTTTTTGTGTTAGTCGCCAAATAAAAGCAGCACATCAAGAAAATTCCTGGACATGAATTTATTGTTCATATCGCACTAAGTGGCAAAGGAGTCCTCACCTCACACCCATACCTTACCTGTCCCCAGCCTCACCATTATTAATGCTGTGTGAACCCACACCCTCACCCAATGATGGAACTATGCTTTAGCAGAGCCCTTTAGAAAGGACTAAAGCCTCTGTAAGAAAATCTACCACTCCAGTTGGCCAGCTGCCTAGCTTCAGGTTTCCCCAAAGGCTAGTCTTTGACTGATGAGGGGTCGGGGCCTTCCTACCCACAAGGAAGCATGGTGGAGGAAAGTAGTAGCCTCAATGTGTCCAAGGGGCAATGGCATCATTTCCCCTGGGGACCAAGAATGGGGGAGGAGGAGGACCCCCACCTCCCAAATTCCTCTCTGGACTCATGCCTTTCAAAATGTTCCTCAAAAATTTCTTACAGTGCTTACTTTGTTCTCACCCTTAGCGTGCTATAAATGAGTCTTCTTCCTGTTTTTTCTGATCTACCTAGTTGTGGGCAATGTCAAGAAAACTTGTGTAGGAAGTAAAGACAAGATAAAGGTCCTGAGTTTTAGGATCACCATAGTTACCTGTTCAACTTGCATGAAAACCCTAAATCAAAAAACATCATTTGACTCCATTCAATGTATGGACTGAGTTTTTAGAAACTCTGTCTAAAAACTTGTATTTTTATAAAAGCTTTCCTCATAATTGAACTACAACGTTTCACCTCACGCCATGCATACCCACAATCTTGGTTCTACTGCAAACATTCTATATCATTTATAAATGCTCCGGAGCACTTCTTTTCCTATTTTTTAAAAAAGGTCTTTGCATTCCTTTCTTCTCAATATCCAGTGGTGAGAAAAGTGATTTATCACCTGCCATGGTCCGCTACTCAGTATTCCCACCATAAACCCTGGCTTTGTGACAAAACCCTTATCTTCAAACAGAGATAGCATCCTCCATTACTGCTTTCTGTATCAGCGTCCTTTTATTTAAGAATGACTCTCTTCGTTATAAATCCTTAAGCATATTAGTTGAAGACACGTTCACAGCAAATGCCTTCAGTGAGGGGCAATCCAGCTCAAACCACATTCTCACTTCTAAGCAAGGGCAAAATCCCTAAGTAAACACGTTCCACAGAGACTGTGTGCTGAAGTACATTTTTCAAAGACCAATGCCATTTGGTTGCAGTCAGCTCTGGAGGGCTGCATACCTTTTCAATCAAAGCCACAGCTGCCGGAGGGTGAGCCCTGCCCTGGGGAGAAGGGCCTTGAGAACTCCATCCATGTCCAAGAGGTGGGCCCCACCTCATCAACAGACTCTGCTCCCAGGGTTCACATCTAAATCGGCTGGTTGGAACCCTGAGAGCAGAAGCCATGCCCTGAAAGTTGGGACAGTCATAAATGCTTCCCAAGTTCTGTTTGGTAAAGACAGACACATAGCTTCCTCTCTCACAGGGTCAGGCAACGATGAGACCGAGTCTGGCCAGGACAAAGACTGGAAGACCGGGTTAGGTTTGGTGAAAACGTCCCGGGCAATGCTTGTACTTGACGTGAGCAAGGGACAGCATGACTGTTCTCAGAAAATTAATTAGGCTTGTTGTTGACAGAATTTTGACACACACACACACACACACACACACACACACACACACACATCTTAAAAATCACTTCATTTAGCATCTTACTTTTACACGTAAGCCAGCTGGACTGAAATGACTAGGATTCAGGTCCCTACAGTCATTCCACTCTTTTCAAACTTGGTAATAAAATAAATAAAATATCCAATCTGTTTGCTCACAGCTATGTATTTTCTAAGTTTTGACCCATTTAATGTGTGGTCCCATGGACTGATTCTCTCTTTTATCTCTCTTTCAAAAATTTTAATAAGCTCTTCCAATGTATCAAAGTTTATGTAGTCAGATTGCTAGTTATTAACTCAGTGTCTTGGAAATCCAATACTACGTTCTGTTCTAGTGGAGGAAAAAAGTAAAGAAGTCCTGGATCGAGGTGCCTGGGTGGCTCAGTCGGTTAAGCGTCTGACTTCAGCTCAGGTCATGATCTCACAGTCCGTGAGTTTGAGACCCACATAGGGCTCTGTGCTGACCACTCAGAGCCTGGAGCCTGCTTCAGATTCTGTGTCTCCCTCTCTCTCTGCCCCTCCCCTGCTCATGCTCTGTCTCTCTCTGTCTCAAAAATAAAAAATAAAATAAACATTAAAAAAAAAAAAAGAAGTCCTGGATCGATTAATCACCACGCTTAAAATATCATTAACTTCCATCTGCTCCTTCCAGTATGTTTCTCTTCCTCTTCCATGGGCCTCAAGACCTCGCATGGATGTCAGGCAATCAAGCTATCTGGTGATCTCTATGCGAACAACTTCCATAAATCACACTGTGCATTCTGTCTGTCAATAGAGCATATAACTCAACTACCGCTGGTTGCTTCACCAGTCCAGGCACACCTGAGATCCTGGGAACAGTGAGACAGCAATACTGAAAAGGAGCACAACTGTCCAGAGAGAGCAAGTAATTAGGTACTGATTGAAATAATCTGACCAACCCTAGAGGGGTCAAAGAGAAAGAAGCCTGATTTTCTAAGAGCGCCCTCCTCCCAACTTTCTAATAAAAATGCAGATTCCTTTCTGTATTTGGGAAAACTATATATAACTTGGATTTCACTAGTTTAAAAGGAAACTTGGGAAAACTTCTGGAGTTTTGGAAAGATTATTTCTGGAGCTTTCGTGCTGGAGACCTTGGATAAATTAAGTAAATGCCACCAGCTCATTAGCAAAAGGGAGGTTTTCGGCTTTTCTTTTGTATCCCACAGTGCGCCCCAGGGACTATGGCTTATCTCAAATTCTATAGCAAGATACAGAGCTTGTTGACAGTTGGCTGGAAACCAGTGGTGGCTTGCGTAAGTGCTGATCAGTTTTGCTGGCCCCGAAAGCCTCTCTGAGGTCCTAAGTGACCATCCTGGCAGTAGTACAAAACCCCAGAACTGATAGCTAGGGCCTTCTGTTGCCTGCGAACGACAGAACATGTACAATGCACCTCAGGAATGATTGTTTTTATTACAAGGCATATAGCAAGGGACAATGGAATGTAGGGGATGAGGAGGAAAATGAGGGACAACGGCCTCTAAGATGAAATCTAACCACAGAGCCAAACCTATGTATCAGAAGCAACACTTTCTAGCCAACGTCAGCCGACCACAGCCAGCAAACCAAATGAGGCTCACTGTCTGTTTTTTTTGTTTGTTTTTTTAATAAAGTTTTATTGGAACGAGTCATGCTCGTGTGTTTACATGTCTCTGGCTATTTTCACACTAAGAAGGCCAGGTTGAGTAGTTGCAACAGAGACTATGTGGCCCCCAAACCCTAAACATTCATTATGTGACCCTTGACAGAGAGTAAACCCTTTTCAGTGATAAAATGCAAATGTCCTGGGCCATATTCTTTCATCCAAATCTATACAACCCTCCAAAAAACACCTTATGAGGCTTTATAAAGGGCCAAAATCATATAAAATTGACCTCCCCATACACAGGGGTCATTACCACATTAACCCATGTTGTAACACTTAAAAAAAAAAAAATCACAGCAAATACTCAAGGGAGTTTTCACCACACTCAGGATAAGCTGTTCACTTCTGCCTGTTCACAAATGCAAACTTTTGGCTGCCAGGAAGAATATGTAGCTAGACTCCTGAGTACACCCTCTAGACATAAGTAGACTGTGGGCGACAAGAAGGCCTAAAATTAAAAGGGCAAATACTCTACATTCTAACATCACAGAGAAGTAACAGTTGCCAGGATTAATGAGCTGGCTCTAGCCCTGTCCGATATTTGACACTCAGCCTGTAAAGGGAAAAAATGTCCAACATTAATTACCTTCTAGGGCTAAAGGCTGCCCTCCGAATACATTCTAACTGCCGCTCTCAGAGCCTCTTGACTGCTAATCTCCTCAGCATCAAGAAAACCTGCCCCAGGACAGAAGGGCCTTCTTGGCTAAAGCTCTCCAAAGCTTCGAAAACCAAACTGAGTATTTGACCATGCTAATTAGGCAGCGAGAGGCTGGACAGCTAAGAAAGCTTTCTGAGCTCACTCTCCCTCCCCAACCCTTGTTTAAAAACCTAAATGAAATCACTGAGTTCAGTCAAGCAAGCACAATTTTATTTTCGCAAAACAGCCAGAAGGCAGCAGCCGATACTGACTCCACCTAAAAGAAGGGGAATTTTAAAACAAATTCAAGTTTTTCCCCTCCTCTAGACCATTGCTGTCTCTGGCAGCTCAGTCCTGTGCTCAACAATCGCTTCATTCACAACCAAGTCATACTAGGGCATGCCATCAAGTATAACTAACTGGGTTTTATACCTCTTGGTTCACGGAAGGGCTGTGATAAGATGCCTCTTCTTTGAAGTGTAGTATGAGAGAGCAACGGCATGGTTTATAAAGAAAAAGTTAGTAAGTTCATATACAGAAAACCTCTCAGCTCGGAAGGATTTCATCTTGCAAATACTCGTGCTTCTGTGATTCAACATGATCACCTAAGAACACAATGAACACAAACAGCATTGGACCGTACTTAAAAGGAAAAAGAGGGCTTTTTAATTACACAGCTAAGTCTTCAGGAACCTGACAAACAAAGAGTAAATACAATATGTGTGCGGTTCACCGATCACCAAGGTGCCTGCCACGTTCTGGAAAAGCCATCTCTGCATGAGCGACTCCAGTGTTAATACACCACATCTCCGAGCATCCCGTTTCCAAGGCAAGTGTTCTTTCCCAAAGTGACATCTGTGGCCAGCACAGCGACACTACACACAAGAAAACGTTGTCCCTGGAACGCACATCTCATCTTTGGCTCCCAGAAATCAAACGCGGTAACTGTCTCAAGGAGAAACCTGAGAGGTGGTGGGCAAGTCACATAGCAAACTCACCACCAAAGCTCATAATGTTTACTGTGGGGCAAAAATGAGATGTGTGTTTAAAAGACAAAGGGCTTACAGAAGCTCAGGAAAAGGTCCAGAATGAAGAAACAGAAAAGCATCTGACAAGAACACGTGTTGGGGTGTGGGCAGCGTGCTGCGGCAAATGAGGCCTCAGCCCGTCCCCAAGTCTTCCACCTGTCAGATGATGGGATGGGAACAAGACCCTCAGCGCTTCCTGTCTCTGTCTTCTCGTTATACAAGCAGGAGACGAAATGGACCAACCTCCAAGGATCCTCAGACTGCTTCTGTGGCTCTCCACTCATGTCACTCAAAACCAATTTTTATATAATAACTCGGCAGTAACCCTCTCAACAAAAGTATGCCTGGCTGCCAAGAATACTTACAAGGTCATGGAACCTGAAAGTCTGGATGAAATGTGACAGAGAGAGAGGTAAGGGGCAGTATGATGGGAAAGGGAGGGAGGGAAGAACATGGCGAGAAAAACCCAGCGAAATCACCTTTAGTTCTTTTGCTGTCATTCTGCAAGGAAGATGTCCCTTTGAAGAAATCACACACACATGCACTGAAGTACACTGGGCTAAGGAACGGCCCACTTTCTGCCAAAGTCTTTCCTTTACCCTTACTCCCCCCAAACTGGGAAGTTCAGCTCTTCGGTTAAGAACTGGCGAACAAAGTCTAAGATGAGACAGATTAAAAGAACACAGTTAACAAACCTGATGGTGTTACACATCGCCATTCAAAACTAAAGCAGATATGTAAGGACAGCCACCCACCTCAGTAAGTGCTAGAAGCTGAGCCAAGTATCCTCAAGACCTGAGATGTATTTTGTCCCCACTGCCAATGCTCAAGTGAAGACAACTGGTGATCTCTCCAAGTTACCCCGTGCCAAACATCAATGCCACAGATCTGAAGTTTTCGCGGCAAACTTTCGTGTTTTCTGAATGTAAAAATACATGATCCAAACTACAAAAATGTAGAGAAACAAGTTTTCAGGGTGATGCAAGTCAAATTCTAAGACCCCGCCAAAGAGTAAGAAATTTCTCTTTTTAAGACCATTTACTGGTCAGAATACAAGCATCAGCACCTACCACAAGCTCCCGGAGATGCCTGCCGAAATCCTCAACCTTTAGCCTTTTCAAATTCTGCTTGATTCAACTCCCTGACTACTCTTGTTGACAGAAACCAATACCCATTTATCCTATGTCCTGCAAAAGTGAGACTTCACGAAATTGTTATCTGGTTGGTGTGGGTTACTATGCATTTAGTGATAGCTTTGAGAGTTATAAATAAAGAAGTCAAAGTCCTAGAGATAAGTGGAATTTTTAGAGAAAGAATCAAGAATCTGAATTACAAAGAATACAAAAAAGTGAGGATAAAACCAAGCACAACACATACTCTCAAGATACTTATTTTCAAGGCCTCTGTTAGTGTGGATTGCAAGGTTACCAAAGACATTCACTTTTGCTGACCTCACTTTAATCCACGGTGTGACGTGATGTTTCAGGACATGACTAAATTACTACTTTCCTTAAATGGAGTCATTCACTCATTCTGGTTGATGCCTCTTTCTATTAAAGGTCAATATTCACCCATTCATTCAAGCAAACAGGGTTTCCCTGCTTTCAAACTCCAAAAGAGACCTTAATATAATAACTTTCCAAAATCATCCTTACAGAAAGAACCCTGTGGAGAGCCGTGGAGAGCCAAGGAGAGCTTGAGTGGCCCCAGGGATTTGAATCAATTCTATGACTAACTTCTGCACTGAATGGGTCTCTGTACCAAGTTCTCTTCAAGCTCCCTGGATTCATTTACCCTTCAGACTGTAAAGTGAAAGAATGCACATAAACCCCACACAGAATCAGACATGTAGATGTTTATGAGATCTAGGAATAATAAATAACAACAGGAAGCAAACGTTTACACAACCCGCCTTGGAACTGAGAGAATCCAGGTTCATTAACTTCTGAAGTCAGACAGCTTCCTTCTTTCCCCACCCTGTTCTTTGTTCCCAGGGAGGGCACTCTACAGAATTAGGTCAGTGTGCTCCCTCCGCTCTGCTGGCTTAAGTCAACGGGGCACACGAGAAGACAAGCAAGGGAGGGAAGACAAATGAGGCGTGGATTATTTGTCCTTCCTCATGGGGTGGTCTCTAGACAGCAGTGTCCTTCCAGAGAGGACTGTTCCTGTCTGGGAAGTCCCTCTCCACAGGGCCCCTTCCTTCTACGATCTGGTAACTCCTTCCTGCCCTGCCCTGCTGGCCCAACTAGGTCACAGCACTGCTCTTAGCACAGGATCCTGCCCCACCTCTAGGCTTCCCCTACACCAGGGGTCAACAAATCAAGGCCCAGGAGCCAGATTCTGCCCAAAGTACGTTTTGGTTAATAAAGTTTTATTGGAAACCACAAGCATTCATTTCTGTGCTGTCTATGGCTGCTTTCTGCACTTAACAGCAGAGCAGTTGAAACAGAGGCCACATGGCCTCCAAAGCTGCAGATATTTACGATCTGGCTCTTTACAGAAAAATGTGCCCCACACTCTTACCATACCCTTGAAAGTAATCCTTTAACTTATCTCTTTTGATTTATCTTATGTTAAGTTATGCTATCTATTTATTCCTGGGATATTGCATGATAGCCTTAATTACTCCTATGATGTAGTTTTAGCTATGGTAATTATTCCCATTTCATTCACTACAAAGAAGTTTAAGATTCATTTTGGAGGAAATATTTAGGTAAAAGAGAATGAAACGAGTTAAAAAAAAAAAAAAAAAGCCAAAAAGCAGTTTACAGAGAGAGAGAGAGAGAGAGAGAAAGAGAGAGAGAGATTGATTGACTCATGGGTGAAGTGTTTAAAATTTGTCAATTCGTTAATGATCCACAGGATTTTCCCCTTTATTTAAAAAAACAAATTAATAGCAGCCAAGAATCTAAGTTTGCTTTGGTGACTGATGAGGAACCTGCCCCCACTTGCCATTTCCTGCCATTTCCTTGCATTATACGCTTGGATATGAGACACATGAATACTTTGCTGAATGAACTGGAAAAGATTTTGCTACAGAATTCTTTCCTCATTCATGAAGGATGTCAAACAAGTTCATGGGCTCTTGATTGGTGAACAGAGAGAGCTACATGGTTAAACACAGGTCTCCGTGGGCAGCCCCCAACCCCTAGATTTTAGATATGAACTCTGTAATATGTGAATCCTGTCAAAAAACAGAAATCTTTCAAGGTACACTGAATTTGGAAGGCCCCACCCTGTGGGGTCTGAGACCAATAAACGGCTACCACTAGATAACAATAAATAGCCATCAATTCAAACTTCCAGTTACTTAGCACTTTAGATGTGCCAAGGCCTATACAAACACTCCATGTTCGTTTTCTCCATTTACTGAGGCCTACAAGCTTCATTTTAAATGCACTACTATTACTTTCATTGTTGGGTGTGAGAAAATGAACGTTAATGGTATTTAGAACTCGCCCCACTCTGTAAACGACAAAATTTAAAGTTTATAACCTGCCTTTCTGAAGGAGGCAGGCCAAAAATTGCCACTGTATGAGAGGGGCTGTCACTCCATGAGAAATAAGAAGCCTGCCTTTGATTATCTGACTATAGTAAGAGTACAAGTCAGAGATTATTTTATCAACCACTGCCATCACTGTTCTTGGAGCTCCTGGGAGTTTCAAACTATTATTGTGGTCCTGACCTTAAATGTCAGGTAGAGTGTTTGCTCTGCAGGTCTATGCTCTTAGGTATGGAGCTAGTTTGGGAGGAGGCCATATTTACATTCACACTAAGCTTCCTCAGACCTATGTAGAAAAAGTGACAAGTTTCAAACCCCACTAGAGAAGCAAGGGCCGCAGATGAACTTATCCCAAGAAAGGAAGGTCCTTCCTGTCTCCCTAAATCACCGTCTATTGTTTCCCACATTATTTGGCACCTCGTACACAGGTCTACAGTGTGAACTCTTCCTACGGATGGTCATTTACCAAGTGGGAAAATGGAAAGCCCATTTTAGGACGGAGTTAGTCTTGGCTGAGGGAGAATAAGGATTTTGAGAGCTTTGTCTAGGACCCTGCAAACACAGAAATTCTTAACAGGTTCATGGATGGGTCCCAAGGAGTCTGAGTCCCGTAAAATTGTGTGAGCGCACGCACGAAAGGAACGAGCAATGAGAAAGAATGAGAGAAGAGGAGGATGTGCATTTTTTGGCAAGAAGATCCAAAACTCTCATCACATCCTTATTGAGGGGTCTGTCTCCCCTGAACCACAAAGCATTACTGAGATGAGAGCTAACACAGTCCTTGTGCCTTGTGTGCAAATCAAGCTCACGAGGCATGCTGAGGTAGATGGGCAAATGTGTCAGCAGTTAGCTCCTCCTCCTCGTAAGCTGAGAGCATGTGCCATTACTCTTTGACTTAGGCCTTACCCACCATTTACTCACAATGACCCTGTGACATCACTCTTCCCCACAGAGTGGAATTCGACACAAATAGGAGAAGGCTGGACTGGACTCCACCCAAAAGGTTTAGTTACTGGGGCACCTGGGTGGCTCAGTTGGTTAAACGTCTGACTTTGGCTCAGGTCATGATCTCGCGGTCCGTGAGTTCGAGCCCCGCGACGGGCTCTGTGCTGACAGCTCAAGAGCCTGGAGCTTGTTTTGGATTCTGTGTCTCCCTCTCACTCTGACCCTCCCCCATTCATGCTCTGTCTCTCTCTGTCTCAAAAATAAAAAAAAAATAAAAAAAATTTAAAAAAATGTTTACTTACTCAAGTAACACCAGGGTCTTTTCTGTGGCCATTTTACCTACAAGGCAGTATCCTGACGCACAGCCTAAGTCTCAAAATAGGGCTTTTATTTCATCTCGACCTCAGTCTGACTACACAAAGTGCACACGGACCTCCCCACGTACCCTATCTGTGGGTTTGCTAATTCCCCATAAACGACTATGTTCTGTAATTGTTATTTTTCCAGAGACTGGTTTGAATTATATCTTGCTGCATAACAATGAAATTTACCTCAAACCGATTCAGAAATCCAATACGGCCGACTTTAGAGTAACCAGTCAACAACTTTAGAAGCAACACCCCAGAAGCAACCAGCCATGGGTTTTATTTCAGTAAAATGCCCTTTCTGGTGGGGGGGGGGGGGGCAGAAGGAGGATGAATTCTAGAGTCTGAGGTTTACCTAACTATACATTTTTAAGGTCAAACCTACTCCCATATACAGAACAGCCCTTGAAAAAGTAGAAGTAACGTAACTTTGGGATTCTTTTTCAACAAGTTTGTGTGCACACGCACACGTGTGTGTGTGTGTGTGTGTGTGTAGCTTTCTTCCACTCAGCTGAGTAGGCAAAGAGAACTTATGGTCTGCTCACTGTGTTTGCCAGTTTCCCCCAAATTTTAAAATAACAAAAACACTCTCTGTGCCATGACCATATGTCTTTACACATTTTTTTTTTTTTTTACCACAGAAACCCAATGCTGAACACCCAACAATGTTACATTAATCTTTGAATAAATGTGACTCTGCTTTTGGAAGATAAATCCTTCATGCTGGCTTTGGAGTTTGTGTGGTATGTCTGTGTGTGGGTGTGAATGTGTGAAAATTGAGCTCTATGTATTTTACTTGAAATCTTTCTGATTATAAAGAAATAATCTGCTCATGGTAGAAAATAAAACTGCAAAATTATATGAATGTATACAGTACACGTAGTTCTTGGGGTCCAAACCCTAGAACCAAAGGAAGTACATACGTACAAAGACATGCTTACAGGACTGTTTGCAGAGGCAAATGTTGCAAAATAATTGAAGGATCTGTCAATACATGTGCCAGAGAATAAGCTGAGGTTACATTCATATGATGAAATCACATGCGTCTATTAAAACCAATGACTTAAATCTGTATCTATTTATGGTATGTGCAGGACATACTGTTAAAGAAAGTAAAAAATGAGTACAGTAGGATTCCATTTGTGTAAAGACAATGATCTAAAAAAGAAAGAAAAATCCAACATCCCATATGCGTGGGTATGTTTCTATTTTTGTGTAATGATGCAGAAGGCTGTGAAAGGATATGTGCCAGGCTGAAACACTGCTTACCCCACAGCACAGAGTAGGAAAAGGAAAGAAAGGTAGGCAGAGAATGGTCTTTCTCATTTTAAAACTTCACTGGTTCAAGGGCGCCTGGGTGGCTCAGTAGGTTGAGTGTCCGACTTTGGCTCAGGTCATGGTCTTGCCATTCATGAGTTCGAGCCCAACGTCAGGCTCTGTGCTGACTCCTCAGAGCCTGGAGCTTGCTTCGGATTCTGTGTCTCCCCCTCTCTCTGCCTTCTCCCACTGGCATTCTGTGTCTCTGTCTGTCTCTCTCTCTCTCCCTCAAAAATAAAGATGAGAAAAAAAAAATAAAACTTCAATGGTTCAATGATTCGGGCAACTGCACATAACTTTACAATTGGGTGGTAGTATGTTCAATAAAAGATGTCTTTTTAAAGAGAGAGAGAAAAAGACAACTAAATATTATAATAAAAAGATTTCGGAAGCCACCCCCTTCCACCCTCTAAAGTAGGCCACTGATGACAACTTGCATACAAATTTTGATTATTCCCCTTACCTACACTAAGTTTTTTTAATGAAATTCTTTATATTCAATATTAATATAAAATATACAAGTGACATACATGTCACAGATGTAGTTTTTTAATATGTGTATTCATTTAATGAGGCTTAAACATGTTTGCACTGGCGTGGGTCTGGCTGGACAGAAAAGCGACAGAACCAGATGGGGACTCATTAATGGCTAGATATGGCACTGAGCTGAGTCTCTGTGGTGTCTGCCGTGAAATGGAAACAAGACCCCCTGCTGTTGCAGGGCTGCGTGAAGGATACAAAATTCATAAGGATAACCAACTTCACTCCCCGACACACAACAGGTGCTCAAAAAATGGAAACTGTAAGAATGACTCAACAGTAACAACGACACTGAGTACTTGCCATCTGCGAAGAACTCTTCTGAGGGCTTCTAAAAACTTAAGACATATTAAATCATTGAAGCCACACACGTAACTTCTGAGATAGATGCCCTCACCCTCATTTTTCAGGCAAGAAAATGAAGGTTCCGAGAAGTTGGGTAACTTGCCCAAGGCTAACACAGCTAAGAGTACCAGAGCTGGGATTCAAACCCATGCAGCTAGTTTACTCTTACCCACTACAGACACTCTGCTGTTCAAATACTGCGGCTGTGGAAGGTCTTCAGAGAAGGTAAATTCTATAGGACAATCTGTGTGTACCACCTAACAAGTGATACAGCTAAAACAGCCTCGAGCCAGCAGTCAATTTTCTCAGCACCAGTTCCCAGGCCTTTTCGTGTGGGGACATACATGTGCGCTCGCTTGGATACCCCAAACTAGCCCCTCTATGACGTTCAGCACCCTCTGCCCATCTCTCCCCATGTGTCCAGCCAGTTACGCCCCACAAAGGAGCCCCGTCGGCCAGGAGCTTCTCTTCGCCCAGAAGTACTTTCAGCACTCAAAACAAAATTTAAGAGGAGGAGGAAATGCCACAAGTAAAATAGGATAAGGTAACCTCAAGGGCTCGACTCACCTGAACCACACGGCTCTTCACTGAGTGGCCAACAGCATTTGCATCCCAGGTGCGCGGCTCAGACCGTGAGTATCCCATTAGCTTATGATGGAATGAAGGGCCCCACATCAGGCTCTGATCATGGGAGTCCCATGACCAGCCTATTAAACCTACAGGTGACCCTAATGTCATGAAAAAATAACTTCTTTCTAATCTCCAGAAACCAGGGATGTTTAGCAACGTGTCTACCACCACTTTTAGGACTCTCTTAAATTAAATCAAAATGGCATTTCTGTTTCCCCCAAGATCTAACAGACCTCAAGTTCTGGCAGTGTCTCAGTGGTGGTCTGTAACATTACACCATCAACAATTAGCTTTATGTTTTCACTTCCAGTGCCACGGCACTTCTTTTCTCTCTCTGACAAGGCCAGGACATTCCTTCCTTCTGTCTGGTGTGGTGAATGGGGGGGGGGGGGGGGGGGGGGGGGAAGAAGGACACGGGAAAAAAAAAAAAAAGCATGCCATTTATAACCGCAGAGTTTGCTTCAATGCTCTTAACAAGCAGAATCTGGCATCCCTGTGACAGGAGCATCTTCTGTGGTCACTACTGAACTTTGGGTGCCATGGGGTTAAAATGACAGAGGAGAGAAATAAGAGAAGAACCACCTTCTCCCAGGAAGAGGGTACTGTTTTCCAACAGACCGCTCCCACTCTGGAGCTGAACGTAAGCTCCTGACGTGTTTTGCTCAATTAAGGCAATAGCTACATTTCTAGCAAAAGTCACCCAGTTTTATTTCGTGACTGGATGCTCTATTTAATGGTGTGTGTGCGCACGTCTATGCGAAGAAAATAAATGGAACCTGATTTAGAAGAAAAAGAAAAAATTATTATTAATAAAACCACCTACTTTTTGTTTGTTTTCTTAAAGTTCCTTCAAACATTTACTTTCAATCCGTCTAGAGTTCTTCTGGTTTAGATTCTCGTGTTACTTACAGGACCTCCTTAAACCACATTTCATGGCAGTTTCTCTAAAGGAGATACAAACATAATACTGCATTCTATTCTTAATATTGTACATTCTCATCTGGGTATCAAGCTAGGCAAAACGGTACATCAAATGCATTCAAAATCACCAAATGTCAATGAAAGTGGCTCATTATGCACAGAGCTTAGTATTATCCTTACAACCTCTGTAACACACATCACTTACTTTTAAAAATGTCCCTTTCAAAGAACTCTGCCATTCCCCCCCGCCCAAAAGAAGAGAGAAACTGCACTGTTCTTGTCTTCTTCTGAAACCTCTAACAAAAAGTTATGTTTTTGTTGTTGCTGTTTTCAAAGTAAACTTTCAGGATGAGGTTGCCTCCACCTTCCAGAGGGAACATTTCAGGTTTCAGCTGGCCGGCATATAAACGTACAAGCAAACGCCCGACTCACAACAAATTTAGCTTCTTTTCTTGGCCTAAGTGTTCAAATGAAAAAATTAAGATAGCTGTTCTGTCTTATTACTCTTAGCATTCCAAAGCATAGGAATTCACGTTTTAAACTTTATGTTAGCAGATGTTACTGGGAAACAGAGCAGGAAACATCTATTAAGAAATTTCTATCTGATGTACTCATGTATATTAACATTCACATGGTTTTTAGCCTTTTATTCATTCTATGAGGACACTCATCTATTTCCAGCTTGTCACCTTTTTCTCATTAGTTCAGCGCAGAACACAAATCTCAAACGTCTCAGAAGAAAGGTTAACAGTAGAAAGGTAACATATATCTGTTTAGTCCAATAGGCTTCAAACATCACCTCCCTCATCAGATCCCTCCTGGGGAGTGGGACTGATGGTAAAGGAGCAGTGAAGACCATTCCCCAGGCCTTTCTTTAATGCTTCATTTATATTCCCCTCCAAAGAAGCCCTCAGAAAGTTCCACTGGGGTTTACTGCTTCACTGGCAAGTTGGTTTAATCAAGCAATTGTGGTAAAGGAATTATTTCCTGGAACATGTATGAAAATTCCATGGCAACGATAGTGGCTAAACTTTCATCTAAGAAAACTGCACACTTGAAAAAGGAGTGAAGGCATCTTCCAGAACTTGCTGGAAGTTGCTATCAATTTTATGTTCCTAAAATGGGGCCCTTTAGGAAGACAAGACCAAAGCCAATGAGACAGAAGACAAAGATGACCAGAGTTATTTATTATCCAAACAGGATAGTAAAGGCTTTAGCTTCATAAGCAAAAAACACAACCGCTATAAATACATACATACATACATACATACAAACAAACAAGCAAACTTTACTGCACATAAATTTAATTAACTGGAGGTAACACAGTTTACTAAATCTTATTGCTAAACATGACTAATAAGAAAAAGGGTTTACTTAGGGGCACCTGGGTGGCTCAGTTGGTTAAGCTTCCAACTCAGGCTCAGGTCTTGAACTGGTGGCTCGTGAGTTTGAGCCCATTGGCCTCTGTGCTGACAGCTCGGAGCCTGGAGCCTGCTTCAGATTCTGTGTCTCCCTCTCTCTCTGCCCCTCCCCACTCCAACACTCACTCACTCTCTCTCTCTCTCTCTCTCTCTCAAAAATAAAAAAATAAAAGTAAATTTTTTAAAAAAGGGTTTACCTAAAACATAAAGGTTACAATGCTTTATATTACAGGTAAAACATAAAGATTACAATGCTATATATTACAAAGCTCATAAATGCTGTAGAGTTTTTCTTAACTTTAGTTTATAAAACCTAATGTGTTATACCAAAAATTCAACTCTTTATTTTTTTTAGGCTATCTTTATATTTATCTTTTAAAAAAAGGTGGGGGCAAAATAGGGCTTCTTCACGATTTTCCTCTGGCAAGCCAATTTACTCCCTTGTTTCCAAATAAAGGAACTCTACTCCTAAATCCCCCTGGCACTGACAGCGAGGTCTATTTTAAGCCACTGCTATTCTGGGATGGACAACTGGCAGATTCCACCTGTCTGCAGGAGGTGTTGTCAAACTCTCCAATTCCCCGGAGACCTCATGACATAGTGTCACCTGCCTCTAATGCTTCTAATGTTAGACCTCCTGCAGTTTTACCCTCAGAGGTGGATCGTGTGACTTGAAAATCTATTTCCAGCTCAGGAAATGGATATTTACTGGTTGAATACTCTGCAGCAGACGCAGTGGTAGGTCCCAGGAACACAGCAAATACACGGCTCTATCAATGTGTCTCCCATCCCGGGTGCTTATCCTCACACGGGACTCTCCATGGTCCTTCATTAATGACCTATGAACGTCACAGGGACACCTCACCAGTAGGGTCTAACAAATGCTGAATTGAGAAGCCTATCTGGGTACAGCTTACCCACTTCTCCATAGACTCTGGAAGGCAATGATGACCCCTACCACACGAAGCATCCACCCTGAACATCAGTCAGACACAAATCTCATCGGAGAGATGACCCTGCACATGAAAGCTTCACTCTTAGAAACAAGTTAGGCTTCCACAGGCTGAACTTAGGTCCCTGTGTGGTAAGTCTATTATATTATAACACAAGTGACCACTAATGCCATCCGTCTGCTGGTGGGCGTGCACAGCCCGTGAACTTTGCCTCAGGCAAGAACTTTGTAAGGGGAAAGTTGATAGGTAATGAGACTTATTTTTGCAAATATGGTCATACATTCTAATGTCACATTTGATTCCATTCTTCTTGTAAGAGCTGAGACTTAGGCATGCTTTCAGCAAATCTGACAGATTCCAAGGGATAATATCCGAAAAAGACATCTGCTATCAACATGGAAGTTATCAACATGCTCTGTCCTCCAGAGCAGAAGGTTTTTAAACTGCTGGTCACTGCCCTTTAGTGAGCCATGCCATCAACTTGGTGGGTGGCAAAGAGCATGAAAAAAAGACAAGAATAAAACAGAAATACCAGACTGCTGCATCTAGTCAAGTATCTCTCATCAACATTTTTTTCAATTTTTGTGCATATGCACCCAGGACCCACTCTCACTTGTTTTTACATAAAACCTATTTCTTACTGTCGGTCTTTGGAAGAGCAGTCTCCACAAGGAGCTGTTCCAGGTGTTTGCATTACTGAAGTGTAGGTGACACAGTGTTACATTAATTGCAGGTGTACAACATAGTGATTCTCTGATAAAGCTATACATTATGCTGTGCTAACCCCAAAGTAGCTACCTTCTGTCACCACAGTCCTATACAACACCACTAACTGTATTTCCTATGCTGTACCTTTCACTCCTGTGACTTATTCATTCTGTACCCCAAGCAGTTCCTAGATCCATGTTTGGGTTGCATCAATCGACAAATGTTCATACTACAAACTATGAATGGAATGGAATTCAAACTACAGCTACGACTGGAATGCCTACCCACAGCATGGTTGTTGTTGTTGTTGTTTTTTAATGTATAAAAACAAATAAAAGTTGATCAACGATGGATTCCCTGATTTGCGGCGTATGACACTAATATTCACCTTTTGCCTGTGAAGTTCTTTAACAATGATGGAATTATTTTTCTTTGTAGTGGACTGTAATCTCTAAAAGCTCCTCATTCCTCAACCAAACAAACTTAAGTAGCTGCACAGAGCAGTTAGCCCAGACTGGCTCATGGCCACACAGGAAAGATGAAGTCACAAACAGGCGACATGTACTGTAGGTGGTTCTGGGCTATGCTTTTCAAGGACCTTGACGGACCTAATGAGCACACCTTTCTGTTGTAAATTTCCAAGCAATGTGGAGGGGACAGAAACAATATGGGACCTAAATGCTGGTAACATCATTTTTAGGAATAAAACTGTCTAGGTGTGACATACGTATAGGAAGTCAATAAACCTTACATGTACATCATTATGCATTTTCACAGCCTGAGTCCACTCATTAACCATGACCCAAAGGAAGATTAGAATGGGGTCCACACCCCAAATCTCTCCTGGGGCTTGCTTCCAGTCATCATCCTTATGAATCCAAAGAATAATTTTGCTCTCAAAGAGAAAGCAAGGCTCAGAATCAGTGATCAGCCAGTGATAGTACAAGCTGCAATTTACCAACTCTACCCTTTCATTTTTATTTTTATTACTATCTTCTCTTTACACCACATGAAAATGACTTTCCACTTACAATCATGACACAGTCTCCTTTTTAAAATAAGTTTAAGTTAGGGGCGCCTGGGTGGCTTAGTCGGTTGAGCGTCCAACTTCGGCTCAGGTCATGATCTCATGGTCCGTGAGTTCGAGCCCCGCGTTGGGCTCTGTGCTGACAGCACAGAGCCTGGAGCCTGTTTCAGATTCTGTGTCTCCCTCTCTCTGACCCTCCCCCATTCATGCTCTGTCTCTCTCTGTCTCAAAAATAAAATGAACGTTAAAAAAAAATTTTTTTTAAATAAGTTTAAGTTAAACAAATGTATGTTGCTTTAAAACAATGTTAGGTATTTCACAAAAACAGGTGGCACAGAGATGGTAAGAAGATAGATGACTGAAGTTTGACAAACACTTGTTTCAGTTTGCTGATCAGTACGAAATGCTACACAGGCCTAACTGACCATCCATCACTCCGATTTTCTGCAGATAGGGTGCACTCTCTCTCCTGTCGTGCGGTGTATCGCAAGGCCTAATTTCCTCTCCCACCTATGTTCATAGAAGTTTAATGGCTGGTCCTTCAGGGAAATAATATGACATTGTTTTTACACCCTCTGGCTTATATTTCTCCCATGTATCACGCTTAACAAGACTGGAATAAACGGATTCAGAACGAATGGAAGCTTATCAGATTTTTCTCTCCTTAAACCTCTATTTTAAGCGTTGAGAGCTCACTTACAACTGGGATCAGTTATAACAAAAACCTACCAACAGCTCACATTGAATGCCTTTAATGTTCTAATTATGGCAAAAAGCAAAGGACACTTATATGTACTTAACTTTCAAACTAACTAAAGGGGGAAAAGGAAAATATTTTGATAGAAAGAGCAACTTCCTTTCTTCTCTTCTTCTCTCTGAATTAGTGTAATTCCCTATATGTTCTATTAAATCTAGTGAGTTCAGCAGATGAGACTGCATTTCACTTACAAGACTGAGTATATATGGCCAAGTAACCTACATTTACCTATGAGCAGGCTTCACAGGTAATTAAATCACCTTGTCACAACAAAGATTTCCTTGCCTCTATTTTACATAATACCATCTGCCCACAGGATTCTCCTTTCCTTTCTTACAGAGTATAAACCAAGGTTACCTACCAAACAGGGACTATATTAAAAATAGCTTAGACCTTCAACTGGTCTTGAGTCTCCATTGAGTGACTCATACAAAATAAAAGCAAATCTCGCAAGTGACTCACGTTAATTTAAGGAAGGGCTATGTATTCAGGCATACACACTTACCCACAGATTCATATACTCATAGAGAGTCAATATGTAAAACCTATTATTTTACAAGCTCTTTAGGCAATCAAAAACTTTTATGTGTCAAAACACAGTAAATTAAAGGACTCTGTCTAGTAATATAAGTTAAAGTGTCATTTAGAACTTCATTAAAACCCCAACGCCAAGATTAAGGCAACATTTCTGTGAACATGATTCCATGAAACTTAGCATTTAACGTCCTGTGTGATCACTTTCCTTCTGCTGGTTCATACAGCAAAGGAAATTAGTTCTCTAGATACCAAGACGCTGATTAGGGCACCAAATGGAGAAATTAAAACCGTCACCAGCTTGTGATACCATCACTACTAGTCCTCTAGAAGGAAACAATGAAGTAGAAGGTAAGTCAAACTTACCTTTTAATCACGGAAGAAAATTCAGATGTTGCTCTATTGATAGTATCAGGAGCTTTCAATAAAAATATGATGAAATACTTTTTTTCTTGCTTGATTCCTCCTCCTCTACAATTCCTTTATCACCCGCAATCTCTTCTAAGTCACCATGAACATCAATACTCACCAAACGTTCTTATAAGCGTATTTCCAAAAATGATATAAAGCGTTAGAAATCCATTAACAATGCCACAACAAAATCGTACTTAATCCTATTTTATTTGAGCTGTTCCCAGTTAAGACAGTTTAAAAACAAGTAATAAATATGTGTCCCTTATGCAATTTCCATGCCCCATCAGATCCTGGCACACAGGCGATTGTATCTCTTCCTCTCTTTTTGTCAAGACAACGCTTACTGGGGCGCCCCGGAGGCTCAGTCAGGTAAGTGCCTGACTTCGGCTCTGGTCATGATCTCGCAGTCTGTGAGTTCGAGCCCCACGTCGGGCTCTGTGCTGACAGCTCAGAGCCTGGAGCCTGCTTCCGATTCTGTGTCTCCCTCTCTCTGCCCTTCCTCCTCTCTCTCTCTCTCTCTCAAAAATAAACATCATTAAAAAAAATTTTTTTTTTAAAGAGACAATGGTTACTATCAGTAACGGTTTCTAGTTTAATCTCTATACTTTATTGTATTTTTCAATTTTTCTACATTGGTGTATTATATTAGCATCAAGATACAGAAAGAAATTAAATGTGACTTGTAATCTTAAGGGATGAGGTAGTCAAAGAAACCCTTCACAGTTTTAAGAAAATCCCAACATTCTTCATGAGTCAACTTAAAAATGGAAATCTTATTCTGTTCTGGCATTTTAAAAATAGCTGATATTAAACACGCAATTGTTTTACTTTATTTTTAGAACACTTAAGTCAGCACATATGCAATGAATTACCATGTTGTTCACACTATGATGTAAATTAAGAATTATTTCTGATTGATCAATTACTGTGATTTATATGGCCTTAGGAAGTGACAGCTCTTTCTCAATCCAGATTCAAAAGGTCACTAACTTAAAAAAGAACTCCAAACCAAATTAAAATGATCTACTCACAACTGTAATTTCAGGCTCACGAAACTGTGCCATACAATCATCATCAAAGCTTGAGCTCGCTGCAAGGTCCCTCCAGGCCAGCCTCTACACAGCTACAGGAAACAACCCAACAAAGCTAACCACCTGGCGAGTGTTTATTCTGGGGCCAAATTTACAGTATTCAGACATATGCATTATTTTCTTTATTATAGCAACCTTATAATATATGAAACAGTGTCCATATTTTACAGAAGAAAGCAGTGCCCAGAAATAATAATAAGCTTGCCCAAGGTCATGAGGGTAGTGTGAAAATTTAGACAGGGAAACCTCGCTAAAGTAGACGTGAGATGGTAGAAGGAGAAGCTGGTAGGGAGAGCTGTACACTCAACGTCAATTACAAGAAGAACTGTCAATTACAGAACTCTTTAAGAAAAACCCCAGTAGGGGAAGATACGTGTTATATCTCCTACAAGAAATCAAATGCCCCTGGCAACTTAGCCAAAGAGAAATCATCATCACCCTGAATTCCTGATTCCCTTTAATGTAATTTTATTCAAAACAACTCTTCCCAACTTCCTCCTCCTTTTCCATACAATAATGTTCCTCTCTTTGGTTTGTTGAACTTGCCTATAGATTTGCTGTAGGTTGCTTATCCCAGATTCCAATTCTCTACTCTTCCCAGACAAACCCATTTTCTGGAAAAATAGCTGGTAGTTTTAAGGCTAACAATAGCAAATGGCAGGACTAGAATTCAAAATTTGCTCTAATTTCAGAGTGTGTGACTCTTAACCATTCTATGTACTGACCGGCTTTCTTATAACCCTAGTGTCAGCCATCTTGTTCTATATACTGGCCTTACAGGTAAACACCCTACAGTCAGGGACCACAGTTTAGCTCTCTATGGATCCTGATCTCTCTCGTAATAAGGGGAATTTGATTCACATCCACAAAGAGATAATACACTAGCCAAGGATTTCTCTTCCACTACTATCCTAAGAATCACACAACATGAAGATTTTTTTTAAGATTTTATTTTTGTTTTGAGAGAGAGACAGTGAGTGAGCATGTGAG
This sequence comes from Panthera leo, assembly GCF_018350215.1. NCBI lineage: Eukaryota > Metazoa > Chordata > Mammalia > Carnivora > Felidae > Panthera > Panthera leo. Next base: position 40,472,788 of record NC_056680.1, read on the forward strand.
CTGGGGAGAGGGGCAAAGGGACACGGAAAGAGACAATCTTAAGCAGGCTCCATACTGAGTGCTGAGGCTGACATGGGGCTTGATCCCATGACCCTGGAATCATGACCTGAGCTGAAATCAAGAGTTGGACACTCATCAGACTGGGCCACCCGGGCGTTCCCACAACCTGAAAAATTTCAATAAGCCACAACCGTATCATTCTATATAATCATCTTCCTCCCAAATTTTTAAACAAACACTTAATAATTTTTTAGGTAGGAGTTCCAAGTGTCTGCCTAATGAATTCTCAAATCGTTGTGTCTGGCTTTAGCCTCTACTACAAAGCTGTAATCATCAAGACAGTATGGTACTGGCACAAAAATAGACATACAGACCAATGGAATAGAATATAGAACACAGAAGTGAACCCACAAATGGATGGCCAACTGATCTTTGATAAAGCAGGAAAGAGTATCCAATGGAAAAAAGACAGTCTTTTTAGCAAATGGTGTTGGGAGAACTGGATAGCAACATGCCGAAGACTGATACTAGACCACTTTCTTAAACCATACACAAAAATAAACTCAAAATGGATCAAAGACCTAAATGTGAGATAAGAAACCATCAAAACCCTACAGGAGAAAGCAGGCAACAACCTCTGTGATCTGAGCCACAGCAATTTCTTGCTCGACACACCTCCAAAGGCAAGGGAATTAAAAGCAAAAATGAACTATTGGGACCTCATCAAGATCAAAAGTTTCTGCACTGCAAAGGAGACAATCACAAAACTAAAAGGCAACCGAAAGAATGGGAAAAGGTATTTGCAAATGACGTATTGGATGAAGGGTTAGTATCCAAAATCTATAAAGAACTTACCAAACTCCACACCCGAAAAACAAATAATCCAGTGAAGAAACGGGCAGAAGACATGAATAGACACTCTTCCAAAAAGACATCCAGATGGCTAACAGGCACATAAAAAGATGCTCAATATCACTCCTCATCAGGGAAATACAAATCAAAACCATACTGAGATACCACCTCACACCGGTCAGAGTGGCTAAAATGAACAACTCAGGAAACAACAGATGTTGGCAACGATGTGGAGAAATGGGAATCCTCTTCCACTGCTGGTGGGAATGCAAACTGGTGCAGCCACTCCAGAAAGCAGTGTGGAGGTTCCTTAAAAACTTAAAAATAGAACTACCCTACACAATAGCACTCCTGGGAATTTATCCAAAGGATACAGGAGTGCTGATGCATAGGGGCACATGTACCCCAATGTTCATAGCAGCACTTTCAACCACAGCCAAATTATGGAAAGAGCCCAAGTGCCCACCAACTGATGAATGGATAAAGAAGATGTGGTTTATATATGCAATGGAACACTACTTGACCATGAGAAAGAATGAAATCATGCCATTTGCAGCAACGTGGGTGGAAATGGAAGGTATTACGCTGAGTGAAATAACTCAGTCAGAGAAAGACAGGTATCATATGTTTTCACTCATATGTGGAACTTGAGAAACTTAACAGAAGACCATGGCAGAAGAGAAGGGGGAAAAATAGTTACAGAAAGGGAGAGAGGCAAACCATAAGAGACTCTTAAACACAGGGAACAAACTGAGGGTTGATGGGTGGAGGAGAGGGGAAAATGGGTGATGGGCGGTGAGGAAGGCACTTGTCGGGATGAGCACTGGGCGTTGTATGTAAGCGATGAGTCACAGGAATCCACCCCAAAATCAAGAGCACACTGTACACACTGGATGTGAACCAGTTTGACAATAAATTTTATTAAAAAATAAATAAGTAAAATAAAACAGAAAGTCTCACAGCAAAAAAAAAAAAAAAAAAAAAAAAAATCATGGTGTCTGGAAACACTGTATTTCTTAGTAACAATCATTCTGTGAAAAGAATAAAAATTTTTTTCTTTGATTAGAGACTGTCAAAATTGATTCCATTCCTAGAGTTTCTCAAAGGATTGAAAAATAAAAAACATATATATTTAGCACATTTTAAAACGCAGCAGAAGGTCTCTTTTGAGAGGTGGAAGAGGAGTTGGAAAACCAACATGCGTAGGCTTTCAGTTCCCCTGCCCGGCAAGAGCTGTCAAATGACTCCCTAGCACCAGCAGGAAAAGAGGAAGCGATGAAAGATGGAAGTTCAAAGAATCAGAGGAGCCAAAAAGACAGCAGGGAGTGCCACCCTCAGGAGAAAATGGGTGGGACACAGACTCTGTGCAGTTCAAACGGCTACCAAAATAGACAAAGACAGGTAAATGGTAAAAAGGTCTCCTTGGAGCAGTGTGGCACTCGGTGTAGTGTGGCACTCAGTGTGGCAGAGGCAGACAGGCTCTGTCCCAGCTGCGCTTCCTGGTGAGGCTCCTGGGAACCATTCATCATCATTAGAGGAAATGCTGCCGCCACTTCCCACCCCCCCCCCCCCGGGGTATTCAGAGTCCCCAGTGAAAGTGGCATAATGGCAAATCAGCACACACAGCTGCCATCCACCCCAAGTCTTCCCATTTGCAATTTGCACTGACAATTTCCAAATCAACGCTCCCTCCTCCTGCTCCCTCCTCCTGCTCACCGCACCCTAATCTATAGGCAATGGGCTTAGTTTCTGTTTCCAAAATGATGCCAGTCTGCTGCTCTGAAGGGTCCCCAGACCTGTGTCTCTCCAGCTCTCTTTGCCTTATAGTGACAGAAAGACAAAACCTTATTTTAAACAAAATTGTTCTCAAACCCCCCCCCCCATACTTAAAGGTTAAGTGTCTAGACATCATGTGTAAAGAAGATGAGTGAATATAAAATGCATTTTATCTGTACAGCTATCAAAAGGTTTGCGGTTTTATTTTGTTTTCCTTGGGAAATTACCAAATTATACTTTTTTTGGCCGAATTTTTATTCAGAAAATTTAACGGGGACACCAGTCCCTTCTGATTTATTCTAGATTTTCAAGTACTCTGTGGGTGATCTAATTAAATCTTTTTATTAAAAGAGGACCATGAGGGATAGATTTAAAACTTCAGTAGAACCGGAACTCCTGCACAAGTACACAGGCCAACATCAGTGAACTTTGATCAACTTACGCTGAGAACAGGGGGGAGGTGCTCTGCCAAAGAGGAGTGTCCAGGGCCCTGATTCTAGAGTTTCAGCATAAAGCTAGCTGCCTGCACGTGTCCATATATGGGGCAGAGGCCATGAGCTTTCAGACAGGAGAACGTCAAATAACGTTTTCAAGAACTGTGAGCAGGAGCCAGCCTTGTGACATTCAAAACGAAGAAGAAAGTCACGCCTGGGTGGCTCAGGTCATGATCCCATGGTCATGGGTTTGAGTCCTGCGTCGGGCTCTGTGCTGACAGCTCAGAGCCTGGAGCCTGCTTTGGATTCTGTGTCCCATGCTCTCTCTGCTTTTCCCCCACTCGTGCTTGGTGTCTCTCTCTCTCTCTCTCTCTCTCTCTCTCTCTCTCTCTCTCAAAAAAAATAAATAAACGTAAGAAAAAAATTTCTTAAAAAACTGAGAAGAAACTTCCAACATCACATGTTTCATCTTTACTTATTTATGGATTAGAAAACTAATGCTCACTTTGGAGACGTCCAACATTAATGTTACTTGAGAAATTTATTTTTTTATTTTTATTGTTTAGCTTCACCATCTTTTTTTTTTTTTTTTTAATAAAACTTATTGTCAAATTGGCTAACATCCAGCATGTACAGTGTGTTCTTGGTTTGGGGGTAGATTTCAGTGATTCATAGCTTCCATACAACACCCAGTGCTCATCCCAACAAGTGCCCTCCTCAATGCCCATCACCCATTTTCCCCTCTCCCCCACCCATCAACCCTCAGTTTGTTCTCTGTATTTAAAGGTCTCTTATGGTTGGGGCACCTGGGTGGCTCAGCCTGTTAAGCATCTGACTCAGGCTCAGGTCATGATCTCACAGCTCTTGAGTTCCAGCCCCGTGTTGGGCTCTGTGCTGACAGCTCAGAGCCTGGAGCCTGCTTCAGATTCTGTGTCTCCTCTCTCTGACCCTCCCCTGCTTGCACTCTGTTCCTCTCTCTCAAAAATAAACAAATGATTTAAAAAAAAAAGAGTTTCTTTTGGTTTGACTACCTCCCTTCCTCCCTATTTGTAACTATTTTTTTCCCCTTCCCTTCCCCCATCGTCTTCTATGAAGTTTCTCAAGTTCCACGTATGAGCTGACTTCAGAAATTTCAAGTCTCCCCCCAATCCCCCACAAAATTAAGAACTATAAAATGTTTATTAGCTCAGAGGATTTTTCCTATGAAAAGACAAATATATAGAAATGCTTTTAAAATACACAAATTGCATCATGCCATATGTTCTGTTCTTCATCTAAGTTGTATGTTTATCTGGCTGGTGTGCAGGGATGTCTGTTACAAAGATGTTCAGTGAAAACCTAGTTGTTCTTGGTTTTTTTTTTTTTTCCAAAAGCTAGTTTTAATAGCCCAATAGTAAGACAGCAACAACACTAATACACATAACAAAGTCAATACATCAGTACAGTCATTAGAAAGCAATTAATATAGATCAGAGAGGGTATATTTGGTTTTAACTGGTCACAATGTTAATTCGAGAGACAAATACTCCTTGAAACAGGTCAGAGTTTTCTCAATAATCCTATAGCAGCACTATATTCTTGCCAAAACACGTAAGAGGAAAACAGATCTCAAAATTATTTTTGCTGACTTCTATGTTTAGCTTTGGTATTAAGTTCTTGGGTCAGAAGCTAAAATTTTAATTTAAAAGAAAATCAATTCTTCCTATTTGTACTTAATAGCAACAATCTTTCGACCTGCATTATCTCCTTGATCCACCCACACAGCATGACAGGTAAGGGAGACAGTAATGCTCTTCCTCTTTTAGAGATGAAGAAATCAAGGCTCACCACTGAGGATACCAAGACCACAGAGTCAGTAACTGGGCACAACTTCAACTTGGGCATCTTGATCTAAAACACAGGGCTTTTTCCACCATTAGGATGAAAGAAATTGGCTGCATTTTAGAGGAACATTATTTTGCCAGTGTCTTCCATTGCTTTAGTATAGGACATTAGGGTAAAATGAAAATGGTTCAACAGAGGGGCAGGAGAAGAAAAAAAAAACAAACCCAAATACTATGGAGGTGTTTGCTGCATTTTACATGTCAACACCAAAAAGACTGACTTTTAGATGAAGAAAGAGTACTCTTTCTTATAGTGGAAAGCCAACTAATAAACACAGAAGGAACGCAATTAGAAAATAACCGCTTGTCAACCACCCTAATACTGATCAATTCAAGTAAAAACCATAAAAGAATGCTAAAACCAGTGTATTAAAGTTTGAGGAGCAGCGAAATATTTACATAGCCACAAAATATCCCCCTATAAGATATGAGGTAAAGGAGAAAACAACTGGATAGTGGAGAAGTCTGGCAGACAGGACTTGAACCAAGCAGTCCAAATTTATGTCACCAATTGACATCATGTGACTCCCAACAGGATGTGCTGAGAAGGACACACTATCACTTCTGTGGTATTCCCATTCAAAATATATGACCTAAATCCATATTCATGAGCAACAAACAGATCCAAACTGAGAGGCACTCTACAAATGACCTTTTCTGTAAAAGACAAAAAACTTCAACAATTGCTGTCAAGTAAGAGACACTAAAGAAATATGACAACTAAATAAAACATATGATCTAAGATTTTCTCTCACTGTAACGGACATTATAAAGATTATTAGTGAAATCTGAATAAATTTGGTAGATTAACAACACCCCCCATGTGAATTTCCTGATTTAGACAACTGTACTCCAGTTCTGTAAAGTAATGTCTTATTGCTAAAAAACACACACACTGATATATTTAGGGATTAAGAGTAGACAGAGAAAAGAATTCAAGTAAATGTAATAGATGTCAATATTTGGCAAATCTGGGAAAAGATTATGCAGGAATTCATTTACATATATCTGAAATTATGTCAAAATAAAAGTCAATATGATAATAAAAAGAGAGTCTTAATAAAAGACAGTAATTTTTTTTTAATTTTTTTTTTTTTTTTGAGAGAGAGAGAGACAGAGACAAAGAGAGTGACTGGAGGAGGGGCAGAGACAGAGGGAGACACAGCATCCAAAGCAGGCTCCAGGCTCCGAGCTGCTGGCACAGAGCCCATCACAGGCCTCAAACTCAAGAACCTCGAGATCATGACCTGAACTGAAGTCAGATGCTAAACCGACCGAGTCACCCAGGCACCCCAAGTTGTTTTTTTTTTTTTTTTAAATAAATGCTTCATCAGGTGAATGATAGGCCATTCTGCAATTTTTATTGGTCTCAGAACAGTATCTTCTAACAATAACAAACGGTAAAATCTCATCGTGTTCTATCAAAGCCTGGTTCTGGAAGGAAAGGTATTGTTAAAGCTTTCTGGTCCGTCCTGCAACCCAGCCTTATTAGCAATGACAGGCTAACCAGACCTACAGCAAACAAAACAGAGTAACTGGAGTACACAAAAGCCGCTGAGGTCTCACGGCCTCTGTGACCACAACCGTGGGTCTTCATATCCTCACACTTTCAAGGGGAACCTGTATTTACAGGCGACGGTACAAAATAATGGCTCTGGGCCACCGTCCACTTTCACTGCACTCCACATCTGCACTCTCCAAGTACAACAGGACACTGCATTTAACCCAACAACTGTCACACAAGTACGCTCACTACCACATGGGAGTCTCGCACAATGCAGCTGTGAGCTCAGTTCTCCAACCTAAGAAGCCTGAAAACTGGCCATCAATAAATAAATAAATAAATGTGGGCGGCCTCTACAAGTGGTTTAAGAGTTGCTCTGGAACTACATCATGTGGTCATGCATTTGCCATGCCAGCCATGTAGCTACAAAAAAAAAAAAAAAAAAAATTTGAACCAAGAAACTAATATACCGATAGCACATGCCTCCAAGTGAATTTGCCAGTTCCCTAGTAGGCTTTGGTTTTGATGTGCTTTTCTTGGCATGAGCACTATGCCCAATGAGGTATTTGCATAACAAATCAAATACCTCATATGGTAGTCAACTGAGGGAAGAGCGAGATGCTCCAATGCTAGGGAAATCGGCTGGATGGACTCAGGGAGAGATGTATGCTCCCCACATGGAACATCCCTAAGGGATTTTTCAGGGTAATATCAACCATATGTGATTTTTCACCTTTTGGTTTCTCCAAATCACTTACAGTAGAATTGGGCAGAATGTGACTGGTGGTCCAGAGTAGACTCTAGAGGTCACAGAAAAAAGCACTCTATTTGTGATGGATTCTGTTTACATTGGTTAACACATACTCAGCTGGCACTGGGCAGATTTTTCCAAAGGTTTCAAACTGTTACAAAGAACAAAAGCAAAGTTCCTTTAAGAAATGTGGTGGTACTGAGATATGAAGAGTAGTGCGTTGTCTTTGAAAGGGAGTTCATAAAGCAGACTAGGCTCTGAGGCAGAGAAACTAAACCACTGGGGTATTTATGGTACACAAAAGGTACTGTGGGGAAATTAAATTTCTAAAGAGGAGCTGACTACATGCAATCAAAGGTGAGGTGAGAAGTTATGAAAAGGGTCTGAGGCAGCTCATAATTAAGGACAGGGAGAAAACACACACACACACACACAATCACAAGGAAATACTGAGTAAGTTGGAACTTGCTGTATCTCAGTGTCAGATGTGAGGCAGGGTGGGCACAACAATCTGTCTGTCCCAATCCAAAGCAGACAGGAGAACACGGCATGCAAATATTGGGTGTGGGCTCCTGGAATAGTCAGGCTCCAAAGCTGTAGCTATGTGGGCTGGGAGGACACTTGATCAGAGGGGGCCCAAGACTTCTAGCCCCAGAATGAGCCAGCTCAGGCCTTCTCAGGCCTTGAGGGCCCCCAGACAGGAAACTCCAGCAGTCAGGCTACAAGGGGGGGGGGGGGGACACATTCACAGCTCTGCTCCTGAGCAACTCACTGTGCATCATAAGGTTTTGGAGTAAGATAAATCTCCACTCCAGTGATTCTCTCTGGTACCCCCACCATTCCCTGAGGTAGTACTGGAAATCTGTGGGGGCATTCACTGGCACAAGGATTGGGGAGGGGGCCAAGGAGGCTCCAAGTCCTACAATGCACACAGTCCCATGCAATGCACATTAAGCCTCCAATGCAACTGACACAAATCCTGCCAGACTTTTGTGAAGATAAAATAACAGACGTTTTATAATTATTGGAGTGGAGAACCTAACTTTGTTTCATATTTAAACACTAAGGGTTTTTTTTTTTTTCAGTTAAATATATACAGATTGTACACCCTTGTTCATAGCAGCATTATTCACAAGAGTCAAAAAGTGGGAGCAAACCCAGTGTCCGTCAATACGGAGATAAACGAAATGTGGTATAGGCATCAATACACAGTGGGAGAGTATTCAGCCATAAAAAGGAAGCAGATCTTACAATAGGGACGAACCTGGAGGATGAATCATGTCAGACGGAATGAGCCAGACACAAAAGGAGCAATACTGCATGATTCCACTTACACGGAGTGCCTACAGTAGTCAAATGCACAGAAACAGAAAATAGAATGGTGGTTGCCAGGAGCTGGGGGCAGAAAGAGCATGGAGTTGTTTCACGGGGGGGGGGTGGGGGGGGTGGGGGGGGGGGAGTTTCACTGAAGGAAGATGGGAAACCTCTGGAGATGGATGGTGGTGATGGCTGCATGACCGTGTAAATGCCACAGAAGGGTAAGACTAAAAATAGTTAAATGGTCAAGATTGGGTTATGTTTATTTCAGCACACATTAAAAATACACACACACAGGGGCGCCTGGGTGGCGCAGTCGGTTAAGCGTCCGACTTCAGCCAGGTCACGATCTCGCGGTCCGTGAGTTCGAGCCCCGCGTCAGGCTCTGGGCTGATGGCTCGGAGCCTGGAGCCTGTTTCCGATTCTGTGTCTCCCTCTCTCTCTGCCCCTCCCCCGTTCATGCTCTGTCTCTCTCTGTCCCAAAAAAAAAATAAATAAATAAAAAAAAATAAAAATACACACACACACAAACACGGAAGTGTGCAAGTCACAAGAAGACTGGACTTGGTTGTGCCAGAACTCAACCACAACCTGTTCACCACTGCAGAAAATTCAATCGCGGATGGCGACAGCGCTCCCAGTGCCAGAGTCCCCAGCACCACCTTCCCGCTCTGGCAGCCTCTCCAGCTGGTACATCAGGTTGGGTCTAGCAGGGGGCGCCAGCACCTGGCACCTTCAGGGTACCTTCCAACGTCACCGTATCTGCACACATACACCCTGATACGTGGGATTTATTATCAGTTATCTTCATTTTCACTTTTCTATTACAGTACATAGAGATCTTACAAGTAGGGGTGTATGCATCTATTACTTTCTTTGTAAATTTCATTTCACGACAGTATCGGGGGCAGTGAAACACTATTTGTTAGAAAAAAACTGAAGGGAGGCGGCCTGGCTTTGGTCTCAGGGAGCAGACAGCAGCAGCAAGAGCCTAAAGACCGCAGTAAAGCACGAGACTCAGTGAGTCTCCGTGGATTTCACAGAAGCACCCTTTCATGAGAATTCAAGTTCTTACGGGGAAGGTCTGCTGGTAGTTGGCCCACTCCCCCGAAAAGGAAGAAATATGGTAGGAAAGTAGAAAGCGCCTGACTCTCCTTGGTGATGAAACACAGGCACAGTTAAAATCATCAAATTCGTGCCCAGTAATCAACTCCGACACAGACGAGGTGAAACAGGGTACACTTTTTTCAGTCATGGGAATTACCGTATCATGTCAAAGGAGATCAGGGTTTAACAGAGAAGGGCACGGTGTGCCGATTGCAATGACACATATGTTGTTTCTCTGTTGCGATCATCCTTCTTTCCATCTCAACACTGGGACATGATTCATATTTTACATACTGTCCAAAAGGGGAATGTGACTTACCAGAAACCATCCTCAACATTTCAAATACAGATCCCCCCTCTGCCAAGAGAAAATCCTGCCCAGCTGTAGATTTCTCATTTGCAAAACATAAGAGCAATGAAATTCCATTACTTAGAGAAACTGGCTGTTCCACCAAACCCCTGGCAACGGAAGCTGTACTTATCTTTCTGAACAATAGCCTCAGAAAATGTATTCTTTCTCTCTCAGACAAAAAGAAAAAAAAAAAAAAAAAAAAAAAAGACAGTAAGTATGCCTTTGAGCTCTTGAGAAAGTGCTCTTGTCCAAGCCAATTTCTCTTCGGGAAAATCCACTCCCCTGACCTGGGAAATACAAAGACTGACCCTAAAACATGCAGTAAAAAGAGCTCCAAGTTGAAGAACGCTTCAAAAAGTCAATGGGGATGTAACAATATTAATAATGTCCTTAAAACAAAATCAAGTATCCCTTTAATACGTAAGTGACCACGATGTACCCGCTCCCGCAGAAAAGTGACTCTTAGACCCTAACATGTTCAGTTTGTTTTCCTGGTGACGTTTAACTGCATGTTTTCCTGAGGACATAAATGATCCTGAAGTGTTCTGCTTCGCACATGGCGGAATTCATTCAAACAAGAATGGAAAGCCAGACTTTGTTCTCTGTCTTCCCAAGGCTCCTTTCTCTGGGGAGAAGCATGTGGTCAAATTCCAGTGGGTTACATGAACTCCACTCATGGCTTATCTCATAGTTAGAGTTCCCACTCGGCCCAAAGTTTTGAAACGGACCACGAAAACACTCAAGAAATACAGACGCTACGCCAATGTGTTTGGAATACCAACAGTGCTGCTTTTCCTGTTCCCCGTTTAATGTGCCGAGTTACATGGCTACGGCCTTGGAGACTTTCTTGTGGGATTCAACATATTACCTAGGATTCTCCTATTTAGTTTTGTCCTCACAGGAGACCCAACCACTTAGTCCATGTATTTACCCATTAAAAGAGCAATCAAAATGATCAAAAAACAGCAGCAGAAAACAGTCATTTGTATCCAACTTTGCACCAAGAGCCCATACAAGGAGACAATGAGTAACTGTCTCCCTTTGGGCAACCTGGGGCATCTGAGGCCATCTATGTGACCCTATTCCAGTGTGTTGGATGGTGGGCCAAGAGATCTACCTCCTCCATAGAAAATCCACAAACCTGCTCTATAAAACCTTAAAATGCTCCATGAAGAACTGAATAGAGAGAGTTGGGAATGCTGTGAGTGACTATCCTATCAAACTTTGCCTGCACATCCCTGGACCATCACTTGGTAAAACCGGCAACAGAAGACAGAACGATGCATTTGTAGCAGTAACTGTGTGCTGCGAGCTGGGAGGACATGAGCAAGCCCCCAGAGCTACCACGATCTTACCCTGGGAACCAACGTGAACACCGACACAATGTGCACAACGGGTTGCTCATCTGGTTCTAACTAACAGACAACTCTCCAACGGCTTTCGCACAAAACTGTAACTGAAGCCCACAAAACAGATGCAAGGTTAAAGGAAGAGAGCCAAATTGTGAACATGACACTCATAATCTGGCTTCTCTATATTTAATAAAAACAAAAACTTAACACCAAGGCAATCAGCGCTCCATAAAGTCCCACACAATGGGAGAGTTCTCCTGCCCAACCATCAGGAGGGTTCAGGCCTCCCTCCCTGACCAAACTGAACCGGATGAAGACGGGATGGCATTCAGCCTATTAAAAGACACTGCCCAGCATTCACATACCTCAATAATCCTGTCATGAATTTGCAGGCCTCCGTCCTTGGCTGCGGGCCCACTGTCAACTATTTTGGATACAAAGATTCCTTCAGTGGACGATCCATCTTGGTTGTCCTTTGGGTTAAAAAAACACACACATGAATGCTAGGCATTAACTTGGTTAAAGCTTACACTCTTAAACTATGATGGACTCAAGCTTATGTCAAAAGTGGCAATGGGGTGAAAGCCCATCTGTTACCCTAATTTCTGTTTTAATCTAAAATTAATACATGCACATGGTACGATGTTTCAAAACCTATCAAAATGTGTAAGTCCTTGCTACCTCCTACCCAGTGTCCTTTTCCCCTTTATAGCATCTTTCAGCAGTTTCTATACCCTTTCCAAAACATTTTTCATAGATCACCTTTCTTCAACATGTATCTGTTCCTTTTTCATGCATACAAACAGGAGTGTGCTCTCTCAATTCTTGTGCACCTTGCCTCTTTCACGTAACTTCACAAATCTTAGGGACTTTTCTCCAGTCTTCCTTTCTACCTCACTCCCTTAAATGGCTGAACGGTATCCCAGTAATGGGATAGTAAGCAGCTTCCATTTGTCATTCTCAGAGACAATGATGTGTCTCATACCTTCTTCCAACCTGTACAATGAAATATCTTTTGCGGTATTTATCTAGGGCATATCCCTAGCAATGCAACTGGTGGTCCAAGGATATGTAGATTTGACGGGCATTGCCAAATTAAGCACTCGTAGCTCATGAGAGTGTTTTTGCATAGCCTCACCAGCACAAAGTACTATTAAAACTTTTAAGCACCCAACAATTTGATTGTGAAAATAGGTGTTTTATGCGTGCTCTGATTTACATTAGAAAAGCTCACCACCAGCACCCCAATCCTAATAAATTCTCATCTCCGATCTCAAATCCCTTTAGATCTTTCAAAGTCTGGACTGAAACTTTCTGGGAAAAGCGACGGCTCGCTGCTCAAACTCCTTCCTTTATTTAAAATCAAAAAGCTCCAACAAGCTCATAAAAAAAAAACCCTCACAGCTTGTTCATGAACTTCTTTCCAAACAGCACTGGGATGAATTCTCTCCAAGTGTGTGGATTAAATTTCTAGTGATTAACAGATGGATTTATAAGTTAAACGGCCCAAGTATGTGTTGTTTCCAAACAAAAGCATTTGAAAAGTAATTTCAGGATCTTCCACAGAAACTCCAAATTCTGGAGTTGCCATAAGGCCGTAAGATGATCTATTTTAAAAATAATTTCTGTATACAGAAATACATATAAATCCCATTTGTTAAAAAGTAACAATGAAAATATAAAATGTTTCTCTTTACACAGAAAAGAAAAAACCCATATTCTAAAGGAGAAAGGGAGGACTTTAACGTAGTTCAATCGACCGCTTCAAGTGAAAGAGCAATGGATAAGAATAAGCAAATGCACACTCTGTACCTCTTCTCTCTCTCCCTCCATCCTCACCCCTGTCTCTCAAACACACACACACACCCTATAAGGTCATAAGTAGGATTCGAAAGAAATCAAAATCACAACCTAAAATGAGCATTAAGTGTTTTCCCCAACATTTATCCCCCTGTGACAAAGATAGGTCTCCAAACTGACATCTGGATTCTATCAACACTCTTCCAAGAGAGAAGGGTCAGCGAGACTGTGGGTGCTGTGCTAGATCAGCCATCCTCAACAGGCAGCCCTGCCCAGCATCACAGCACCCTGCATGGGGCCACTGCAGACTAACCCTTCACTGTCTGGATTTCTCCCTGCCTTTCTCTCTCACAGCCGCCTCACTAATGCACTAATCCCAGCACATTCATGTGTCTCCCCACGTGCATATCTCAATTTTAAGTACACAGTTGGGCAACTGCTTCTATTTACTGACTACACGCTAGACAGCAGGCAGGTAGGGAGTACCCTGTGTCCACTGTTTCATCCTTCTAATAACTAAAAATGGTAAGTACTATACTATTCTCCATTTCATAGAGGAAAAACCTGAGACAGAGAGGTTAAATAACTTATCAGAGGTCACAGAGCTAAAAAGTAGCACAGGTCAGTTTCAAAACTAAAGGCATTCCCTTACACAAGCTCAAAGTGCAATACTGCCTCCTATGGAGAAAAATCTCAACAAGAAGCATTAATTCGGAAGTTCCACATTCCAGGCTATGGAATATTCCACTGGAGAAACCTGAAGAATCTCAATGGACCACACAGGATTTGATTTGTGGGCAATTGTGGGTTCCCTAAGAGGTGATGTCAATATACCCAATGAAAAGAGATCTGCACTCACTCTGAATTCGTTGCTTTGCATTTCTTGCCGGAAGAAGGAGATGGCAACAGGATTTTGATGTTGGTTTGTTTTGCAGAATACTACTTTGTGTACAAGTAATTTTTCTTAGGACAATCAGTAAGTTCAAGCAAAAGCAGAGGAACAGGCAAAAGCAAACAGCACAATTCAGGTTAAATTAATAAGACAGTGGTAGGAGGTGGAGAAAGAATGGAAAAAAAAAATACAGCAAGGACAAAATCCAAGAAAACCAAAGCAATCCCATCCTGGAAAGCTAGATGTGTCTCTTCAAAGACATTGCTCGATTCTTTGTTTGGCCCCTCTCTGAATACATTTTAAGTCCAAGTTATTTATCAAGGTGAACTAACATGGCTCGGGATTTGTTTTGTTTTGCCAGCTTGAGAAAAGGAACAATCAAAGGGATTGTTTCCATCAGAGGGGTACCTGAAGATGAAGAATACCCGCCAAAGGCCGAAGTGACAGGTTTGACACACCAGACTGGCTGCTGTGTCTGAAGGGATATAAGAATTAATGAATGAATGATGTGACTCTGCGAAGGGCAGTGCATCATGCAAGGAAAAGCCTCGTGTCAGCGCCCCCCGGCCGGGCTTATGTCACAACCCAACCAAGCATCTAACACAAGAATCCCTTGTGAAACGCACACGTCATGGGTACTGCCTTCCACTTCCAGTTACTAACAATGAGTGTGCATTGTTGCTCATCTTGGCTTTTTAGCGTGTTCTCAATGACCTGCCAGATTTCCAGGCAACAGTTCAGAATACATTTAGGGTTCATTATGCTATTTCTGCTAATCAGGACAAGTTTTTTAAAAACACTATTGTAACCACATGCATATGGAATTAAACTTTCCTCCAGGGGACATGCACGCAGTTCTTGAAAAAAGACCACAGGAACTAAGAACACTTATGAATGCTACAAAATTCATTCTGGCTTTCACTTCAATCAGCTTTTTAAAGGAGAAAGAAAAAAAAAAAGCACCTAAAACATGTACTTTGATAAGCACGAGAAAGAACCATATTCCAATGAGGCTGGGAGTGGCCTTTCTTCCCAGAGACGGACAGAAAATAAATACGATCTTCACGGCCTTTCACGTATCAAGTTCTCCAACCGTCCCCAAGACACAGGCATGCCTCTCCATTTCAAGCATTTTGCCAACCGTGGGCTCCTTTTTCCTACATATGCTTTGGTGAGGCAGAGAACAGACCTTCCTGGTTTGGGCTCTTTCTGCTGTGGAAGTTGCTGAAACATCTAACAGTGAAGTGCATCTTAGCTGGTTGAAGTCATTTCTTAAAACTATTAACAGTGAGTAAGGACAGGAGAAATAATATTTACGAGGCCAAACCAAGGACGGCCTCTGTCATTCGCCCTAAGCGGCAGAGCACAACACATTCTAAAACGAGTTGGGGAACACGGACCGCTCGTTTCCTGGGACCAATTACTTAGACATCCGAGCCCCTCCCTCAGCCCTTCCCTTTGCTGGAGAGTGTAGACTCCTGGCAGCAAGGACTCAAGCAGAGCAGCATTGCAACATGCTGCCAAGCTGTTCAGCCAAATGGCTACAGTCAAAAGGAAAAAAGTACCAACGGGACAGAATTCTACACTTTCTTAAGAAAGTCACCGAGACAAGGAGACAAACACAACCGTGTGTGCCCATCCCTGGGGCTCAGCAAAATGTCCCCACCCCTCTTCATTCTCACAGTTTAATCTCGTGGTCTGAAGCGTTCTTCTCTGTATGTATGTTTTATAGGACAGATAATGGGTCAGTCCGTCATTTAATGGCTACATATCACCTGTAAGTTAAGTTGTCATTTCTTAAAATTAACCCTGTGTGTTTTTGAAACTGTGGCTTTGGCCTAAAGCCAAGGGAACTCAACCCTCATTTCTCCTCACGCTAACTCCCCCATCTTCTCCCAGTCTCTTTCTGACCACTTCCTGCCTGCTCCTCTACTCTAGCCATGCTGAACTCTTTGCAGTTTCCCCAAATGCCAACTCCGACCCTATTCTAGGCTTTGCATGGGCTTCCTCAGGCCTGTTCACTTTCCTCTAGCTCAAGTGGTCTTCAAAGATGGGCCTATGCACAGCAGTGCACTGGAACGATCAAAGAACATACAAGAAATTTTATTCACACTCCCATTTTAATTTCATCTTTTAAAATGCTGCTTTTTGCATGAAACTTTTTTAAGTCACGTACCATAGTTCAGCAGTGAAAATATAATTTAGAGCTAACTAAATAAGCTCAATTTTTTACAGTTAAGAGCGCTCAACTAAATACAGTATATCTGGGCCCCAAGGGTGAGCCAGACCTAGGCACACAGTTTAGCCACATACAGATGCCTGGTATCTCCTTATCCTTCAGGATTCAGCTTAACATCTTCTCCGCTCTTTCTTGATCACCCTGGCCAGCGACACCCCTTGCTGCTTGGTCTCTACCACCTGCCGTGCTCCCATTTTTTTTCCTGCATCACATGTCCCCCAATCTGTAACTGTTATTATTTACCTGTTTCTTGCTTGATGTCCCCACCAGGACACAAACTCCATGACCACAGGGACCCAGTCTCCCTGGCCTCCACAGCATCTCCCAGCTCCTACCAAACAGCCCCTGTTCACGATTTTCTTTTCCTTCCCTTTGACGATTTTCCTTTTACACTAATAGATGAGGAAATGGCGAGCAGAAGAAACGAGCAACAGACGATGCACATTCAGATAACCCCACGTGAAAGGGGAGATCCTGCAACGCGCCCTTTGCCATGTCTGGTCCCCAGAGCCGTTTCAGCGGCCATTTTCCTCCCAGTTAAACCTACTGGTCTGAATTTGACCTCCTCTTTCTGGAGGGGGAGCTAATGATGAACGGGGTGAGCTGCAGTGGGAGGAAAAGCAAAGGGACGCAATCGTCTACAAATGAGGAACTGTCCCTAACTAATCAAGAGCTGACAGAGCAGAGCTCCAGAGCAGACTTGCAGGCACAGAGTCCCCGCTCCAGCTGGGTTACTCTGTTCCAACTGGCCGCATCTCACACAACGTTCTTCACTCAACTGCTACCCAACCAGACATGCCCCCTCCAAACCTAAACGGTTTAGATAAGCTGTTGTATTACTAGGACGATGCTATTTTAGGAGACCACAACTAAATAAAAACTCCTGAGGGTGAAGATGTTAGATAAACAATGAACTCCCTAATTAAAGAGAGCAGAATGAGGTGAGCGAGGTTTCTACTTCTCACTCCCCAAACCTTGACCCGTCTTCCTCCTACAGCAGGGAAAGGAAAAGTTTTAGTAATTAACATACCACACAAGGCCGGCCACCAATAATATTGAATCCCAGGGAGCCAGAGTCTCGATGTAGGACAAGAGTCAGACTTTTGGTTTCTTCTCCCTGTAGGGAACAGAGGAGTTCAAAATTTTATTTACAAACAGGGAATAAATGGTAGCAATTTCCTTTCTATCTAAGCAGACTCACGGGCTCTTAGCTCATCATTAAAACCCCACGTCTCTTGGGTAGTTTAAGCAAGGCAACTTTTAGGGCCCAAGCTGAAACCGTGTCCTGTGTTGAGGAGGTTACGAACGTTTCTAGATCCCAACCCTGCAGTGCCCGCATAAGAATGTCTGGCGATGTCCAGACATGCCTAATGAACATTATCTATCAATGACTCCTTGGTCTGCACACCCATCTTTCCTTTGACTGGCCCATCGCACGCCAACTGTCTAGACAGCTACTTTCTGTTTCTCAACCATCCTCAACAGCGCCATTCTTGTTTTGTCATGAGAGGTTCAAGGAGCAATGCTCTCGGAAGTCTGAGCACACGTATGGCCTGTCAATAGTCATCTGTGTTTGAGAGACTTGGGGGAAAAGCAGTCTGTGCAAAGTCAGACGCGAACGTGGAGGGGAAAGAGAAAAATCCTGTATCTTACTGCAAAGCAAGGGGGAGGGGGGCAATTTCACAAAGTAATTACTGTCCAGTCCACAGGAGATGCCGAGACGTTTAACAGAAAACACTCTGTTCAAAGGAGGGCTGGTCAATGTGAACCCCTTTAAATCAAACAAGCAGAAGTCACCCAGGCGGGTCTCACAGGCAATGGTGAACAGTCAGAAGGGACAGAGATTCCATGGCACCTCAGTGAACACTCTCAAGTAACAGACAGATGAATAAAAATAGGTTTAACCTTACGTGCACACTGTCATTAAATAGGCATTGACATCAACATTAACCTCATTGAGACACCGCTGAAATGTTTCCACTTATTTGAATGATACACAAAACTTTACACGTAGGGACTGCAGAGACGTGCAAACGCTTCACTCACGTTTTCTGTTTAAACATGGTATTAAACACTACATTTTTTAAGATATGACTACTTCGTTAGAAGCTTAAAAAAAAACAAACAAACCCGTAACAGCTTATGACAAAATAGATTTTGTTCTGATATTTACCACTTCCTGATCAAACCTTTGCCTTCTCCTTTTTCTGTGGAAATAAATGACAACATTTGAATGGCATGAAGGCCAAGCATCTGACCCAGCTACACTGGCAAGGGAAACCACTCTTTCTGACGGGCAGTCAATGGCTTTTCTGAAGCACTGCTCCATTTACAGCTAGAGTTGTCAACAAAGAACTGTGGTTCTGTATTTGGGCAGCAGAAATGTGCCCAACACTGGGGTGCCTGGGTGGCTCAGTCAGTTAAGCGACTTCAGCTCAGGTCATGATCTCACGGTTTGTGACTTTGAGCCCCGCATCAGGCTCTGTGCTGACAGCTCAGAGCCTGGAGCCTGCTTCGGATTCTGTGTCTCACCCTCTCTGACCCTCCCCTGCTCACTTTCTGTGTCTGTCTCTCAGTAATAAATAAATGTAAAAAAAAAATTTTTTTTAATGTGCCCAACAGAACCAAATATATATATATGTGTGTGTGTGTATATATATATATATATATACATACACACACATATATATATATATATGTGTGTGTGTGCATGTGTGTTTCTGTCTGTGTGTTTAAAGCTTTTGTTTTTTTTTGGAATGTTTATTTATTTTTGAGAGAGAGAGAGAGAGAGAGAGAGACACACAAAGCATGAGCGGGGGAGGGGCAGAGAGAGAGGAAGACACAGAATCCGAAGCAGGCTCCAGGCTCCGAGCTGTCAGCACAGAGCCCGACACGGGGTTCGAACTCCCGAGCCGTGAGATCATGACGTGAGCCGAAGTTGGATGCTCAACTGACTGAGCCACCCAGGCACCCCGTTTAAAGCTCTTAGTAACCACAACTGTTTCTCCTGCCTAGTGTACAGAATTTAAAATATTAGAATTTTTCAAAATTTTAAAACTGTTACATAAGCCTAAGCATCAATTATTAAAATCCTGTAAAAACAAAAATGACAATTTTTCATTAGAAAAAGACAGTCTTTAGGGGCACCTGGGTGGCTCAGTCAGTGAAGCACCCGACTTCAGCTCGGGTCATAATCTCAGGGTTCATGAGTTCAAGCCCCATGTTGGGCTCTGTGCTGACAGCTCAGAGCCTGGAGCCTGCTTCCAATTCTGTCTCTCTGTCTCTGTCCCTCCCCCACTTTCACTCTGTCTCAGTCTCTCTCTCTCTCTTTCTCTCTCAAAATTAAATAATAAAAAAAAGAAGAAAAAGACAGTTTTTAATGAAAGAACTAGGTGTCCTCTGAGAACACAATAAAATATTCACTTTCACCTGCTCGCTTACTTGATATGTAAAACAGAGTGTTTTAATGTAAAAGGCAAACAACTCTCTTATCAAGCTGCTGTACCTTAGCAAAAACAGAAAAGCCTCTATAATAACAAACTACGAATTTTGCAAAAAAAAAAAAAAAAGATCTCCAATCCCTGGTACCACCATCCAGAGTATCCGTCTGTCAGTGGTACTGATACAATTAAATTTGATCTACACAAGTTACCGGCCAAGAACGTCACTGTTCTAACAGAATAAACATTCGGGATCAACCAGATAGTTCTGAAATGTAAACGTGAGGATTCGCAAACTGAAATAGTTTATATCTCTCTGCCTTGGAAAAGCAAAATCCTGGTAAGTCCGCGTCTCACTTTGCTATCTTAGAGGGGTGAAAAAGTTAGAAATACATTGGAATTTGACTGAGTTATCACACATATCTTGCATTTCTGGCTTTCCTAACTAATGATAGAAACTGCACGGTTACACAGTAATCCGAGGCAGATGGCTCTAGTCTGGCAATCTCAAATGATGTACGGAAGAGAACGCACAACGGAATTTTTTAAAAGACTAGTTTCAAACCCACTGTGTGATAACCCTTGCTCTAAAAATTATAGAAAAACAAGGAATTCTTATTACAGGGCATTCACATTTACTGGCTGCTTACCATGTCCCAGAAATTATATTAAACATTTATTTAAATGCTTTATTTTCTTTAATAAATCCAACCCATCTCCTCCACTGGCACTCTTACCACCCTCATGATATAGGTGGGAAGAGCTAGTAAGAGGTCTAGCTGGGTTTTAGACCCAGGCTCTCTGATTCTAGACGCCAGTTACTCTTCTACACTACTCCCTTTTCATGTTGAATGCAGAAAAGAAGGCCATGTGGGCTGGTAACCTCTTAGGTCTCTCTCAAGATGGTTCAATGTTTGGCGTTCCATAAAGGAACTCATCATAGGAGCTCTCACCCGGGAAACCAACATCAACACAAAACTCCCAACTGTGCACTGAACTAATTATCTCCAGAAGACCCAATCTGAGATGCCCAGACACCTAAGTCTATACCTAGACTCCCAGATCTCTCTCCAGGGACAAGCCAGACAATGCCTCAGACACAGCATTCCTCAGCCAAACAGCGATTTGCAAAGAACATTTTGGAACAATCAGTTTGACCATCTAAACTTCCCTGCCAGATGCAATCACTGGAGAGAAAGAAGGGGTATTCTCATTTCTACAAGCACCTTGATGTAGTCTGCTGTCCAGGAAGGTAAGAACTGGCTTCAAGTGCCATTGCCTATTTTAGGACTGATTTGTAATAGTGAGCCAACGCAGGCAAGACTCACCACACGATGCCGGGAGCAACAAAAGAAGAGAAAAGCTGCATCTGGGCTGAATTTCTTTCATTTCTCCATCTAACTTCCAGAGGTCTCTTCTCCTCTGACACCACGAACTTGACTCTGGTTTTCCCTTTCCATTCCTCTCCCCACAAAGCAATCTCAACTACTCTACTTTTTAATTCTTCACAAAGAAACATTAATCGAGAATTTAAACACTGGGCTTCACACAACGTATTTAACACGTTAACGTTAATTCCTGCTTATATCATTTAACCTGGTACTGAGCTGAAAATGCTTCAGGATGGAGGGCATTTAAATGCTTCTGGCTCGGGGCGCCTGGGTGGCTCAGTCGGTTAGGCGGCCGACTTCGGCTCAGGTCACGATCTCGCGGTCCGTGAGTTCGGGCCCCGCGTCGGGCTCTGTGCTGACAGCTCAGAGCCTGGAGCCTGTTTCAGATTCTGTGTCTCCCTCTCTCTCTGCCCCTCCCCTGTTCATGCTCTGTCTCTCTCTGTCTCAAAAATGAATAAACGTTAAAAAAAAAAAATAAATAAAACCCCACTAATAATAAAGAGCTTTAACTTTAAAAAAAAAAAATGCTTCTGGCTCAATTATGCTCTATGTAATTAAAGAGACATATATAAATGGGACAAGGGCAAAGGCTCCTGTCAATGCCGCTTTGCTGACTTTTCACGGAAATGTTAACGACGGGTTCTTTCGTCTAAAGAAAAATTTAACCGATATTAATCTGTATGGGGAGTTTATCATAACCCATGCTTTGAAATGTTCTCAATGGCCTAATGAAGTAATACAAACAAGGGGAAGAGCTCTATTTCACATAAACACCTGACTAAAGGATCAGCTTTGTGAAGCAGGCACTGTATCCACAGTCTAACCTGAGAAACTGAGGCTTCAAGAAATTCAGACACTTGCTTAAGATCACACAGCTGCAAAGAGGGAGAGCCAGGAATCAAGATCCATGGGACTCCAACATCCGTGTTCTTTGTACTCCGTGGGTAAATTCTGGCACTGTATCTTAAATCCTTTTGCCTCACAAGAGTGAACCTCCACATTAAAATGTCATGAAGGATTAGACATCTAATTAGTTTTGTAATCAGAGTTTTAAGCAAGGTTTCTTTGGACTATGTAATAACAGTGGCAAAGATTAGAGTGTCTATTATACCGTGAAGGGTATCATAAGAGTATTATGCCCCTGACAGGAACGGGGTGATGGTTAAGATCTCGGACTGCACAGTCAGAACCTGAGGTGAGTTTCCTCATACCCAGAATGGGCATAATAATGGTTTCTTCTCACATCACGGGGTTATTATAAAGCATGAATGAGATAGACAACTGCCGACCAGTGCCTCAGTACAGTGCCCGGCCAACAGACTTGCTCACAAGACGAACAGGGCACAGTGTGTGGTGAACGCTATGACACTGAGCACTGAGGGCCCTGGTTCTCTTTAGCCACATAAATTACTCTGCCACAAAGTCCAAGCAAATCCCAAATTAACTCAGTCCATCTAAGGCAAGTTTGGGAGAGCCTCAAGTTAAGCAAAATACGATAGTTATGTATTCATCATACCATCTGGCCGTACGATGGGAATTCTTCCACGTATGTGTCTCTGTTTTCCCCCCAAAGTCTGGAGACAGAGTGGCACGTTCTAGGAGGGCTGGTTAAGTGCCAACAGATAGTCAGTATTTTAGAGATGGTAGCAGGATGACAAGTAAACACAATAGGAGCAGCTGGGGTTGAACCTTCAGTGCAGCGAGCTAGGACAGGCAAGTGATACTGTCCCGGTGGGATACGGGGACAAGGAGGGGAAGTCAGACACATGACGTACCCAGGCCTTGAGGGAGGTGGCCATGAGAGAACAGGGAAACAGGTGTTGGCTCACAATGGGACAGGAGAAACAGTAAGTCCAAGAACGTGTGGACTTGGATAGGGATAGCAAACCTAGAAGATGCTGGGGAGATGGAAAGTGAGGGGTAACTGGCGACCACTGAGGCATGTGGACTGCTCCACATTCTACCAGATCAGTGGGTCCTGATGGGCTGGGAAGAAAAGGTGAAAAACAGGAAAATCAGCAACAAAAATGTTGGTGACATGGCATCTCCTTGGCTGCTTTCCCTAGAACTGCCCCTATCCTATTCCTCTTCTCTGGTGGCCTGTGTCTCTTTCCTTCAGGAGCCAGGACCCGGGAGACAGGCATGTCTCACCAACAGCCTGGGCAGCAGATGGAAAACGACGCCTCCAGTCGTTCTCTGGACCCCAGATACAGCACGGGCTCCTTGGGGTGGGGGGGGGGGGGATGCTGGAAGCTCTCACAGATCCTCAGCTCCCCAGCCTCCACCCAAGAACACAGCTCACTGCTGGGTCCCTAGGGCAGGGGAGGACCTCTTGGGGAGGTGCTTAGGTCTTTAGAATTAAGAAAGAACAGAGATATATTAGCCTTGGAGAAGGAGATGTGGGCACCAAGCCCTAAATAAATGGCACGAAAAGTCCACATAACTTACACCATTAAGTCACAGCAGAAATGGAAACTCAATGTTCATGAACACCATAGTTGATTTCTCTGAAAATAAGCTTTGCTATCATATTCGAACAAGTAAATACTGGATCAATGTTTAAATTGTCCAAAACACAATCTGCTCAAATTTCAACTCAAGGTCTAAGTGGACAACAATATGGGAGGAAAAGTCTACGGTGGAAAAGGCAAAAATCAAATTTACTTTGTCAAAGTCACCTTACATGGTGGCGGGGGGGGGGGGGGGGGGGGGGGGGAGGAGTCTTTGTTTTTTAAGTGTCCAAGGACATGAAGTGTCTCCTACAGGAAAAGTCCCTTTTCCTTAGTATTACTCTGTCACCACCCTCCTCCAAACAATCTGGCCTCAGAAGCTTGGATGTGTGCCATCTCCTAATCCATGCGGTGGCCTCCAGAGCCCATCCATGCCACTGTCAACGTGGATTGTTTCTAAACACTCCTTTCCGCCCAGTGACGGGTGTTCCCCAATCATTGGTGTTGTGGGACTCACAGCCGAGAACTGGCTGGACTGGAAAGCTGCCCAGCGGGTTCTGAGAACTGTAATTGACTGACCGCCAGTCTATGTATCTGGGGTGACAGGACACCTCTCAGCCTCAGATTATGCAAAGCTTTCAGAGAGTCCCACAGCTGGGAAACAGCTCTGTCTGTGCACTAGTGACAAGAAAGCACAAAAATGTACAGCGGTGGGGGCTGGGAGACCAGGAGGCAGAGCTGGCTGCCAGAAATTCCCTACTGAAGAGATGAGGGTATCTTCACTTCCTTACACCAAAATGTGTTTGTCCTCTTTGTCATTCAAACTATGTTTCTAATGGCTGGCTGGGGTCAATCTCCTCCCTGTAACTCAACCTCCAGTTCTAAAGAAGGGATATTCTTGGGGGAAGAACAGGGGAGGACTGTTCAAGCCTCAAACTGAAGGCAGTCATGAGGTTGATGCAAACGAACTGAAAATGGATGAGAGGCGCCCGGGTGGCTTAGTCAGTTAAGACCCACTCAGGTCACAATCTTGCGGTTCGTGGGTCAGGCCCCATCGGGCTCTTTGCTGACAGCTCAGAGCCTAGAGGCTGCTTCGGATTCTGCGTCTCCCTCTCTCTCTCTGCCCCTCCCCTGCTCATGCTCGGACTCTATCTCAAAAATAAACATTGAAAAAGAAATGTATGAGACAGTCAATGGAAGTATCAGTGGTGTGCATCTGTCACCAAAATAGAAGAAAGCAAAGATGAGAAAGGCAAAGAGGATGGAAAAACAGGTGGAAAGAAATACAAAAAGAGCTTCTCTGAAGTCATACTATCTACAGAATAGTATACATAAACCCATCCATAGGCCAAACAAGTTATTTTTGAAAAACAGTATAGAGAAACAGTCCCGAGGTTCCAAGGTACATATGTAGTGTCTACTGTGCAGTTTTATTTAAATAACGTAAGAAATCCCTAAAAATTTACTTCTTTATTCCCATGAGTTTGATTTCAAGTCTGCACCTTTAACTTTTATCAACTCCTGTCTCTCCTGGTGAACATCTACAAGCAAGCCTTCACCGGAAAACTAACAAACAAGAACAAACTTCATTTAAGGAGCTACCAAATTGTCACATTTCCATAGGGTAAGCAAGCAAAAGTTCCACAGCTGGAACCCGGTTAAGTTCTCCCTTATAGGAAGGCAGGGGCTCTGCCCAGCCAAACTCTCCTGAGCCTTGTTACTTTCAGTTAGACAGACACAAACACACCTAACAACCCCCTAAGCCTCATTTTATTCATGAGCTTTAACCACCTCCTTTACATGTTAGCCCAGAGGCTACCCTGACACAGCGAAACTGACCTGGCATGTTTCTCTTCTACCCAGTGGCCACCAGGGGAAAAGAGTCAGATAGGAACCCAGAGAACTAGTCACTCAGGGCAGCATGACTCTCACAATGAAACTGTGACCCTGTGAGCAAAAACCCCTGCCCATCTTCTCCATTACACCACTTCAAATTTCTCATGTTTCTTCAGCAATTCCTTTTAAAAAGATCTAAAAAACCTACAGGTGCCAGGCGCTCAACAGATGTTCAATCAATGCTCGTTAAGGCTTACTGTGCACCTAACACCAATCACCTGGTTTAATCCTAAAGCCAACTCTATCAGCCCAAATAGTATCCCATTTTAGAGATAAGACAAATAAGGCTTACAGGAGGTTACAAGATCCTCCCAGAGGCCCTTAACAATGAGCCAGAGGAAACATGTGAATCCTATTTTCACCAACTCCAGGACTACATACGGCAGAGACACAGACACCTGAAAACAGCGCCTAGAAAAATTCTAAGGGTGACCTCTCTGCCCAGGACTCATTGCTGCTTAACCGCTGCCCAAAGAATAGTTCATCCCTCCCCGTTCCAGGCGACACTGCTGCAGGACCCACTCACACACAGGCTGCACGGGGTCTCTGTCCCCTAAGCTCCCCACGAATGTATATATGGAACGGGTGAGAAAGGTGGATGCCTGTGTCCATCTGTTAGTTATTTTCTTTACAAGACTAATCATTATGTTATACCACTTCCCTTTTTTATTGGAACAGGCTTATTAGAACACCATTAGTTCAGGGGGGGCAGAAGCTAAGCCATGGCAAAAGAGCTTGAGTAAACAAAGAGTAGGAAGACTTGTGTCGTGTTTTCAAAGACTCAAGTGGGTGTCTGACCCCATGGGTTAAAGCTGCTCAGGTTGACCTCTGTATCCAGTGGTGCCTATCATGGTGCCTGGCACAATGTGTCTAAGAATGTGTGGAGCTAAACAGCAAGAATACACTCGGAAAATATTCTATTTACTTTCTACCATCAACCACTCTGTAAATTATTAACATGAAAATTAGAGAAATGAGCCACTATTCCATCCAGGATTCCATTTCTTTCTTTTTTGTTTTACTGGATTCTCTTTTCATAGGATCTGTTTTATGTTCTGTGTGTTCTACACCAGACCTATAAAAATGGGAGTCACGGCATGGGAAGAACACACTTCATCAACATGGACTGGAAGCCATCAAACCAACTAGAGAGAGCCAAAGGAAGACGATGGGAGAAGATGTTTAATCTTCCAGGCCTCGGTTTCTCCGCCTGTAATATGGAAGGTAATGGTTTGTTGTATCTACCTCACGGGGTCTGAGGATAAAATAAACACCTCCAATTAACATAGTGCCTGCATATATAAATAATAGCCCTCTAGAAACATGTATGAGACCTCACAGGAAACAGTGCCTCGGAAGAAAATGCTTTTCTTATTGTGGCCATAGTGTATGAGCCTGGAGTCAGACACTGGGCTCAAATCCCAGTTTTATACTTGGAATCTCTGTAACTTCTGGACTTTACCTAACTTTTATCTAACGTGTTTTAGAGAAAAAAAAAAGAGAGATCTACCTAATGAAAAAGATGGAGGAGCTCATATACATACGTACATAAAGCACCCTAAGTGTATGGCACCCAACGTAATTCAATGAATACTTCTTTTCCTTTCAAGCTCCTGGTTCTATACTCTAATGCATAACAGCCTTATAGATTCTTAATTTTTTTTTTTTTTTTTTTACATTTTATTTTTGATAGAGACAGAGCACAAGTGGGGGAGGGGCAGAGAGACAGAGACACAGAATCTGAAGCAGGCTCCAGGGTCTGAGCTGTCAGCACAGAGCCCGACGCGGGGCTCAAACCCACAAACCTCGGGATCATGACTTGAGCCGAAGTTGAACCCTTAGCCAACGAGCCACCCAGGCGCCCCACGGCCTTATAGATTCTCATGCGTCAAATATTTTTACAAACAGGCAAGCATTATTTCCAAATGCAGAAGGAACCACTTATGAATAAATATCATCAGAATTCCCAATTCAAAAAGTTCAGTTCTAATTATTCAATTAAGAGTAGCTAAGGGGCGCCTGGGTGGCACAGTCGGTTAAGCGTCCGACTTCAGCCAGGTCACGATCTCGCGGTCCGTGAGTTCGAGCCCCGCGTCGGGCTCTGGGCTGATGGCTCGGAGCCTGGAGCCTGTTTCCGATTCTGTGTCTCCCTCTCTCTCTGACCCTCCCCCATTCATGCTCTGTCTCTCTCTGTCCCAAAAATAAATAAAAAACGTTGAAAAAAAAAATTAAAAAAAAAAAAAAAAAAAGAGTAGCTAACATAATGTAAACCAAATCTTAATTCTGTGTATCAAACATTTAAATTAAATGGATTGACAGCCCACAATTCCTTTAGCTCAACTGAGCTGTTTTGTTAGATGCACTAGGAAATGGTTATTCGCTGAAGCTTTTCCAGAAACAGAAAATACACTGGAAGGTGAACACTGTGATAGATACATTTCAAAGTGTTTGCACATCTGGAAAGCCTTTTGATACAATTGTCTATTAGATTCACTTACCTCCAGGAGTTCTGAAATGGACAAAATCGTTTCTGGGATTTGGTGCTTGATACAATTTGATCTGGGTGGATCCAGCAGAACAAAAAGAATGCCTCCCAAAAACCTGGGAACAATTTTGTTAACTTGGGGGTCACGGAAAAACTCATTCTTTTTCAATACAAGCTCACTGTTGGTTTTCAGAAAACTGAAAAGTTGTGATGGCTGACAAGACAGCCTCTCCAATCTTGAATTCACCCACAAAACCCACACATATTGAAAGCTTACAGCGCACTTGGCAATCTTGTGTCCAGGGCACAGCCCTGAAGAAGAGGGACGTGCTTCCTCCTGGGGAGACACAATAAACAGCCCTTCCAATTATTTAGTTACAGCTTTGATAAACACCATGCAGGAGGAGGACCAAAGTGAACATCTCAGGGCACCAGACCTCATCTACGAGGTGAGAGAGGGCTTCGTGGATGTAGGAGTGCTTGAGCTGGGATGGGAAGGATAGAAAGGTTATCTAGTGATGAACAAACCTTAAGAGCTGGCATAAAGGCAGGGGCAGAAGGCGACATTTCAAAATTTGTGGATTATCTAGTGATGAGTATTTGCAAAGACTTGTAAGTAGAGAAAAGATCAAGTGTAAAGGCCCAGGGGCAGAAAGGAGCATAGGGTCATATTCATGGAACTTCCTGAGACTCAAGAAGCTAGGAAGAGAGAAGCAACAGGGTAAGAATGCAAGCAGACAGACAGGTGGTGGCTGGCAGGATCCAGAGCACCATGGACCTTACAGCCACGCAAGTGAAACTAGAAAACAAATGAAGGGTTTCAGAAGGCTTCAGATTGACATTTCTGTTCTTCTTTGTAAGTCTGAGAGAGAAAAAGAGGGCGCATATGCACAAGCAGAGGAGGGGCAGGCAGAGAGGGAGAGAGAATCCCTGGCAGGCTCCTTGATTGTCAACACAGGGCCTGACACGGGGCTCAAGCTCACAAACTGTGAGATCATGACCTCAGCTGAAATCAAGAGTCGGACACTTAACCAACTAAGTCACCCAGGCCCCCCTCAACCTGACATTTCTAAGAGATTATTCCCGGTGGTAGGTAATTGCATGAGAGCAAGAAAATATGTAGTGGGAGCAGTTGTGGTATAGGCAAGAGGTGGTGGTGGCTGAGATCAAGACTGATTTTGTTTCCGAGGTGACATCTGGCAATGTCTGGAGACACCTGTGATCACCCCAACCTGAGCAGTGCCACGGGCATCCAGCAGATAGAGCCAGGGATGCCGTTAAAGATCCTATAAAACAAGGAACACTGTCCCCGCCCCCCCCCAACACACATACAATGCAGGATTATCTAGCCCAAAATGTTAATAGCTGGAGTTGGAAAACCGATGGTTTGAACCAGGGATATCACTGGATGGGGAGACAGAGCAGTAAATAGATTCCAAAAGTATTTTGGAGGGGCACCTCGATGGCTCAGTGGGTTAAGCGTCCGACTTCGGCTCAGGTCACGATCTCACGGTTCGTGAGTTCCAGCCCCGCAATAGGCTCTGTATTGACAGCTCAGAGCCTGGAGCCTGTTTCGGATTCTGTGTCTCCCTCTCTCTCTGCCCCTCCTCCACTTGCACTCTGCCCCTCTCAAAAATAAACATTTAAAAAAATTTTTAAAAGGGTTTTGGACGGAAAATCACTAAGACTTAATGACGGACTGGATACAGAAATAAAAGTGCAAAGGTACCAAGGAGGAGTCCAGTAATTTTCAAGAAAATTTATGCTCAGAACTTTCCCTTGCTTGGAAAGCCAGAGAAGTCTATGAAATGCTTCTTCTCTTAGAATCAGGTAGGTCAGTCAGGGTGGAAAAACTGAGGCTGGCAGCAAAACTCTTGAACTTATTCAACCAAACCGTCATCACCAAGTCTGCTGCGGCCCAGAAGCAGCTTCTTATTGGTTAAAGATGCCTGGTCAGACCGTAGTTAACCACTGTGTAACTGCTGGGTAGGCCTGGGTTTTAGAACTTTACCCCGGTCTTTTGTAAAAGGAGACTAATACGTGTTCATCTACGTCTGTACTTGAACCCTAACTCTTCATCCAGAAGAGTAGCTAACCCAGCCTGACAAGCAGAGCAGCATCACCTGGGAGCTTGTGAGAACTACAGACTCTGAGGCCCCAAGCCAGCCCTAATGGATCAGTATCTTGAGGAGGTAAGACGCGGCAAAGTGTTTTAACAAGCTATCTGGGTGATTTCCGATCACAGGGATGTTTGAGAAGCAAGCCCTAGTACCCATTTTAGAGCAGGAGAAACAACATCTATGTAGGTCCAGCACAGACAAATCCTCAACACTCAGGGAGCGTCCAAAACCCAAAGGTTAAGGTCATTTTTAAAATGCCAGATCATTTTATGGAACAAGGTTTAGGTCTTGAAGGGCTGGTAGGGAAAATCTAAGTGTTTCTTATCTACTTCAGCTTGGGACAGATAAACATTACGACTTATTAAAAAAAAAAAAAAATCAAGTGTTGTGCATCAGAGTTTCCAAGCAATATAAATCCTTCTGCCTTTTGGAAGAGAATAAACAGTACCCAGCAGGAACAGAGAGTCGACCCAATGAAATAAACAAGTTCTTAAACAGCTCGCAGTGGGAGAGGTTTTTCTGGCTGATGCAGGGCCAGCAAAAGCTTTTCAGAGAGGGCCACTGAGGGTTAACTTTGGGGCAAGAGGAGCAAGCTTCCCTGAGGCCTCAGTTGAGGCCAGCCAGGGTCTGAAGCCAGAGAGAGGAACTTATGCAAACTGCAGGCCAGGCCATTCTTGGCTGTCCTTGAGGCTAGCGCTGGGGTGCATAGGAGTCCCAGGGCAGGCTCCAACTCCAGACCCGAACTTTCTCTGTGAGCTCAAAAAGCAACAACATCTTGTCCCTAAGCTTAATACCCTTGATTATCCTATTGGCTCACCCAGCACAGCTCCAAACACAACCACAGTTCAGATTCAAGTATCCTATTTTTGATTCCGAGAGAAGGTTTAACCAAACACTCCAGAAAGAAAACAGAAAGGCAAGAAGAAATAATAAACTAGCTTAACAATGAATGATGTATCAACTCTGGGGTAGTGAATGGCTTATTTATAAATAAGCATCACTTAAAACTACGCAGGAAGTTCGCATGACAGCATAAACAAGAGAAACTCAGGAACTCTTCTGCTGCAAACCCGATGCCTGCTAGAGGACCAAGTCTTGCCCTCTGTTTTGGTGAGCAGGCTCACACCAGTCTTTTGTATGCCTGTGCGGTCCTGGGTGAGCCTCTCAGTTGTAAATATTTGCCCTTCGCCCAGAGCTGGCCAGCTGCTCAGACTGCGGCTGACAGGCCAGGGGGCCAGGATGGGGAGGGGAGGAGCGGGGAGAGGGAAAACTTGCAGGCCTGGTGTGTGCATAAAGAGGGGGTTGGGAGAGGGCAGAGAGAGGCGAAGCAGATGCAGGCCCCTGGGGCAAATATGTTCTCCCGCAGCCATATGGAACAGGCAACCACACAGTGGCACCACGCCCCTCCCCGTTTGCATAAAACGTGGCCTGTACAATCAGGAAAACCCTGGTTCTCAACAGGCGATTTTGCACGCGTCCAAACACACACCCCACCCCCAGAGAACACCTGATAATATTTGGAGACATTTTTAGTTGTCATGTCTTGGAGGCAAGAGTGCTACTGGTATCTAGTGGGTAGAGGCCAGGGAAGCTGCTAAACATTTTACAATGCAGAGGACGGCCGCCTCCAATAAAGAATGATGGGACTCAGTATGTCAATACATCCCAACGCTGATAACTCCGATGCAGAACCCGAATCCTCACTCTGTTCCCGGAGTCACAGAATGACTCTGGACAAGTTCTATGACCTCTCTGAACCTGCTTCCTCCACCTGAAAGGATTAAGTAGATAATGCCTGTAAAGTGCTTCCCACAGTTGCTACAACATAATAAACACTCAAAAAATGGGCCTTGGGTTTACACTGAGAGGCAACACAATAGTGTTTATGACCCTGGGCTGGAAAGACAGGCACATGAGCGTTCAGAAGGCAACTCTGGCACTAAAAGCTATGACCCAGGTACATGACTGCCCCTCACAGGGGCTCAGTCTCTTCATCTACAAAATGGGAAGCATCCCAGCTGCCTCACTTGATTAAAAAGGAAACACCTGAGAAGTACTTAGCATAAGGCCTAGAGCAAAGAAAGCCTTCACTCAGGGTGACCATTGTAATTACACCAACTATCAGCTCAAGGGGATGGCCCCAGGGGGATGTTAACACTTTGCTGAGCACACACTCTCCACCCAGCACAGGGCCAGGTCTTTGTAACTATTCTTTCCCAGTAGGCTGACAACCACCCATTTTACATTTAGGCAAACTGATGCACCTGGATGTTAAACTTCACAGTCACTCAGTTGGTGAGCAAAACACCCAAGTTCTAAAATAGTTCCAATTTGAAAGAACTTCCTCTCAATTATTACTTTATGATTGGTGGCACTTTCTTTTTTTCTGGAATCCCCGCATGAACGCCACAGACGGGGCCTGGCTGTGTTTTACCCGTGTCACATCTCTAGGGACCAGTTTCTAACTTTAGAGAGGCTACGCAGCTTGCTCAAGGTCAGCCAGCCAGTTGGCAGCACAGCCCATGTCTGAATCCAGCTTTCACTCCAGGGGCCTTTCTTCTGGAATCCTTCTGAACTTATTCAGAACTGTGTGTTTCATTTGCTCTTCCTGAAATTCCTAAGGATGCATGGATACAGTTTACCCTGTGTGTCGATATCGCAATCCTTGGTGCCACAGGTATAGAGAACTAGGTTTTTCAACCTTAAGAAGTTAAGCAACTTCCCCAAGATCACCTAGCTGATCTGAGCAGCAAAACGTCTGACTTTGGAACTGCACTCATTCTTACTCCACGCTGTGGGGTCCTTTTAGTCTTTCCAGACCCCCGGAAGCTGCTGTAGCTACATTTCACCCGGTGTATGTGATCTGCAGGGACCATAGTTTCCAAGCTTAAACTGTTTCAGCGGCCCGCTCTTAGTGATACAGCGAGTAAGCAGTGGAAGGAAGCGGCAGGGATGCTCCTGGGAAGTTCCAGGCATCCCGGTGCCCAAAGGGACCAGGAGGGGCCCTGGGTACCCAGGGGAGCCCGGCAGGGGGTTGGGGCCGGTGGCGGGCGCCTACCTTGCCGCCGGGCGGCGCGGCCACGCAGCGGCTGAGCGAGTCGAGGCGCGCGCTGTACTCCGTGAACTTCTTTTGGTAGCGCAGTGCGGTCATCTGCAGCTCCAGCTGCGCCGCGGCCAGCTGCGCCACCAGCGACTTCTCGCGCTTGCCCGCGCGCAGCGCCTCCTTCTTGAGCGCCTTGTGCAGCGCGCCCAGGCGGGCCTGCAGCGCGCTGTTATGCGCCCGCAGGGCCCTGGCGCAGCAGTGGCCGCCCGCGCGCTGCTCGCCGTGCGTCAGGGGCAGCCCGCAGCCCTCCTGGCAGCGGCCCACCGGCCGCGCGTCGCACGCGTCGCGCATGTGCGCCTCCACGTCGCGCCGCAGCAGCACCTGGCCGCAGCCCGCGTGGCGGCAGCGCGCGGGCGCGAAGTCGCAGCGCTCGAGGTGCTCTGGCAGCTGCTGCAGCTTGACCACCCGGCCGCAGCCTCGCGCCGCGTGCGCGCACTTGATGTCCAGCTTGAGGATGAGGCGCTTGAGCGGCAGGACGTGGTTGAGCTCCTTGGCCGACAGGCGACCGCGGCAGCGCGCCGGGCAGCTGCCCTCCTGCACCACCCAGGGCAACACGCAGCCGGCGCAGAAGACGTGGCCGCACGGCGTGGTCAGCGGGTCCTCCAGGACCTTGTGGCACAGCGCGCACTTCAGGTCCGGGTCCACGTCGCCGTCGAACCGGTCCAGCTCGAAGCCCATGGTGGCGGCCGGGGCCCGGAGTCGCCGCCGGGCGGCCGGCCGCCCCCTCCCTCCCTGCGAGGCAGCCCAGACGCGCCGGCTGCGCCTCCCGCTCGCTCGCTCGCTCTCCCCGGACTGAGCCTAATTGCTCCAGACTTCCTCGGAAAATGCCCGAGGAACAGGACTCCTCCAGCCGTATATGCGCGAGCGCGTGCGCACGTACATCCTGCCTCGGCTGTCTCCGGCCCGCCCCCTGCCACAAGGAGGAGGCAGAGGAGGATGGGGAGACCCCGAGAGAGGACTGGCCTGCCCAGGACGCCAGTCTGAGCCCTTCTCTCCGGCGACTCCTCTCTGCTCTCTTGCAGTTTTTGCTAGAGGGTACCAACACAGGCCAAGAAAAGCTCACTGAGTTTGGAGCGGAGGCTGCTGTTGCCGCCCAGAGACTTCTCCTGGAGCCCCTTCCGGGACAGATCGTGACTTTTAACTCCCCTCCCCCGCCCTCTCTTTTCTTGGCTGATTGCAGAGAACGAAAAATATTTTGGGGTCAGCTATCTCAGCACTTACGGTCTTTATTTATTTCATTCCAGGGAAAGTTACTGAGCCTGCGGAAAGCTCCAGCAACTGCAGTTGCGACCTGAGGTTCTGCGGACCCCAGGATTTGGGCAGGCCAAGGATTCCAGGACCAGAGGGCGAATCTGCAGGGGGGAATGTGCGGGGAAGAGAGCTGCTCACAGGCTGTCGGGATGGGAGAGGGTAGAGTCCTGGCTCCGTCCATTTCACTTAACACCTCTCAAGTGTCCGCGCTTCTAAATCGGTCCCTTTAAAAATCATCAGTACGATGTTGTGAGAGAGTGTTAGCGCCATTTAAAAATTGTTTTACTGCATGACAAGTAACGCTGGTCCTACAAAGTGAAAAATCGCACAAGTATAAATCTGAGAGAAGTTCCCCATAACCCACCCTCACATCCCCAGTCATGTGAACTGTGTTCAGTTTTTTTTTTCCTTTGTTATACACAAATATTACTTTGTTATATTTCCATTTTCCACTTAGGGGACACTCAGGCTGGGAGAAGAAAAAAAAAGTGCTGTCAGATGTCCTACAGCAGTGTTTCTCAAATTTTAATGTGGAGGTGGATTCTGATCCCGATCCGTAGGTCTGGGGCGGGGCCTGAGAATCTCCAAGTTAAAAGAGCTTCCAACAAGAGGCTGACGCTTCCGGTGGCTGTACCTCCACCTGATTGGAAAGTGGCCATCCTTGAACCTGGACTTTTTTCCTTCTACTCAGGGGCAGTTTTTCAAGCGGTGTCGTGACACTTGTAGTTTTCAGCAATACTCCAGTGTGTTGAAGGAATACGTTGAGATTGCAAGTTAGATGATAAAATACATAGCAGCATCCATGGACTTGGTGATTTTCTTTTTCTCCCAAGGTTATAGACATTGATGAGAAACATGCAGTCAGCACCAGTTAGGAAGAAACCAAGGGAAAGAATTCTCATTTGGACTCTGCTGGCAGTTTCTGAATAGTGAAGTGGAAAAGTTGGATCTCTGTGTTTAGTGTGGCTCTGAGGTCTAGAAAGTGGGATTACAACATCCATTTTGTCTAATTGCTTTTACTTCTCTCCTTTATCTGGCTGCTACAGCCCCATGACCTTCACTAGTTAACTGCTTCACCAGAGTGAAAGGATTCCCTTGATGTCCATAGGATTACTTGTTTTGAACTGACCTTTAAAAAGATGTCACTGACTAGGTTTTTCAATGCATCATTGAGGTCACTGGACAGTGTTCTTTAATCAGTGTTGGTGGCATTTGCTGTTTGTGGTAGAGGCTTTCTTTTCATTGCTGTAATCAATTAACGCATTTCTTTGATAGTACATGGGGTGGAATATAATTGGCCTTTGTTCAGAAAAGCATGTGCCAGGAATCCTCCATCAGTATATTTATTAAGCAGCTCACAGGTTCTCAGATAATGAGTAAGAAACACATTCTTTTCAACAAAGGTGTGTGGGCTTGTCAGTTTCACAGGGTGGGCTAGTGTCAACAGGGGGATAATCTTCAAACCAAACTGGTTTTGAGAAACCGGGGGAAGCTCATCATACACCATAAATGGGAAATCAGTGCTTGCTTTGGGTGTAAGCTTCTTTTAGGAGCCACCCACCACCACCTCCCCCTGCAGCCGACTGAGAGGCTGTTGATAAAATGCTACAGCTGAGGCCTGCGAGAAGCTGTGGAGGAGTGTGGATCAGCTTCTTTGGGCAAAAGCAAAGTCTGGCAGAGCCCCTCCTTATTGGTTAATTTTAGTATCAAAAATTTTGGAGGTCGGAATTAAAAAACACCTCCTAGAATGTCAGAGTTGGCGGACCATGCATATTATTTAGGGGCTAAATTTAACAGGGGGGCTGAGAACTAGAAAAGTTTAAAACAAGTACGGTTTAAGGCAAGGTTTCTCAACCTTGGCTCTACTGACAGCCAAGCAATTCTTTGTTGTGGGGCTTGTTCTGTCCATTCAACAACGTTTAGCAGCATCTCTGGTTACTGCCCACTAGACGCCAGTGACAACCCCATCCTCACACACACACACACACACACACCCGCCAGATTTTGCCCATGTGCCCTGGGGGCAAACTTGCCCTGGATTGAGAACTGCTGCTGGTTTAGGGCAACCTTTCATTAATTGCTGAAGTCAGGCAAGCACTAGCAGCCCACAACCCCTGCTAGCTGTAGAATGACCTAGGGAATGCAGCACAGTCAGAGAATGGTGTTAAATTGGAAAGCTGAGACAGCACACTCATAAACGTGAATACAAGCTTAGGAAGGTGAGTGTTGGGTCTGGCAGGCCCTCTGAGAAAACTAGCTAGTTTTTCTGACCTGGATGAGATACCAACTCAACAGTCGCAGAACCAGCTGACTGTTCATAAACATGATTCCTTGGGGACAGGTGGATCGGTCATTTTGCAAACGATCCTTTTTTTTTTTTTTTTAAATATTTAGTTTGGGGAGAGCACAAATTGGGGAGGGGCGGAGAGAGAGGGGGACAGAGGATCCCGAAACAAACTCTGTGCCGACAGGCTGAGCCCCATGTGGGGCTCGAACTCACGAAATGTGAGATCATGACCTGAGCCCATTTCAGACTTGCAACCCCACTGAGCCACCCAGGTGCCCCTGCAAATGATCCTTATGGCCTCCACCATCTTTGCCATCCTGCTTTCCTCTTACAGTCAGGTTTGGCACTTCCTCACCAAAAGTGATCCCAAGCCTAACTGCAATGCTACATTCACTATCACCCTGATTTTGGCTTTTGTCCTCACGGTCTCTTCTATCGGATTGCGCCAGACGATAATGTGTGCCCTGTTGAGAGCTAGTACTCTGTGCGAAGCATTGTGCTCACTACTTGACCTTCATTTTTTCATTAACCCTCACAGCACATCACAAAGTACTTGTGTGTGTTGTTGGCTCCAGTTTACAAGTGAAGAAACTGAGGTTTACAGAGATTCTGTGAGTTATCAAAACAGCAGTCAAGAATATAGACAGAAGGATTCCACAACCCTCACACTTAACCTCTGTGACAACTATGTGGTTTCCTGCATAACTCTTAACTCGGGAGTTACTACCTTACAAATGATGTAGAAAATCACTCCATGCCTTCAACATGACTCACCTGCCTCTTCCCTCCATCAACCCTCAGCTTCCCCTAGGCTTTAGATAATTTGTGTGTTCGGTATTAGAGAAGGCAAAAAAGTCAAGGTTTTTTGCTTTTTTTGGCAGCAGCTTCCCTAGGCTTAACTACTTACATTCTACTAGCTGAAATAGTTCCATACATACAATTTGATTAATAAACCTTTTTTTTTTAAACCAACCAGAAGTACTACCAGAGAGTAGTAAGCTGTAGTAGTCACAGGTGAACAGGTGTGACGCGTCTCAAGCAGATTGCTTGCCTCCTGACATAGCCAATGTCAGCCCTTCTAGGGCCTGGGGCGTTTCATTCGGCCTTGCGCAGGAAGAAGAACAGGTAATTTTTTATCCTAGAGACTTGAAAATTTGGCTAAGTCAAGATGAGCTACCACAGTGGGGGGCATTGGCTAGAGAACAGGGGGAGTTGTGAAAAAGCTTCTTACAAATTTGTGCAAGACTCTGGTGCTGCACAGTGGTGAGCTGTCCTTTCCTGTCCCTTCAGATGGGACTAGCTTGTACAGCACCATGTATATTCCCGTGTATAACATTCATCACACTTGGAATGCCTTAATTTCCCCAATAGTTAATTAATTTGTAGCCTCTGTACGCTAAGAAGGTGCTGTCGTGGCACTGGGGTGACAGGGGTGAACCAGATGGGCAATGGTGCCCAGCTGAGTCCTCGTTCCACGGTGCAGAAAACCAAGTATCAATAAACAAGTGACCGACACCATGATGGTATGTTGGAAGTCCTCTACAGCAGTGCTGATCAAAGCGTGGTCAGAGGCGTGGCATCATCTGGAGACCTGCTGAAACTACAGGATCTCAGGCTTCCTCCTGGATGTACTGAGTTAGAATCTGCATTTTAACAGTGTCCCCAAGTGGTATGTATGCACCTAAAGTTTGAGAAGCACTGCTATAAACACTATGCAACAAGCTGTTGTGCTAGAGAGAAATTAGAGGAGCCCATTCCAAATAGGGAAGTCTGATGAGAGGAGAAATGGGAGTTGTTTGAAGGGTGAGAATGAGCTGGCAATAGTCAGCGGAGAACATTCCAGGCAGAAGCAGCAGAAAGTGCAGAGGTCCAGAGGGAGTCAAGCACTTGGTTTAAGTTAGAGCTTGCCTAGGACCTAAAACAGGGTGAGAAAGGGGAAGGATAGCATTGAGTAAGGGTAGAGAAGTGGGTAGAATCCAAACATCCAGGGCTGGCAGGCCACACAGCAGACTAAAGGGTTTCAAATGACCTGAGAGTGCCGGGTGGCCTGGGTAGGTTTTGGTAGCAGAGGGGCACAGCTTGATCAATGTCCACCTCCCCATCCCCATTCTATTCTAGAGCAGGGCTACCGTATCCATCTTCTTTCCCACATATTTAACACTTAGTAGAGACTTAAAAATGCTGAACAAACTGCTCCCTCTTGCTACTCGATGTAAGTTTCTGCTTCTAAAATCCTAGGCACAGATTGGTGCTACCATACAAGGTATCTGTATCACATTATGAATTAAATAGACTTCTGTGGCCTTTCATCATTTAGAACATCATTCCCATAACAAAATCTATCCTGAATTTTGAACTCCCACAGAAAGAGCTGGATCATTATCTGGTTGTGAACTGAGTGGCTTTTTTTAACAGAAAAGGTCTGTGTGTGTGTGTGTGTGTGACAAATGTGATTCAAAACACTTGTGACATTGTAGACATTTGGAGCTAGAAGGGAGCTTCTCTTTTATCCTACAAATACTGCTCCCCTGTCATGTAGAGAGCATAGAAGACAAGACATATGAAAAAGGGCACAGGATCTAGCTCTTA
Source organism: Panthera leo (assembly GCF_018350215.1). Classification (NCBI taxonomy): domain Eukaryota; kingdom Metazoa; phylum Chordata; class Mammalia; order Carnivora; family Felidae; genus Panthera; species Panthera leo. Next base: position 40,512,059 of record NC_056680.1, read on the forward strand.
CCTTAGTGAGTTCACAGGGCCCCAATGTTGCCAGCTGGATGAACTCACCATTTAGTTTTCATACTAAAACAAATGTATTAGGTATCATATCCAATGCAAACTACACGGTATCAAAAGGGAACATGAAAGCTCAAACAAATTAGATGGCTTTCTTTTAAAAACATTTTTTTATTAATGTTTATTTATATTTGAGGGGGGAGGGGCAAGGGTCGGGGGGGAGACAGAATCCAAAGCAGACTCCAGGCTCTGACCCATCAGCGCAGAGCCTGATGTGGGGCTCAAACTCAAGAGTCATGAGATCATGACCTGAGCCAAAGCCAGATGCTTAACTGACTGAGTCATCCAGGTACCCCTAGATGACTTTCTAAATACATACGATGAAACGTACAGTTGCAGATGCTTGGTTATCCTTACAACCTAGTACTGCAGAGAAAGGATTGGATCAAATGTCAGGAGGTGAGTGTTAACTCTGGTTCATGGAGTGACCTAGGGTTAAAGTCTGTGATTTCATATAAATGTGGATGTGTATGTATATGCAATTCAGTGAGGGTAAGCAAACTCCAAATTCTCTAAGATCTAACACTAAAGAATGTGTTTCTTACTCTTGTCCAGTATAGATATCCAAGTGGTCATTGGGTGCCCTCATTGCTTCCACCTACTGGCTTTCCCCTACTTCAAGGACTCTCCTCAGACCTGCCTCCATTCAGTGGATGGGGAGAAGAGAAGGGAAGGGAAGGTGTCCATGGAAGGTGTGTGTAGGCAGGACTGGGAGTGCTTCCTTCCACCCACAGCCTCCTGGCTGTAATTCAGCCATAGGGCCACAATGACAGCAGGGGATTGTGGGGAGTGTGATCTACCTATGTTCTCAGGTAGGACAAGAATTAGGTTTTGTGTGCATCTAGCCGATCTATGCACGGATGTGTGTGTATGTATACACACACTTATGTGCATAAAAACACAGGTGTATATGCACACATACATTTATAAGTGCAGGAGAAAAAAAGATTAAGTTTAGCTGAGGAAAACAGAACATCAAAATAACCATGAAGTCTGTAAGCAAAAACTCTCTTTGTCCCTGAAGTTAAAAAGTCGGATTTATATCTAGTAGCACAAAGCTGATACCCTGGCTTCCAGGTCATCGAAGACTTAGGATTCTTTAATCTCCCTAGTCTATTGTCAGTAGGGCCTGGCCTCCCTGCTCACTTTGTGGACCAAGATGTCCACTGCAGAGCCAATCGGTCCAAGAGGAAAAGTGAAGGAAAGAGGGAAAGACCAAAAATTACCCCCCTCCTAATTTAGCCTTCTTTAGGACCTTTCTCAGAATCCCGTCCAAGTACTTTCTCTTACATTTCAGCAACAATCCCTACATGCAAAGAAGATTTGTGAAATAAAGTCTTTCATAAGGTGTATGAATACACTGCTTTCCAGTGTATATTGTGAGATATCATTTCCCATCCACTAGGATGGCTAATGTCAAAAAAACGGACAATAACAAGTATAGATGAAGATATGGAGGAATTGGGACTCTCATACACTGCTTGTGGCTTTGTAAAATGGAACAGCCACTCTGGAAAATTTGGCAGTTATGCAGAATGTTACACATTGGGTGACCAGATGACCCAGCAGTTCCATTCCCAGCTATATAACCAAGAGAACTGAAAATATCCACTTGCATGTGAATGTTTATGGCAGCATTATTCATGATAGTCATAAAGTTTAAGCATCCCAAGTATCCATCAACTGATGAATGTGTAAGAAAAACTAATATATAGTGGAATATCAGTCACCATAAAAAGGAACGAAGTGCAGATTCATGCTATAATATGGGTTACATTGAAAACGTTATTCTGAGCGAAAGAAGCCAAACACAAAAGACTACATAACTGTGTGATTCTATTTATATAGAATCTATAGAGACACAAATCAGATTAGTGCTTGTCAGAAGCTGAGAGGAGGAGAAATGGGATGGATATGGGATTTCTTTTTGAGGTGATGAAAATCTTCTAAAATTAATCATACAGATGGTTACATAACTTTGTGAATGTATTAAAAGCCACTGAATTGTATACTTTAAAAGGGTGAATTTTGGGGCCCCTGGGTAGTTCAGTCAGTTAAGTGTCTGGCTCTTGATTTTGGCTGAGGTCATGATTTCACAGTCTGTGAGTTTGAGGTCCACATCGGGCTTTGGGCTGATAGTGCAGAGCCTGCTTGGGATTCTCTCTCTCTCTCTCTCTCGTTCTCTCTCTCTCTCTCTCTCTCTCCCTTTCTCTCTCCTTCTCTCTCTCTGTGCCCCCACTTTGTGCTTTCTCTAAAAATAAATAAATAAACTTAAAAAAACAAAAGGGTGAATTTCACGGTATGTGAAATGTATCTCATATACCGAGTATTCAATAAAGCTGTTATAAAAATAAAAAAATATTAATAGCGTTCAGCTAATAAGGAATGGATATTAGATACACAGGGAGCACTCTGCATGTGTCTATATACATGCATAAGCTTTTTTTTCAAAATTATATTTATGAAAAAATATTTTTTAATGTTTATTTTTGAGAGAGAGACAGACAGACAGAGCATGGGCAGAGAAGGGACAGAGAGAGAGGGAAACACAGAATCCGAAGCAGGCTCCAAGCTCTGAGCTGTCAGCACAGAGCCCAACACAGGCTGGAACTCATGACCTGGGCTGAACTCATGACCCATGAGATCATGACCTGAGCTGAAGTTGAACGCTTAACCAATTGAGACACCCAGCCTCCCCTCAAAATTACATTTATTAAGCTATTATCTATATCTATTAAACTTGTATGTATTAAACTATTTTCTCATCTATGCCAAAAACTGTATTTTAAGAAAATTATTGATTCGAATTGCATTAGAACTTGTTTTACCATCAAGTTTCTGAAAGTCAATTCAAAGTGACTCAGGCATTAAAAAAAAAAAAAAAAAGACAAGGCCACATCAATGAAAAGTCCAGGAGGTAGAAATGGCTTCAGGCATCTGAATCCAGGTGCTAACATGAATGTGTTAAGAATCTGCTCTACTCTCCCCTGGACTGGCTTCCTCCTTAGGCAGGCGCTCCCCACGTGATTAGACAGAAAACCCTTGCAACCCAGGTTTGCATAGCATGAGCTTATCAACCCCCAGCAGAGAACATTCTCTTTCTAGTAGTTCCAATACATTTCTAAGGCATGACTCTTGGGCTGCCTTAGGTCATTTGTCCATTCCTGAACCAGAGAGTGGGGACAAACTCACCCAGACCACAAGAAATGAAGACAGGGGAGGTAGCAGTTCCCCCAAAGGATGCAGGAATGGGCAAAAATACATGCCCACTAGAGTCTTATTACAGAAGCCATCACTCATCTTAGGGTGGAGGGAGAAACACTGTCTGTAAAATATATGCATAACCATTGTCTAGGGATGAATTTCAAAACAGCCAATCAGCTCACCTAACCATTATCAGTTTTACCCTCCCCGACTTGAAGCAATCGCCTGTGAAGGGAAAACACATACACATAATTATGGCTATTCAATAAATTCAAAATGGCTCCATGCAACAATGGACCCTCCTCCTTCAGCTAAATCACATGAAGGTACAGTTTCTAAAGTCGAATTTAAGCTTTTAAAGTTTAAAAGACACCTGTCGTGTATATCAGTGCTGGATCCCTAAGACCTATGACAGTGTTTGGCTCACATTTGGACACTCACAAAATATGTTGACTGTCTATGTAACTTACTCAAATATTTGTTGGTCCAGAAACATTTTGCAGGTTTCTAAATTCTCAGAGACTCTTGATTATTCCTAGCAGAAAAGAAAAGAATGTGATCTGAAGAGCAAATCCTTTGATCACATGGAACCCCCATTAAAAATAAGATGACTCAGTCATCACAGGGGTATCGGAGGGTAAAAATAAATCATAAAAAGGAATATTCATAAATGAAAACCAGAATCCCAACCCTCACTAATAAACATGACATTTTCAATTTGCAAAATCTGTTTTTCCAATATTTAAGTTTCACTTTACAGTGTCTTCTTTAAAACAAGCAAGCTCTTTAACCTCCTTGCAGGTCAGGCCTGTGATCTAGGAACTCATTAATTGTAATTTTTCTCCTGGCACCTTCTCCATCACTCTCATTTACTCTGTAAAATGATGATAATAATAATCTGTGCTCACCTAACATTCGGTAATAATTGCTAATTAACTAATTTTTATATGTAGAAACCTGTGAAGACTTTACACAGGTGCTAAGTTATTATTTTAGGCTTGGTGGGGAGGGGGGAGAAGATCCGACTTTCTGTTTGCAAGTGTGATGGCTCACACTCTAATGCTGTCCACTCCATGAGGATACAGTATTATAAACTGCTTTCATGTATCATCCACTGCTGATTGATTTGACAAACAAAACCTTGCAGTGTGATATCACTTTCTCTTGTCACCTTGGGTCTCAAATAGTCAGAGCTGTGCTCAGCGTGTCATCTATCGGGGCCTTTTTACAGCAAAACATAACCACTTCAACACTGGCATCAACAGAGTCTGAGTTCAAATGATGTCGAGTTACAATTCTCGAACTAGTGATTTCCAGAGTGCCCCTTCCTCATCTAACATAGAACACACAATTGCTTTTCATTTACATACTATTTGATTGTATTAAAATAAAAAAGAGAGTTGCCCATGCCCTCTTTAAAAAGGAGAGAAAGATAGATGCTCATTGTTTAGGGGTTTTTCCCTTGCCTTTCCTTTTTATCATTTTTACAACAAAAGAATAACTTCTTTTCATCTGGGAGGGCTTCAGGCAGAACATTTTTGAGATGTCAGCCAACCGAGAGAAACGTGACATTACCGTTCTTTGAAATCTTGTCTTGAAACTGTGGTTTTGGTACCCAGATCAACCCGGCATTTGGCAATGAAAAAGCTAAAACAAAACATTACTGAAAATAGTCCTACAATGGTATGGTGTTCCTAGGATAATCGTTTGTTATATTTTAACAAACGAAAGTCACTCAAACCTTTCGATCTATTTTCATTGCTGCGCAGGAACGAAACATTTCACAAAGCTGGCCACGAGCTACTTGTTACAGGCGCAAAAAGCAATCATGGAAAAACCTTCAGCAATGGTAACATTTTTCTCTACAGGTAAAATGGAAAATGTGTCCAAACGCGGGCATACTCTCTGTAATTTTGGCAAATAGCACACTCAGTCTTGACAGTATACACAAAGCCTTAGAAGTTGAATCCAAAAAGATGAAAGAACTCGGAGGACAGTGAGTCAGTTTGTCATTGGTGGGAATCTCTGCAGTAACTTATAATTTATCCACGGGTTGTGTAAGCTTAAAGATGAAGATAAAGCCGCACTCAGAGAGCTCGCGGAGGGGTCTTTAAGTTCTGGGAAGTAAGTGAAATTGTGTTTCTAACTTCTGTAATACATGTTTTGATTTTGTTACTTCCAGAGGGCAGTAATTGACTAGCAAAGACAGGGACTACCCAGTTTGTAAACAGAATTGCCAGTGATAGTCCAAGAATTGCACACAACTCCAGGGACAGCAGCCCCCCTTACCTGAGGGGATACGTTCCAAGACCCCCTCTCCCCCTAGGGGATGCCTGAAACCATGGGTAGCTCTAAACCATGGACAGACTGTGGGGTTTTTTCCCTATACGTACATACCTATGATAAAATTAAGTTTATAAATTAGGCACAGAGATTAACGATAACTAATAATAAAATAGAACAATTATAACAATATACTGTCATAAAAGTTATGGGAATGTGGTCTCTCTCTCCCTCAAAATATCTATTTGGACTCACCCTTCTTTTTTTTTTCTCATTAAAAAAAATGTTTATTTACTTTTGAGAGAGAGAGAAACAGAGACAGAGCATGAGCAGGGGAAGGGCAGAGAGAGAGGGAGACACAGTATTCAAAGCAGGCTCCAGGCTCTGAGCTGGCAGCACAGAGCCCGACGCAGGGCCCACGAACTACGAGATCATGACCCGAGCGGAAGTCGGACACATGACTGACTGAGCCACCCAGGCACCCCTAGCCTCACCCTTCTTGTGACCTGAGATGATCAAATGTCTGTGGATGCCGTAAAGTGAGGTGAACAACGTAGGCACGGTGATGTAGCGTCAGGCTACCGCTGACCTTCTGACCATGCACCACAAGGAGGCTCACCTGCTTCCATGACCTTGGGTAACAGAAACCACAGAAAGCGAAACTGCAGGTAAGGGCGGGGTGGTGGGGGTGACTATCATAACAAAAACCTAGGAACGCCTTTTGGGAAAAGTCAAAAGAAGTTCCACACTTCGCCCTTTATTTGGGAATGGTAGAGTTTCTTCTTCATGCCAAAACCCCCACACATGGACTTCTGACCTTTTTGTTTTGTGGCAGTCGACAAAAATGAATTGAATTAAATAACATATACATATACACTTAATAGTAACACTGACCCTAAGTCGGTGAATAACACCATTCTACTCATTAGAAGGAATTTCATCAAAGAAACAATACAAGTAATTGTGCTCCATCTTGGGTCTTGGCAAACGTTCTCTGTAAAGAACCAGATAGTAAATATTGGCGGCACTGTGGGCCATGTCGTCTCTGTCACAAGTATTCAGCTGTAACGTTGTAGCACAAAAAAGCAGCTGTAGAAAATATGTAAATGAATGGCCGTGGCTGGATTCCAATAAAACTCTATTTTCCAAAGGGTTGGATTTCGCATGCAGGCCTTAGTTTGCCAACGGCTCTCACGTATGAATGCCCTTCCATTTGGGCAAGACAAAAATCAGCTCAACTCAAACCCATTAAGACCATCAGAGTGAGACAGAGGGATGTGGACTTTATACTTAAATAGATGTTCAATTCATGTTGATACTTCGAACGAAGGGGACAGTGGAATATTATAAACTTGGGAATCAGAAAAACCTACATTCAATACCGCTTATTGGCTGTATGACCTTTGCAAGTCACTTACCTCAGTTTCTTCATCTGTGAAAGGGAGATGTTATTAGCGCCTGTTTCACAGGGTAGATGTAGATTTGAATGGCATACCGCTGAAATCAGGAAGCCTATGGAAAGTGCGTGGCACAACGCCAGGCGTTTTCTGCGCGAGACAACATTAGGACTGAACTAATGACCATAAGGGGGGGTCAGCATTCTAGTGGAATTGCATTGTCTGTGTTTCCTGAAGTTATCATCTACAAACCGGCCCCAGATTCTCTGCCCTAGACACCTGCAATTCGAGGACCCAAATGCCTTTGTATACAGACTCTGAATATGGAGCGATGGACTAATACCCAAAAGGAGTTTTGCTGACACATGTCACCAGAAAGGAATTAGAGGAAGAAAAGGCCCTATCAGAGCTACCTGTGAATCATCACTCTCTTGGAGTTACTTATTATTCTGCGAATTAACCAGTGAGTCCCCACAACAATTTTACCAACCCAAGACACAACTGAACATCAGAAGAATGAGAGGTCCTGTCTCTACAAAAAAAAAAAAAAAAAAATGGTGGCAATAGTCATTAAGGCAATCCCTTGAAAGCAAACAGCTGGATGGCACTGTCTTTCAAGTATAAATGTGTCCACAGGGCTAAGTGTAAAAACCAAAGTATCTTTGCCACAGCCCTGTGACGAGAATAACAGTGAAGATACCTTCATTACCGGATGCACATTTCAAACATACCAGGGAGACACTTGTTCCTCCTTTGTTCACAGGGATGAGAGACAGAAACTAGAGAGATATTTTATTGAAGAAAGCATAAGGTCAAGTCTTATTCTCCCCTCTATATCCCCCAGATTGAGCACAGTCCTGGGTACACAATAGCTGCTCAATAAATGCCCAGGACACTCTGGACTGACAGAAGAGAAGGTGCAGTGGCTTTCTCAAGCTTCTAACGGCACGGACACACGGGGCTGGAGCAGTGTACTATTCAAAGCCCTTGTGCTGCACTGTGGGGCATATTGGAGACAGTAACCGATTGCATCATATTATATGCTTGGCATAATTATACTGCAGGCTTTTGTCTCCTTTGGTGCCAGTCAGTCTCAAAACACATGCCGCTTCCTCGCTTTGCTTATGTAAAGTGCTGGGGTTGCCCACTTGTTACAATTGGGATTTGTGAACTCTGTGGCCACGGTCTGAGTCACCGCAGCCTGGAGGCTCATGCTTGGGAGAACGGGGATGGCTTTTCCCCAGAGAAGATGGTCAACAATAGGCATTTCTGTCCGGGAAGAAAAAGAGGAAAGTGGCAGACACGGACTGCTTGGGGCCAGATCAGATGGAAACTGTTGATCAAGCTCACCTTTCATTTTTTAAAACATTAATAATCAAGCTGCTTTCCCCCCTCTGTTTTAAAAAGGGAACTCGATCTGAGGAGAGTTACAGGCTCTCCCCTCTAAATCTCCCTCCCATCCATTTACTTCAAGTCTTTGCCACCCTCCTCATCCAAGCCACCAACTCCCTTACCTGGACGATTGCAATAGTTTCCAAAGTTGTCTCTCTACATCCCAGCACACCCCTTTCCATTTCCACATCACTGCCAGAGTGATCTTTTTAAGATGGAAAAATGGTTCTGAACCACTGCTGCTTATAACCATTCAACAGTTTCCCGTTTCTTTTAAGAGAAAGAATTGTAACTCTATACCTCACTTCTCAGGCTGGGCATGATCTCACCCTGCCTCTCTTGCCAGCCTCATTTTGTGCTTCTCTCTTAGTTCTGTGCTGCAGCAAATGCAGGCATTCCCAATTGTCCCTTGGTATCCATTTTCCCTTGTGTTTAAAGAGAGAAAAAAAAGCTGGGTTTCCCCAGGGCCCATGACTACCCAGCCAAGAGCTACTTTTCTAGTTTTTCTGAGTTCTGGAGAGTAGAACAGAAGGAGAAGTGATATTGTCCCTCAAAAGGAAATAAGCCTGCTCCCCATATCCTTGCTTTCCCCTCCTACTGGTCAACAAGCAGGCTAAGCACATAGGACCAGGGGAGGGTCCAAAGGATGTCCCATAGACCAACCCCAGCCTATCACAATCATGTCAGTAAAGTATGGTTGGAGCATAGCCACATCCATGGACTTAGGCATTGTCCGTGGCTGCTTTCACACCACAATGTCAGAGTTGAGAAGCAACAGAGACCATATGAGCTGCAAAGACAAAATATTGCCAGTCTGGTCTTCTACAGAGAAGTTTGCCAACCTGTGCCCGAGGGGTACAGACCAACAAGACAGAAGGGGCCCAGGTTCATGGCCTTATAGAGCTGATATATCAGCTGACTCAGTCCATTTGGGCTGATAAATATAAAAAATAAATCTGTCCTGTTGCAACTTTGGTATCTGGAGCTTCTGTTGGAGAGGACTTCAACCTGAGCATTACTGAGGTTTTGGGTAGGAGAATTCTTTGTTTTCGGAGGCTGTGTTGTGCATTGTAGGATGTTAAACAGCAGTCCTGGAATGTACTCACTAGATGCCAGTAGCATCCATTGCCCAAGTTGTGACAACTATAAATATCTCCAGACATTGCCAAATATCTCTTGGTGGATAGAAATTACTTCTAGCTGAGAAGCATCGTGTTAGAGCAACTTCACCAGCTACGCTAAGCATCTCTCTCTCCTCAAACCTTCCAGAACGCCTCCCCCACTGCTCTCCCTAGCAGAAGTGCTGTGATCCACTTCTCATCTGGTTATCTCTCACGTAACTTTCATGTGTCAGCTTCAACATCACTTCCTCACAACCCTCCACTGATCTTCCCACTAAAGAATGCTCTGAAAGTCACCTGTAGTGTCCCTAGGCAACAATATTGTGATTATTGATATATTGTTTGTCATTCATAGACACACATAATAAATAAGTGGTTCTTAACTGGCTTACTCACAGGACATTGTAATTTTGTGGGAAAAGCAGAGGACCAGTAACTGTAGAGGAGGCAAGCCTGAGCCTTGCCATGGTCCTGCCTGGGGGCACTGGGTCCATATTGCTGGTTATAGAATAAGGAAGAAGCAGCCAGGGAGAAATGGGGTCTCTGTACTTCCCAGCTCTAGAATTCCCATAAACCAAGGGACCTGCCTTCCTTCCATAGCAGCCAAAACATCTGCTAAAGTTAGTGCATTTCTGTATTTCAGAGCAACATATGGATTTCTACTTTGCCTTTGGTTGTGAAATCACTTGCATTTTAACCCTGTCCTTTTCGGCCTGCGAAGCTGTATGTGATATGATTTATTAACCCTGCACTATACTCTTTTAAGTTAAAGATAATCCCTACAATCACATCTTAAATTCACGTGCAGATAAATATGTGCCCCCTACATTCTCCAGCCCCTCCATTTATCCTAATTGAGAGGCTAAACCTTCAGATAGATCTAGATGCTTCCTTAGCACAAGCCATTAAGAGATGTGTGTGGCCTACCTAAGTCCTTTATATTTTTCTCTCTGTTCAGTTAGAGTTTGTCTTCTCTCTCAATCCCTCTCTGTAGACTTCTGCACTTTCAAACCCAGAATCTTTTTCTCAAGATCCTTAGCATTCTGTAAGTGAACTTATATACTGTTGAAAATAAGGGCACTCTCTTCATCCTCTCTTAGAAGAACATACACACTAGTCGTGTGCACATGTGCATGTAATGGTTGCAAGAGATATTTGACCACCATACCAAAGGCATGTCTTTTGTAGCAGATCTGGTTTTAAGATTGAGTTACACCAGTTATTAGGATGCCAGTATGTCTGTGAACAGTTGTATAAGCTCTGAACCTTGGTTTCCTCATCTTTTAAATGGGTCTAGTATTGCTTACCTGAAGCTATGCAGGATTAAGGAACACAGTGCCTTGCACATAGCAGGTGTTCAAAGAATATTCTTTCTTTCTTTCTTTCTTTCTTTCTTTCTTGACAGTTGGGAAGGGGGTAGATGGAGAAAGAGAGAGAGAGAGAGAGAAGTAGGCTCCACACTCGGTGCAAAGCCTGACATAGAGTTTGATCCCACAACCTGGGGATCGTGACCTGAGGGGAAACCAAAAGCCGGACGCTCAACCAACTGAGCCACCCAGGTGCCCCAGAATATAAGCTATTTCTATGATCCATCCATTACATCTTTACCAGAATCCCTGAGACAGGTCACAGACCTTCAGATAACCAGCTGATTCATGGAACGGACAGTGACTGTGCTCTGCTAACCAGACCATATGGGACTTCACCACTTTACCTTGATCCAAATACCTGAGGGACCCCCCGGCAGACATTGTAAGACACTTCTAAGAGCACCATGAGGTAAGCAATACCCTTGCATCTTGACACTTGCACATCTGTGACGTGTCACTGTATGCATGCATGAACAAGCACATGTATGCAAACTCATGCCTGTGCTAATACAGACACAAAAATACCACCTGCACACCCTCCATTGAACCTTTGTATCTTGCTCGAGAAATCTTCAGGCTTGCCTCTCTCTCTCCCCTCTCCTCTTCTCTGAAGGTTGTGTAGGGTCATGGATATATGGATGGAAGGTGTACATAATGGCTAAGAAAAAGCCACAGAATAAGGAGACAGCAGGACGAATTGTGGATTACATCAGAGTGAGGATGAGCTGGGAAGATAGGAATATGAAAAAAGTGTCATATTTTTTAATAGTTTGAGAGAGAGAGGGAAAGAAAGAGAGATAGTGAGCAGGGGAGAGGGGCAGAGGGAGAGAACAGAATCCCAAACAGGCTCCACCCTCAGTGTGGAGCCCGACACAGGGCTCGATCCCACAACCTGGGGAAAACAACCTGAGGTGAAATCAAGAGTCAGATGCTGAACCAACTGAGCTACCCAGGTGCCCCAAACAAAGTGTCAGGGTATCTCAAGATGTAAATAATCAAACTAAGCAGAACTAAACATTCAGGAATTTTATACTTAGTTGCCATTTACTTGGCACTTTATGACAAAAGTTTAGCAACGAATGTACAAATTATTCACAACAACCCTAACACAGTAGATGCTATTACCTCCATTTGACAGATGAGGAACTTGAGGCCCAGATTTGCCCAAGACTTCCTGTGGACCTGTGAGTGACGGAGCGGAATTTCTAACTCCTGAGTGCTTGATGCCAAACCCTAAACTCACCAGGGGTAGAGCAAGGTCCCAAGGATTCCACACAGTGAGAAGGCTGAAAATCCTTGAGGTAGCAGGCACTAGCACCCACCCCAAATCCATTCTCCCATCCAGGCCATGACAATATGGCGGGGACATGGCTGCCCAGCCAGGGACCACACTCGTAGCACCGCTTGCATTGAGATGGACCTTGTCACTCATATTCACTAATGGAGTAGATGCGGCCTGTGTCCCTTCAAAGCCAACATTTTTAAGAGGCAGGGGTGCCTCCTCCATGTTCTTTTTTCCCCTCCCTCTAGCTCGATTCCCCAGGCAACCAACAGTGAAGGATGACTGAACTTGGAGACGGAAGGAATCTGGGTCTCTCAATTACCATGTGGAAGCAAGGGAAGCGACAGGCCACCCTCCCTCAGGACACTTCCATAAGCTAAGCTAAGCAAGAAAACCACTTGTATTGTGATTATGCCATTATCATTTTTAGGTCTTCCTGGTCACAGCCCTTGTACTATCTTAACTCCTACAACTTCTTTCTTTGCCGTGAACAACAAAAATTGCCCCTTGTTGGTCTAAGAAGATAAAAAAAAAAAAGCCCCCCAACAGCATAAGCAAATGTTAAATGAATCCCAGCTCCAGGAAATAAACATCTCCATAATTTGGAGACAAAATTCATTCAAACATCACTTATGAGACACAGCTATTATTTAGAACTATTTAGAACTGTTTATACTCTCTCCTCTTCCCTTCCAATAAAGCAAACACAGTGAGATACAGAAAATGTGAATAGATAGCAGACGATGTTCATAATATTTCAAACTCTGAAAGGTGTTCTGATGATTAAAATATCTCAAATTAATAATGGGAGAGGAGAATGAAGTATTTACTTTAAAAAAAAAAAAAAATCGTTAACTTCTTTTTCCTCTGGCCTGAAACGGTTTCTCCTCATTTTCTTCAGTCACACTTTATTCAGTGGAGTGTCTGGCTTTCTGAGCCAGCTTGTCTTTTATGAATTTTCCAGGTGGTTTGAAATGCAGAGTAATTAAGTGACTCCTGCAAGGTTGCATACAAAGAGCTGCAGCCTTGAATCTGCAGCCTCCTCTCCTGGCCTCTGGGCTTTCCTCCTCCAGGCACCCCACCCTCCATGCACAAAACCAAGCAGAGATGAGGTCTTTTTTTTTTTTTTTTGCAGAAACAAGCGTAAAAACCTCTTTTTTAAGCTTCACATTGACGTACTTACTCACCATTCCTAAACTATTGCATCTTAAAAAGTTTGGAAATTTGTATTTGGTATGCCAAATCCCGAAAGCCTAGAGATGAAAAACTACCTTAGTGGGAGTTTGTGCCTGTTGAATATGTCCAGACACCTGGAAATAAACTCTCTGCTTTTCTCTCTGTTCCACACTTCATACTTCGTGCTCTAGCGGAGAAAGGGAAAGTGCATGGAATTAAAATGCAGACATGGCACCCGGTTACAGCCCCCCTGTGGTTCTGGCTTTATGCTTTTGTACAACAGGCTCAAACAGAGACAATAGCTAGTACACGAGCCTAATTACTCTGTGTGTGCAAGCCGCAGTCTGGACCTGGGTTTGATTTAGTGCTTTTCAATAGAACTTAGAGAAGACGGTTAAGACTTATTGCCGCAATTGCGGTTTCCAAGCTGTCACACCCACACAGAAATGCTGGGTCAGGCTCCACTGTTTAAAGCTACAAATATTTCACCTAGGTCCACACCCTTTCCTGCTAAGCTTAGAAATGGGTTTATAAGTTTTGTCTTGTAAACTTCTCTTAAGGTCCTTACATTTAAAGGCTTCTTATTAGGGCCCAGGTCCCTAACCCTGATAGAATTCTCAGCCATTGACCTTGTTCAGTGGTCAAGGGAAAGCTGTGAAGGTGAATTTGTACAACGTGATGTCATCCTGTTCCTTTAAGAATCCCGAGAGTGACCGCTTCCATAAACAGCCACCCTCATATCTCTGACTTCTCCTACATCTACCCACTTACATCCTTCCTTTTGAGGGTAGGAATTTGACCTTTTAGTTTTGACCTCTTAATTTTGGGGTCATCCATCAATGGTCCACCCTCATCAGTACCCACAACTACCTTTGACACATATGGCCATCAACTAAAGGTAAGTCAACTTTTTAAAAAAGTATGTATTTATTTTGCGTGGGAGAGGGGCAGAAAGAGAAAGAGAGAATCCTAAACAGGCTCCAAACTCCTCAAGAGTTCATGATATGAGCCGGTATCAAAGGTTGGGTGCTCATCTGACTGAGCCAACCATGCACCCCAAGTTAAGTCAACTTTTATGTTGATTGTCTGATGGGACGAATGGAAATATCAGATGTCTATATGAGTCAGTATATTTTAGAGACAGAAGTGATCTCTAAGTATGGCTGTTGCTCTCCCTGGTCCAGCACCAATATCCTCTTCTGAAAGTGGTTCTCTGATCTTTCCTCTGAGGTCTTGTACACCCCCTGTTTTTAGGCCAAGGTATAACGCACATCTCTTGGATTCAGGGATTGGTAGGGGACCCAGCTTGGCCAATCAGCATATTCTGGGCATAATGTTGACACATGACCCCAGTGCCATAGACTGAGTGGTTGTGTACCCCCTAGGAATCCATATATGTGATAGTATTAGGAAATAGGGTGTTTGGGAGGCAATTAGGTCATAAGGGCAGAGCCCTCATGAATGGGATTAGTGCCATTATAAAAGAGGCCCCACAGAGCTCCCTTGCCCCTTCCATCATATGAGGTGATAGCAAAAGTGTGGTCATCCAGGAAGTGGGGCCTGGCTCAGACCAAATCTGCTGGTGCCATGATCTTGGACTTCCCAACTCCATAATTGTGAGAAACAATTATTTGTTGTTTATAGGTCACCCAGTGTGTATTATTTTATTGTAGCAGCCCAAATGGACTAAGATACTAAGGTAGTACAGTCAGAAGAAATCCATGAAGTTTTCTAGGATTATTGCAATGGATAAGTTCTCTTTAACATAGGCTATGCTAACAGAAGGATGTAAGTCTGGCCCTGTTGGGCACCAAGGAGAGAGAGCTGGCCTAGAATGAAACCAACACGGAGGAAAAGAGATCCAAGAAATAAGGCATGACTGTGTTCTGGTGACACATATGACCTGGATCCATCTGTGCCTGAAAACATACTGATTGTTGGCCTTAAGCATGTTTGAACCAATAACTCCTTTTTTTTTTTTTTTTCTTAATACAATTTGACTAGCATTTCTGTCGGGGTGACCAGAAGAGTTGAAAACAAGTTAAAAGAAGGCCAGTGTGACTATATTCAATGATTTTCAACATGTAAGCTATAGAGTTTTAAGTAATAAAACTAAGATTCACTGGGCTCCTTTCTTTAGTCTTCATCTATTGCCTCATTCGCTCATAGGACTTCAAATATCTTTTGTACTATGTTGTCCAGTTTTGCCTGGGTGCCTCATACTACCTTAGTTATTTCCTGATGCTCAGAGACATGTCAAATGTCACATTTCCAAAATCGAATTCTTGATTGCTCCTCCCAAACACCCTCTTTTCTTGAGCACCCTCATGTCAGTAAAGGCCGCCATCTTGTGTTCAGTTTGTCCAAGCCAGAAACTGGAGACAGGACTGTGCTTTCTCCCTGCCCTTCACCTTGCATGTTCAGGCCATCAGGATGTTCCATCTGTTGTACGTCTTCAATGGGCGTCAAATCAGCACCTTTCCTCCATCTCTGCAGCCTCCAGTGTAGCTCGAGGATCATCACCTCTGTCCCGGGTCACCAGAGCGGCATCTGTCTATCATCTGATTCGTTCACAGTCACTTTCAAATCCGTGCTCTACGCAACAGCCATCAAAAGTCAATTTAATTGTATCATGCCCTACCTCTGCCCAAGATACTTTGCTTCGCGGTAGACACAGAATTAACACCTCACTGTTGTCTAAAGGGGCTCTGTATGCTCTGACCTCATCTAGTGTCATTGTGTAGCCACTCAACTACCAATACCCATCCCCACAAAATTTTCTTGCTTTCTAGAACACAGACGGGCCACTTCAGGGTAAGCTTGCGGTGATGTTCCTTCTGCCAAGTGTGCCTGCTCTTCCTCAGTTCTTCATGTGTTTTTGAGCTTTCTGTCGTGCGGTTCCCAGCCTGAATATCAGGCCATTCTGTGCAGAGGTCATTCTCCTCTCAAGACTCCATCTGCTTCCTTCATATACTTCCACAATTTGAAAATACTTAGTTATTGGTTTACTTACATACTACATGTCTTGCCACTTGACCGAACTCCATACAGGCACATGGTAAGCACCTGATAAATATAAGTGAATGAAAGAAGTCCTGTGAATCCATCTGCAGACAAGCCATTTTCCAGAGACAGAATAAATAACATATGTTGCACACACATGGGCTCTTTGTCAAATGTTTGCAGATGCTATAGTGTGTACCAAAACACAAGTACCTTTACAACATTAGTGAGTTGATATTGGCTTTTTTTTTTTTTTTTTTGGTCTTGAGGTATTTTCTAAATTCATCGTTCCTTTACATGAAAATTTCCACCTCCAGACCACCATGACCTGGTAATTTGTACAAGCTTATTCTCTAGCACTCTCCCATGCTTTTGAAAGTTAAAAATTGATCTTAGGGCTTTCATGGTGCAAAGTTTTAATCTGGGCGTTGCTGAAAATGAGGAGATGTGTTCTCAGGAAATAAAACAATGACAAATTTTGTGAGAAAGTATAATAGACCATAAACCTGAATAGAAGCTAAACACTGTTTCAGTGCTAATTCATTCACACCACTCCCCACTACCTTCATCAGGCTGTGTTACTTATTCAAAGATGATTAATAAGAAAAAGGTGTACATGGAGCTTATGCATAAAAACTGGAAAAATAAATGGGTGCCTGGATGGCTCAGTCACTTAAGCGTCTGACTTCGGCTCAAGTCTTGGTCTCACTGGTTTGACAGTGCAGAACCTGCTTGGGATTCTCTCGTTCTCTCTCTCTCTCTCTCTGCCCCTCCTCTGCTCGTGCTCTCTTGCTCTCAAAATAAATAAACTGAAAAAAAAAAACCTGAAAAAATAGTATAAACAAGAACTGTATTATATAGATATGTATCTTTATGTAAAAAGAATAAGATGAAATATATAAAAGATGACAGAAATAATCTCCAAGGAATTATATATATACGATATAATCTCACTAAGAAAATATTTAAAATAAGAGATACGAAGATTCGAAGGAGAGGTGCTAAGACAACAAAGGGTGATAAGTGGGTTGGGAAAGAAATGAAAGAGAAAAAAAGGCAGAGTGAAATTCATAGTAGATGGAACAAAAAACCCAATCATAACTCCAAACTGATGACTGAAGGACTGAAGAAATCCTGCTAAATACAATGAAATATAATAAAGATCTAAACATGGTTATAGAAAGGATAAGTATGGGAGGTACAACTTATATGTAACCAGAATTGCTGAAGGTTAGTAATAAATGCGGTGAAAAAATACATGTAAAGACTCTTGAAATACATTTCATTTGGAGACAGAAGGGCACACCACATCCTTGAAAAAAGGGATAGATTACAAGGAACAGAAGATACATACAAGGAACAGAAGAACATTAACTGGGAGCGGTTAATGTTATTGCAATTTTTTAAAAGCAAAAAAATTTTGAATGTTTTTCACAAAGAATATTCCTGTTTTTTAAACAAGAAAAATGATGGGCACCTGGTTGACTCAGTTGATTAAGCATCGGACTTCGGCTCAGGGCACGATCTCATGGTTTGTGAGTTCGAGCCCTGCATTGTGCTCACTGCAAGGAGCTTGCTTCAGAACTTCTGTCTCCCTCTCTCTCTCTGTCCTTCCCCACTGCTGTGGGCTCTCTCTCTCTCTCTCTCTCTCAAAAACAGATAAACATTAAAAATACATAAAGAAAAGAATTCTATCTTAAAAAGAAAAATGAGGCATTTCAGAAGGGATGATCAAATAAAACCTAACGTGGAAGATGTTTCACAGGGAATGTTTTTTTGCTGTAGGGAACAGAAACTGACTCAAATTGGCTCACAACCTTGCTACTCCTGGTGTGGTCCCTTTGCAGCAACAGTGGCCTCCCCTGGAAGCTTGTAAGAAATGTGGAACCTCAGGACTTACCCCAGATCTATTGAATCAGAACCTGCAGTTTTAACGAGATTCTCTACTGATTCAGATACACATTATGGTCTGAGAAACACTGGCTTCAATGATGGGAGATTTAGTTTTTGTTGGTGTTCTCAACCTTGGCTATACAGCCAAGCATAAACCTTAAGTAGCTTTAAGCAGTCCTGGCATGGAGGCTGTACCCCTTACTAGTTAAATTAGAAATTCTGAGGCTTAGTCTACTACATTTTATTTCATTTTTTACCATTCCAGGAGATTCCGCTATGAAGCCATAGCTGAGAACTACTGCACTAGGGGTTGGAAGTAGGTGGGACTTCAAGGTTGGTTGATTCCACAATTCGATAGAATGATGGACCCAAGATCTTCTCATCTCTCTGCTTGACCATCTTCAGGGTTGGCTTTTGATTCATAATGTTTCTTCTTTCCTCACAGTCTGCCTCCCTCCCTTCTTCCTTCCTTTCATTTCCTCCATTTTTCTTTAAAAAAAATTTTTTTTAAATTTTTTATTTTTGACAGAAAGACAGAGCATGAGCAGGGGAGGGGCAGAGAGAGAGGGAGACAGAATCTGAAGCAGGCTCCAGGCTCCGCACTGTAAGCACAGAGCCCGATGTGGGGCTCGAACCCACAGACTGCGAGATCATGACCTGAGCTGAAGTCAGACGCTCAACTGACTGAGTCACCCAGGCGCCCCATTATTTCCCCCATTTCCCCCTGCTTTTCTGCTTTTCTGTCTTCCTTTTCTTCTTGTACACATAGGGAAATATTGAATATAATTATCACCAAATGTTAAAATGGTTATTTAGGGGAATTTTGAGTGATTTGGGGGCATAATTTTTAAAGTGTGTCTATTAGTTTATGTACCTCAGAATTGGTTTTTTAAACGTGGGTTGGGTCTCCATCATTAAAAGTCCTAAGAACCATTGGCTTACCCCAAACATCCTCTCACACGTGAGGAAACTGAGGCCCTAGAGCATAGCACTGAGGGGAGAGGATTGACGACAAGTCCTGGTGCTACTTCGTGCCATCCGGAACCATGAATAATGCCCACGGTGTGGCTCTATCTCTCACCTCTTGGGATTAAGTGGTTTTAGCACAAAGTGTTGAGAGCGCTTTGAGTCAGCCAAGGTAAAGGAGTGGGAGGGATAGCGCAGCACCTAGGGAAGATTTAGCTAAATGACTGGTGCCTCAGAGAGGCATAACTGCTGGGAGATGTTGATGGCGCAACAGGGAATTACACTCAGGTCTCCCCTCCTCCACCCTCCTCACCCACAGCCACCTCTTTGATATTTGGCTCGGGGGTTATCACAGGGCTCCCATTGTTGAGGCTGGTTTGTCAAGAGTTGGCTGGCCACTGCTAATAAATGCATTTCCTCTCCCACTTAACAGCGGAAGTGGAGCCAAAGTAAACCAATGGAGCTTCTCCAGAGGATGCTTCAAGGCTACGGCAAATGCTGGCTATTTCAGACAAAGGAACAGGCCAGTGGGAGATGTTTTTGTTTAAGTACCTAAGACAGCCACAAATTCTACCACAAATATCACCATCGGCTCTGTTTGCACAGACAACCAAATCTCTGAAATCTACCTTTTTTAATGGAGGGTGGGCATCAGGATCTCTTTCCTGGAACACGTTTTCTCAGGTTTTCGCTTTTCTCCTCAGTATTCGTCCTTAGTTCTCAATTTAAATGTCCCCTCACCAGCAGGCCTTCTCTGATCTAAAGAGGGTCACGTCTGAAGTTCCCTTTCTTACATCCTGTTTGTTTGCTTGTTTGTTTGTTTGTTTAACATCTATTTCTTTTGAGAGAGGGAGAGAGAGAGAGTGCGCATATGCGTGTGCACACACACAAGTGGGGAAGGGGCAGAGAGAGAGCAAAAGAGAGAAACCCCAGCAGGCTCCTCACTGTCCGCACAGAGCCGGATGTGGGGCTCGATCCCACAAACTGCGAGATTATGACCTGAGTTGAAATCAAGGGTTGGCTGCTTAATCCACTGAGTCACCCAGGTGTCCTGATCCTTGTTTAGTTTATTCAGAGTGATTATGGCCAGTATCATTAGTCTTCCCCCCACCCCATTCATCCTCCTGCTAAAAGGTAAGTTCCATGAGAGCTCACTATGTACCTAGAGCCTTTATTCCAGAACCTGAAATATATCAGGTGCTCAATGAATATTTGTAGTGTGGATAAATGATTCAAACGTCTTTCTTTACCCTTGCTCCCAAATAGAGACTATAGTTTTTATCTGAGAAGACATCCTATTTGCAACTTAATTTTAAATAATGGTCATAGCTCCATCAACAATAAGTTTGTGACTGGTCACGTCAGTGCTATTACTAAAGATGGGAGAGCATCCAGCTCTGTTAAGTCCTATCAGTGAGACCTGGGGCAAGTTGTTTAGGTCTCTGAGCCTTGGTGTCCTTATCTGTATAATGGGGGTCACGTTCATTGGGAGGATAATATAGAACATACTCTAGAAGCGTTGGGAAAACTCTTTAGAGTTACGCCATGTAGGGGGATTGCTTTCAATATACTGTCTATTAGAAGGTAGAACTTTAAGATGCTGTTGCAACCCCATGGCTTAGGCTCCCTCAGAAGGGAGCCTTAGAGGAGCATTTGTGTGAAAGTGATTCATTAGGCAGTGCATCCAGGGAAAAAGAATGGAAGGGTAGAGTCAAACAAGGATACTATATTATGTACCGTCTTACTGAAGGTGACTCAGTCCCATGGGGGAGTTCTGGACACAGCAAGGCTCCTGCCTCAGTTGTCCCAAATGGGGGGGAAGCCCCACACACCCCTCTCTCAGTGGATAGGAGCTGCCCCCCGGGAGCTGGGGTGCAGGAATTCCCAGGTACATCTACTTCAGGAAAGAAAAGCAGGCTCCAGCAGCCCGAGGGCAGGATAGTATTCCAAGAACTAGTCAGCACAGAAATGGTAAAAGGATTAAGGGGAGAGTAAACAGGGACAGCACATTCACTAGGAAATTCCTGTCTCAATCACAGACTATTGTCCTTGGCAATAGGGTTCCTGTTATGAGATGAGATTTGGTTTGAGTACACTACCACCTTGTATTCAGGCAGCATTTCTCACTTCTCTTTGAAGTGCTTCTCCACATAACTCATGAGACAGGATAGCTGAGAGCGGGCTTGGTCGGATCACGTGCGAACCATAAAAAAGTACATTTTCAAGGGCAATAGGTTAAATAAAGGAATGAGGTTCACCGGTTTTACAACCATGAGTGGTTTCTATTTTTCAATAAGTCAAACCCTTTAGAAGACATGGCTGAATGGGCAAAAAGCCCTCTCGGGGAAATTCATGCTTTTACAGTTTGATTTTCTTTGGGGTAAGGGGGGAAAATGCAAGCTGTAGTTTAAAACTATTCATTTCAGCATGACCCTGAAAAAAAAAACAAACAAAACTTTCAGTACTTTTGTGACAGAGGATATTTTGTAAAATATGCTGTGAAAGTGTTATTTTGGGATTTGAAGTGTTTTCCATAATCAACTCTATCTAACTGGAAACATACACGCTTCTTTACAGGACTAATATGGTTTGTCTCCTTTTGCATCCACTAGAATGCTCCAAGTTTACTGTCAACAGCTGACTCGCAGGGATGCCACAGGCCAGGAGCAAGCTGTCACTGTATTAGCCTCTGGCTTGTCCTTGGCATGGAGAAGCCCTTCTCTTTTCCCTCTCTCTACATGGAAGCTTCATGGCTCAGTGGAAAGAGACCAGGTTTGGACACAGGCACAATTCAGCCTAGGTTGGTAAACTCGGGCCAATGTACAAATCCTATGTGTTGCCTTTTTTTGGATCACCCGTGAACTAAGAATAGATTTTGCATGTTTAAATTTTTTTAAAAAGTTTATTTATATTTGAGAGACAGCAAGAGACAGAGCACAAGCAGGCAAAGAAACAGGGAGACACGGAATCTGAAGCAGGATCCAGGCTCTGAGATGTCAGCACAGAGCCCAACGCGGGGCTGGAACTCACGAACCCCAAGATCATCACCTGAGCCGAAGTCGGACGCTTAACTGACTGAGCCACCCGGGGGCCCCTAGATTTTACATGTTTAAATGGTTGAGGGTTACCTGGGTGGCTCAGTCGGTTAAGCATCCGACTTCAGCTCAGTTTGTGATCTCACAGTTTGTGGGTTCGAGCCCCACATTGGGCTCTGTGCTGACTGCTCGGAACCTGGAGCCTGCTTCGGATTGTGTCTCCCTCTCCCTCTGCCCCTCCCCGCTCACATTCTGTCTCTCTCTCTCAAAAACAAATAAACATTGAAAAATGTTTAAATGGTTGAAAAAAGTCAGAAGAAGAATTGTAATCCAGTCCCATGAAAATCATATGAAATTCAGATTTCAGCGTCTATACAGAAGGCTTTATTGAAACCCAGCCATGCCCAGTTGTTATGCTTTGACTGCTTCTGCATGACAAGAGCAGGACACTCAGTTGTGATAGAAATGGCCCACAAAGCCAAAAATATATATTTTCTGGTCCTTTACAGGAAATGCTGGCTAACTCCTGACCCAGGATAATTCACTTCTCTGAGTCTCACCTTCTTCATCTGTAAAACGAGTTAATAATGGGACCTATCTCCCAGGCAGGCGGCTTAGTGAGGCAATAGAGTAAGTAGTCAAGAGCACAGACAAGTAGGATTCTAACCCTCGTTCTGCCTCTTACTTAGCAGGTAACTTTGGGCAAGTAACTTAATCTCTCAATGTCTCAGGTTTTGCTTCTGTGAAATGGGGATAATGAAAGCCTTTGCATCCTAGTTATGAGTTTATTATAGTCACACCATTTGAAAAGGTACTTGGCACTTGGCATTAGGTGTTAGGTAATGTCAGCCGTTGCTACTGTCACAGGGTTGCTGTGAGGAGAAACATGCATGCTCTTAAAAATCAAGAAAGGTGGGGGCGCCTGGGTGGCTCAGTCGGTTAAGCGTCCGACTTCGGCTCAGGTCATGATCTCACGGTCCGTGAGTTCGAGCCCCGTGTTGGGCTCTGTGCTGACAGCTCGGAGCCTGGAGCCCGTTTCGGATTCTGTGTCTCCCTCTCTCTCTGCCCCTCCCCTGTTCATGCTCTGTCTCTATCTGTCTCAAAAATAAATAAACGTTAAAAAAAATTTAAAAAAAAATCAAGAAAGGTGAAATTATGGTCTTTCTTTCAAAATGCTCTGGTAAATGGGTAAAAGGGCAAAGGCTCTGGAGCCAGATTCTGTGAGTATAAATCCAGGCTCCCTCCCCGGCTAGCCCCATGGCCCTACGTGTGTTGCTTAATCTCCCTGGACTTCAGTTTTATTATCTGGAAAATATGGGTGATAATAATAATGATCACCTCCTTGGATTTTGGTGAAGATTAAATGAATTTGAACATGTGTAAAGCACTTAGAATGGTGGCTGGCCCAAAGGAAGCAAGTATTGCTTTCTAATACCTATTTTATTATTTTTTTAATTATTTTTTTTAACGTTTACTTATTTTTGAGACAGAGAGAGACAGAGCATGAACAGGGGAGGGGCGGAGAGAGAGGGAGACACAGAATCTGAAATGGGCTCCAGGCTCTGAGCTGTCAGCACAGAGCCCGACATGGGGCTCGAACTCACGGACCGTGAGATCATGACCTGAGCTGAAGTCGGCCACTAAACCGACTGACCCACCCAGGTGCCCCTCTAACACCTATTTTAGAATGCTATTAAAATAGATGCATAATCATGAAAAAAAGTTTATTCAACAATTACCTAAAAATCACCTCTCATGGACTAATGATACATACGCACCATGATTTGGGAAACACTGACCTGATGGGTGGTGAAATTTGGGCAGAGGGGAATAGGCAATAGCTCATCTCTGCCCTTTTCCCAATCAGGATCAGCCTCTCAAAATATCTGCGAGCAGAAGCAGCCGTGGTTACCCGTCTCCAGACCCTGACCTCACAGGAAATCCCCATTCACTGCTGTGTCCCACTGGCCCCTGATCACATCTTTCCTGATTATGTAGTCCAGATTGCGAGCCACTTCTCCTGTTTCTCAGCTACTGTCAATGCGGCTTCAACCTCCATCCTGAGGAAGCTTCTCTGGCTCAACTTTTACTATCTCTCAGACACAATCCTGGCCCCGGAGCCTGCCTGCTGGCCAGCAGGAGTGGAATTCTGACATTCTGGCTGCGTGATATCTGAATACTCTATTTGGGAGGAATCCCAAGATAGGAGCAAAGGCAGACCCACTTCTCACTGCAAAAGCCAAGAGGGTAGGGTGTGTATTCCTTTCCTGCTCCCTGGCAGCATGGTTCATTCAGGACTCTGGATCTGGGTGGAATGACACAAAGGCCCCAGATCAGGTAGCATTCAGACCCCAAGGCAATGGAGGGAGCCATCAGTGGTGATGGCTCCAGGGTAGTGACAATGGCCCTGATGGAGCACAGTGACTGGATCATTCCTGTGGCTAGACTTGGCCTTCTGGCTCTTCACTAAGTTGGCTCTCTGCCTTCTTTGATTCATGAGCTATCTGACATCCTTCCAATAAATTTCTTCTCTGAACAGGCTAACCAGAGATGTTTCCATTGTTTGTAACCAGAATCTTGATTTGCACACCAGGGTTGGACAGATGGACCATAATGTATGTTTATACTCAAGGCCTGCTGCACCCTCCATCGTTGAACTGGAATCTCTCCCGAGAGCCTCCCCAGGGAGCACAGTGACCTACATTTCTACTCTGCTTAGTTTTTCAGAATCGTTATTGCCACATTAGTAATTTTTTGCTATTTGCCATGCTTTTCTTGCATTCCACATTCCTTTCTGACCATACTGTATTCATCTGGTTTACAGCATTTTAAAGTGTTGGAAGCCAGAATTAAACCAGCAAGAGTCGGGGGTGGGGGGGAGGTTTTATTAAAAATATAAGTCAAACTTCTTCAGATGAAGCCAAGTGACAGTATTAGGAAAGAATTCTGTCCAATTTTCTTTATTGAATTTTCAGTGATTTGGTAGCATTGTGTCATCTATTCTAGGCATGGTTTTTAACTTTTAATTTTCACTGTCTTCTTGGATTTTTTAAATTGCATGTGGAAAGCACGTCTCTTTGAGCTCGTGGGGGTAATATTTGGAGACAAAATGAGGATGCGCTTTTGTCTCATGAAATATTGAAACAATATCAAGAATGTATAAAATATACACAGACCGACTTCCTTACACAAAGTAGTCTCTACTACCCATATAGTTCCAAAGAATAGAAGCCAGGGCATTCATTCCAATGTCATCCAATAACTTCGATTTCTTTCTTTCCAATGGTTTCTCCTTTGGGGTATATCGATAGCTCAATTTATGTCCCTTTCCAACAAAGATATTTGTTAAATAATGTTTTGTGAGCCCACCTTCTTCCAGGCACACAGAGACAGGAAGAGAATATGTCTTTTCTTTGTACCTTGGTTCTTCCATATCAAGACTCATTAAGAACAAATCTATAGTCCGTGTTTGATTTATCTTTGTATGACGAGAGCTTATCCCTGTGCCTGGTATACAAAAGGGGCTTAATAAAATTTGATGAATGAATTAATAATGCTACTTTCACACAACTCATGACATAATAGCATAGGTAAATGGGTACAGGTATAAATGCTGCACAAGGAGATAGTAGTTATTAATGGAAATAGAAAATGAACTAGGGTTAGTATATAAGAGAGGAAGGATATCAGTTTATCAGAGAGGTTGGGACCAATATCTTACCTTTTTTTTTTTTGTTTGTTTGCATCCCGCATGTAATTCAATCTTCCATCCACTTTCAAGTCCCCCTTCTAAAGTAAATTTTTGGAAAGGGGGGATTTCACTGGTGCTCACAGCAGCTGCTGGGTCAGTCCCCATTGACTTCTTTCTGTATTGTCTCATTGTCTCTGTGTAGCCTCTCATCTTGTCTTTTCGGAGTGTCATTCTCTCTCACCACCTCTCTCCTAGACTGGATTGTTTTTCCTTCCTTCCCCCAATGCACTTTAAACAAAACTGTTATGAAAAACAGTAGACTTTTAATGAGCTTTTGGGTAATCACAGACCATAGCCAGGTATGATTCCAGATTCAGTGTTTGACCTCCCTATAATCTTAACCTCCCTACAATCTTATTGACCACTCTTTACTCCAGGGAATTTTCTTACTGATTATAATAAGGCCCTCCTCTACCCAGCAGACACTCAGCTGCTCAGATTCTGGTGGTGAATTTTCCATGAGAAGCAGGTAAGCTCTTTTCCTACTCTTCACTCTTGTCTAAACTTTCCTTTGCATTTCCAAAAGGTCTTGATTGTGCTCTGCTACACAAAGGACCATTGACATTGGGTGTCTAGCCTTAGACTACAAAGAACTGGAAGGAGCTTCACACTTAGAGATCACACATTTACGCAGGAATCCCTTCTCCACTGATCAGAACAAAGAGTTCTCAGTGGGAGTGGAGAAACTGTTACACACCCCAGCCCAGTGATAGACACGAATAGGCAATCAAAGGTGTTTAATAGCAGGGTAAATGGAATGGGAAGGAGACAGAAAGGGCTGGTGATTAGGGAGGCAAGTTCTTATAGGAGTTAAGCACAGATCAGTACAAGATTTCAAGTTAGTCTTGGCAAGGAAAAGGGAACCATCTTTCCTAGAAACAAGCGAGGGAAGATAGGGACAGCCAAGATCAAAATTAAATGAATCACAGTGTAAATGAATCACATGTTTCCCCTTGATTTCTTCTGTACCAAGATATGAACAGGATAGGGTTGGGAACATTTTCTACTTTGAGATTTGTCCCAGGCCTCCTCTGCTGGGAGTGGCACATGTGGCATGTCTAGAGAGTGAACTGTGAACTTGGGGAAATGATCAAGTCCAGCGGAAACAAAGAGTTTGGAACACTCCCTGGATATGTGGAAACATCTCTAAATGTGCCTCACAGAACTATAGGTGGCCTTTCATTGACTTTATAGACATTATTTCTCTTTCAAAAAATAACAAGTCAGCAAGCCTGGCTCTTATTTCTTCCCTTTGGTTTGTCTGGGACCCCCTTTCTCATCTCGGCCAGTTCCAAGGTTGGCCAGCACAAGGAACAAGATGTAACTGGACTGCAGCCATTGCTTTTATGGTCTGCTACCTCACCAGACTACAGAGATGCACAGAACTTTCCAGCTTTGCATTGAGCAAAGGAAAGGAAAGAGAAACAATAACAAACCATACTTTGCTTTTTTCCCAGGATGTTCTGACTTTGGAAAGGGATTATCTTAGGCTGAAGTAATAAGCAGCGTATCATGGGACGGGTATATCAACATTCGCTCTCTCCAATTTGAAACAAAGTCCAAACTTGTATTTTTATTCCCATCTACCAATGGGAACAATAATAAGCGATGAGTTACTTATCAATTCTCTAAACCTCATAGTTGACATAATTTCATGATTCGAAGTACCTTTGCAGATCATTTAGTTTTACCCCTTTATTGGAATTTGAATCCCTTTACAAAGCACCCACAAAACAGTTGTCTGGCTTACCTGTGCCAACCTCCCATGTGGAGAACTCATCATCTTTAAAGACAACTTCATTCCTTCCTTTGCCAGATATGACTAATGGAAAGTCCTCATTTATATAGCATCTCAGTCCATCTACCACCAGCCCTATTTCTGTTCTATGAAGGTCAGAATCTTCACTCACCCAGTTGCTCTGGCTACACATCTGAGAGTCATTCTTCACTCTTGTCTGTTTCTTATGCTTGCTCTCCAAAATATCAGCCAACACCATCAGATGTACCCTCAAGTTTGTGCTGGAATTTATGACTTTTATTTTTTCTTTTCCCCCCTAGTGTGAGCCCTCATCATTCCCTAGCAGAGGTGACTACAGTAATATCCTAACTGGTTCCCGTGCTGTCATGTTTGCCTGCCTACATGACACCCAAGGGGGATGCTCTTTATTCTACCATGTTTCTCTCCTCATCAAAACTTGCTGACAGCTTCCCAATGGACACACACTGTAGTCACCCAAGGCTTGGCATGACCAGGTCTCTTCCTTTTTCCCTATTCTCTTGCCTCTTTCTCCTTCAGTGACTGCTCTCTACCCACTCCTGGACATCCCTTAAAAACCCAAGCATTTGTATCTTTTGCTCCCTCTGCCTGGGATGCTCTTTCTTCAACTACCTCGTGGTTGGCTCCTTTGCTTCATGTTGATCTCTGTTCAAGTGGTCACCCTTCAGAGAGGCCTTCTCTGAGCACTCAGTCTCAAATGTCACCACCATTCTTTATCCCCAGCTTTGATTATCATCCTACTGTTTATCATCTTCTGACATATTCATCTCCAAAATGTGTTTATTGCCAATAATCCCTAACTAGATTGCAAGCCCCATCAGAGCATGGATTTTGTGTTTATTCACTTTTGTAACCTGACACATTTCAATAAAACTGTGTCATGCAAAGAGTGAATGAATGAAGAATGATAGTCATCTTTACTCTTTCTTCTGAACAACTATCCCCCAGTTATTTAAAGATATTTACTTTTCTTCAAGTCAATCTTTCTCCAGAATAAACAATCCCATTCCATCAGTGGTCAACACATGGTTTCCAATCCCCTTTCCTCCTGGTTTCCCTTTTCTCTCCTCCATCTAGTCTGCCAACTCTCCTCTCACTGGGGCTGGTGCCCAATGAGTGCAGCAGTTAAGTGTGTATGTTTTGGAATCTGAAAGGTCTCAATGACTTGTTTACCTTACCACTAGTGACTTGTTTACACTGATGCAAGGCACTTGTTGTTCTTTGGTAATAAGTAATAGTAACTGGCTAAATTAAACAATAAAAACATGAACTTATGAGAATTATATGAACTGGCTAAGAGATCTGATTAAAAAAAAATCAGGCCCTGAAGAGTCAGAAATAGAAAGAGCTTGGGGACCAAAGCAGTAGGGCTACTTCCTCAGGGTACTGATGTTGGGTGTTCCCAGCCTCATTATTTTCTTGCCTTGTCGTACTCCATTCACGAATCAAGTGCCTGCAACAGATAATGCTGTGGGTTGGGTTTAATTCACATTTCCACCATTTGGCCTGGAATTGGACTGATGTTCAGTAGGACTGTACATAATGGTAGAGAGGAAAGAGAAAGAAAGAAAGAAAGAAAGAAAGAAAGAAAGAAAGAAAGAAGAAAGAAAGAAAAAAAGGAAAGAAAGGAAGGAAGGGAAGGAAAGGAAGGAAGGGAGGGAAGGAAGGAAGGAAGGAAGGAAGGAAGGAAGGAAGGAAGGAAGGAAGGAAGGAAGGAACAGACATTGGGCAGGAGCATGGGTGAATGCCCATTTCACCTTCTAACCTGTTTTCTAATTTGTGAAAGGGGTATAATAAATGATTCCTCATTGGTTATCTGAGGTTTAAATAGAATAATATATATAAAGGGTTTAGCATAGTGCCTGGCACAGAGTAGGTCTACAGCAAGTAGGTCTACCGATTTCATTGGACCCCCAATGAAATTCAATACACTAGATGTGGTAGAGTGGGATGCCATTTTCCTCATTTCAGACCCTAGTAACAGAGGCAGGAATGGAACACACATTTTCTCCAGCCATGGTAATGACTGACTCTTAACTCCACTTCTTGTCAGCCAAGACCTCTGAGTTGTTTCCATCGGTGCTTCTGTCAGCTCTTAAATCTCCTTCCTCACACTGACACAGCTGACTGTTTGGTCTTTACATTTACTTCATGACACTTAATCCTGTTAGATAATGACCCATCACTGTGTCTCCTCCATAGCCTGGAATCTGGATTCTATCTTCTAACAAAAACTTTTAGCTTTGTGTCATTTGCACATTTGTTACCAGATTAACTGAGATTACAAGAGAAAATGCATATGAAATGCATACCTTTTGCAGATATGAAGCACAACACAAATTAAAGGTGTTATGTTTAGTTACCCTTGGGGTCTTCCCAAGCAGCGATGGACACAAATTTCTTAGCACGGTATCTGTTTTCCAGGCATATGCCCAGTTCCTTGTTTTCCAGGTTCAGTTCCACCAGGTGAAATAATGCCCTGCACCTCCCAGAGCAAGCGAATCTAAGTACTTTACAAGCAAGAGTATGTGGGGCTTCCCATTAGCATCAATCTTCTGGATAACTTCAAGGAATTCAAGTTTTAAGCAGACAGCAATCTAGTTCTGAAGCCATATGGGCATATGTTCTCCATCTTTTAAATTTGACCTTGGCTGGCTTCAAAAGCAACAGCCAGTGCTATTTCAGGGCAAATGTAATTTACATTATCTGATTGTCAACAATGCAATACCTCTGCTCTACATGGTCATGGTCATGGAGATAGCTACAATAAAGACTTTATATCAAGAGCTCTGCTTAGGGATTTAGAGTAATGCTATTTGCATAACTTCAGCTTCTTCTGTGGAAACCATGCAGAGCAGAAATATTCTGTGAAGAATGTGTTAATGATATATGCCTGCTGGGTACATGTCCTTCACCTTTTTACAAATTTACTTAGATGCCAAATAAAACTCCTTGGTACTACTGTTCTTTTGACTGGAATTAAATTCATGCCACCATATTTAAACAAAATAAAGACGTTTTAGTGTACAAAGATGTTATGTACCTATGTGCTTTAAGCCATGGTCAGTACACCTAGGTGCCTAATGTGTTGTCTGAAACCGGCAATATTGTTTAATATTCCTATTTCCTATGCCACTGTAAGTGTTCATGCCTTTCCCATTAGTCGTTCATATTGACATTATGTTTATATCTTTGAGGAAAGTAAATGCTTTTCCTGTCCGGTTCAAAAACATTTTCAGCAGATACCAAGCTCATTGAATTACAGTTTTTTTGCCTTCCAAATCCAAGCATCTTTAAAGCATGTTACTAGGCCTTTGAGAAGAGATTAAAGGTCTCTGTTCCCAAAACCAGTCCTGGGTCCTCAAAGGAAAGTGACGATAGCCATAACTGAGCTTTAATGGAATAAGGCAGGAGTGAATGGCTGAATGCAAGAGGGAGCTTTTCCGGGGAATTCTGACTGGTAGCAGAGACTTTTCTTTCTGTCTTCAAGAATTCTCCACTCGATAGGTATGATCAAGCTACATTTCTGGTATTCTTGAACAATTCCTGAGCCACTGGAGGGTACTCTGGTTTCAATCCTTTTCGAGATAAGGAGTGTTCAGTTGTGACAGCAGACATTTTCAGGATGGAGCAAGTATGTTACAGCGTGGCGCCTGGGAGTGAGAGAGGTTGGCTGAATTGTGGCATAGAGGATTCCAGACAAAGGCCTTGGAACGTGAGAGTGTCCCCTGCAGAGAGATGCGATGAGTTCATCTCAGTCCCCAGCTCTGCTCCACAAACATGCAAGTCTTCTCACAGCTTTTATGCTCTGAATGCTAAGTGGAAAATGTAAACCCGATAATGCTTCTCTCCCATCTATTTATTATTTGTACTTGGATGCATTCTGGCCTCACAAGGCGAGCTCATGATCTTCGGTGTGAGATGCTTTATATGGACAATGTTTTTATTTTTCCTCTATACTACTTCTTAAACATCCTGAGGCCAGATTCCATTATTTCATCTTTCTCTTCTGCCTTCACAAAGCAGAGGATTATTCCCATCAACTGGTCTCCTCCCTTTTTATCTCTCACTAGTAAGAACGGATAAAACCTGTATAAGTTTCCCTAGAAGATAAGACCCAAGGGAACCTACAAGGTGAATAGGGAGGTGAAATGATATAATGAATTAAAACAGAACGCAATTTCAATAATGTGGCATCAGGACCTGGCATTTGGGAAGTAGATATCAGCCGGAACTTAACAAAGTATGAATGAAAAGAAGAAAAATATAGCCTGAGGGGTTACATGGTAAAACTTTGCAACCTCCTTTAGCGGCAGGATCTCAAAAATGTATTTAAGCTCAGGATAACCTGTGGAATTTGGTGCTGATCATGCAATCTTGTGAATGGCCCTTAGATCAGAGATGATTCTTATCTTGGGGCCTGTTCTGTGTCATCCTCTCCCGTTCAGTCCTCCGCGCTGCTGATGATCATCAGAGCCCTAGGCTGCACTGTGGAATGTCACATGTGTTATAACAAACGCCCTTCTATGTGTGGAGGCGCATGCAAAGGGTATATTGTAGCATTAAGGACCCTGCTGTGCAAATCTTGTTTCACATCATGTGTGGGAAAATGATCTGCCTTTGGTTTTGTTGTATGAGATTATTTCACTTTGTTTCCTGTGTATTTGGTTCAATTCCAGAGCCTACTGGCATTTAAAACACACTACACCATGCTAAGTTCCAACACATTATGTAGCTAAGGTAGAAGAATGATTAGGGCGCTCAAATGCCTCCAGATGAGGGGGAAGATTCCTCCAGAAAACAAAAGGGTGAAGAAGAAAAATACCTGAAGCTGCAATTCTCAAATTACCGTGCAAAACATTCACCTTGGACTCACACGCGCACGTGCACACACACACACACACACACACACACACACACACATGCATGCACACACACATGCACGCACACACACACACAATCCTATGCCCCATCTGAGGAGGATCTGATTCCTAAGTGTTGGGTGAGGCTTTCTATATTTTTAAACAAATTCCTAGGTGATTTGGAGGCAGGTAGTTCATTGACCATACTTTCAGAAACACTTAATTTGGAAAGTACTCCATGGTAAAGGAAAGAACTCACACATGGGAACCCAGCTGGCCTGGGTTTGGCTGCAGTGTTGATTGGTCAAGTTTCTCAACTTCTTAAAGCTTTATTTTGTTCTTCTACAGAATCAGTATAATGGTAGCCCCATGAATGGGTGTTGGTGATACTACAACACCTAGTACATTATTGGGTATACAACGGAAGATCAATATACATCACAATTCTTTTTCTTCTTCTTTTTTTAAAAAATCATGTTTAAGGAGGTGCTAAAGTGACCTAAACACTAGACAAACTCCTGCAAAGCAGGGAGTAGGGCACTAGGGTCAACCAAAGAAAAGGGCTTTAGATAGCGGTAGGTCAACAACTTGTGTGGGCCAGTCCATTCTATTTGCAGCTCCCTTGTTTTTATTCTCTGTGCCATTTTGCTCTTTTCTTAGCCAAAGGTAAACATCATAAAAGCTTGTTTTGTTATTATGAAGTCTATTCCCTTGTGTATCTCCTAGAAAAATATGAAGTGAGATATTTCCATTTTTCTTTGTTTTCCCATGCCAGTATAAGGTGTTACCATTGAGGCTGTTCTAGTATTCCAAAGAGGTACTTGAAGACAGTGACTAGAGTAAGGGGAAAATGCCAGGAAGGTGTGTTCTGAAACTCAAGTACTCTGTAGCGATGGGAGCTATACGCACGCTCCGTTTTCCAAAGCAGGATTCAGCGCTCCAATGTACAGGTTGCAAAAAAGATAGAACCTCTCAGAGAGTTAGTATTGGCAGTGGGGGAGGCATTGCCAGTTGCACAGTTGCACAAGGTCCCATGCTTAGAAAGGTCCCACACTCTTTTAACAATACTCTCCTGGCACCCTCTTGAAATTTTTAATAATTCGGAAAAATGGCACTGCATTTTTCATTTTGCATTGGGCCCCATGTTTTGTAGCTGGTCCTGGATGGATAGTAGGAGGGCCACTGCAGTTATCGTTAAGGACACCATCATGGGCATTGAAAACATTGATGTATTCTGATTTATACTCTGAAGTGATTTTTCTTCTCCTGCCGAGTAAGAATAGCTCAGAAAAAAGGGAAAGAAGAATGGAAGCAAAAAAAAAAACAGTAAGAAAGGGGTCATTTTAGTATCTAGGTGCGAGATGATGGTGGATTGGGATAGATTGTGGAAATGGAATATTCCAGGCCCCAGGAGGAATTTGAGTTGAGATACGTTTGTGGTGGCAGAGCCAATGAGACTGAAATTTAACCAAAAAAAAAAAAAAAAATGCTGATGTTACAAACTTCTGCCGTCAACAAGACGGCTTTTTGTGAAATCAGAGGAACCCTGGTGGTGGCTCAGGAACCATGCTGGTGGGAGCAGTCTGTTCTACACAAGATTTTCAGCACTGACCCTGACAGCTTTCGGGTCTGGAGTCTAATGACCAAGCTGAATGAGAGCTCTGCAGAGCAGGTTTCGGGCTGACCCAGGTCGCCCAGCAGCGAATCTCGTGCGTGGGGCAGAGGAAGAGCCTAACTTGCAGCTGTGCCCCCAAGCTGCTGATGACAGCAATTATTGATGGCAGTCCTTTGTCCTCACTTGGTGGCAGTCAATGAATGAAGAGGCGAATGTTGGACTGGATACATCAGTATAAGCTTGTTAAGCAGAAACAGCAGAAGCAAACCACCCAAACACCAGTTAAATGGTTTTTTTGGAGCTCCAGTGTCGTCTAGACTTAGAAGGGGCAGCATTTAAATATTTATAGTGGTTCCTTGTTTACTACATTTTATTTTATTTGGCCTTTGGAAAATATTACAAAGATGAATGTCATGGTTGTTACTGATGATTAAATTCCATAATTAATTTTAAACTCAACATGACCTGCTGCTATTTCTTTAATCTAACTAATGAGACTCCTTGGAATTTACATTAACCAATTAATCAACATGACTTTGGGGGAAGATATTAGGGCTGCAAGTCCTCATAGCCACAAAGTCAACAGTCCATTCAAATTTCGAAACCTCAGAGACCCAAGCTTGTCTTTTCCCCACCTACATCGACTTTAATCATGTATATGAAGTGCACTGAGTTACCATTATTTTTCTTTCATTTCTTTAAGTTATTCTGGTTGTGGACCTGAGGATGTCACATGGTCTTGAGATAATGAGCTTCTTTTGTGGTGGCTCCATGACAGGCTTTTGTGTTTCCTCCACTAAAATAGACAAAGAAAGCTAGGTTGGCTCTTCTGAAATGAAAAACGCTTCTCCAAATCTGTGCCGACACTTTGGGTTAGCAAGTCTACCATACTCTGTTGAAATGAAACCGGAACCCTAAAAATGCTCACTGCCCACTTACTGATTGTTTCCCTTCAGAAATAACTGAAACACAACTTAAAAGATTTTCAAATCGCTTCTGCCTTGCACTGTGTTGTGTGGTCCTGGATTTTTGGTTTTGTTCTTGTTTTGCTAATGCAGTATCATCACCACTTGGTGAAATGAATGTAAAAGAAAGGGTCGAGCAAAAATTCCTTCAAAAACAAGATAACGCAACCAAATGACCTAGTGTGTCATCAGAATGAACCCTTTTAGCCTGTTTTTCATGTGTAAAGCAAAACCGGGGCCTCAGAAAGGCAGTGGCCAACAGGCAAATGTATGTGTTTGTTTTAATTTGTGTATTCAATCGGTCTTAGAATCCACTTTAAAAATACATAAATATTTTCTTTGGAAATGCAGATACTTCCTGCATTTATGAAGGGAAAAATAAATGAAAGCTCTGTTTGTTTTGTATGACCAGATGTGGGCTGGAAACAAGGTGGGGTGGAGCAAAAAAGACTGGGACTGGCTTGGGCCCCCATTCTAGCACCAGCTATGACCTTGGGCAAGTCCCATACTCCCTCCCCGGCCTCACTGTTAAGTGTAAAATATCAATAAAATACTGATGTGAATGCTAAGGCTTCTTCCAACTACACAATGTATCAATACCAGGAGCCACTTCCTTTTTTCCTTCGTTTTTACATTTTCAATAATTTAATGGATTTGTTTGCACTAATTGGAAACTCAGATCAGTATATTTCCCATATCATTTCACTGTCTCCCCCATTAAAAAAAAAAAAAAAGAATTCTTTACCCTCTGGTGAACCTCCAAGGCAAAGCAGGATGTCTTTCCAGAGGGATTTAATTAGGGGCTTATTGATTTTCCTCACATTGGTCCATTGTCTCTTCGTTTTTTAGTTGTTTATAAACACATAAACTTGCATTTAAGTGTTTACAGGCACAGATCATGTAAACAATTATTGTAGAGTCAAGAAAACATATAATCACAGAATGCGTTGGTTGTTGATACATTTAAAAATATTTGACTTTACTCCTGGAAAAAAAAAAGGGTGAAAAAAATGTGAACAGCCCAGGGCGTACATATATTTTATGTAAACTAAGATCCAATCTAATCTATGCAGCCATCCACCCATCTTTCTTCCTAGCAGAAAACACTGATGTACGTAGTATAATGGCAACATCTGCTTGTCTTGGGGATCATTTGAACCTCGGTAGTAAAACTGTTAGAGTTGTCATATAATTTCACTTTTTGGCTAAGTGATGCTAGTCTCCTCTATCAAGCATTTGTGTTTTTTTGTTTTTTTAAAAAATACTTATTTATTTTTGGGAGACAGAGAGACAGAGTACAAGCAGGGGAGGGGGAGAGAGAGAGGGAGACACAGAATCTGAAGCAGGCTCCAGGCTCCAAGCTGTCAGCACAGAGCCCGATGTGGGGCCCGAACCCACAAAGCGGGAGATCATGACCTGGGCCGAAGTTGGACACCCAACCAACTGAGCCACCCAGGCACCCCTCCTCTATTAAGCATTAAGGCACAACTATGAAAGGCCCAATGAGCTACATATTTTACAGAGTTAATACAGTCTCTTGAATGATTTCCTCCAGTCCTTCACAGATTATCCTTTTTTTTGGTAGTTATATGAATTTCTTTATTCTTTATTTCTTTATTTTTTAATATAATTTATTGTCAAGTTGGCTAACATACAGTGTATACAGTGTGCTCTTGGTTTTGGGGGTAGATTCCCATGACTCATTGCTTACATACAACACCTGGTGATCATCCCAACAATGCCCTCTTCAATGTCCATCACCCATTTCCCCCTCTCCCGCACCTCCCATCAACCCTCAGTTTGTTCTCTGTATTTCAGTCTTTATGGTTTGCCTGCCTCCCTCCCTCTCTGTAACTATTTTTTCCCCTTCCCTTTCCCCATGGTCTTCTGTTAAGTTTCTCAAGTTCCACATATGAGTGAAAACATATCTCTCTTTCTCTGACTGACTTATTTCACTTAGCATAATACCCTCCAGTTCCATTCACGTTACTGCAAATGGCAGGATTTCATTTTTTTCTCATTGCCAAGTAGTATTCCATCCTTTACAGATTATTTTAATACTGCCTCCATATTTCCTTGCAGAGCTGCTGGCATTTTTCTGACTTTAAATGTACTTTTTCTTCAGGAAAAAGAAGTTTCATAGAAATTGACCACTGCAGGGGCGCCTGGGTGGCGCAGTCGGTTAAGCGTCCGACTTCAGCCAGGTCACGATCTCGCGGTCCGTGAGTTCGAGCCCCGCGTCAGGCTCTGGGCTGATGGCTCGGAGCCTGGAGCCTGTTTCCGATTCTGTGTCTCCCTCTCTCTCTGCCCCTCCCCCGTTCATGCTCTGTCTCTCTCTGTCCCAAAAATAAATAAAAAACGTTGAAAAAAAAAAAAAAAGAAAGAAAATGAAATAGAAAAAAAAAAAAAAAAAAAAAAAAAAGAAATTGACCACTGCAAAATGTTTACCGAAGTACATTTCCCTTGCTTTCTTCTGAATAGATCAAGTTTCACTGGGAATGGGATTTGGGGTCAACTTTGAAATATATTACTGGAAGATACAACTAAAATATTCATGGACACAAAAAATACATACTGTATGATTCCACGTATAGAAGTTTACCTACAGCAGAATTCATGGAAACAGAAAGTAGAATGATGGATGATTGCCAGAGGCTGGGGGCAAGAGAGTTGAGTGGGAATGAGGAGTTAGTATTTAAAGGATACAGAGTTTCAGTTTGGGAAGATGAAAAGCTTTGGAGATGCAAGGTGTGATGGTCACATCACAGTGTGGATGTCATTTAATGCCACAGAGCTATATACTTAAAAATGGTTAAAATGAAAATTTTGGATTATGTATATTTTGTCACAATTAAAAAAACTGAAAAATCTTTCAGAATGTTATGAATCTCTCATTTATTTTTTGGCTATAGCATGTATATATTATTATTCCAGAATGCTGATTTAATTGATCAGGTTGTAAAATACTTAATATTCTAGATGTTCAAGCTGATATTTGGTGAAATTCCTTAGCACAAAAAAAAAAAATTACAGTTTAGATTTTGAATATATTAATACTTTCTTAATAACTTAAAATATAAGGTAGTAAAGGCAACAAATGTTGGCATAAGATATATCTCCAGAGTTACACTTTCCCACAGAAATACAACTGATGAATGGATAAAGAAGATGTGGTATATAAAGGACCTGAATGTGAGACAGGAAGCCATCAAAAGAAGCCATCTCCTAGAGGAGAAAGCAGGAAAAAACCTCTCTGACCTCAGCCGCAGCAATTTCTTACTTGACACATCTCCAAAGGCAAGGGAATTAAAGGCAAAAATGAACTATTGGGACCTCAAGAAGATAAAAATCTTCTGCACTACAAAGGAAACAATCAATAAAATGAAAAGGCAACCAACAGAATGGGAAAAGATATTTGTAAATGACATATCGGACAAAGGGCTAGTATCCAAAATCTATAAAGAACTCACCAAACTCCACACCTGAAAAACAAATAATCCAGTGAAGAAATGGGCAGAAGACATGAATAGACACTTCTCTAAAGAAGACATCCGGATGGCCAACAGGCACATGAAAAGATGTTCAACGTTGCTCCTCATCAGGGAAATGCAAATCAAAACCACACTGAGATACCCCCTCACGCCAGTCAGAGTGGCCAAAATGAACAAATCAGGAGACTATCGATGCTGGAGAGGATGTGGAGAAATAGGAACCCTCTTGCACTGTTGGTGGGAATGCAAACTGGTGCAGCCGCTCTGGAAAACTGTGTGGAGGTTCCTCAAAAAATTAAAAATAGATCTACCCTATGACCCAGCAACAGCACTGCTAGGAATTTACCCAAGGGATACAGGAGTGCTGAATGCATAGGGACACTTGTACGCCAGTGTTTAGAGCAGCACTTTCAACAATAGTTAACCTATGGAAAGAGCCTAAATGTCCATCAACTGATGAATGGACAAAGAAATTGTGGTTTATATACACAATGGAATACTACGTGGCAATAAGAAAGAATGAAATACAGCCTTTTGTAGCAACGTGGATGGAAGTGGAGAGTGTTAATGCTAAGTGAAATAAGTCATACAGAGAAAGACAGATACCATATGTATTCACTCTTATGTGGATCCTGAGAAACTTAACAGAAGACCATGGGGGAGGGGAAAGAAGAAAAAAAGAGAGGGAGGGAGCCAAACCATAAGAGACTCTTAAAAAGTGAGAACAAACTGAGGGTTGATTGGGGGGTAGGAGGGAGGGAAGGGTGGGTGAGGGGTATTGAGGAGGTCACCTGTTGGGATGAGCACTGGGTGTTGTATGGAAACAAATTTGACAATATATTTCATATTAAAAAAATAAAAAAATAAAAGTATGAAAAGCTGCATACCAAAATAAATATGAAAAAAAAGAAGATGTGGCATATATATACAATGGAATAGTACTCAACGATCACAAAGAATAAAATCTTGCCATTTGCAACGACCTAGATGGAACTAGAGTATATTATGCTAAGCAAAATAAGTCAGCCACAGAAAGACAGATATCATATGATTTCATTCATACGTGGAATTTAAGAAACAGCAGATGAACATAGGGAAAGGGAAGGAAAAATAAGATAAAAACAGAGAGGGAGGCAAACCATAAAAGTCTCTTAAATACAGAGAACAAACTGAGGGTTGCTGGTGGGGTGTTGGGTGGGGGATGGGCTAAATGGGTGATCGGCATTAAGGAGGGCAGTTGTTGGCATGAGCACTGGGTGTTAGATTTGAATTCTACTCCTGAAACCAATACTACAATATATGTTAAGTAACCTGAATATAAATTAATTAATTAAAAAATAAAAAGAAATATACTGTTAGTCACATATGCAATTCTAAAGTTTCTGGTAGCCACACTTGAAAAAGTAAAAAAAAAAAATTAGGTAAAGTTAATTTCAATAAGACATTTTATTTAATCATATGTATCTACATTATTATCATATCTATGCATAATTAATATGAAAATTATTAATTAGATACATAATCTTTTTTCATCGTAAGTTTTTGAATTGGTGTATATATTAAAATTAAAGCACATCTCAATTAAGGTATTATATTTTTATTGGAAGTTTCTGACTTGTATGTAGACTTCATAAAATTTGCAGTTGAAAAAGTATGTTTTCCTACCTAAGTTGTTCCAGACATATCTATACATTTTTAAATAACTGACTTGAACATCAAAAAAATCATTTTCTTTAATATTTGCATCCACATTGACAAGACCAGTTCATTTCCTTTAGAACTGATTTGACTTTGAAATAAAAGCATACCAATTTGAGATCTATGTGCATCTAAATTAAATAAATTTA
Source organism: Panthera leo (assembly GCF_018350215.1). Classification (NCBI taxonomy): domain Eukaryota; kingdom Metazoa; phylum Chordata; class Mammalia; order Carnivora; family Felidae; genus Panthera; species Panthera leo. The sequence continues at coordinate 40,552,546 of NC_056680.1, forward strand.
CTGCTCTTTGTCAATTTAGGTTTATTAGCATCAAATCCAAAATGGTATAACATAAATGGAAAAGCAACTCTCACTTTTTGTCAACAAAGTATTCCTCAATTTTTTCTTAGTTTTTATAGCCCATTTATATAAGGTTACCAATTATAATAATATTTTCTGCAAGTTGATTCATGTTAGAAAATGGGTAAAATCATTACTATTGTTATATATTATGAGAAATTTACATTTTAACATAAATTCTCATAATTGTTTAACTTTGTCACAAGCTTTTTTGTACATAAAGACTTTTTTAAAAATTTTAAAAATGTTTTCATTTATTCTTGAGAGACAGAGAGAGAGAGAGAGACAGAGCATGAGTGAGGGAGGGCAGAGAGAGAGGGAAACAGGATCCAAAGCAGGGTCCAGACTCTGAGCTGTCAGCATAGAGCCCAACGCAGGACTTGAACTCACCAACCGTGAGATCATGACCTGAGGTGAAGTCAGACACTTAACCAACTGAGCCACCCAGGCTCCCCTAAATACTTTTTAAAACTTGCTTTAGGTTTATAATCAAATTGAGAAGAAGTTACTGAGATTTCTCATATATCATCTGCCCCAACATATGCATATCAACACCATTCACCACTCACCAGAATGGTATTTTTTTTTAAAACCAAGGATGAACCTATGTTGACACAATAATCATCCACAGCCCATAGTTTACCTGAGCATTCACTCTTGGTTTAGTTTATTCAGTGGGTTTGAACAATGTCCAAATGCAAATAAAAACCACAATGAGATATCACATCATGCCTGTTACAATGGCTATTATACATATAAAAAGAAATAACACGTACAGATGAGGATGTGGAGAGAAGGGAATTCTTGTATACAGTTGGTGAAAATGTAAATTGGTATAGCTACTGTTGAAAACAGTATGAAGTTTACTCAAAAAATAAAAATAGAACTACCATATGATCCAGCAATTTTATTTCTGGGTATTTACCTGAAGGAAACAAAAACAGTGACTTGAAAAGATATATGCACCCCTATGTTGTATCATGTACAACAGCCAATATGTAGAAACAACCTAAGTGTCCATGAGTGTATGAATAAAGAATATGTACACACACACACACACACACACACACACACACACACACACACACACACACAAATACTATTGAGCCATAAAAAAGAATAAAATCTTGCCATTTGTGACAATATGGATGGACCTTGGGCAGTATGCTAAGTGAAATAAATCAGAGAAAGGTAAGTACATATGAGCTCACTAATATATGGAATCTAAAAAACAAACAATAAAACAACAAAAACAAGGTCACAGATTCAGAGAATAGATTGGTGCCTGCTGGTAGGTTTGGGTGGCTGGAGGTAAAATGGGTGAAGAGGGTCAAAAGGTACACAAAAACAAGTAAGTCATGGGGCTATAATGCACAGCATGATGACTAAAGTTAAAAATACTGTATTGCATATTTAGGAGCTGCTGAAAGAATAAATCTTAAAAGTCCTCATCATGAGAAAAACAAATTTTTAACTATGTATGGCATTAAATGATCATGAGACTCATTATGGTGATTGTTTCACAAGGTATACGAATAATGAATCATTATGTTATATATCTGAAACAAATATAATGTTATATGTCAATTTTATCTCAAAAAATACTACTGTCATCACTAATATAGTTTAATCATAAGTCTTGAAGTCAGATAGCATCAATCCTCCAACTTTGTTCTTTTTCAATATTGTTTTAACTATTCTGGGTCTTTTGCCTCTCCATAGAAACTTTACAATCTATTTGTTAATATTCATAAAATAACTAGTTGGGATTTTCATTGAAATTGAATCTATAGTTGAAGCTGAGGACTGACATCCTGACAATATTGAGTTCTCCTATCCATGAACATGGAATATTAATTCATTTCATTAATTTTTGATTTTGTTCATTAGAGTTTTGTAGTTTTTCTCAATTAGCTCTTGTATATATGTTGTTACATTTATAGCTAAGTATTTAATTTTTGGGTACTAATGTAAATGGTATTGTGTTTTTGTTTTCAAATATCACTTGTTCATTGTTGGTATACAGGAAAGCAATTTACTTTTGTATATCACCTTTGTATTCTGCAAACATGCTATAATCTCTTATTAGTTCCAGAAGTTTGTTGTTGTTGTTAATTCTTTCAGATTAATTCTACATAGATGATTATACATCTGTAAACAAAGTTTCATGTATTCCTTCCAAACGTGTATACATCTTATTTCTTTTACTTGATTTACTGCATTAACAAGGATTTCCAGAATAATGCTAAAAAAAAGTGTTGACAGAGGACTTCATTTCCTTGTTCCTGATGTTACTGGGAAAGCTTCAACTTTCTCACCATTAAGTATATTATTACCTGTAGGTTTCTAATAGTGTCTTTATCCAGTTGAGAACGTTCCTCTCTATTTCTAGTTTACTGAGAGCTGTTATCATGAATGAGTGTTGGATTTTGTCAAATGTTTTTTTCTGCATCATTGATATAATTATGTGACTTTTCTTCTTCAGTCTGTTGACATGATGGTTACATTAATTGATTTATGAATGTTGAACCAGACTTCATATCTGTGATAAATCCCACTTGATCATGATGCTTTTTATACTTTTTTTTTGGATTTTATTTGGTGATATTTTGCTGAGAATTTTTGCATCTATGTTTATGAGCTATGTTTGTCTGTAGTTTTCTTGTAATGTCTTTCTCTTGTTTTGATATTAATGTGGTGCAGGCCTCATAGAATAAATTTGGGTGTGTTCCCACTGCTTCTTTCTATCCTCTGAAAGAGATTGTAAAGAATTGCTGTAATTCATTCCTTAAATGTTTGACAGAATTCACCAGGGAACTCCTGTGGGTCTGGTCTAAGATGGTATTAGTTATTGATTCAATTTCTTTAATAGATACAGGCATATTTATATAAACTATTCTTGTGTAAGTTTTGGCAGATTATGTCTTTTAAGGGATTGGTTCATTTCATCTAGGTTACCAAACTTGTGGGCATTGAGTTGCTCATAGTACTCCATTATTATTCTTTTAATTTCCATGGGATCAGTGGTGATGCCTCTTATTTCACTTCTGATATTAGTAATTTGTGTCCTCTATTTTCCTTTGGTAGTCTGGCTAGGGATTTCATCAACTGTACTGATCTTTTCAAAGAGCTAGCTTTGGTTCTGTTGATTTTCTCATTTCTGGTTTTCAATCTGCTCTAGTTTTTATGATCTCTTTTCTTCTACTTACTTTAGATTTAATTTGCTTTTCTTTTTTTCTAGTTTCCTAATTGTTTTAAAAGTTTATTTATTTTGAGAGAGGGAGAGAGCGTGAGTGGGGGAGGGGCAGAGAGAGAGGGAGGCACAGAATCTGAAGCAGCCTCCAGGCATTGAGCTGTCAGCACAGACCCAATGTGGGGCTCAAACCCATGGGCCATGAGATCATGACCTGGGCTGAAGTCGGACACTCAACTGACTGAGCCACTTAGGTGCCCCTCTAGTTTTCTAAGGGAGAAACTTAGATTAATGATTTTAGATTTTTTTTCCTTTGTAATATAAGCATTCAGTTGCTATACATTTTTTCTCTAAGCACTGCTTTTTTTTGCTAAGTTGTTACTTTAATTTAGTTTAAAACATTTAAAAATTTCTCCTGAGATTTCTTCTTTGATCTATGTGTTATTTAGAAGTATGTTGTTTAATCTCCACATATTTTAGGATTTTCCAGTTATTTTTCTGTTACTGATTTCTAGTTTAAATCCATTGTGCTCTGACAGCAGATATACAATGATTTGTATTCTTTTAAATGTGGTAAGGTGTGATTTCTGGCCCAGAATGTGATTTATCTCAGTGGATGTTCCATGTGGACTTGGGAAAAAATGTGTCTTCTGCTATTGTTGGATAAAGTAATTTATAGATGTCAGTTATATCCAGTTGATACAAATAAGCTTTTAAAACTTCAAATTTAGTTTGTTCACATGTAGTGTGATTGTGGTAAAAAATATAAATCATTCTGGCATTTTTTTTTGGTTTTGATCATTGAATATGTGGAAAGGATTCATTTTGTTTCAAGAGAATTTAGAACTATAATTAAATCTTTGTAAAAATTTTCCCTGTCTTAACCAATATGCATTGGCAAAGTACATGACATCATTAAAATCTGTCTTCTATTCTCATCAATACTTCTATAAAACGGTGATGATTCCTGACATTTACACATATATTGAATAATTTTTAACAATTACACCCATGAAGTAGAGCACGTGACTTTTTTTTTTTAAGTTTATGTATTTCTTTTAAGAGAGATTGAGAGAGAGCATGTGGGAGGGGCAGAGAGGGAGAGAGTCAGAGAGAATCCCAAGCAGGCTTGACACTGTCACTGCAGAGCCCGATGTGAGGCTTAAACTCAAACTGTGAGATCATGACCAGGGCCAAAACTAAGAATCAGATGCTCAACAGACTAAACCACCCCAGTGCCCCAAGCATGTGACTCTTGATCTTTGTTGTGAGGTCTAGGCACTTGTTGGAGGTAGAGTTCATTTAAACAACATAAACATACAGCTTAAAAAAAATTACACCATGATATTTGTCATAAAATCTACTGTAGAAACTGAATACACATAATTTCAATATGAATCCTAGAGTGGAGCAAGGCAATAAAGGAATCATCTGTTTTGTTTTGTTTTGTTTTAAAGTTCCATTAACTTTGAGTTTTTAACTGAATATACCTGGAGCATTGTCTATCATGATAGAAACTAATTTTTCATGTCTAGCTGAAATTCTTCTTTGACAGATATAAAAAGTTGGAAAATATTTGTACATGTTTTATTTATTTATTTTGGGTTTGATTTTATATTTCTTAGTAAATTTGGAAGTTCTTTATGACAAAACATACCCACAATACTAATGGGGCTGTGTATCTTATGTCACACAACTCATTTAAAGCCAAAGTAAAGTTCTTACAATGTTTTCAGAGTTTGAATCATTTGATCTTTCATATTGTTAGGAAAATCTGGGATGCTATGGTTAGTTGCTTTCTAGCTTCATTGAAGAAATTCCATTTTTTATATTTTTTTGTCTTTTCCTCATAATTATCTAGCATAAGTTTCATAATGGGATTAACTTATTTAACCATGTTGCTCTTTTAAAACTAGTTTTCTATTTTTTTTGTGTGTAAGAATCCAAAGTGTTTACAGCTAGCCAAAATTATAACCCAGATCCTTTTAAAGAAACATTTAAAATTCACTTCTTGGACATTTAATTTGGATTTCACATGACTAATTTCATTGATTCCTTTTTGACTTTTGAGAGGAAACTTCTTACCAATATCATTGAATAGCACTTTGTAATGGGTATTTGCATAATGTATATATAAGTATTAGACTCAATCATTCTCTTTTTTAATGTTTATTTATTTATTTCGAGAGTGAGAGAGAGTGGGAGAGGGCGGCACAGAGAGTAAAGGAGAGACAAAAACCCAAACAGGCTCCACACTGTCAGTGCAGAGCCCAAGGTGGGTCTCAGACCCACAAACTGTGAGAAATCAACAGTCAGACACTTAACCAACTGAGCCACCCAGGCATCTCTTAGACTCAATCATTCTTAACTGAATGATTAGAGTCTCTGCTCAGAGCTTAATGTGAGAATTTAGAAGCAAATTCAGGCTTCATGGCAAATGTTCCCATCTGGGATTGAGAAGTCTGTTTACTGTTTGTGATCTTAGATAAAAATTACTTACATTTTCTGTGTCTAAAACTATGGAATATAACTGCTAAACAAGAAACTAAAACAGCTCTAAGACCTGGCAACAATCACTGTCTCTATCATATTCTCTGCCATCTTCTATTTGCTGCAAATCCCGTTAGCTACTAAACGCCTTTTTCTGTTTTGTTTTTGGTTTTGTTCTCCCCCCACCCCCACCAATTCTGCTGCTTTATAACATGGCTTCCACTTGCTGTGGTACCAGTTCTACTTTGCAGCACCTTTGCAGCATTGTTCCAGTTCTTTCTACCAATTCTAACTGGCTCAAGCTTTCCACGTTTCCCAGGTGGAACTCCTAAGAGCAATGACATGACTTGCCAGCCTTTTCATGTTTAGCACATCGCTGCCTAGCCTATTGGGCAGCTATCCATCCCTGAGCCAATCAGCTGTGGAAATGAGGTCACTTGGGAGAAGACAGGGCCATGAAGACAGTAGTGGCTCTGCACAGGGTGGCTGCCTTTAGCGTGGGCAGGCAGGAAGAAATTATTTGCCATCAAAAATACCCAAGATTGGCATACAAGATCACTACAGCTCCTATTCTGACAAGATGTATGCCAAATCATTGGAAAGATACAGAAGAATTTTCTTAGGAAATAGAACAGATTTGTGAAGGAGAATTCTTTATCCCAATAGAAGAAGAAAATAAGGATGCCAGTATTATCAGTGCACCTCAAACTGATGATGTCTAAATTTGATGTCCTTCTACCATTTTCAACCACAGCACAGCTGAATGCCCTGCCCTTCACATTGGTTCATCGATTCCTTCTCTGGTAGTAAGCTCCTGGCTGGCCTCCCTGCAGCCAACTCTCTGTGTTCTAAGTTCGTCCATGCATGAGAAGAGTATATTATATTTTGCTTAAAAATGATGCTTGATTCCCACTTCCCAGAAGTAAGTTGTGACTTCTAATTAATTCCATTTAGAAGTAAATATGGAATAGACACTGTGCAAGGTGCCTTCAGGAATATAAAAGCATGAACAGGATATCTACTCTGCCCTCAGGGAATGTACAATCTAAAAGAAGTTTTATGAGTTATAACTTATTATCTGTAAAGCAAAGGAGTATCTGGTGTCTTAATAGAGGTACAGATTAAGAAACTTTTTTATAAGCATTCAAAACAGGGCTAAAAACAATGTTGTGCTGTGAATATTTAACACCTAACTCTGGGTGCTGTGCTTGGAGGAAACCCAGTTGGTAGTGTTTGCAGATTTCCATAATGTAAATATACCCATTATGGCCAATTTCAAGCTGCCAGTCTGAAATCACTGTTGGGAAGAGACATGTCATAGCCCATCATTACACAGTATTTCCATCATCCAGATAGGATACCTCAAGAACACAGATAGTAACAAACTGTAGTAAAATAATTAGGACGTTTTCAATATAACTTAATCCTAAATTTAAATAATTTGATTTTTAGTAACAGGTGTGTTTAACAACTCACCTAGAAAATTCCTGAAATTTAATGACTGCTAATGTCCTCCAGTATGCTGCTGGTTAAAGGGCTATGAGGAACTTGGATTCTAACTTGGGGAGGGACAGATGGCAAAGAAGCCTCTAAGGTGAGCCTCAAAGCATCTGTAGGGTTTAGCTGCTAGACACGGGAGTGGAGGGGAGAGGCATGTTCCTGAAAGAGGAAATGAGAAGAAGGAATCGAAGAACAAAAAGCTTGAGGCATAACTGGAAAAAAAATGAGTAAACCACTTCTTTAATCCAACTCAGTCACTAACTATTGACCCAACTCAGGGCTAATTCTCGTCTCCAGCTCCACCCACTTCAGACCGATGATAGTGATAAAAATAATAAAGGTAATGACAGCTAATATCTGTTGGATGACTGCTCGGTGCCAGGTACTGTTCTAACTAAGGAACAAACCTTGTTTCCTTATTTACCATGTTGCTGAGCAGTCACTGTCTTCTCTGGGTGAGGCTACTCCATTCTGCTGCTCACCACAGAACCTGCTGTTCACCCTTGTCTTTCCCACACCACAGTGCAAGCTGCCATGTGTCACCGAGCTTGTGCAAGGGCTTTATGCAGAGTGAAGAAATCCTCTGGATCCTTGACTCAGAAATGTGAAAACAAAGTAGAGATGACCATATCTTTCTAGAAAGATAGGAAAGAGTATATTTCTTTTAGATGTAAAGAACACTTCTACGGGTTTGATGTGGAAATATCTGTTCTGTTTCATCAATTTATATTCTCTTCACTCCCCACACCCCACCATTGGCATTTGAGTTTGAGGTCCTATTTCTGTGGGCAAGACGGTCCCATCAACAAGGAGTGAAATAAAAATTAGTTTTGTAGCCAAGGACTTGCTGTACTTAGGAAGTCTGCAAATTTACAGTGTATTCAAAACTTTTGAAAGTCAGGTGGAACTTGATATGTATCAAGATAGTTATGAGACAGGGACTCTCTGTACATGAGTTCTGAGCAGTTAGGATTAAGGGAACAGAAAGAGACTTGGTTTTGCTCCTTTCTGCCAATTTCTCATACACCCTATCTCTTTGGAAGCAGTCCTATTTTTCACAATTTCAGGGTAAGAAATTATAGGAGCATCTCACTGTATTGCCACTTAGATTCCAGGAATGATGGGAAAAAGAAAAAAAAGTGAAACAAAACTAAGATGAATGATATTCCAAATATGGTGAGACCAGTAATTCTGTTTTTATTTGGAAATCCATTTATTTTGGTAAAATCCACCTGTTCTCAACTTGGAGGAAATGTCTACTTAGGGAGAAGCAATTTCTATGGCTCAAGTTTAAAATTTGTTTTTAAGGATAGATGAAATGTACAATTGGAAGGGAAGTGAGAGTACACTTGAGGACGCTTATATGGATTACATATCACACTTCTCACAGAATCATTATTAATTGAGAAATCCTATAGCTTGAGACACCAATCGGAAACAATGTAACTTGCTAATTACAATGGTAAAATGTGTGTGTGTGTGTGTGTGTGTGTGTGTGTGTGTGTGTGTGTGCATGCACTCTTATGTGCACGAGCACAAGGAAGGGGAATTAACCAAAAGATGGTTTATTTTCTTATATTTGTTATTTGACTTGCTTCTACAAAATACTCAAAAGGCAAATAGTCTTTCTGTTCTCCAATAAGATATGCTGAATTACATCAACATTAACATTGTTTTCACATTAAAGATAAACTCACTCATTTGCTAAGGGTAACATGAGGTATACGGCTTTAGAATAACGACCTCCATCCTTGCCAATAAACAACTTTAGTGAACTCAATTTTCTCTAATTTATAGTCAGCCTGTTTAAATTACTGTTATTTGGCTGGGATTATTTCATAGGGATTTAATTGTGCCTGCAAATCGAATTTCTTTCAAATTCATCTCTTGATTCATTTTATTTCCCTCCCCCATGTCTCATTTTGCATATGCTCCAAAACATATCAATAATTTATGCCACAAAGCCTTGTTTTCTCCTTTGTAACTACACACATGTTCTGCATTGTGTAGTGATGTCAAAGGAAATGTGTACATTGTGAAAAGGTCTTGAATTTTTCATGAACATTGGTTAGGGCCAAATGGCACTTTATAGATCTTTGGGAGAAGAACCAATCTATTTTGTGAAAGGGTTTCAAAACTGAGTAAAAGCAATAATAGAATAACCACTAACAAAGATAATACTTGCTGAGCGTTTTTTTTTTTTTATAATGAACATATCTAAACATTTACACACACTATCTAATCCTTACAACTGAATTATTAAAAAGGTCTCATGACCTCCATTTTACATATCAGGTAACTGAGGCTTAGACACTGGGAACATCACACAGGCAGGGAGTAACAGAAGAGGAACTTAAACTCAGGCCTTTTGGACCTCAAAACTCAAGTAGTCTTTTCATAAAATCACTTATGTAACTTTCTCATATGTGGGCCACAATAGTTGAGACAGATTGGTTCTGCTTCAGTTCTAAATCTAAAACTAGAACCTCCAACTCTTCTTCTTTTCTTAAAAATTTTTTTTTTCATCCTGTCTATCCTACTCTATTCCTGCTGGCTCTCAACTGACCACAAAAGTCAAATGAATAAAACCTGATGGCATTTGCAGCACAGGAGGAAGGGAATGACATCATCTACACAGACGTCTGTAGGGCACAGGCAGTGTGATATCACCCTGAGCTGATCCGGAGTTGATGAAGAATATTCACTCATTATTCATTGAACGCCAAGTATATGCTAGATTAAGGGTCAGCAAACTGTGGCCCATGGGCCAAATATATCCTGGCTTCTGTTTGCAAGCAAAGTTTTATTGAAACACAGCCATGTGCATTCATTACATATGATCTATGGCTACTTTTGTGTTACAACAGGGACAATGTATAGCTGTGACAGACACCGTATAGCTTGCAATGATGAAAATACTTGCTTGCCCTATAGAGAAACTGCTTAACTCTGTGATAGATAATGATCAAAGCAGACACAACCCCTACCTTTATGAAGCTTATTATTTTGTGAGACACATTAATAAAAAATATCATTATATTATTAGAAATTATGATACACACTATGAAAGTGGAGTACAGTAGGTAATAGAATTTACTGGGCTTATAATTTGCCATTGGTTCTTGCAATTCAGCCATTTGGGCTTTATTCTTTTACAGTCAAAAGTACTTTTTGAGTGGGATGACAAACATCTGCTTACTCACTCATTTATTCATTCCTTTAAATCCAGTGAATATATCCTGAGTACCTGCCATGTGCCCGACATTGTATTAGGCTCCAGCACAGGGGACTGAACAAAAGTTGGTTGCCCATTTGTTGAGTCTTTGGCCTTTTTTCTCAGTTGGTTCAGAACTCAGGAAGGGAAGAGTTCTATTTATTGAACCCTATCAACCTCTCAACAGAGTCCATTGTGAGACCTGGCTCTTTTTGCTCTTGAATTCTCTGAAGTGGCCTACTGTTCTGACAGTCTATCCCCCCTTTGCGATGAAAACTAGCTTGACTGGGTTTCAACCTTTCAAAACTTGGAATTTTGTGACTAAGTCAGCTAGATGAGCATTTGGCTTTACAGACTCTGCGGTGGGAGGAAGCAACGGAACGAGGTGCTAGAAATGGCTTTTATGTAGACAAGCATGTCTGTCCCAGTTCTGTTCTTGGCTTCCTATCTTCCTTCTCCATATGTTCTTCTTGTTGATCTGATCTTATCCTTGAAAACTTCAACTACCATTATTCTCCCAGTGGCTTTCAGGACATAGCGCTGTCTCAATTCCTTAGTTCCAGTCGCGGGATGCTCCAGTAGAGTTGAATGGCTCATTAGTGCCTCAAACCCAACAGGACACCTCCACTTGTTCTTTACATACTCTCTACATATTCCTCATCTTGACTACACCCTTGGAGGAAAACATGGATCATAGAAACAGCTGAAACCACATGTCACACCCGAGTGAGGAAACAGCTGCAGGCCTAGGGTGGAGGCTACACTGGGAGGAACATCCAGGTGAATTCTGTCTCCCTAAGTCTGGCTCAGTTTATGATCTTGAGGATGTGTCTTTCCCATCCCTCCTAACTGTGACCTTGGTCTCTCCTCAACTCAGACTTGGTTCTCTAAATCTAAGATCTGAGTTCTTAAACTTGATTTCGTACTTTCTGGTTCTATGTCACCCTCAACTTACTTACTAGATACTCGCTGTTTTATATACGTTACCGATGTTAGTCCTAATACAATCTTGTGAGGAAGGTAGCATTATTATTATCATCTATTCCCAGATGAGGGGGTGAGACACCAACAGATTTAAGGGACTTGTCCAAGGTTACACAGATGGATGTAGTAGGAACTAGCATTCCAACCAGGTCTGATTGGCTCCAAAGTAATACCCTAATTCCTTCTTCCTGCTACTGAGAATTGATTTCTGTTCCCTTCATACTTAATGTACTATTTGGGGGTTCTGATCTTGAAACTGACTTTAACATCTATACCAGGGATTAGTAAACATTTTCTGTAAAGGGCCAGACAATAAATATTCTTGGTTTTGCAGGACTTAAGGTCTTTATCACAGCTATTTTAGCTCTGCTGTTGTGGTATGGCCATAAACAATACTTAAATGATGGGGTGTGGCTCTGTTCCAATAAAGCCTTATTTTAGAGGGTGAAATTTGAATTTCATATAATTTTCACATGTCACTAATTACGATTATTCTTTTCAGTTTTCAAAAAATATAAAATGATTCTTACCTTGTGAAACATACAAAAGTAGGCAGTGAGCCACATTAGACCCACAGGCCAGAGCTTGCCAACACCTTTTTTCTATATCATGTTATTTGACTTTGGGTTTATGATTTTTCTGAAATCCTTACCCATTAGCTACCACGTATGTTGAGCATAGTAGACACCAATGTTCTGGACATTTTTACATATACTAACTAATGTGTTCTTCACAGTGGGTCTGTGAGGGATATGCTATTACCATCTCAATTTTACAGATGAAGAAAATGAGCCACAGAGACATGAACCAATTTGCACAAGGTTGTATGAAGCTAGGAAATGGGGGAGTCTAGATTGGAGCCCAGGCAGACCCACTCCATGGCTGACATCTTAAGCACGAAGCTATGCTTCTGTTCTGGTTCCAATGAGATCACGTACCTTAGAGCATTTTAAAAACTATAAAGGATTATATAAATATAAGTTAACAACTGTCATAATTATTAGTGTTACATCTTTATCTAGGTTTCTGATGGGTTTGGATAGCAATCAAATTGATGTTAATCAAAACAAAAACACCCAGGCATGCCGTGGGATGATATCTATTTTTCTGTCCATCTTAGCATTACACATTTTTAAGCACTGCATTTCTGCCATGAATAAGTAAGCAATGGAGAAGACTTCTTCTTGTGGGTAGTTTGGTATTTGCTTCAATCTCTCCTGAACTCAGCATTATGTCTCAGTTCTGATTACAACTCAAATGAAGCCACATGTATGAAAGAAGTTGCATATCAATAAGGGTTGTGATTAAGTGTTGTGTTCTTCCCCCACTCTTTTATTTCTTTAAGGTTCTTAAATTAGATAGCAGGAGAGACATGACTTAATTATTGAGAATACTTTGGAGCCAAATGGAAAATTATACTACTACTTACTCAGATGCCAGGGTAATTAGAGCCCAATTATTTCTCTCATTTGGCGCTAATGAATGAAGATCAATTAAAAAAATAATGTAACTGTGAATTGCTTTTATTGAGCAGAGAATGCGAAGCAGCTGAAATTGTCTACTCTTTCACTAATTGAAAATACTAAATGAAGGCAACCCAGAATGTGATTGTCTCCATGTAATTTTAGAGCGGTTTGATTTTCAGAAATCATGCAGATGGCCAAATTCTTGTATTAGACTTATTTCCTGGGTACAGCCCGCTGGTCTTTCTTCCATGAGGAAAGTCAAAACATGGCTCACGAAATTCTTATTTCCCTAGTGATAACATCAGGTTTGTTGGCAGGACTTTATTGTTGCTTCTGGGTTGGTCGTGCTTGGGCTAAGATGGAATGTCTGATTTGCTTGGCTATTTTACTTTTCTCCTGATTAGTATATCCATTTCATCAAATGTGTTCTGAAAACAACATTTATTTGTACCAAAATCTGATTGAAAGAGACATCTCCGTGATTAAAAGTTTAGACTCAGCTTATGTGGATATGGACTTACCTGCTAAGAGATAACCTTGGACTTCAGTTTGCCCTTTAACATAATGTTTATGCAGCATCCACTAAAAAAAAAAAAACAAAAACAAAACAAACAAACAAAAAAACCAAACAAGCTTCTGCTATTTTATTTTACTTATCTTTTTTAATATCTTTACTTTATATTTTTTTAGCATATATATTTTTTGAGGGGGTGGTATAAGAATTTCAATTCTGCAGGTTTGTTTGTGGTCTGAATATACATTCCCACGAAGGAGTTAGAGGTCAGCCTGAGCCGCTGAGTTCTACAGAGGAAGTTATGGCACCATTTATAACAGTGGCATACTCCCTCCTCCCCACCCCCATGCACACTTCACGCACTCAAATAACTTGCGAGATTCGAGATTCACAAGTTACGTTTGTCTACCTCTATTATCTCAAATGCTTTAAGAAGCCAGTAAGGCAGCTTTTATCCTTAATTTACAAACAAACAAACAAACAAACAAACAAACAAACAAATGAGGCTTCAGAGAGCTTAAAGGGCATCAAAGCATCAAAACCCGGGCTGTTGAGTCCTACAGTGGTCTCCACAAATGGTGACCCTGGAGTTGTGTAGTGTGAAACCTGCCTAGCCAAAGACAGCACCCTGACTTTGACTCCTAATTCGAATGCCTGAAGGAAAATGCAAAAAGAAAACCAAAAGAAAATTCTGAAGTGCATGAGTCAGAATGGAGGCAAACCGTAGAACATTTGCTCTCTTAGCAATTCCCCAATTGAAAAAAAATTGGGTGTGACCAAAGTCTGAATCAGCTTTGGTCATCTGGGCTTTGCTACGTGGCTGAGCAAGTGGAAACTCAGAAGAATAAATCCCCTTTGTCCTGTGACGGAGTCAAAACTTTTACAACGTGTCCCATGTTCGGGTTGTGCAGTTACACTAACAGGGAAGGACTCGGGATGGGGATTCTAAACCCGTTGATCAAGGTTTGGCTTTTGCCTTTCTGGCTCTGAGTTGCTGCGGACTTCCTGGTTAAGTACTCCTCAGCACCGTCAGGAGGTGGGGAGCAGGTGTAAGAGAGAGGTTCAGCCTTCCGGCAACCAGGGGACTCAAATTATTACTGCCAACGGAGGCCATGCATAAAGTTCTAGGATTGCAGTGACAGGATTCAAAGCAGATGCCATTTTTCTGTGTCATGTAACTGTCTCTCCCCAACTGTAGTTCACGGTTAACTAACACTTTATTTTTAATAATCCCATTTTCACCTTGTAAATAGTACTGCTATACCTCTCATTGTGGCTTTTGTGTGTGTCATATATTAGAAAGATAATTTTGCTAAGTGAATACATTTGAGATATTCCATAATTTTTCCACCGTATTTTGGCACATTTTCATTAAAAACAGAAGATAGCAAGAGCTTAAAACAGAGCAAATAACTTTTTCGATTTTTTTTCAACTCTGGGAAGCTTTGTTCAGGGTACTGAGGAGAAAGAAGGGTGCATAGAAAGGGAGCAGACTAACTCTGGGGTCAGAGCACTTGGGATCAGTTCCGACTCTTCCACATCCAAGCCTTGGACAAGGTTCTTCTTTTCACGTTTTAGTTTCCTCATCACTAAAACAGGGACAATTATCACGAACTTCCTCATGGCACTGTTCTGAGAATGAATGGGATCTTATGGGTCAAGGGCTTGGCATAATACCTGCCACATAGTGAGGCTCACTAAATGTGAGACTTCATTATTTCTCTCTTTAACTAAGATTAACACATCTATCTGTGGGGAAATTCCAGGTGAGTGGTGCATTTTCCCAAAGGCATGGGGGAAAGTGGCAGAAAAAGGGGGGAGTGGGCTCTGTGGCTGCTGTGGCTGAAAATGGCATTTGGTGAACTCATTCAACAAATTTTTGCCAAGTTTTGCTATGAGGAGAGCTATACAAGGCATGGGAGATACAGGGGTGAACAAGTCTACCCTCACGGAGCTTATGAACTAGTGAGGGATACAGATAAACAGATTGTAAAAATAAACATGTAGTGTGTGCCATAAAGAATGGTGAATCCAGGTAGGGGATGGGGATAATGAGGTTTGTGCATAGCAGGTGTGAGTTTGGGGGGTGTGTTTTAAGAGTGTGGAGAAGGAACTCATCTCCGATGAGGTAGCATCTGAGCAGAGCCCTGAAGAGAGGGAGGAAGTTACAGCAACAGGGGAGTTGATGTCCACAAAGAGAGAAGAGTAAGTACAAAGTCCCTGATGCTAGAATCAACTTGGTCTGTTCCAGGGATAAGAGCTCTGAATGCCTAGAGCAGAGGATATGTGTTGGATGAGGGCACTGGTAGCACATGTAGATCGATGTAGACCAAGCTAATGACTCTGGGTTTTATTCTGAGTCTGCGGTGGGAAGCTAATGGGTTAGACACAAGAGAGAAAGCAACTGATTTGCATTTTTCCAAGTTTACTTTGCATTCTGAGCAGAGGACTGATTCAAGAGGGCAAGAGCAAAAGCAGAGAAGATAGATGGTGGCTCTTGTGGCTGTCTGTAGGAAATGATGGTAGTTGCCATGAAGGGTTGGAGGAGTAGACCGACTGAAGGTACCATGGAAGCACTTGAGGATGTGGTTATGAGGGAGAGAAAACAGTCAAAGATTTATGACTTCAAGGAGCGCCTGGGTGGCTCAGTTGGCGGAATATCCGACTTCAGCTCGGGTCATGATCTCACAGTCTGGTTCGTGATTTTGAGCCCTGCATCAGGCTCACCGCTGTCAGCGCAAAGCCTGCTTTGGATCCTCTGTCCCTCTCTCTCTGCCCTTCCCCTGCTGGCACTCTGTCTCTCTCTCTCTCTTTCTAAAAAAATAGATAATTCTTAAAAAAAATAGAGATTTACAACTTCAAGATATCTGGCCTGAAGAAATAAATGAACAATGGTATTCTTTACCAGAGTGGGGCAGACTGGGAGACAAGAGGGTGTAGATGATGAAATTGAAACTTCTATTTGAGATGGCGATTCAAATCATGTCAAGTAGAAAGTTGGATATATGAGTGTGAACTTTAGAGGAGATTTTTGACCTGCTGAAGTTAAGCTGGGAGTCATTAGCTTATAGGTGGTGTTCAAGATTCCATAATAGATCTTAATATTGATTAACTCAAGTGTGAAAGTTTATCATCAGCCTCTTCCCTTGTATACCCAATTGTTGAATCTTAAACTTTATTATGATTGTTCCTATTTCAAAATCATTTAGACAAGTTTATTAAAAATACGATTGCTCAATATAAAAAGAATTATTCACCATGATCAAGTGGGATTCATTCGTGGGATGCAGGGCTGGTTCAACATTCGCAAATCGATCAACGTGATACATCACATTAACAAAAAAAAAGAGAAGAACCATATGATCCTGTCAATCGATGCAGAAAAGGCCTTTGACAAAATCCAGCACTCTTTCTTAATAAAAACCCTTGAGAAAGTCGGGATAGAAGGAACATACTTAAAGATCATAAAGGCCATTTATGAAAAGCCCACAGCTAACATCATCCTCAACGGGGAAAAACTGAGAGCTTTTTCCCCGAGATCAGGAACACGACAGGGATGCCCACTGTCACCGCTGTTGTTTAATATAGTGCTGGAAGTTCTAGCATCAGCAATCAGACAACAAAAGGAAATCAAAGGCATCAAAATTGGCAAAGATGAAGTCAAGCTTTCGCTTTTTGCAGATGACATGATATTATACATGGAAAATCCGATAGACTCCACCAAAAGTCTGCTAGAACTGATACATGAATTCAGCAAAGTTGCAGGATATAAAATCAATGTGCAGAAATCAGTTGCATTCTTATACACTAACAATGAAGCAACAGAAAGACAAATGAAGAAACTGATCCCATTCACAATTGCACCAAGAAGCATAAAATACCTAGGAATAAATCTAACCAAAGATGTAAAAGATCTGTATGCTGAAAACTATAGAAAGCTTATGCAGGTAATTGAAGAAGATATAAAGAAATGGAAAGACATTCCCTGCTCATGGATTGGAAGAATAAATATTGTCAAAATGTCAATACTACCCAAAGCTATCTACACATTCAATGCAATCCCAATCAAAATTGCACCAGCATTCTTCTCGAAACTAGAACAAGCAATCCTAAAATTCATATGGAACCACAAAAGGCCCCGAATAGCCAAAGTAATTTTGAAGAAGAAGACCAAAGCAGGAGGCATCACAATCCCAGACTTTAGCCTCTACTACAAAGCTGTCATCATCAAGACAGCATGGTATTGGCATAAAAACAGACACATAGACCAATGGAATAGAATAGAAACCCCAGAACTAGACCCACAAACGTATGGCCAACTCATCTTTGACAAAGCAGGAAAGAACATCCAATGGAAAAAAGACAGTCTCTTTAACAAATGGTGCTGGGAGAACTGGACAGCAACATGCAGAAGGTTGAAACTAGACCACTTTCTCACACCATTCACAAAAATAAACTCAAAATGGATAAAGGACCTGAATGTGAGACAGGAAACCATCAAAACCTTAGAGGAGAAAGCAGGAAAAGACCTCTCTGACCTCAGCCGTAGCAATCTCTTACTCGGCACATCCCCAAAGGCAAGGGAATTAAAAGCAAAAGTGAATTACTGGGACCTTATGAAGATAAAAAGCTTCTGCACAGCAAAGGAAACAACCAACAAAACTAAAAGGCAACCAACGGAATGGGAAAAGATATTTGCAAATGACACATCGGACAAAGG
Organism: Panthera leo; assembly: GCF_018350215.1. Lineage (NCBI taxonomy): Eukaryota > Metazoa > Chordata > Mammalia > Carnivora > Felidae > Panthera > Panthera leo. Next base: position 40,570,687 of record NC_056680.1, read on the forward strand.
GCTAGTATCCAAAAATCTATAAAGAGCTCATCAAACTCCACACCCGAAAAACAAATAACCCAGTGAAGAAATGGGCAGAAAACATGAATAGACACTTCTCTAAAGAAGACATCCGGATGGCCAACAGGCACATGAAAAGATGTTCAACGTCGCTCCTTATCAGGGAAATACAAATCAAAACCACACTCAGATACCACCTCACACCAGTCAGAGTGGCCAAAATGAACAAATCAGGAGACTATAGATGCTGGAGAGGATGTGGAGAAACAGGAACCCTCTTGCACTGTTGGTGGGAATGCAAATTGGTGCAGCCGCTCTGGAAAGCAGTGTGGAGGTTCCTCAGAAAATTAAAAATAGACCTACCCTATGACCCAGCAATAGCACTGCTAGGAATTTACCCACGTGATACAGGAGTACTGATGCATAGGGGCACCTGTACCCCAATGTTTATAGCGGCACTCTCAACAATAGCCAAATTATGGAAAGAGCCTAAATGTCCATCAACTGATGAATGGATAAAGAAATTGTGGTTTATATACACAATGGAATACTACGTGGCAATGAGAAAAAATGAAATATGGCCTTTTGTAGCAACATGGATGGAACTGGAGAGTGTGATGCTAAGTGAAATAAGCCATACAGAGAAAGACAGATACCATATGGTTTCACTCTTATGTGGATCCTGAGAAACATAACAGAAACCCATGGGGGAGGGGAAGGAAAAAAAAAAAAAAAGAGGTTAGAGTGGAAGAGAGCCAAAGCATAAGAGACTGTTAAAAACTGAGAACAAACTGAGGGTTGATGGGGGGTGGGAGGGAGGGCAGGGTGGGAGGGAGGGGAGGGTGGGTGATGGGTATTGAGGAGGGCACCTTTTGGGATGAGCACTGGGTGTTGTATGGAAACCAATTTGACAGTAAATTTCATATATTAAAAAATAAAAATAAAAAAAATAAATAAAAAAAGAAAATTAAAAAAAAATACGATTGCTCAAAGCTATATGTCTTAGACAATTATGCCTCTCTATGTGACTTTTATCCTTTGATTTTATTTTGTGTCATAAATGTACACATATGCCTACTTCTTTTCCTTGGCAGCTCTTCCAGAATTTGAGAAGAGTACTCACAATAATCACGGCTATCAATGTTGAGCACACTCCAAATGCCAGCCCTTAATCCTCACAACAATAAGGGAATGTGGGGAGTGGGGGTGCAGACAGGTGCAAGGTATCTGGTTATCAACCCCGGGAGAAGAAGAAAAGCAACGTTGGTGGCTTTGTCTTGACGTGGCTAATTGGAAAGTGTTGTCTCTATCTGAGATACTTCAAAAACTCTACCAAACCCGATGAATGTGATCCCCTTCTATGACACACGTGTGCACTGATGCTAATTTATTTGGAAATGGTGAGGAGGGTGCAGGAAGTAAAAATAGGGTAGAGATGGCAAGGAATTTCCATCTGTCTCTAGAAACTGACTTGAACGACTTGAACTCGACCTTGAGACTTGGGCAGGCACAGGTCTATGTTGCTTGTAAGTGACAAAACCTACATAAACTGGCTTAAGCAAAAAGGGTAAGTAGCGGGTTAAGTGGCTCATGTAGGAGAAGGTGAAGCAATTGACTTTAAAAAAGGCTGAATCTAAGTGCTAAAATGAAGTTTCCTACTTTCTGAGAAAGGGATTGAGAAGTGGGCCAGTGTCATTGGTGAACAAGAATCAACTTTCCCTTACTAGAAATAGGGTGATGAGCTGATGGAGGGAGGAGAGACAAAACCAACAAATGCCCATCACAGGCAAGATAAGGGAAAGGAAAATGGACATGACTTCAGAGGTTATTTGAAAGGTGAGATTTTGTATTTTTCAATTAGTACTTGAAACAAAACAAAACAAAACATAACAACAGGGGCGTGTGGATGCCTCAGTCGGTTAAGCATCCAACTTAGGCTCAGGTCATGATCTCATGGTTCATGAGTTTGAGCCCCGCGTTGGGCTCTGTGCTCACAGCTTGGAGCCTGGAACCTGCTTCCAATTCTGGGTCTCCCTCTCCCTGTTCCCCTCCCCCGCTTGTACTCTGTGTTTCCTTGTCCCTCTCAAAATAGACAAACATTAAAAAAAGAAAAGAAAAGAAAAGAAAAGAAAAGAAAAGAAAAGAAAAGAAAAAAGAAAAGAAGGAAAACCCAGAACAGTAAGCTCTCAGTAAAAAGGGGCAAATGTGACCAAGAGGCGGACTTAGAAGTTTCTCTATACAGTCAAGGGAAAGGTAGGAATGGTTGCTCAGGACGGCAAAGGGTCTGGCCAGACCACTCTGGCTCTTTAGTGCAATTCTACCATGTACAACCTATTCAAGAGGCATAGAAACACTGAGGTTTTCCAAAATCCCTGACAAATGTTTAAGCTCCTATCATTTTTGCACTGGTGCTGTTGACAGCTTGGTGCAGGACAAAAAAGGAATGCATCTTGGTCAGCCTGACATGGCTTCAAGTCATAGTGCTGCCATTTGTTAGTCATGTGACACAGGAAAACTTTCTGTACCTCTCCAAGCCTCAGGTTCTCGTCTGCAAAATGGGAGTGCTAATGGGGTGTCCTCAGAGATTTGATAAGGACCCAAAGAAACCTGACATGCACGGTGCCTACGGCAGCGCTTTGCACGAAAGAACCTCTCAAAAAGGTGATGAATCCTCCTCTTCCTCCTCCTCTTTATTAATATTGCTCTTATTTTGGATAAACTGGATTCATAGTGAGTGCTAAAATGCACGTAAAGCTGACTCAGGACGTTTTGTCATCTGCTTATGCTCAAAAGGATTGTGTTTTGTCTAGAAATAACAGTTTTTTTCAAGTGACTAATAGCTTGGTTTTGGGTGCAGGGAGACTAAGCTGTTTTGTCTGGGATCAGGTAATCCTAGTAGTTAACCTCTCTGAGCCTCAGTTTCCCAATAGAATCATTCTCATAGGGTTGTGAAAATAGAGAAGAGCTTGAATCATTGCTCTATTGTGCATATCCTAGTGCCTAGACCTTATAAGATTTTAATAAATACCAGTAACAGTAATAGCATCTATCATTATCTGTAGCAATTTCTGCAAAACGGCCTTCAGCCTTGTGAAAAGAAGGGTTCTGAGAGAAAGACAGAGTTGTCCCTGGAGGACGATGCAGTTGTCAAATGATGAAGCTTCACCATCCGGATCACCTTAGTCATCCTCGTTAGAGTTGGTTGGAATGTGACACCAGTGTCGATTTGCCTCTGGGTGTCTTTTGAGGATGGAAGTCTTGACTCCATTCTGCCCATGATTTATTTAGAAATGCCTGGGAGCGGAGAAACACAGAACGTCCTGAAAAGTCGACATCTTGTGCGCATCTTGTCCCAGGATGGTTTCGTGATGGTTCATTTGCTGTGTACACGGCTTATCTTGAATTTACAGACTCTGAGAGCACCAGTGAATGCAACAAACTGGCTTTTTGCTATTCTGGATCGTCTAATATAGTTTATAGTGCAACCATAAATTTGGAACCATTTATGGAACCTTATGACTTGCAAACATCTCCCCCAGTTTTATTACTTAGTAAGAAATGGGTGGCGCTCACAATAGTTCTAAAAACTGTAAAAGTGTTTAGAAAATTCAAATGGCCATACAGCGCAGGATGCAAGCATTTATCTTTAGTATATTGAAACCTAATTTTTTACTAAAACGTCAGCTTGTTTTAAAATACACAAGATGATGGGATTGGAATCTTTACCAAAAGAACTTGTCTTTGCTCTTTCCACTTCAAAAAAGAAAAAAAAAAAAAAGAAAAAAAAAGTTGTGCTATGCCTAGGGAGGAATTTAGTAATTAGATGATTTCTATAAAATAGCAATTGACATATGCCCTATTTTTTTCTACCATCAAAGGTGTTTAGTTGGAATAAAAGCTTTCTTCTCCACAATCTGACATTCTCCCTGAATTTTATCTTACTCTGAAGTCATTATCTTACAATTAGGTCTGAACTTAGGGGTAAAACAACAAGAACATGAACCAGGAACTGCAGAGCAATGGCCTTCCTTGGGTTGGAGCTGTCTGATGCTATCTGGGTTGCACAGCTTTTTATCATCCTGGTGTTTAAAGGGAAAGGTCTCGTTCTGTTGCCTTCCCCCCACCCCATTATTCTTTAAAGTTGAACCTGCTGAGTAGGCTTAGGCCTCTGTGAATCAGGACGAGATATTGTTATCATAAAAATGAATGTGGAGGTCAGACATTTATCTTTGTCTCTGTCTCCCCTGCAGGATTCTGAGAAAGAAAAATTATGGATGAGGTGCTTTTATCTAAGCAAAGTTCAGATGGAGATAAATAGTGTGGGGTTGGGAGCAAACAGAAACAGAATAGAGTGAGGGTGAGACTTGGGGGAGAAGATTCTGTTCTATTGAGTCCTATAATTGCCACCATAGAAGGGGCCCTACAAACACTGTAGTGTGACTCCATCAGGGCACAAAAGCAGTGCGGCATGAGAGATGCGAGAAGGGGCAGATCCCTTTCATGTTGCTCTTGCACTAGAAATTTAAGGGCCCAGGAAGGTACAGGTTAAGTGTGTGGGGGTTTGAGGTCAGATGGTTTGGTATGAATCTTGCCTATGCCACTTTTCAGTTGTGTATGGGGAAGAAATAGAAATTCTCTAAGCGTCCCAGCTGTCAGATGCAGAAGAACAGTGTTCCATACAACATGCATTATTAAATGTATTACCTAAAGTAATAGAAAGCACAGAACACTGTGCCTGACAGAGGAAGACCCGTGCTTCCTCCCTCCCTTCCTTCCTTCTTTCCTCCTTCCTTCCTTAATCCTTCCTTCCTTCCTTCCTTCCTTCCTTCCTTCCTTCCATCATTCATTCACTCAACAAGAAATTATTGAATATTTATAATGTATTAATACTGTTCTTGACACTGCAGATACAGTGATTCACACAACATAGCACTCTTGATCTCATGAATGTTGCTAAAATGTTGACTATTATGATGGTAATAATTAAGGACAACTGAGACTCTAAGAAGTCATGCTGCCAAATACTAAAAGGCCTTGACCTAGAGCAGGGTCTTTAGATTCCCATGCTTCTCTCCCACTGCCCAGACCCTCCACCCCCATCCCATACGATGCTGCTTCTGCTCAGTTTGTCACCTTCCATTTTCTTTGTTCTGATATTGATTTTTTAAGAACAAAATGCATTTTTAAACACAATTTTAGATTTATGAATTGTGAAGATAGTCCAGACAATTGCCATATACCTCACAATGTCCCCTAAATCCTACAGTAGCATGGTATTTTTGATACAATTAATGACCCAATATTGATACTTTATTCTATTTTCCTTAGGTTTTCTTTTAACCTAATGTTCTTTTACTGTTCCAAGAAACCATCCAGGACACCACATTGCATTTAAGTCATCATATCTCCTTACCTTCCACTGGGCTCCGTCTGTGTTGCTGACTTTCCTTATTTTTTGATGACCTTGACAGTTTTGAGGATTACTGGTTAGGTATTTTGTAGAATGTCCCTCGTTGGGATTTGTCTGATGTTTTCCTCATGATCAGACTGCCGTTACGTATTTTCAAGAGGAAGACCGTGGGGGTACGGTGCCATTTTCATCACATTATATCAAGACTACAAACCACAACATGGCAGTTTGCTGTTGATATTGACCTGGATCTCCTGGATGAGGGAGGTTTTTCCCTCTTTTGAATTCCTTTCCATAAATGCACTCTGGAAGGAAGATATTATATGTAGCATACACTTAATGGAGTGGGGAGTTACACTCCATGTCCTTGAGAGGGGCATATCTGCAGGAAGTATTTGGAATTCTTTTGCACAGGCTATTTTTTTAATTGCCATTTTTAAAATATATCCAATAACTTACTTATATCAGCATGAATTCATGGATACTTATTTCATACTTTGAGTTGCAATCCAGCACTCCTTTGCTCATTGAGAGCTCTTCCAATCAGCTTGACGTGCCTTCACCAATGTGCTGGTTTTTTGTTGCTGTTGTTTGTTTTTTAGTACTTCTTACTTTCTGGCACTCCAAGGTTCTCTAGGTTTATCTTGTATATTTTCTGTCCCAGTCCTTGAGTCAGCCATTCCTCCAAGAAGCTCGGGCTCCTTTATACTGGAGAAAGGTGTTAGAAGCCAGTATCTGGGGGTGACTGCATGGCTCAGTCACTTAAGCCTCCAACTTCGGCTCAGGTCATGATCTTGCGATTTGTGGTTTCGAGCCCCGCGTCAGGCTCTGTGCTGACAGCTCAGAGCCTGGAGTTGGCTTCAGATTCTATATCTCCCTCTCTCTCTGCCCCTCCCCTCCTCACACTCTCTCTCTCTCTCAAAAATAAAAATAAACATTAAAAAAAATTTAAACTGCTAATCTCATTTAAGAGGAATGACATGAAAAAGAAACCGGTGTCTGGGCCCTTGGTGTGCTCATTTCTACTGTGATACTATTGTTTCTATGCATTCCCAGCTGACAGAGCAAGGAAATATATGAGTGTTTACTAATTTCTATCTATATACATATCTATAATTATTTCTATATGCAACTTTCTGTATGTAAAGTAAGCCAAACATGAGTTCACAGTAATGTCTCCAACTCTAATCCATTATCACACAGACCATTCTTGCCTCCTCTCTTCTCATATCTGTAAATTTCCAGTTCAACACTAACAGAAAACTCCTACTATCCACCATCCATTTACTTATTCAATTCCAGTGTACATGTATTATGGCATCAGAATTATTAACACACACTCCTGTGTAAATCAACTTCATCACTAGCAAAGAGTGATTATGGACATGTTCTCATCTTCTCTTTAAGATTAACTCAACAGATTCTGTACATTTCCAAAGTTAAGTCAGCACCTTTTCCTCCAAACCCCTTTAGAGAGATTGTCTCATATGTGTGTAATACTGTCCGAGGGCTTTGTCACATTCCACATTCCATCCTGGGATCTCCAACCTCCCAAATGATTTCTAAAAAATTTTCATACATTATGGTTGGCTCTTTGTACTGTAAAGTTTAATGGGTTTTGACAAATATAGTATCATGTATCCACCATTGCAGGATCATACAGAAAAGTTTCACTATCCCATAACTGCCTGAGGCTTCACCCTTTCAACCCTATCCATCCCACCAAGCCCCTGGCAACCACTGGTCTCCTCTCTGTTGCTCCAGTTTTGCCTTTTCCAGAGGATCATTTTGCTAGAGTCATCTAGTATGGACCTTTACAGACTGGTTTCTTTCACTGGGCAATATGCATTTATGATTCATTCTATCCTTCCTTCCTTCCTTCCTTCCTTCCTTCCATCCTCCTCCCTCCGTCTCTCTTTCTTTTTGTGGCTTAATAGCTCAAATAGATGCATTTTCCAAAATACATGCATAATTCAAATATATGCATTTAATGCTAATATTCTATTATATGGGTGCACCACAGTTTATGACTGCATTACCTACTAAAGGACATCTTGGTTGCTTACAGTTTTTTGGCAACTATGAATAACGCTGCTGTCAACATTCACGTGCATTTTTTTTTTTTTTTGTGAGAACATAAGTTTTCAAATTGGTCAGCTAAATATCTAGGGGAATGATTACTGAAATTTATGCTAACACTATGTTAAGCTTTCTAAGAAAACACCAAAGTGTTTTCCAAAGTGGCTGTGTTATTTGGCATTTCTACCAGCAAAGAATGGGAGTTCTTGTTGTCCCATATTCTTGCCAGCATTTGGTGTTGTAAATTTAAAATTGTTTTTGCCATTCTAATGGGTGTATAGTGATATCTCATTGTTTTAATTTGTAATTCCCTAATGAATCTTTTCATATGCTCATTTATCACATATATCTTATTTGCCATGTACGTTTTCTTTTGAGAGGTGTCCAGGTTTTCTGAATTTTTTTTTTTTTTATTGAGTTGTTTGGTTTCTTTTTGTTGAATTTTAAGAACACTTGTATATTTTGGATATAAGTTCTTTATCAGATATGCCTTTTGCAAATATTTTCTCCTAGGCTGTGGCTTGGCTTTTGATTTTCTTAATAGTGTCTTTCACAGAGCAGAAGTTTTTAATTTTTATGAAGTCCAACTTACCAATTTTTTTATAGATCATGCTTTCAGGGTTGTAACTGAAAACTCATTGTCAAACCCAGATCATTACCGATTTTTTCCCTATATTTTGACCTAGAAATTTTATAGCTTTGCATTTACATTTGGCTATAAGATCCATTTTGAGTTAAGTTTTGTGAAAAGCATAAAATCAACATCTAGATTCTTTTCTTTTTCTCTTTTCTTGTTTTGTTTTTGCACATGGATATCCATTTTTCCCAGTGTTATTTGTTGAAAAGACTATCCTTCCTGTAATGGATTGCTTATGTGCCTTGGTCAAAGATCAATTGACTATGTTTGTGTGAAAATATTTCTGGGCTCTCTATTCTGTTCCATTGATCCATATGTCTATTCTTTCCTTAATACCATGTTTTTTGGTCACTACAGTTTTAGAGTATGTCTTGAAATTTGGTAGCATGTCTTGAATTTTCAATTTTATTCTTCAGTATTTTTGTGGATATTCTAGGCCTTTTACCTTCACATATATAACTTAGTATTAGTTTGTTGATATCTAACAAGTTAATGTGCTAGGCTCTTGATTGGGGTTTTGTTGAACCCCTAGACCAAGATGAGATGAATTGACATTTTAATATTGAGTTTTCTAATCTGTGAAGACAGAATATTTCTCCATTTGTTTATATCTTCTTTAATTTTTTTAAATCAGAATTCTATACTTTTCCACGTATAGGTCCTGTACATATTTTGTTAGGTTTATATCTATTTTATTTTTTGATGCTACCATAAATGGTAATTTTTGAAAAACTTCAAATTTGTATTGTTCACTGCTGGCATATAGGAAAACAACTGACTTTTGTATATGAAACTTGTATCCTGTAACACTCCTATACTCACTTACTTGCTTCAGGAGGTTTTTTTTTTTTTTAATTTTTGTTTTGTTTTGTCTTTTAATTCTTTGGCGTTTTCAGCATAGATACTTATGTCATCTGTGAACAAAGTCAGTTTTATTTCTTCTTTCCCAAACTGTATACCTTTCATTTTCCTCATTTTCCTTTCTTATTGCACTAGCTAGGGTTTCTAGTATAATAAGTGAATAAGAGCTGTGAGAAGGGGCATCCTTGCCACCATTTTAATCTTAGAGAAAAAGCAACCAATTCTCAACATTAAGGATAAGGTTACCACAGGGGGTTTTGGTAGATGTTCTTTATCCAGTTGAGGAAGTTCGTTCCCCTCCAGTCTTTGTTGAGTTTTTATCATGAATGAGTGTTGGATTTTCCAAATGCTCTTTCTGGATAAACTGATATGATCATATGATCTTTTTTCTTTAGTCTAGAGAAGTGGATTATATTGACTGATTTTAGAATGTTGAACCAACCTTGCATACCTGGAATAAATCCCTTTTGGTGATTTCATTACGTATTTACTTACTTACTTATTTAAACTTATTGCAAGGGAGGGGCAGAGAGAGAATCCCAAGCAGGCTCTGTACTGTCAGTGCAGAGCCCGATGCGGGGCTCGTACCCACAAACTGTGAGATCACAAACTGTGAAATCAGGACCTGAGCTGAAATCAAGAGGCTTATCCAACTGAGCCACCCAGGTGCCTCCCCCCTCAGTAATTTTATATATTGTTGGACTTTATTTGCTATATTTTTAATTGAGGATATTGATCTATAATTTTCCATTGTTGTGATGTATTGATTTTTTTTTTTTTTGGTTTTGGAGAAATACTGGCATCCTAAAATGAGTTGGTCGATAGTATTTCTGTTTCTATTTTCTGGAAGAGACTGTAGACTATTCATATCATTTCTTCTTTACATGTTTTGGAAAGTTTATCAGTGAAACCAACTGGGCTTGGTGTTTTTAAAAATTACTTATTAATTCAATTACTATAATAAACATGGACCTATTAAGATTATCTGTTACTCCTTGTGTGAATTTTAGTAGTTTGTGTTTTATAACCAATTGGTTTATTGCATGTAAATAATTAAATTTATGGGCATAGAGTTGTTCATATATTTCTTGATTATACTTTTAATGTCCATGGTATCAGTAATAATGGTTTTTCTTTCATTTGTGATATCAGTAATTTGTATCTTCTTTCTTTTTCTCTTGGTTTGCCTAGTTAGAAGGTTGTCAATTTGATTGATCTTTTCAAAAAACCAGGTTTTGGTTTTGTGGATTCTATTATTTTCCTGTTTTCAATTTCAACGATTTCTCTCATTTTTGTTACTTCTGTTCTTTTTTTCTGCTTCATTTCAGCTTAAATTGTTCCTCTTTCTCTAGTTTCCTGACATGAAAACTTAAATGATTGATTTTAGATTATTCTACTTCTTAATATATGCATTGAATGCCACGAATTTCTCTCTAAGCACAACCTTCAAAGAACTCCATAAATTTTAATTAGTTGTATTTTCATTTTTTATTTGGCTCAAAATATTTTAAACTTCCTTATGAAACAACTTCTTCTCCTCCTCCTTCTCCACCCCCCTTCTCTTCCCCTTCCTCTCCCCTCTCCTCCTCTTCCTCCTTCTCCTTCTCATTCTTCTGCACTGCTCCCCCCACCCCTTCTTCTAACTAGGTGTTATTTACAAGTGTGTTATTTAATCTTCAAGTATTTGGGGGTTTTGTTATTTGTTAATTTTGTCATGATCTGAGAACATAAATTTTTAAGGTTTGGCTTTATGGCTCAGAATGTGGTTTTCCTTGGCAAATCTTTCACAAGATTGAAAAGAATGTGCATTCTGCTGTTGTTGGCTGGAGCATTCTGTAGGTGTCAAGCAGGCTGAGAGTGCTGGTCACATCCACTATATGCCACAAAGTTTCTGCCTGCTTGATCTTCCAATTACCAAAAGAAGGTATTAAAGTCTTTACTCATAATAATTGATTTATTTATCTTTGCAGTGTTATCTTTTTGCCCCGTTTCACACTGCTGTTAGATGCATACATATTTATAACTTTTTAGTCTTCTTAGAGAATTGACCTCTTTATCAGCAAAATGCCTCTATTTATCCCTGATAAATCTCTTTTTCCGAAATAAGTTTCAGATTTTTTATGTAGGAGGTGATCCCAAGATCAAGAGTGAGTGAATGAGGAGAGTAAAACAGGCAAGAAACAAAACCCAACAGCAGTCATTGAGGCTGTCACTCTTGGAAATGGGACAATGATTGTACTGGAACAGCTGAGATACATGTGGAATGCTTCCCAGAATTATTTACTCCAAAGATGGGAAGCTAGAACATTTATCTATTAGCTCTCAACCCTTCTTGGATGAGGGTGGTTCCTGAGGGTATTAACTTCCCCACACTTAGGGGCTGGGCTTGCTGTGGGTCCAGGAGAGTCAAGCCCTGACACAGGAGGTGCTAAGGTAGGGTATGAGGTGTGGCCATGCACTTGAGATGAGTGTCCCCTGACAGCACAAGGAGGGGGGAGCTGTCCACTGAAGCTGTGACTAGAATAGGAAGCAAGCAATGCTGACAGGATGCAGAGCAAAATGAGGCATCTGCTGTGATGGGTTTCTACTGCAATCTTTAGTGTGGAAAATTACTGTAAAATACACCAGTGTACTTTCCTACCTGGATAGTGCCAAGGGATGCTATTTACGTCTCCTCACTATGCTGAAAGCCATCTTAAATAAGCATACCAAGTAAAACCAGTATGCTTACTATGGCCCGCAGCTTCACAACAGATTTTTTGGCTGTTCATTTCCACTCAGATGGCTGCTCCTTTGCAGACGGATGCAAATTCTGAAACTTGAACAGACAGTACACATGCGGGATGAGATGGATTCGTTGCGTGAACAGTGAGAAATTAGCAGGTCTGTGTCTGAACATCCATTTTTCTCAAATCCTATTCTATCCTTGTATGCCTTTATGTTGCATGCTTCCTCTGAAAATTAAGTGTGCTGAAAGGATATGCTTATCCGAAAGGATCAGTAAGGTGAAATGTGTTCAAATAACTCAGTTGTCTGACTGAGGTGTGGGTTACTTGCAATTTCTTATGACGGTAGGCCAGAAGGCAGAAGAAAGAATCACTGTCATAGTCAGTGTAAGTGACTTTCATCACCATGAGAAGCTAGAGGTGCTACTGCATAATGGGGGCAGGGAGAAGTAAACCTGAAACCCAGGGCATTCACTAGGGGTGTCTCTTGCTGTTTCCATACCTCTTGATAATGGTATACAGGAAAGTGCAATAACCAGTCCCACAGTGACAAGGAAACTACAGTAGGTATTTGAGTCCTTACCAGGCAACCATGCCTGGTGAAGTGCTAGCCAAGGGTGAAGGATATACAGAATGGTTGGTGGAAAGAGATCTATTGAATATTAATTCTAGCCTCAGGACTGGCTGCAGCTGTCATTTAGGCTGGTTCACTAGCCCTCTTGGATTGAGTCTTGGCTGAAATTATGGTGTCTGCCTCTTTAAAGAAGCTGCGTAATTATTTGAACTGAGACAGTAAACGCATAGCAGAGTTGTTCAAAGGGTAGATCGGAGCACACGCGTTGTGTGTATCACCTCAGAACTTCTTATCTATTCTTATCTTCACCTCTTATTTTAGCCCATCTGTGATAAGTGGTGGTTCCACTCATACCTCAGCCAGCTTTATTTCAGGGCTTTATTTGACAGTGCTTTATTTTGGGCTTCCAACGCATGTCTCCTGCTTTCTGTTCTAGAATTTCTCTCATGCTGTGGTGTGGGATGCCCTTGGCAATCCATTTGGCACTCATTCAGGCGCAGTGTATGGGGAAATAACTGATCCACAGAGAATAGGAGTCAAAGGTAAATGCTTCCTTCTTCAGTCCTCTGGGGTGGATGGACCTGAGATGCATTTCATTCATCTAGCTTCTTTGAAAGCCCCATAGGATTAAGCATCCAGTTTTGCCTAGTGGTTGTTAGTATTGTCAATAATGCATCCACGTATTTGGTCTCATTCATTTTTCTGTGTTTATTTCTCTATCCTACACTTCCAAATAAGCTGCTTGGACATAAGTTTTTTTTTTTTTTTTTAATTTTAAGGGCTGCTTGTGGGGAAATAGAAATAAATCAAAATTAAAAGCAGATTAAGAAGCATAATTTTTACATGGACAGTGAACATTTTCAGTTTAATGTAACTCAAGAATCAAAGCGTCCTAGTAATCTTTGTCATTTTGTTTAAATGATCACATGTAATATTAAAATCATCAAGGGTTCTTTGCAGATATAATACCAAGACAAGTCTTCTTACCAGACTGTAACACCTAGACAGAATTGTAGAGCCGACGATGAATTGGAAGTTCTGACATCTGAGGAACAAGCACAAATATGTTGCCATTTTTTTTTTTAGCCACCGAGAGTGGGGCTGAAGTTGATGTAGTTGGAAGGGAGGGGTGGTTATCATTTCTTAAAGTGCGTTATAAGTTTCCTACTCTTTTGGTCTGTCTCATGTTCTTACCAATGATATTGCAGTTAGGCACTGAAGACGATTCTCACACTTTCTCAAACATCTTTTCATTGTGGACTGAACTTCATTAAAGATACTTCACTACTGATACTGCATTTAAAATGTGCTGTTTTTTGGGGAATATTCACGTTCAAATTTTTATTTATGGGTAACGAAGCACCGTAAACATGGAGGCTTAAAACAAAAACATCATTTGGCTCAGGAATCTGTGGGGTATCATGGGAACATCTTGTCTCTGCTCCACTTAGTATTAGCTGGGGTGGCCCAGAGGCTAGAGTCTGCAGAGGCTCCCACGTCTAGAGTTTAAGCAGGGTGTCAGCTGGGGCTGTGGCGAGAAAGGGAAGTTAGATTCCGCATTTTGATGGGTTGTGGGTCAAAGAATTTACAACATGTTTTAAAACCCACAGAGTGTACCTAAAGAGTAACAGATCCCCCTGATTCTCACATAACTACGACACAATTTTTCATGAGAATTACTTGCTTTACGATGCTTGATCTTATTTTCTAGAGCAATTCTGCAATAGGGCTTTCTGTGATGACATAAATGGTCTATATCTGGCTCTGTTCAATATAATAATCACTAGCCAGATGTGGCGATTGAGTGCATGCCATATGGCTGATGAAACTGAGTTTTAAATTTCATTTAATTTTCATTAATTTACATTAAATAGGCGTCTGTGTATAGTAGCTACTATACTGGGCAGCTCAGGTCTAGAACAACAAGTATAAAGAAATAGAGTTCAAATTCCAGCAGTGATGTAAGTACTGGGCAGGCTTTCTAGTACAACCCTACAACATTCCAATTACAAGCAAAAGGCTTCCAGGCCTGACTGCATTCAAAGTACAGACGGAGATGATTTGGCCTAGGATGTCCTAGAGAGGAGACATTTCCCAGCGTGTGGGTGTGGAAAAGCAGAATAATCACTGGTGAGAAGAGTCAGGACAACTCCTCAGGTGGGCAAGATGCTGGAATGGTTTAGACATGCAGGTCCTTGCTCAACAATCCATCTCTTCACACAGAGACGCTAGCCAACTTCTTTTGGCGTGAAGTGTGAGTGCTCCTTAAGCTTGGATCTCACAGGACGATGACTTCTGAAATTCCTGTGTGTGCCTGTCTTCTGTGCCTGCCTCCCCCAGCCGCTTTGCCCTCCTTACCCTTGTCTTTCCTGTTCCTTCCTCTTGAAACTTTGTGATTCTGGAGTCACAATGTTGAAAATGTCATGGCCATCCCATCAAAATAATGAACAACTGTCATCCAAAAAGATGCCTTGATCATCTACTATGTGTAAGGCTCCATGCTGGGTATGTCAGTAAGAATCAATTTCTGCTCTTTGAACGCTATCATCTGGTTGGTGAGATTTAAGAGAACAGCTACAATTTAAAGAGAGTTTACTACTTGCCAAGTATCATGCTAATTTTTTTATGAATATGATCTCATTTATCCCTTAAAAATCCTATGACACAGAGACTTTTTATTCATGCATTATAGATGGAGACACTGATGTCAAGTGAGGTTAAACTAGCTCATTCAAAGTAAAACATCTATTAAGTGGCCTAGTGGATTTGAACCTAGGCTGCATGAACAGCAAAGAGGACAGGTGGTAACATTTGCTCACCTGTCCCAAAGACAATAGGTTGAAGAAGGAGTTGGTAAGAGGGGCTGTGCGAAAAGTATCTTTTCAGCATTACCACTTGGAAGAAAATATCTTTAGAACAACAACTAGGTAAGTGGGAAGGAATAAGTGGTAAATGAGAGAGGCTTTTTGAGAGTCACAGCCCTTCCATGAAAGGTTGGGTCCTGCCAACTTACTCTACCTGGGAAGGAATGTTATATTCGGTGTGCATGTTTCAACTTACTGAGCTCACTGGAAAGCCTTGAGGAACTGCATTCAAATGCCAGCATAAGCCTCCCTGAGACAATGAACAGATCCATATCACTATGAAATACAATTGGAAGGACTTAGATTAACTCTAGGGAGGGGAAAATATCTCTACAGAGGGCACAGAGAAAGATACAGAATTTGATGGGACGATCCTTTATCTAAAACTAAATATGAGCTAGAGATCAGTTGTTCAAGTCCTGGATTCAGAGACCTGGATTCGAATCCCACCTCTGTCATTGACTAGCTGAGGAACCCTGAACAAGATACTTAACTTCTTTTCATATTCCTTGTTAGAAAAGTAGAGACAATAACAAGGACGTGCTTGCAGGTTTGTTGTGAGGATGAGATGAAATAATTCATGTAAAATGCTCAGGGCCATGCCCGGCACATAATAATGCTCATTACGTGATAGCTGCTGCTGGTTTTAAAAGTCAGTGGAGAAGAGTGTGGCCTCTGGGCCACCAACTACTGGCTGTGAATCGCAGTTCTACATAATAAATATGGGACCCTGTGCAGGCTATATTATGTCTCTGTGCCTTGGTTTCCTTACTTACAAAATGGAGACAAAAATAATCCCTTACACCTCATACTCATTAAGGTAGCTACTATTAAAAAAAAAAAACAAAAAACAGAAAATAAGTACTGACAAGGATCTGGAAAAATTGGAATCCTGGGCTCTGTTTGTTGGGAATGTAAAATGGTGTGGCTGCCATGGAAAACTGTACGGTGGTTTCTCAAAAAATAACACAGAGAATTACGATGTGATCCAGCAATTCTATTTTTAAAAAAAATTTTGTTTTAATGCTTATTTGTTTTTGAGAGAGGGGAAAAAGAGAGAATGAGATGGCGGAGAGGCAGAGAGAAAGGGAGACACAGAATCGGAAGCAGGCTCCAGGCTCTGAGCTGTCAGCACAGAGCAGGACATGGGTCTCGAAGTCACAAACCGCAAGATCATGACCTGAGCTGAAGTTGGATGCTTAACTGACTGAGCCACCCAGGCAGTCCACTACTTTGTTTTTTAAATATTTATTTTTTGAGAGAAAGAGAAAGAAAGAACACGTGCAAGAGGAGGAGGGGCAGAGACAAAGAGAGACAGAGGATCCCAAGTAGGCTCGGTGCTGACAGCAGAGAGCCTGATGTGGGGCTCGAACTCATGACCTGAGCCAAAGTCGGATGCTCAACCAACTGAGCCACCCTGAAACAGAGTTTCAGTTTGGGAAGATGAAAAACTTCTGGATATGGATGTTGGTAATGGTTGTACAATAATTTGAATGTACTCAGTGGCAATGAACTGTACATTTAAAAATGGTCCAGATGATTAATTTTATGTTATACGTATTTTATCACAGTAAAAAAGAGATAAGGTGTCAACTGTTTATAATATTACCTGGGACTTCATCTAAGGCTCTGCTAGGATGATGATGATGATGATTATCAATATTAGTATTTATTTTATATCTTTGTGCACTAGCCCCAGATAAAGCTATGTAAATTAACATTCACTTTGTTTTCATATGACAAGGATAATGATCAGCCAAGAGTTAAAGAGAAGAAGAACACTCAAACTAACCTACCTGCCAGATTCTTCAGAACACTGATTATTTAATGTCTGAGAAAAATGAATATTAATGACTTTCAACTTCTTTCTTTTATCTTTATGACCAACCCTGTAGCATCAAAATAAAGAGGATAAAAATACAGGATGATTCAACTGATGGCTTATTTTTTGCAATAAAACATTTTTAAAATTCAGGTGTCTTACTAGTGATGGAATCTTGGAGGAACTTTGGAAACAAACAAACAAAAATGTCATCTCATCATTCGTTAAAAGATTAAGAAAAATGCTGCCAACCATGAGGCTGGAAGAAATCGCTCACATGCTAAAACTAATAATGGTAATTTTCAAATGCCCAAAAGTTGAGCTGTCAACGTCTGGGAAACTGTGTGTTCCCACTGACAGGAATTTCTAACGCTGAGGAGAAAAAGGAAAATAAACGACAGCCTTGTTCAACTTTGCTAATTTCACAAGCTGTGGCTTATTTCTGGGATGTGCCCGAGAACCAGGGTCACTGTGGCTAATGCTCCCAAATGAGACACCAGACTCCAGAACTGAACACTTTATACTTATGATTTGTGTTGACTTCTGTGTGACAGTTGAAGAAATGAAGTACAGGCATTACGTGTAAGGCCTCGGGAATCAGACTGGTCCAAATCCTAGGTTGGTCACTTACTAGCTGTGAGATCTTAAACAAATTACTCCTTGTGGCTCAGTTCCCTCACCTCAGAGTCAGGACAGTAACAGCTTCTGCCTCAGTGTTGTTGTGATACCAGATAATACACAGATATTTGATAATTAGATAATAATTAGGCAACAGTTTTGATTATTGAATAATAATTACATAGTAAATTAGGTAAGAATTGATAAGTAATTAGGTAATAAAAATAAGATGATACAGGTAAATGTTCAATAATCATTAATGGTGGTGGTGGTGGTGATGATGATGGTGGTGGGAGTGGTAGTTAAGATAGAGGAACACAGGAAACTCTCACTCCATTCCAGGGTTGCCACAGGGGGTGTGCTGGGCAGACGATGAAGCTTACCTCACCAAGAATGCTTTTAGCAACTAGTGACAGAAAAGCCAATTGAAAGTGGCCTACAAACTATGCAGTGGTGTTTGGAGAGAGCATTCTTACTCACACTGGTTGGCTCAGAGCCTCAGCAATCTAAAGGATAGCTTATCTGTGAATCCTTTGGCCCCCCTCTCATTCTGGTTGCCTTTTGGTGACAAGATGGTTACTGTCACCCCACATACCATCTGTAAGTGCAAGAAGGAACAAGGGACAATGGATGGCATCTGCTTCTTTCATTAGGTAAGCAAAAATATGCCCAGAAACTCAAGACGTGTTTTGCTCATCGCCTGGTGGCCCAGAACTGTACCCAAGGCCACTTGTTACTCGGAGGAAGCCTGAGAAAGAAGTATTTAGCCAGCGACATTGCCTCTGTGAACAAACTGAGGTTGTGACAGCAAGGGAGAAGGAGGAAGCAGATGTATTTATGTCGGGTGCACTTGCCCTCACGTTTTCCAGGCAGAAGAGGGGGTGAGACGTTGGATGCTAATGTACAGGATTCTCTCTGAGGATGCCATCAGAAAGACAATAATGACAGCACAGAGCTCAGCTGCAGCAGGTAGCATGCTACAGTCAGTCTCCTGTTGTTCTTCTGTCAGTCTTCCAGACGAGCAGTTTGCGATGTAGGTCACACGGCCCAAATCCAGCTGCTGCGCTGTTTTTGTCAGGCCGCTTGCAAAAGGAGTTAAGAATGGTCAAACTTATGTCCGTGAAGTTTTACAAAAACAGATAAACAGGAAGGAAGCCGACGCAACAAAGACCCTAAGTGGCGCACGAAGCCTAAAAATATTTGCTTTCCGGTGTTTATGGAAATGCTTTGCTGCCTCCCATTCTGGTATGTGGATTCCTTGAGAGTCGCGTTAACATTCTATCTCTGTATCTCTGTGACGCTGTCCGGCACATAGTAGGTTCTCAGTGAAAGCGTGATAAGGAATGACTATAGAAAGAGTGACATGGACAAACAAATGCATTGCGTTCCAGTACTTTCTAAAGTGCATTGCGTTTCAGTACTTTCTCAAGTGCTTTTCATTAATAAAGAGTGTCTACACCATTTCACTTAATGCCTGTAATAGCCCTGCCAACGTCCAAGTTCCCTCAGCTAATGACTCCTGCCTAGAATGTAAGTCTGTGAATCCCAAGTACTCTCTCTCTCTGGCCCTGACAGTATGGAGATGATTACCTGCTTGTAATCATCTCAGTTTCTTATTTCCTTTCTTTACTCTCACACAGTGAGCTCTATGAGACAAGCACTCCTGTCTGTTTTATCCACTACTGCTGAGTCCCTGAGTCTGAAAAATTATCTGTCCAATTAATGAGTAAGTGAGTTTGAGCCCTCCCATGTTAGAATATAGGGGGTCATGTTTTAATGTGGCAGTGGTGTTCTTTACTCTCTTTCTGTCAGGGATTGGTTTGAACTGTTTATCTAGTTCCTAAGGAGAGAGTTATTGCTGGGCTGGCTCAACTCTGAATTCACATTTATGACTCAAGCAACTGGGAATTTTGTTCCCTTATTGATTGAAAAATACACATGTGGGCACCAGAGCTCTGTTTTCACTGCATATACAGAGGTATACAGTCCTTTCTTGACATCCTGCAAGACTCTTCTCATATAAATGCCTGCTAGTTAATTCATTAACTCACCCATTATCAAATGATGTTTGAATATCCATGTTGTCAGGCAATGTGCTGGGGTTCATTGGTGGTTCCCGCTCTAGAAGAGCACACGATCTAAGTGGGGAAACAGATGAAAAAGAAATAAGTTCCAAGTAGTCATATATATGTGGGCCATGAGGTGACATTTTGAGGTTGAATTTTGTGTGTTTCTTTTGAATGGTACCTTGTGGCATCCACAGAGAGTCAGCTCTCTACTGAAGATGTTAATCAAGTTCAAAGAATTTGGTGAAACAAACCAGCTATCATGTCTCAGAAGTGTCAACCACAGGACGTTTTATTGCTTTGCTCATTGGCTTTGTTTTCCCAGTTAGAAACCTATTTAAGATGCTTGCTATCTAAACATAGGCTGTGGGGATGGGGAGAGTGAAATGCTAGGTCTCAGATGTCCTGTGAACCCTTGTCGGTCAGTACCTGCTACTAACAACACTATTAAACTCATGTGAGTTAACATGAGTGGCATCTTCAATTTGTAAAATGTTTTTGTTTTGGAATAATTTGGGGATTATAAAACAGTTGCCAGAAAGTGCAGAGAGTTCTTATATATCCTTTATCCAATTTCTACTAACACTAACGTCTTCCATAATTGTGGTACGTTTGTCAAAGCCAGGAAACGAACATTAGCATCACTATGAGTGAAACTCCAGACTGTGCTTATGAAGCTCAGATTTCCTCCTAGTGTCTCACTTCCGTTCCAGAAATGAAAATTGTATTTAGTGTTACTTATTTGGGGGATAAAGAATTATAAATTAGATAGATTTTTTTTCCTTTAAAGTCTATTTGTATAAATCTGCATTAAAAACTACTAAAATAGAGTGACTAATTTAAAATTTGCTTAATGTTTATGAGAACTTAATATACGTCAAAATAATTCACAACATTTAACATAGAGACCAACAAAGATAGAAAAATTGTTTAGAAGAATTATAGGCTCAAACTTTGTTTTATAGTAATCATAAAAGAGGTTAAAGCACATGCTAATAAAATAATTCCAGTATAATAGCACATTTGCTTACTAAAACATGCATCTAAAGCACAAGAAACATCCTATGAACACTATTTTAAGTGATAAACATTTATTTAGAAATAAAAATTCTTTCAACTCTGCTGTATGCACCTCTCTTTTCCATAAATTCTCCAACCTTATGTATAATCAGGATTGCTTGTAAAACTGTTTTCCACCTAACGGTCTGAGACTTTTTCTGCTACTTTTAGCCAATAATTAATTTTTATGGGCAAATCAGGGAAACGCTGACAGGCCTGTGACTTCTGAATGGTGTCTCTCTACTGAGTTATATTTAAACTATGCTAATCCTTTGTGGCCATGTCACATCTGTACACGTCAGGTACTTCTGAAAACTGTTCCTTTATGGAAAGAAGTTGCCTTAACCTTACACACACTCCCGTGGTCTGGCTGCTTTCAAACCAGACTGAAAGAGGTTTCCACTCTGCATTTGGCCAGGGTATTAGCAATCGTATTAACATGGAATATTTCAAACTATGAGAAGGGGTGCACTTGGTAAGGGGTAAGATGTAGGACATCACTCATTAGGGTTTTTATCTGAGCCATAGGGTAGCCTTGTCTATTTAGTATTTCTCAAGACTAGACAGATAGAGTGGAATATTGAGAACAGGGACATTGAAATTAGTAATGTTGTAGATATGAACTCTACCACTTATGAGCCATGTGACCAGAAACCAATTACTAACCTTGTGAACCTCGGTTCACCACTATGTAAAATAAGAGGAATAGTAACAATGACCTCCTAAGGCTATTGGATAATTATATCGAGAGCATGTAGCACAGAGTCTGGGATGGAGTTACCATCTACAAATGTTAAGTGCCACTGCTGCTAGCCTGCGCAATATTAATGCTCTTCCTGGAGAAAAGTATGGGAAGCAGGAGGTTTCAAGAATTTAGGAATGGTTCTTTGGTGCAGTATTTCTCATGGTATAATATGCAGGAGTTCCCAAACCTATTTGATCAAGGCACCTATTTTCTCTAAGCTGCTTGTGTTAGTTTCTGAGTGCTTCTGTAACCAATTACCACAAACTTAGCAGCTCAAAACAACACAGAATTCTTTTCTTATGGCCCTGGAAGTCATAAATCTATAATGAATCTTACTAACTTCTGATCAAGTTATATGCAGGGCTACATCCCTTCTGGAGGCTCCAGGGGAGAATCTGTTTCTTTGCATTGTCCACCTGCTTGCTACAGGCTGCTGTCTTCCTTGGCTCATGCTCCCTTTCTTCAACCTCAAAGCCAGCAACACAGCAGCCCCAGGCTCTCTCTCCCACTCTCTCTGACCTCTGCTTTCTCTGCCACATCTCCTTGGATTGTGACCCTCTGGGTTTTCTTTTGTGAGCACCCCTGTGATTAGATTAGTCCCATTAAGATAGTCCAAATAATCCCTCCATGGCAAGATCATTAACTTAATCACATCAGCAATATGTATATTTGCCATAAAGGTAACATATTTCAGATTTCAGGGGTTAGGATGTGGACGTCTTTGTGAGACCAGTATCTTGTCTATCACACATGACCTAAGAATTCTAGGATTCTGAGAAAATAGTTAAGAAAAGCCCTGAACCTCGTGGTCAACAAGTTAGGGGATGGGAGGCAGGAAGGCAAGGATAGGAGTGTAACTGGGAAATTTCATTTATATTGCTTATAAAATACGGGTGTATACCAGTCAGGGTCCCAAGAGAAAATGGATGGCAAAGCAGGATGGTAGGATAAGCAAAAGAAGCATTAATAAAGTAAAAGTAAAGAGGCTTCAAAGGTGTGTACAGGGATAGGGAACCTGCCAGAATAGTTCTAATCTTGCAATCTTTTCTCCCTCCTGCTAGGGCTGCACATTGACATAATCCAACCACAAAGCCAAAGAACAGGAGAGCTGGGGATGTAGAACAGTGGTTCTCAACCTTGAGCCTGTGTCAAAAACCAAAGGGGCTTCCTGAAACACAGATTTCTGGGGCCTATCCCCAGAATCTCTGATTCAGTAGGTTTTCAGGTGAGTCTGATGCCACAGTCTGGAATTACACCTTGAGAACCAATGACGTTGACCAAACAGGTTAGCCTCCAGGAGCCCAGAGCAGGTGGAGAAGGATGATGAATGGGTCTGAATGGACCAACTGAAGTTATATGCAATAGTAGGCAGTAAAACAACAAATTATGGACCAAATAGTGTTGATTTTAAGTACAATGGGAGTCCTAGCGTGTGGAAAGCTGATGGGCTGGAGGAGTTGAGGAAGGTTTCATGGAGGAGGTGGAATTTTGCTTAGTGAGAAGGTCAACTTTAGAAGCATTTGGAAAAACAGTTTATTGTCTAAGAAAGGGGCAGAGAGATAGGTAACAGTATCTGGGACTTATGGGAGTGGGAAAAGGGAACCAGTGCAGGTTTTTGAGTAAGGGAATAATGTTATGAATGACCAGGATGATTGGAAGGGAAAGACAGCTCACTTGGTGACACAAGGTAAGAAAGTTGTTAAAAATACTTGTATTGTAGAAAAAAAATCCCTACTAAGTTTGGGAACAAGAGACTAGGTTTCTGTTTTAGGCTCTGTTATGAACTAATTAACTAGCTGGATAAGGTTGGTTCAACAATTGAACCACACTGAAGGGAGTGGAATTATTTTATTACAAGAGTGTGTTAACTGCCTGGAGAGAAAAGAGCAAATAGAAGAAACATTTCGAATGCTACCAACATCTAAATCTAGGAAATAGCAACATCTGCCAACCAGTGTGTAAACTTTGTCAACTTTTGGTAAGGAAAAACTTCAATTCTTGCTGGTGGTGACTTGTTGCCAACCATGCAAGGATTATTTTTGTGGGGGGAGTAGATGATATACATGATTAATGTGAAATAAAAAAGAAATTTTACATCACTAAAATTAATTTACTTTGCTTAAAAAATTTTTTATCCATCCATCCATCCACCCATCATCCATCCATCCATCCATCCGCTAATCCATCCATCCATCCATCCATCCATCCATCCATCCATCCACCCATTTATAAATTAATTGCTGCTATAAATGAGAACACCAGACCTTGAAGATTTTGAGAATGTGCCTACTAGTGTATGGTAGCTCTTCTTGAAGAAATTTGCTCTCTTCAAAGCAATAAAGATGGAGCTGACATTCACCATCTGCCCTCCCTGAGATAAGGTTTTATGTGTGTTCTAATCATGGTGTCTACACTGCTCAGGAGGGAAAAAAAGAGTATCATTTCCTGGAAACAATTTTAATTTCTGTTCAAATACATTAGCTTCTGCTTTGTATTCTATACTTTGATTTGTTGTAATGTTTTGGATACAGAGAACTTAAGTTTATGACAACTTACTTTAAAAAGGTAATCAAGGTTCTGATATATTTCAGAATGACAGAAAGAGAAAGAAAGAAAGGAAGGAAGGAAGGAAGAAGGAAGAAAGAAATAAAGAAAAGAAGATGGAAAGAAAGAAAGAAAGAGAAAGAAAGAAAGAAAGAAAGAAAGAAAGAAAGAAAGAAAGAAAGAAAGGCATAGAAATGGTACTCTTTCCCCCTAAAATTATTGGCAATGCCAAATCTGGAGAGTACGTGATACTTGCCTTCAATGATATGATCACTAATAGTAATAACTTAACCCTATCTAGTGTTTACCATGTACCAAGTAGATATTTCATAGCCATTCTGTCTTTTAATCATCACAACAATTATATGAAGTAGTTATTATTTTGAGAACACAGAAAAAAGAAGAAATAGAAGCTTAGATAGGTTAAGTATTTGCCTGACAATTGCACTGACCTAGGTGTTGATGCTGAGTTTCAAATTCATGTCTGATTTATTTCAATAGACCATGCTTTTTACCATTACATTCTTCTCTTTTAACATTCTCACCCAAACCCCTATTAAATCTCTTTTCTTTCTGTTTTTTATTAATTTTTTTTGATGTGTGGTTTATACTCAAAGCCTCTACTTTTCCTACTATATGTTATCTACTGCTGCATAACAAATTACCCTAAAGCTTAGGTTAAAATAACATTTATTATTTCAGTTTCTGTGGGGCAGGAATTTAGCAGTGCTCAGCTGGGTGCTTCTGTCCTACAGTATCTTATTGCAGCTGGGGCTACAGTCACCTAGAGTTTTGACTGATGCTAGAAGATCCACTTTCAAGATGGCCCACTCATTGACGATTGGTAGGAGGGCTCGGTTCTCCACTGACTCTTTGCAGGAGACCTCACTTCCTCACCACATGGACGTGTCCATAGGGCTTCTTGAGGGTTCTCGTGTCACGGCAGCTGGCTACCTCCTAGAGAGAGTGACCTAAGAAAGAGCAAGATAGAAGCCAGAGCCCCTTTTATGACCTACCTTTGGAAGTGACACTCATTATTTCTGCAGTATCCTGTTGGTTATACAGGTCAACCCTATTCAGTGTGGGAAGCTGTGAGTGCCAGAGGGAGAGAATACTTGTAGCCCGGCTACATACCTCCTATTTGGGAAGGTGACTACACATTTACACCTCACTTCTTTCTTAACACTCTGTAGTTTATTTTTAACCCCCTTCCCTGGGTTTTAAAATGCTTCTACCCAACAGATATTATAATTTCCTTCCCATTACATTTCAAAGTTTTGCAGGACTGAACCATCCCTTATCATCTCCTCATTTTCTTCTTGGTTTTTCATTCAGATCTAGGGCTTAGCATAGTGCTGGGCACATAGGAAGACGACTTGATAAACACTTTTTACATGAGTGAACACATCCAATGACTATATGCTCAATTTCCTTCTGCCTCTGTGCTTCTGTACTTCTTACTCTTCATTAGTGCTCAGTCACAAGCTGGGCATAATTGGGCCAACTGGGGTGTTTTATTTCTCTAAATTGCACAGAATTGTAAAAATTGAGGCAACATTTAAATTTTTTAAACGTTTTTTCTTTTCTTTTCTTTTCTTTCTTTCTTTCTTTCTTTCTTTCTTTCTTTCTTTCTTTCTTTCTTTCTTTCTTTCTTTTTTTACTTTTTGAGAGGCAGAGAGAGACACAGCGTCAGCAGGGGAGGGACAGAGACAGAGGGAGACACAGAATTGGAAGCAGGCTCCGGGCTCTGAGCTGTCAGCACAGAACCCACGGACCGTGAGATCATGACCCGAGCCAAAGTCGGACGCGTAACTGATTGAGCCACCCAGGTACCCCTAGGCAACATTGAAAAGTTCGGGGGTTTCTCACAAAAATATGAGTTCTTGCTTTTGGTGAAAACGTTGAAGATGTGGCATGGTAGTTGCTGGAGCCAAACAAGGAGGTCCCCTCTAGAGATGGTAGGTTCTCTTCAGCTCATGATGATTCTCACCATTTCTGCTTCTCCTTCCGACACTGAGACTCCTCCAACTTGCCATTTATTACTGTGCTTATGATGTTATTTTTCTTAGAATGCAGAAATGTCCCTAAAATCCATGCCTCTATAAAAGTGGGAAAACGAAAGACAGCCCAGGTGCTCACATGATTTTTCTTAAACCTCTCTGGTTAAAATAGGCAAGAGTTTGTGACCTGTGTTCTCTGAGCCATGGTTGACGAAAATGATCCCATCAGGTACTCTCCCCAGCACGCCTCCTGGATCCTTATGTTTGATGTCTTTTCTTTCTTATCACCCAAAGCCTGAAATGGAGGGTGAGGTCATTGTTCAACTGCAGGAGAGACTAACTTTTCTATGACTAGGTGGTGAGCAGAAAGTACCACGGACTGCTTTGCCTTCTGGTAAGAACACATCTCTACATACTGGAATCATTTTGTTTTGTTCTAGAAACCCATTTGGCCAAGGCTTTGGTTCTGTTTTTGGAAACTGTTGTCTTATTTCTACTCATTTTCCTATTTAAAACATCCTGGTGTGCTGAGATCAGATTTCAAGCTTCTGTGTGTGGATGTATAAAGTGACCGAAGGATGGGAAGACAAGAGTATGTTACTCAATAGGCAAAGTTGTAGGTAATTGAGGGAAACTTATCTCCACAAAGGCAAATCGAAGTCTAGACTGAAGAGAAGGACCAGTTTGTCACCACAGAGGCAGGTGATGGCAAGGGAGACAAACTAATTACAGCTGTATGAGTATCTGTTGTTGACATGAAAGTGAACAGAAATTCAGAAGATCTTCAACTTTAGTTATTTGAGATATTAGTTAGGAATTGCTTTTTGCTCTTAAAAACAGAGACCCAACTAAGGGACTCAAATCAATTTAAAAGATCTGTCATTTGCAAGGTCATTGATAATAGTAGTCTAGGGGTGTTATGGAAGCTTTATAGATATGTTGTAGATCCAGCTTTCCCCATTGTTTTCCTCTGCCAGCTTCGAAGCTTAACTTCCATCTGTAAGTCACAAGTGGTTGTTGGATTTCCAACCATTGTGTCAGCTTACTGAGTAGGAGCCAAGAGAAGCGCACAGCAAAAGGGTTCTTCCAGCTGTCCCTGTCCAATACTTCTGCATATATCTCATTGGTTATTCCTATGTATAAGGGAGGGGGGGAAATGTTTCTTCAGCTAGATTCATTGCTTAGGGTTCTGGTGGTAAAGACCAAAGAATGAATAAATGGAACAAGTTGTGTCAAATCTTTCTTAAGGGAAAGTAAGAAAATTAATTATTATTTGACAGTTTACTACGTGCTGGGGCTGTGCTATAAATGATCTCATTAAATAGTCACACAACCATACGAAATAAGAGGTAGTATGTCATTGCTGTGTTACAGGTGAGGAAACTGAGGCTCAGGGAGGTTAAGTAACTTGACTGAGGTTAAGCTGTAAGTAGTAAATAGTGAGTGGGCCAGCATTTCCAAAAACTATTGCTTTGTCCTTGGAAACTTACAGGAGATGAGATATCCTTTCTTGAGAACACTGGAGTTTCTCATTTCTCTTAGGGTTATAGAATTCCTGTAGACCAATATGAACTCCTAACCTGAACTCTCCTGCTCTTTTTTATTGAGACTTTTAAGACAATAAAACAACAGTTAAAAGCCTTTGAAGACCACAGGAAAGTGATAAACTATCTAGATTTCCTCCATTCCTGGATGTTTAATTTGCATATTGAGGCTCTACAAATGGATGAGGTTTTTTCCTTGAAGCTATATATGTACTTTGCTCATGTGAATCAAGATCTTCCTCAGAAGTGAATACTCCTTGATCTTGTTTGTGCATTTTGCCACCTCAGGATGAGAAGTGAATTGTACTTATTCTAGTTGAGCCAAGTATAAATTTTGTCCTACAGATCAGGACAAAATTGTGAACTGTGAATTGCCCGGTATAAAAAAATGACATGTTGTTGTCTTATTAGGCTAGTTCTTTGTTATATGTAAAATGAAACTCAGCAAATTATGCGTGAGGTTTTCAAAGAAAGTGTATTACTCATAAAGTTCATGATGGGAAATTTGGAAGTCTGGCCAGACTAAGCATAGTGTCATGGGTTTTGTTTTTAGTGGAGAACAAAAGAACGGATTTCCTCAAACTCGGGAACAAAATAAGTTGCGCCTAGAAGATTGAGCTGTGGATCAAATGTTCAAAGCTTGGATCACATAATATACATCATTGTCATTTCAACCACAATACTAGCAATGAGTTAAAAAAAGATGTATTATTGCTAATTCCTCCAGGGTCTTTTTCAATCTCTTCCAGAAAGAAAATTCAAAGCTTGCTGTGTTAGCATATCTTTTGAGAAGCCTGGATGCCAGTGGGCAAAATACACTAGGACGGAAACTTTCCAGAGGCTGTGAGCATGTTGTTTTTGTTCATTGTATGTCGGCTGCTCTGAGCACATAGTAGGCAAATACTCAAAAAGTAGGTGAAAGAATATCAGATTTCCTAGTTCCTTTTAAAGCCTGAAGACCTACTTAGGATCCTACTTATGGCTTCCAGATCTAGAAACTACCTCTCTGGTCACCTCCCCACTTCTCCCTACCCTTTTGGCCTTTATATACTTTCGTAAAATGAGATGGTCTTCTTGGAAATCACCCTTTGCCTCTTACTCATCAACCCTTATGACTTTTTCTCAGTCCTTTTTCTACCTGGTCTGACACAGCACTCATCAAGTTTGGCTTGACCTTGAAGCTGTCTCCTCTCTTTGTTCCTACAATGCTATACAGTCTTGATTTTTCCCCCCTTTTATGACCTCTTCTCTGTCATTCTCTGAATGCTTTTTTTTAAAAAATGTTTATTCATTTTTGAGAGAGTGAGAGACAGAGTGCAAGCAGGGGAGGGATAGAGAGAGAAGGAGACACAGAATCTGAAGCGGGTTCCAGGCTCTGAGCTGTCAGCACAGAGCCCAACACGGGACTCAAACTCATGAACTGTGAGACATGACCTGAGCTGAAGATGGATGCCAAACCAACAGAGCCACCCAGGTGCCCCACTCTTTCATTTTTATATGGAAAGTCTCTCATATTCAATTAGTCACTGAGGTCTCCTCATATCTTTGTAAATTCTTTTGTTAGGGATCTTGTCTCTACATTTGTCTTCAAATACTCTTTTCAGTTTATTCCTATCCTGCTTTCTCTGCCCCATACCTTCTATGTTCTCACCTCACACCTCCGTTATTTTGCTGCCTGGAAGACACTGGCACACGTCTAGAGTGGAAGTGATCTCCTCCTCTCCCCTCCTCCAATACACGCATGTGCACATGTTCACACACATATACACTCACTGTGATGGTTAGTTTTATGTGTCAACCTGACTGGAGCATGTGAGTCCCCAGCTATATGGTTAAACATTAGTCTGGGGGTATCTATGCTGGTATTTCTGGGTGAAATTGACATGTGAATCAGTAGATGGGTGAAAGCAGTATGCCCTCCCCAAGTGCAGCTGGGTATCATTCAATCCATTGAGAACCTAACGGGAATAAAAGGTTAAGTAAGAATAAATTCTTTCTCTCTACCAGTTGGTCTTTGAGCTGGGATGTCAGTCATCTTCAGCCTTTGGACGTGGACTCAGACTGGAGCTTACACCATCAGCTCTCTTGCTTCTTAAGCCTTCAGACTTGGACAGGGATTATACCACGGGATCCTCTGCATTTAGACTTTTTAGTCTTATCAATTGAGCCACCTCTTTATAATCTCTTATCTCCCCCTTTATAATCTCTCCTCCCCCCTTTATAATCTCTCTCTCTCCAGAAATATATCCTATTGCACTCTGTTGGTTCTCTTTCTCTGGAGAACCCTGACTAACACACTCACATGCCCGTGCCCCTGCCCACACACATTCACACCACTCACACTCACATATGGAGGTCCTCACTAACGGCTTTTCCAATTCTGAACCCAGTGCCTCAAAGGAAAATCTTCAAGGTAGCTTTGATCCACCACCCTCTCCTTCCCTCTTCAAAACCAACCAATCAGAAAGTACTGTTGACAACTTTTTGTGATGCTTTTCAAAGGCGACTTCTTCCATTTACGTTTTAAAATTATTTTAAAAATAGTTTTAGTCTTATCGCAAAGTTGCAAAATAGTATCAGGGATTCCCCTACATCCATCACCCAGCTTCCCCTAATATTAATATCTTGTACAATAATCATATACTTTTCAAAGGTAAGACATTGACATTAGTACAGTACCATTAACTAAACTACAGGCTTTATTCAAACTACAGTTTCCCCTTCTTTTCAGTTCCAGGATTTCAATGGCATTTAGTTGTCATTTCTCCTTAGTCTCCTCTAATTTGTGACAGTGGCAATGTCCATCTTTATTCTGTGGATAATATGTCTTCTGGGTTTCTCCACTGTAAAGTTGCTACTTTTCTCTTTGAAATTAATAAATATCTTAGAGGAAATACTTTGAGACTGTACAAATACACCATGTCTCCTCAGTTTTTTCTTTGCCTACCAGTTTTAATGTTCATTGTTGGGTCTTACAGACTAATTACTGGTGTGGTGTTCTAATGGTGATTTTCTATTTCCCTTACTCTTTTGATCCTTATTCATTCCTTTAATTCCATTTGAAATGAGAACTATTAAGAATAGTCACGTTTTTGGGGGGGGTATTTACTCTGCACCTGGTATTGGAATATGAATTTAATGTTCACTGTGTCATTTAAAGCCCACAGTAACTCTTTGAATTAGGTGTGGTTATCACCACCTTACAGATTAGCAAAGGGCACTCATAGAGGTGAATAATTTGACCATGGAAAATTGGATGAGGCCAGCATCCCACCCATGTTTGCCTGATCTAAAGTCTGTTCTCCCCACCCTTACATAATCCTGCTATTACTTTAGTTTATACACTCATGTCATGAGAACGTCTGTAAGAGAGTGACCACCGTGACTACCAGGGCCCAGTTTGCTTCCCTATTCCATAATTCTATGATGTTACCTGTACTCAAGACATTTCAATGGCTCCCATTAAAGATAAGATGAGGTCTGAAATTCCTAACCCACAATGAAGGCATCTGGCATTTGAACCCAAACCAACCTTCCCTTCCTTCCTTATATCTGTTCTCTACTCCTGTAAATGTTCCCACCACAGTAGCCTGTCAATTCATGGTGATTTCTATCTCTCTGTCTCTCTCTCTTAAAAAAAAAAAAGTTTATTGAGAGAGAGAGAGAGAATCCCAAGCAGGCTTTGCACTGCCAGTATCAAGCTGCATGTGGGGCTCAATCTCACAAACATGTGAGATCACTACCTGAGCCAAGATCAAGACTCAGACACCCAACCCCTGAGCCACCCAGGTACTCCTTTCCTATCTCTTGTCTTTGCCTTACATTTCAATAGCTCTTTCTCTTTCTCTGTCAGTTAATCCCGCCCATCTCTTAAAGCACACATCCTCTGTGAAGGGGAAGTCCTACTGGCTCTATTTTCCAAACATATCTGGGAGCTGGTTCAATCTGGATGCTTCCACTACTAATCCCCAGGCCCAAGCCTCCATCATCTTATTCCATCATTACTTATTCATGAATGCATTAAGTCAAAGTGCACACAAAACCCAGAAAGTCCTGATGAGACCTGCTCCACCTCCCTGCTTCCCTACCATTACCTCTCCAACCTGGGCTCTTTCCGTTTTCATCTTTATTAGTTCCACTCCAACTACACTGACCTCTGTGCTGTCACTAGAATATCCCAGGCACACTGAAGGCTTTTGACTTGCCTGATCCCTCTACCAGGAATGCTCTTCCTCTAGTTATTTATACAACTAATTCTCTCAGGTCCTTCAAGTATTCACTCAAATGTCACCTCCTCAGTGACGTCCAACCTGACCTTGAAAAGTATCCAATCTCCCTAATCTTCATCTGCTTTCCCTGTTTCCCCTGTACTCACAATCGTCTAAAAAATGCTATGCTTTACTTCTGCTTATGTCTATAGTTGATTGTCTATCTGGAATATAAGCACCAGGCAGGCAGCGATCTTTGTATTTTGCTTACTGATGTATCCCAAGCACCAAAGACTGAACTTAGTATACAGAAGATGCTGAGGAAATTTTTGATGAATTATATGAGTATCTCATTCACAATAACCTCTTCCTATGTCATTTCCCCACCCCCACCCCGTCACTCTGTGGTATACCTAATGTTGGAACCATTCTTTTGGCATGTATATATGCCTCATTTTGTTTCTTGTTTCACATTACATTCATAGACATGGATGTCAAGCAGAGTTCAGCAACCTGGTTACATTTCCTTACTGTCTTATTTATCTAGACGACTCTTTCATGCTCATTAAACTTTCATCTTTCCCCATTGTCGGGGTGGAAGAGAACTCTCATTTCCTATTGGCTCCTAAACATGTGCTGCATCAGTACTCTAGTTCTCAGTGTGCCCTCTGGTTGTATGTGGGCAAACCTACTACCTGAGTTCTTTCCTTTTCACCTCCTCAAGCAGTTCTCTCCTGGAGGTGAATCTGCTCCTACCTACATAATCCATTTCTCCCTCTCTCTTGGATAGGCTCAGTAAAGGTGAACAATCTCCCGTCTTTAAAAACCCTCCTAAGTCAACACACCCATTTTCTGCTACTTGCCCATGTCTCTGTTTCTTTTATAAAAAATTCTCATTGGACTCCCTGTCTTTCCTTCCTCAAATACCATTCATTCTTCCCTAATCCATTTCAGTCAGGTTTTTTCCCTACCCCTTCACTGAAACTGTTCTTGTCCAGGACCTCCATTCTGCCAGATCCAATGGTCAATTCTCAGGATTTGTCTTACTTGATCACTTAGCAACATTGGGCACATTAGATCATTCCTTCCTTCTTGAAACACTTGACTTAAGGCTCTTCCTTCCTTTCCCATCCTGAAAACGTTGATACTCCAGGATTCAGCCTTTGATCCTCGTTTCTTCCCTCTCTGCATGTATACCCTGACTGATGTGGCTTTGGAACCATCTCTCCAGTGATGATTCCCAAATCTTTATTCCAACATGGACCTCTCCCCTAAGCTCTAGTCTCATATAGCCCCTCAACACCTCCCCTTGGATGTCTCATGGCTGCTCAAAACTTGTCCCAAATAGAACTTTCACTTTTCTCCAACTCAGCAAATGTCAGCCCCATTCACTTAAAAAAAAAATACAACTATGAGTCATCATTGATTTCTTCCTTTCTTTCACAAGTCAATCCACCAACAACTGCAGTTGGATCTACCTGTGAAATATATCTCAAATCTCATTCCTTTTTGTCTCATTTTTCACCAACATCCTAGTCTAAGTTATCACTGTGCACCCAGATTATTGCAGTAGCCTCCCTCTGGCTTCCTTGATTACATTGCTTCTTCCAATATGGCCTTAAAAATAATATTAGAATATTGCTTCCTGAGCCAAAACCTTTTATTGTCATTTTAGCAAATTGAGAATAAAATCCAAACTTCCTACCATCGCTTTTGAGGCTTTACGTGAGCCTTCCTGATACCTCTCTGATCTTGCCATCTGCTATTGTCCCTTTAACTCACTTCAGTCTTGTCACTCTGGACTTGCTTTATCTTGGAAATCTCAAACCTACTCCTGCCTAAGGGCCTTTGTACTTCCTGTTATCTCCACCTGAAATCTTCCTTTGCAAGATCTTCCCATGACTTGCTTATTTCATTCATTTTTCCATGAATGTCTCCTCCTCAGAGAGGCCTTCCCTGACACCCAGTCTAAAGTTACCTCCACCCCATCACCCTCCCTCTTTGTGCTCTGCCTTAATTTTCTTCATAATGCTTGGAACTGAAATCATTTTATAAATTTGTTATTTCCTTGACTGGCCTATTAGGATGGAAACTGTGAGCTTGTGAAACATCTTTGTCTTACTGTGGAATCCCTAGTGTTTAGAACAGCAGGTAACTGAATAACGACTAGTTGAATGAAGAGATATAGTTAATCATTTATTGGAGTGCATATTTGGGCCAGGTGTAGGGCAGAGTGCTATGAATACAGGGATGAATGAGAAAATTCTAGCCCTCAAGGAACTCACTGTCTTATACAGTAGTTCTTGATGTGTCTTCTTTAGACCAGCAGAATTGGCACCAACCACCTGGGAATTTATTAGAAAGGGAAACTCTCAAGCCCTAACTGGAACTAGTGGATCAGCAGCCCCTGGGGGGAGGCAGCAGTCTGTGTGTTAACAAGCCCTCCTTGGAACTCTGATGCCCTGTGGAGTTTGAGGATCACTGCTCTGATGGTGAAGTCAGACCCCAACAGGTGATCGTAATGTATGGGGGCCAGTGCCATTAACAAACGCTGGACATTTTAAAGACATTCTTTGTTAAAGGTAAGACTGCTGCACCAGTACAAATAAATGTCCCCAACATACTTGTCATCCTCCCTTTTCTTATCCTTTCCATTTTTCTTTTTTAATTCTTATTCTTTTTTTTTTTTTTTTTTTTTTTTTTGAGAGTGAGACAAACACACTGTGAAGGGGGGAGGAGCAGAGAGAGCGGGAGACCCAGAATCCAAAGCAGGCTCCAGGCTTTGAGCTGTCAGCACAGAACTCGACGCGGAGCTCAAACTCACAAACCGTGAGATCATGACCTGAGCCAGAGTCAGACGCTTAACCGAATGAGCCACCCAGGCACCCCTTCTTTCCGTTTTTCTAAACAGAGTGAACTTATATTCCGAACAGAGGGGAAAGAAAAACAAAAACAAAAATAACACACCAACAGCTGGTCTGAGACCAAGTGAGTTGTAGCCTAGTTTAACCAGTTTTCTAAATCCAGTTAAACGAGGCTATAACTCTGGGGCTGGCCCACGCTCTGTGTTGTTTAAATTACAGAATCTCCAAAGGAATTGGAACAACAGGCCCAGTGTTGCCCGCTGTGAGCCAGCAGAACACCACCTAAACAATAGAAGTCACTCACAAAACAAGGACTTAATACAGTGCTAAGAATGGCAACTTCAGAGGAAAGTGAGTCTTGATCCTAGAAAGCAGGCCAGCAGGCCCCGTTTGGGCCCCTCTCTGTCTACTGACCACTGTTTGAATGTCTCTGCTTGAAGTTTTTGCCTGTTCAGAAGGGCTGTTGCCAGGACAGTTTTTAATGAACACCGGTGGGCATTTCCCTACCACCCTGACAAATACCAATCCGCCTGCGAGGCTCCCTCTGATTGTAGCTACAGATAAGAGAAGATCTCCCGGACATTTCCACCTCATATTTATCCACTGAGCAAAACTTTGAGAGCCAGTTTAATTGGCTTGAATACCTCTCAGACTTGCTATCAGCCGATAAATCAGCAGGAGGTGCTTAGAAAATTAGGTTGGCTTTAATCTTATTTTAAAACTTGGAGTTGTAGGGAAAAAAAAAGAAGAAATACAAAAGAGAAAGCATTTGACTAAGTTTTGGTGGAGTGAAATTATTGGCCATTTCAAATGTTCTAGGATGTCGACTGAAGCCCATATGAAAACAGTTAAATGCTATTCCAAGAGAATCCAATATGCTAGGAATATGATAGGGGACAGTGAATGGAAAATTCTGTAATTACTATGCTCATATTTCATGGTAAAATATATTCAAGATTAACTGTATTCTAATGGAATGGTGCCTGCATCCAAAACATTTGGGGGCCGCTTGGTTGGGTGGGAAGGAGGAATAATTTAATTAGGCCACAGATAGAGTTTTCTTAGAATTCTTGGTCATACATAGCTAGTTTTGAATTTCTTCTTTTACAACTTGGAGCCACTGGTCATGAAACCAGCATTGTTGGGAAATAAACCTGGTCAGAAGCCTTATGCTTTTGGTTCTACACGTGTGGGCCTATCTTTGGTGCAGCGGGAGCATGAAGAGACAGGACATTGCTCCCGTGCATAGAGCTTTTCTGTGGGTTTCACCGTCGTACACTGACTTTGGAAACCAGTCAGTTTTTCTGAAAATATACACAACGTTAAACCACAGGCCGGGTTTTCAATATGTTGTAAACATTCTCACAGAGAGAGCAAAAATAGCCCACTTTGATTCATTGCCTGCCAGTGCTTGCTCTCAAGAGTGGCCAAGAGGGGCAGAGAATCGAGAAAAGAAAAAAAAAAAAAAAAAAGAGAGCGAGCCAAAGAGAGGGGCAAGAGAGAGAAAGGAGGAGAGGACAAAGGAGAGGGAGGGAATGGGGGAGAGGGAGGGAATGGGGGAGAGGGAGGGGAGGGAGAGAAAGAGAGAGAGAGTGAAAGGATTCTAAAATAAACCAGCAGCCTCAAGTACCTTAGAATGTTCAACTTCCTAAAAACATCAATTCAAGGGCAAACCTTACTTGCGGGATCCTGGGGTAATAACAAGCCATGGTGGGTGTGTAATGGTACCTGGCAATGGCAGAGTGAATGCCTGCCTGCCTAGCCCCACAACTTTAGAAATTCGCTTGGATTTTGGATTCATGCGGCTATGAGCATTAGAGAGGAAATACTCCTAACGCTCATGCAGAATTCCAGCGGGGCTCATTGCTACTTATTACTGTGAAGCAATGAGGGGTTTCCCAGGGTTTCCCAATTCTCAATGTATCTTGCACTTAAGAGACAGAAATCACTGGAGTCCACCTACAGATTGTAGAGAGGGGGAAAATACAGGGGGAAATGGTGTTTATGATGTTTATGGTAGGCAGACTTAAAAAAATATTCAAAGGCAGGCACTAGGGTGGCTCAGTCGGTTAAGTGTCTGAGTCTTGATCTCCGCTCAGGTCACGATCTCACGGTTTTGTGAGTTTGAGCCCCACATCGGGCTCTGTGCTGATGGTGCAGAGCCTGCCTAAGATTCTCTCTCTTCTCTCTCTCTGTCCCTCCCTCACATGCACTGTGCTTCCCCCTCTCAAAATAAAGAAACAGGGGCGCCTGGGTGGCTCAGTCGGTTAAGCGTCCGACTTCAGCTCAGGTCACGATCTCGCGGTCCCTGAGTTCGAGCCCCTCCTCGGGCTCTGGGCTGACGGCTCAGAGCCTGGAGCCTACTTCCGATTCTGTGTCTCCCTCTCTCTCTGCGCCTCCCCCATTCATGCTCTGTCTCTGTCTCAAAAATAAATAAACATTAAAAAAAAATATAAAGAAACATTAAAAAAATTTTTAAAAAGAAAAAATATTCAAAGGAAATAATGCTGATTATGGTAATATTTTAATTTTAAATTTTCCTTTGGCTTATTTAACAATAGTTTTGTCTTACTCTTCTTTATACTTTTCATTGAAAATTTATGGAGTTTAAGTTGTTTTTTTATAAGGGGATTTTTAACTGAGTTTAAAAAACCTTACTGTCTATTGAATCCCACTCCATATTCCTTTGAGTAGCTCATATCTTTCAAAGGACTTTGCTCCTGAATCTCACAGACTCAATTTTAGAACCAATGTTCACTATTTCAGCCCATCCTATTTGCTCCATTTAATGATATATATGATTCTAGGGTCTTTATTTATTTTTTATTTTTTTAATGTTTATTTTTGAGAGGGACAGAGACAGAGCATGAGTAAAGGAGGGGGAGAGAGAGAATCCTAAGAAACACAGAGACACAGAATCCAAAGCAGCCTCCAGGCTCTGAGCTGCTGTCAGCACAGAGCCCAACGTGGGGCTCCAACTCACGGACTGTGAGATCATGACCTGAGCCCAAGTCGGACACTTAACTGATGGAGCCACCCACATGCCCTATTTCTAAGGTCTTTATAGACCACCAAGAAAGCCATGCTTTTCTACTTCATCCAGATTCTTGGGTTCAAATCTCAGTGTCACAGTTTAATTGTGTAACTTTAGGCAGGTTATATATTTTCTCTGCAATAGTTTTCCTTACTTGTAAAATGGAGACATAATAACACCTACCAATAGGTTGGTGGTGGAGGTTAAATGAGTTGATATGAATTAAGCACTTAGAATAATAGCCACCATGTGGTAAGCGCCAGAGAGATGCTAGTTTTATTCTGAACCAACCATTCATGCATATAACCAATTTTTACTGATCAACTATTCTTGGCCACCCTTCCTCTGACCACAGGGCCTTTGTACGTATAGTTCTCATTGGAATTGTTTTCTCCTCTTTCCTTGAGTAAACTGTATATCTTTCAGATCTTAGCTCAAATGTCATTTTTTATTGACAGCTTCCCCTGATGCCCCCAGAACAGATCAGATTCTCAATGTCCGGATTTCCTTTCCTTTATAGCATTAATCAGAATTTATAACTATGCATCTGGCTTTTATTATTTAACTATCATGCGTCCCTCACTAGACCATGTACCCCACAAGAACAAGGACCATGCAGGATTTTGTTTACCATTATGTCATCAGTGACATCAGATGCTTAATAAGTAACTGTGGTCTGAACCAATGGGTAAGTCTGTCATCACGGTGCTCAGGATTAATGGTGAAAAGATCAACAGTCCCTGCCCTGAAGGAGCTTGCTGTCAGTTGGAGGTTGGAGTCCAGTTTGGAATCAACTTCAATTATCTGGGTGAATAAGGAGGAAGGCCAGACCTAACGCAGCGACAATGCACTGGCTCACCGGGCCCAGTGGCTTAATTACCTGCCTTGGCAGCCTCCAGGGCAACTGAGGGCACGGTCCCCAGGGCCAGTGAGCATCTCAGTAGTAAAGCGGAATAATGGGCTTCTTCAGAAAGTTGCACTTGGGAATCCTCAGTTCATCTTTAATCTCTGTCCTCATGTTAGCCTGAACATCCAAGAAGTTTCTCTCCATTCTTTGTTCCCACATAATTTATCCAGGCTGTCACTGACAGTGCCTCTGCAAAACTTTCTCTCTTCCTGAAAACTAATTTTACATTTTAGTTGTGAATTCAGTGGTATTTGTGATCCTCGGAGGTCTATTCTTTTTGGAATGCGGCCCTACTGTTCTATGTATAACATTTGACTCTGCATCTTTACATCCTGCTTGGTATTCCACTTCAGGCCTACATAATCCATCCACAGTGTAGGGAGATAATGGAGATTGGAGTCTCAAAACCTAAATCCAGCTCAACCTGTATCTTTATTTCGATTTCCTTTTTTAAACTCATAAGAACAATACCCTTATAGTGATGAACACCACCAACGTGTATTTATTAAGTATTCATGATCTTAGTGGGCTATAGAGTATTGGGCTTTAGGTTACAAGACTTTAGTATCTCTGCCGTTAGCTGGCTATATGAACTGGGCTTACTAATTCCTTAACGTATTGTGCCCTAGCTTTCTCTCTGTCCTGTGGGAATAAATGCAAAACCTGTATCATTTAAGTGTGAAGTTTAAGTGTGATAATGCATGGGAAGCACTTAGACCCATGCATGTACAGAATCGGAGCACAGTGATGGTAGGAATACAGCTGCTGATGCTGATGATAGGTTCCTCAGTTGTGAAGTCCATCATTATTCAACCCAGAAATTTCCTTTAAGGTTATCCAGGACTGATTATGTATCTAGGTATGTGGCTGAGGCAATTCAAATTGTCTCCAGAGGATCACATCTTCAACTTAAGTCACATAGAATCCCTACAAACTCTTTTTAAGGACAATGAACAATATACAGTTTAAAATGGACAAGCACATAAAGAAACCAGACACCAAGAATGAGAACCAGTAGAAACAACAAAAAGCAAAAGCCACACTATCAAGACTTCAGATATCGGACTTGTCAATAAAAGGTCATAAAACAACTATTTTCGAAATAAGTTTGTTCAAATAAATAAAAGGCAAGCTTCAGAATAGCTACAAGCTATTATCCAATGCCAGAAAAGGCAGAGATGAACTCTGAGTATCCTTGTAGCTGAATATTTTTCTTTAGCTCTTCTATCCACCTTGGTCTTCTAATCAACCTGGTCTGCCAATTTCCAATTTTAGGTCAAAATCTGGCCTTGAACCCTAGTCCTCACACCTGGGGCACTCATTGGTATTTTCCTTCCTTTGAAGAGGTGGGTGATTCCACTTCCTGCACTTCCTGGGCAGAGCTGGAACTCTTCCCATGAAGGGACAGATGTTCTGGGACCTCAGCTTGTCTTAGGGCAGTAGCATATCTCATTCCCTGTCCTCTGTCCACTTTGATTCCTGTTATAGGAAAGAGGCCTCCACATGGTTAAAACAATAAGGAAATTTATTATTTCGCATAACAGAAAATCAAAAGGAAGGCTGGGCTTTAGAGTTGGTTAATTAGTGGTTCAGCAACAATCCCAGATTCTTTGTTTCTGCCTTGCTATCCACACCATGGGCTTCATTCTACAGCTGGTTCCACTCAACATCTCAAGATGGCTGTCAGAGGCAATTAGGACTATGTGTGTGTTTGCTGGAGCCCAGTGAGAGAAAAGCAGACTCTGCCCCAAACCACTGGATGAAAGGATTTTCTATGGTCTGATTGGGCCAGCACAGGCCATGTGACCATATAGTCTAAAAACATTCACTGATTGGCTTAAGTCTGAATTCCTGAACCAATCACTGGAAAGGAGGAATTTACTATGTAAATTGTAAATTATTCATGATTTCCCACAG
Organism: Panthera leo; assembly: GCF_018350215.1. Classification (NCBI taxonomy): domain Eukaryota; kingdom Metazoa; phylum Chordata; class Mammalia; order Carnivora; family Felidae; genus Panthera; species Panthera leo. The sequence continues at coordinate 40,611,166 of NC_056680.1, forward strand.
GGCTGAAACTAGCCCTGTGAGGATATAGAAGGGGTTGTTATTTTCTTCACAATGATTTGGAAAAACAAGTGGATGAGAAGCTAAATGTCTTGCAAAGTATAAGGAGACTATAATACAGTGTCATACAATAAGGAACTGTCCTCTTATCTGCGGGACATTTCAAAATATAATAGCCTTATGGAGATATAATTCATATGCCATAGAACTCACCTATTTAAAACACTCGATTTTTTTTAGATTATTCAAAGCTGTGCAACTACAATCACAATCAATTTTAGAACATTTTCATCACCCCTCCCCCCCCCCCCCCCCCCCCCCCCGGCAAATAAATCCCCATAGCAATCACTCAGCCCCCCCCACTGTCCCAACACACACAACACCTTATCTACTTCTGTCTCCAAAGATTTGCCGATTCTGGGCATTTCATAAAAATAGAACAAAACAATACATGGATTTGGTGACTGGCTTCTTTTCACTCCACGTAATGTTTTCAAGGTTCATCCGTGTTGTAGCATGCAGTGGTCTTTCACTTCTTTAGCCTAAATAATATTCCATTGCATTGATATACCACATTTCGTTCATTTATTCATGAGTTGTTGGACATCTGAGTTATTTCCACTTTGGGGCTGCCATCAATGACTGGGCATTCATGCACTGGCATGGGTTTTTGCATAGACACATGTTTGCATTTCTCCTGGGTATACACCCAGGAATGGAATTGTTTGGTCATACTGGTAACTCTGTGTTTCAAAAAATTTTTTTGATGTTTATTTTTATTTTTGAGAGAGAGAGAGTGCAAGTGGACAAGGGGCTGAGAGAGAGAGAGGGACGGAGAATCCGAAGCGGGCTCTGCTCTGATAGCAGTGAGCCCAATGTGGGGCTTGAACTCATGAACAGTGAGATCATGACCTGAGTTGAAGCTGGACACTCAACCCACTGAACCACCCAGGTGCCCCTAATGTTTAAAATTTTGAAGAACTGCCAGATTGTTTTCCAAAGCATTTTATATTCTTACCTGATCTGCACATGGAAACATCTGTGTTTCTAATTATTTGAGTGCATTCGATAACCGTGATTTACATATAAACATAAAGCATTGTTTTGCAAAGTATTCCTACCCACTGGATTTTCCAAGAATGCTGGCACTGCATGAAAAGAGGAAATACCTTACTATGCCTTATTTGGAACTTTACTAGGAAATGGTCACCACTTCAGAAAATCACATCACTGACACCCATACTGTTGTATTTGAGTAACCAAAAAATCCCACAACTTATGTCCACCCTATGCCAGTGGTCCTCAACCAGATCTGATTGTGCCCACCACCCACTGGCAATGACTGGAGTCATTTTTGTTTGCTTGGAAAATGGAATGGAGGTGTCACTGTCATCATGGGTAAAGCCCAGGGCATTCCCCACAACAAGTAATTATCTAGCCCCAAAAGTCAATCGTGCCCTGGTGTATTCTCAAATTCATAGTGTACCTTCACTTAAGCACAACCTTTCAACTTTTTATTATGTACTTTTGTGGAGTCAGTCATGCCTGGGCATTTTCTGATCAAGATGCATATAACTTTAGTATGTGAAATTTCTACCTGTCTTTTACACAGCAGTTAGGGAATCATACTGATTTTATAAGATATGTATCTCTGGATTTCATTTCATGGTAAATACAGGGGATCCTACAAATTACAGAAACCCACTAGGGAGTCATTGCTTTGGATCTCTCAGGTTCAACAATGGGAGCTGGGCTGATCTTCTTCCGAGGCCACCAGGCCCTGCAAGGAAAGGGTTGATGCAGAGAGGAGCAGGGACTCTCTGAAGAAGGTCAGAAAAGGAGAATACTGGGCAGAGAGTCAACTGTGTCTACTACAGTTAGCCGAAGTTTACCAAGATCCTGGTTTTCAATCCCTACCTTGAGTGCCTAAATTACCCTTGGTACCTTAAAATCCCCTTCCTTCCTTCCTTCCTTCCTTCCATCCTTCCTTGCATCTGTTCTCTTTCTTTCTTTCTTTTCCCCTCTTTCCTTCTCTTTCTTTTCTTTCTTAAACTCCTTTTAGTAGATTCTGTTATTTGCAACCAAAAAGAACCAGAAGTAAAATAAAGGCAGGTAGGAAATAACTACAAGTGGGGAACAAATAGTACAGCTTCCTCATAAGCTTAAAGAGGGACTGTTATTGATACGATTTAAACCTGTTTTTCCCATTGGGTCTTACCAGCAGCAGATGTTGCTGTAGAATGTATCCATCTAAGAATATAACGATAGATGGAGGATCTTAACTTTCCGACTGAGAATGGTGCAGAACTTGCATGTGGACAGCAGAGACCCCAGAACAAAAGAGCTGTCACGGGAAGAGTAAGAGCTGAAAATATTTCCTGCCCCTGGGAAGTTGGTGCTATGAAACTTTCTTCTACTCAGCAATCAAGAAACACATTTCTTCACTGGTCCATGAAAAACAAGGTAGTTCTATAGTTGACTAGTTAACCTTTTCTTTGCAGTGTAAAACTTCACTGTGCATAAGAACCTCAGCATGTGTATGCATGTCCACATGCGCCTGTGTTGGTTAAAGTTCAGAGTCCTCCACTTGGCCCCGAGGGGTAACTATCATAGTAGGGCTGGCGTGTACATGGGAACCTATACTTGAAACAAGACGCTTCCCTTTTCCTTTCTCTGCTCCCTTTGATTCAAGCTTTGAGAATTGTCCTGTAGACATAACGATATTGGTCTTTTTTTTTTCTTTTTTCCTGACTGTGGCAAGAGCTGGGAAAGAAAAAGCTGCCAGGGTTTTTCCTGCTGCAAGGGAGCTTACTCAGATCTGTCTGTCAGCTCGACTTTCTGGCTGCTTCCAGACGGCCTAAGAAGTTGGCTCTTCTGGAGCTGGCTGACATTCCCTCTGCAGTGGAATTTCCTTTGCTGCAGAACCTGTGGCCTGCATCCTGCTGCGCACAGATTTTCTTGCTGCTCAGTGAGATCTCCTTAAACCAGCCTCAGCCGAGCAATGGTTGGAAATGGGGTGCACAGGCCTGGCGGGCACACAAAGTGCAGCTTGGGCATCAGGCACGGTTAGGCAATGCAGATGAAAATGTCTGCTGTCGCCTCTCAAGGGTGTTGGGCCACTGACCATGTCAACTGCCTTATGAAATGTGCTCTTATGCCCCCATAAAGGAGTACGCTTGATAAAGGCCAGGGTTAGAGAATTTGATGGATGTATTTATATGTGTATCTAACCCCTGATGGGCTGAGGTTTCTGCGATTCCAATGGACTTTGATGTGGAGGAGAAAATACATTTCAGCAAGAAATCTCTGTCGGAGAGAAGGCTTGGGTGCCCTCCCCCACCCTCTGAAGGCTTCTGAACCAGACAGAAAGCAGGTTCCAAGGATATGAAAAGTTGAAGTGCTGAAGAAAACAGTAATTTCAGCTGGGGTTGCTGGTGGGTGTGGAGAGATGACTCAGATTCATGAAAGAGAATCAAAGAAATGAAGGAAAAATGTACTTGGTAGCATATGGCTGTTTTGCCTTTTTCTTGCTGCCAACAGGGGCAAAGTCTTTAAGAAAAGGGAACAAAGGCCATACAGGAGTGTTTGGGTAAACTGGAGAGGTAAGTGCTCTTGCTAAGGGCAGAAGTGTCCTTTGGAAGGAGTGTAAACCATGCTGGTAAGAGAAATTTGGTACTATAATGGTGCCCGCTCTTCATGGATAGCAAATATCAGAACTTCAGGTCACTTTCTGCCTAATGCTTGCCTGTGACAGACATTGCCAGTGGATCACAGCATACTTTTTCACTCCAGGCAACCATTAGCAACTGATCAAGGTTAGCATTCAAGATGAGATAGAAGAAGATACTCAAGTATTTGACCAGGGAAGGTCTGAGAGAATATCTTAGACTAGATGACGTGCAGGAGAAAGACGAATGTCACAGAATGATTCCAAAGCCTCAGGAATTTGGGGGGCATACTCTGTATTTCTTTATTTTCTTAATGTTTGTTTCTTTTCGAGAGAGAGACAGCATGAGCAGGGGAGGAGCAGAGAGTGAAGGGGCCAGAGGATCCAAAGTGGGCTCCGTGCTGACAGCAGAGAGCCCGATGTGGGACTTGATCTCACGAACTGTGAGATCATGCCCTCACCCGAAGTCGGACACTTAACCAACTGAGCCACCCAGGCGCCCCTGACTTCTTTCTAAAGACTGAAGAACCTTGGACACTTTGTATCAATGATAATTAGAGCAACTATCATTTATCAGACATTTCAACATGCCCTCAGCTATTTTTCGTGTCATTTAATCCTCACTCTAGAGCCATGATGGGCTGAAATTCCCATTTTGTAGATGAGAGAATTGAGGCTTAGCAAAGTTAAGACACTTGCCTGAGGTCACACAGAAGTGTAACTGCAGAGTATCAATTTTAAGCTGCCACTCAAAATCTAGAGGCCGTGGGCCCAAGGAGATCTCTCTCAGTCTGAGTGAGCCTGGGGAAATGCAAAGGCATGGCCCAAGAGAGAATTCTGGCCAGCTCCTGCAGATTTGTTTATCTCCTAAATTACCTGCGTAGAGATTTCTGCCTTCTCTCTGGCTATAGAGGGTGGGCTTTGTAGTAAGGAGAAGCATGTAGAAATTGTAAGCTGACACCTCACCCTGGTCATTTCCATGACTTATGACCATACATCAGACACACAGTTGCTAAACACTCTTGCATGATACTCATTTTCCTCGGATCCCAGCTGCCTGGGAGTTCGGAAAGAAAGCCGGGGCCAGCTCTAGGGTCAGCCGAACGAACAGATGGGGATGAGCAGAGGTGACACACGATCGCTCCTTGGCATCTGCTGGGCCTGTCGCGGCTGCTTTGGCTGGCCGATGCCTTGACCCAGCTAATCCTTTTGGTCATCCTGTGCCGGCTGTGTTGTGTCACTCATCCCAGCCCCTGGGGTAACTTCTGCTCACAGAGGGTTTCTTTCCTTCAGAAAGTCATGCTGGTAGTGTTCTGACTGCTTGCTTCAATTTGGGCCTTGGCCTGGCCTTCAGCCAACAAACTTTATGCATGAACTAAAGGAGTATCTAAGATGCCAGACTCTAGGTGGTTTATTGATAACATTAGTCTATTTCCAGGCCCTTCCTTTTCTGGAATTGGCCATCTCCCGCCAACAGTGCTTATATACTTACTACAGTTAGCTAGATTTTTAAGAATGTCATGCTGGAAAAAAAAAAAAAAAAAAGGAGAACACAGGTTTAATTTGGGGAAGTTCTTTGGGTCCATGGCCACTGAGGTCATTCATCATGAATCTACCTCCCTATTGGTTACTGAGCACCTATTATATGCCAATCAACCTTATTAGGAGCACTACTACATCAGCTGTGAAAAAAAGAAACCCAACTTCATTAGTCTCACCGCAGAACTTCTTGTCTACTGAAAAAGTTTGAAAAATATGCTAGTTAGAAACAAATTAGTATAATTAAAATGGAGCCAATCTATAAAGGAAAAAAATGTTTCAGGAACTGATATGTGAAGACCCGGAAGCAGGAAAGAGCTTGGTTTTTGCTTTAGGAACTGGAAGGTGGCCACTCGGGCTGAAATGTAGAAGGGCAATGGTGACGGGCAGGAGTTTGGGACAGGTTGGATCATGCAGCATCATGCTAGGGAGCTTAGATTTTGAGTTTCACTGGAACACACTGAAGGGTTTTCATCAGAGAAATGGCATAATCTGGGCAATATTTTCAAGCAGCTTGTTTTCCTACATTGGGGAGAATATTTTGGACAGAGTTAGAGTGGAGGAAATAAGACAAATGAAGAGGCTATCACAGTACCTCGGGAACACTAAGATGGCTGTAATGGGAATGGAGAAATATCAGAGCGCTGTCAAAATTATTCTTTCTGGTCATTTGGGAACAAAATGACAATAGGTTAATGACCTGTGTGACTCATTTTCTCCATTGTGAGTTTAAAAATTATTTAAAAAATCTATTTAGACATTGTGCTACTAATACTGTATTATCTGAGAGTCATCTAATAACTAAACCCAGGTTTTCTCTGAGAATATCCACTGCAATGCTGTTTTTATAATAGCACAAATTATACCCTCAATGTCCCAGATATCCTACTTAGGAACTTGTCTGATATAGACAGATATTCATAATGAAGGAACTGAGTAAATAAGACATATTTAAGATCAATATGGACAATGTGATGCCATATTTTGGGTGACATCCGCAAAGAAAAATAAACCTCTCAGATGACATCCAGTCAGATATTGACAATGGTGAACACTGGGTGAGAGAAATCAGGACAATCTCTTTTCTCTCTCATTTCTATTTTCTGTTTATTCTATTTTATACCAGAGTATCATTTTGTATAACTTTGCGAAGCAATGGATTGGTAGTAATTGTGTTTTTCTTTCTTTTTTTTTTTTTAACGTTTATTTTTTATTTTTGAGACAGAGAGAGACAGAGCATGAATGGGGGAGGGCCAGAGAGAGAGGGAGACACAGAATCTGAAGCAGGCTCCAGGCTCTGAGCTGTCAGCACAGAGCCCGATGCGGGGCTCAAACCCACGAACCGTGAGATCATGACCTGAGCCGAAGTCGGATGCCCAACCGACTGAGCCACCTAGGTGCCCCAGTAATTGTGTTTTTCTATGATTGCTAAACATATTGCTTTAGTCATTGAGCTTTGGCACATGACTAATATGTTCTTCTCCCTTTGATCTGGCTCATAATCTTCATTTGCTTCCTTCTGGAATATCCTCCCTACTCTCTTCCTTGTATCTAAATTTGGTCTTCCATAAACAGGGTGTGACCATATAATTTCTCATGCAAACTGGGATGCTTTCATATATGAAAGGAGCCGATAGTATGTCACAACCCAGCCAAATCAGTACATCTGGTCAACCTCTTATAATCCCTTGCTCATTTGGCATCTCCACCCTATGTGATACTCTCTCTGCCATTTTTATCCTTCATCTTTTGGCAATTGGTAGAAACTTAATTTTTGTTTTATATTTTTTTCCATATAGTTATTTATGTCTTTGACTGTTATTGACCATTTCACCTGCCTGTGTCTTACTTCTTGACTAGACACCAAGCTCAGTGATAAAAGGCACAATATTGTCCACCACGCCTCCCTGACTTCAATACCTAATAAATGCTCAATAAATATTTTCTCTATTTAGTGGTGAAATTATTATATCATTCCAGGCATATGAAAAAAACATTTACTCAGATCAGAAAGAGAGTTAAAGCAAGTCTTTGGGGAAGGTGCAGCTAGCAGAAACTTAGCCAAATCGAGGCAGGTTTCCAGTCTTCCAAGAGTCAGGGAGCCCTATGGAAGTACTCTAACCCAAACTGTGGAAATTGGGAACAAATGCGTTTGGAAACTTCACATGTTTGGGGGCGGGGTCCCTTTACAGGCTTGTAGGCCACATGGCAGTTTCAAGTTTTGGTACATAAGGCTTGGGAGTGAAAGTCAGATGTGATTAAAAATACACATCTTACAGATGTCTGGATGCTGTTCAAATCCCCAAAAGTGTGATAGAAAACCCAGTTGCTTTCCAGATTTTTAGGGCAGGAAAAAAAGGCCATCGTGGCCCCTTTGTCTCTTTATTGAATGGGTATGTTCAAGTGACGTTTTAAATTTGTAGTGTTATCTCAGCTGCTTGTTTACCTTTTTAGCAGTCCTGCTCCCTGCCCCGAAACTGAAAGCAGGGTAATTGGGGGAACATGTGACACGTTCCAGGAGATGAAAAGTTCTCATTATTTTTAGCATATGCTAAGCAAGCCTAGGTAAGCGCAATGCACATATAATTTATGGAAATGAAAAAATATAAAATCCTGGATACTGCCTCCCTGATACCAAAATAGAACACAGTTATTTTCATTCAGCATTTTCCTATGTTCTCATTTTTTAAAAGAGAATTTAAATTTTATTTATTTGACTTATTTTTTTATAAACAGTCTCTAACCACATCCAGCCGTCTGGCTTTGTTTATAATAACCTGTTTACTCATCATCAACTTCAACATACAATCTGAACATCTGTCTCCTTCTACCCCAACATATTTGCTTTCAATCTTCATCTTAGCTTGAACTTGAAGGTCAACGTCTCTTTCTTTGGGGCTCAAAGGAGTTGCAGAGACCCCAGAGACGCTTCCTTGCAGTGGGCCTAAGAGGTATGTTTAATTTTAAATTTCACATCCCACCCCCCCACCCCCCGAAAATAAAAAGGGGAAAAAAATTGGTCTCTGTTACACAGGGAGAAAACAAAGTGGGAAAGAAAGGCACTTTGTTTTGCCAGACAAAGACAGGCTATCAATTTTCATAAATCTGCATTCCCAAGACAACTGCTCACGTCTGGTAAGAGGTCCATTTCTTTGAACTTACATACCAGAAAGTAGTTTTTTCCCCCTTGCCTCAGAAGAATACAGTTAATAATAGTATATGTATAACATAAGTAATTGAACGTAGATAATTTTATTAATTCCAACAATTCTATTTTATAAGGATGGGGTTCCTTGGGGTGGGAAAATGGTCCAGAGCCAAGTAGGCAAGTCCTAAAAAGAGCTTCCATAAATACACCTTCTGGTTTTCTACAAAACATTTTCGGCAATCGTAATACATGTGTGTGTGTGTGTACATTTATATATCAGTTGCTAATTGCAAGATGGACATTTAATTATCTGATTGAAACAAGGAGAGTCTGGCACATCTCAAATAGGATCGGCAATCTGTAAAACAACTGTTTTGCATCAGAGACTCAAATAGTAGTAATATTTACTGGTTTTGTCAATGTAGATGCTGTAAAGTCTTATAACTTTTCTGCTTATTCTTTTCCTTCTTCACCTCCAGTTTTAACTGCTGGACAGCTAACATTTCTTGCACAAATAAAACCCTAGCCATACATACATATCAACATCAAGCATGCACATGTATAGTATCTGTCAGCCTTAATCCATTTCCAAGTGAAGTTTTATGGCTGGGTCTTTGACACAGACAGGGCTCATGTTACTAAGACTGCCTAATATACATATAGTTCATTAAATAATGAGATCTCATAAATCACTAAGCATAAATAGCATAGATCAGTTGATGCAACACATTGAAAGAGACCAACACTTGGATTTTAAAAATTGATAATTGCTTCTGTATATGCATAGTATATTCATAGTCCGAGGGTTGGTTTTTAGAGTTGTCCAGACCAGGAATTCTGGCTGATGACCTGAGTCACTTTGTGTGCCCGATAGACATTTAGCTTCCCCGGCCTCTCTCTTAGAGATATTAATTCAGCAGGATGGGGTAGATCCTGGGGCTGTGCAGTTTTCATGGAGGCTTCAGATAATCCTCGTGCTGGGGCGATAGGGGGAATACTACTAGACCCGTGCTGCTCAGAATGTGGTCCCTGGATGAGCAGCATTGGTATTTCCCGGAAGCAGGTTTAGAGACACAGAATCTCTGGCCCCACCCTAGGCATACCAATTCAGAGTTTGTACTTCAGCAGCATCCCCATGTGATCTGTGTGCACACTAATGTGCGGGAAGCAGTATAAGCAGCTCAAGACCAGTATAGTGACTACCACTGTCTTTGTTATAAATCCACAGCCCCAAACTCCACTTTATTTTATTATACTTTTTGGCAGTTAAATATATCCTATAATTTCATATTTTGAATCTCAGTTCAGGGAGTATATTTTCATGATGCTGAACTTACTGGTTGAGTCGATTAGTCTGGTCAAGTGAGTGGTTAATCTTGTGAAGAGAAAAAAAAAATCCCCAAACCATCAGCCCAGACAATTATTCATTATAATGTCAACGAAAATACCTCCTGAGTGATTGAATCATTCCTGTTGCAAAGCCTTGTCCTGATGGGACACTATGTTGGCTTGCCATGACTTAGCAACAGGTTCCACCTTGTATGTCTTTATTGGAGTCATGGTGTGTGGGTTAAAATCCTGAATTTTGGAAAGGAAAAGAGTAGGTTTGAGTCCAGGTTTGTCCACTTATTAGCTGCATATTCTTGGGCATTTTTTTTTCCTCTTTGAGCCTCAGTTTTCTCATGTGTTATAAATAATAAGAGGTTGTGCTTCATAGTGCTGCCACATCCTTTCCAAGCTATGAAGTTTAGTTTTTATCATTGGAAGGGCTTTCATAGTTGCTTTTTGTTTTATTTTAAATTCAGATAGAATTCACCTACTGTAGAATTCACCCTTTAAAGAGTGTAGGGAATAGTTTGGGTTTGGGAATGGCTTTGGTAGATTTTGGGGTGGTGTTTTAAGATTTGGGGATGGTGTTTTAAGACCCAGGAAGCTTTATCATCAACAGCCTTATATGTAAATATAAGCAAGTTAAGGAGAACTGACTTGATGTCCTTTAATTTATGAGTCTTGATGGCCCTGTTGAAAAAACCCAGGGCATTATCCAGGCATATGTGGTTTGCTTACAATGAATCCTCTGCTTGAACTCTAAAGCTAGTTCTCATATACCTGTGATTTCATTTAATATTTATTACTAAGCTTGCAAGAGCTGTAGGACTTTTGAATAGCATTGGTTTCCCGTGAAAATCAGTTACCGAATGACTGTGCCGAAGGGGGATTAGAATAGGTGGCAAATTATTGTGTTAGGTGGCCTTGCTTCCAGCCCAACATTTGAGTTCAGTAATTTCAGATTAAAATGAATTTTCAGGGCAAGGGATAAAGAAGCCACCAGAACCAAAACACATAGCCTGGAGTTTGTTGTGGGGAGAAGGAGCAAAGATGGCTTCTTTGGCGATAGCTTATGTATGCGAAAGAGCTTCCCCCCAACTTACTTCTTCACCCAGCCCTCCCAGAGGAGCCTTCCCACTGCTTGGTCTCCTCAATATTTGGTAAGATCCCAGGGCTATTAACTCTGCTAATTATATTCAAGCCAATTCACAAAAAGATATTTGGGGTTTCAAAATCATTTTTCATCCAATAATTTCTTGCAAGAGAAATAAAAAATACAATTGATAAGAGTAACATTTTAAAAACTTAATTAGTAAACTTGTTTTGCTTGTGTGTGTGTGTGTGTGTGTGTGTGTGTGTGAGAATGACTGCCTTCAATGTTGGTAAGGTGCTTTCGATCATTTATTCTTAATCACTGCTCATGGGTGGAGAAAATGATATGATATATTTTAAGCTTTGTCAAAAGTTTGTATTTTTTTGAACATTGTATTTGGACTGGCATTCCTCAGATTGACTATAAAGAAATTACTAACAAAAATTACCTGTACTTAATAGATTTTCTTGTTCCCAAAGAGTTATAGGTTAGTAATTTTGAAACTACTTTCTGTGTAAACTAGAATTAAGCAGATAATAGATTGCAGACAGCAGTAGCAATGTTTCAGATTATTGGAGGAAGGAGTTACAAATACAACAAAGGGTAAGAATTAGAATACATCCTATTCTGTTAAATTGGAACTGGAGGTCTTAACAATTGGAGGTCATAAACCACTCATTATTTTTGATGTGAAAGGTATGGATACAGTTATGGATACAAGTGAAGATGGGTGTGTGTATGTATATTCACATGTACACATGAGTGAATGTGTACAAAACTTTGGGTTTTCCAGCTCTGTGGGTTGAAAGGAACTAGAGGCAATAACACCTTCGTAAACACATGCATGCCTATCTCAGTCTCAAAATACCATTTTTCCCCAGAAGGAACTAAGACCCCTTAGAGAAATAGCTGACCCCAGGGGAGAGGCAACAAACAAATAAAAACAAACAAAAACAAACAAAAACAACACAGACCTGGAACTTCATGTTATGTCTGAAAGTAGGAAGTGCTCAAAGAATTATGGGGACATGCCAAAAGCACACAGGTGCCAGCCAGCTGGAAGGAACCCCCACTAGCTAAATACCGAACACTTTGAGTATCAAAATAGAGATAACAACAGATGATGACCAATTAAATAAAATAGGAAACCACGAGTCCATATGGATATAAATAATTAGTTAGGGAAAAGGGAAGTTACTCCTTATAGGAGACTGGACCTGATAAACGCAGAAGGAACGATGGAATTAGAAATCCACAGGTATCACAGTATCACAGTAACAATGAATTCAAGCTAATGTAGTCAACAGATACTAAAATAGTGAAAATATGATGAATAATAGGGTCTTTCCACAGTTTTACAAAATATGAATTAATTACAAAGGGGAAAAAGGTATCTTTACGGTGGAGAAATGTGTCAGATACCACCTTAACCAGGTGATCAAAGTTAGCATCCTGAGTAGTGAGACAAGCCAACAGCAGGGGCCTTATGATACGATACAATGAGAAGAAAATAGTATCACATCTACAGTGTTCCTGCTGCAAATGAGTAACCTGAAACCACTCATGAGAAAATATCCAAGAAATCCAGAGTGAAGAACATGTTACAAAATAATGGGCCTTTATTCTTTAATGATGTCAATATCATGAATGACAAAGAATAGTTGAGGAATTGTTTTAGATTACAGAAAACCAGAGGCTTATGACAATTGAACACAATGTATGATCCAGGATTTTATTTGCTATAAAGATCACTATCAGGACAAATGGAGAAATCTATATAAATTCTACAGATTAGACTATATAGCATCAATACAAATTTTATATCTAGTTTTCATGTGTGCTTTCCTTAATTTTAGGAAAGATACACTGAAGGATTTAGGGGTGTAGATGTATTATGTCTTCAAGGTGCTCTCAAATGGGAGAGGGAAAGAGGTTGGGAGGGAAGAAGGGAAGGCAGAGGGGAAATGGAGAGAAAGGATTAGAGACAAGAAGGAGAGGGGGAGAGACAGAGGAGGCTGGGAGAGAGAATCAGAAAGCAAATGTGGAGAAATGTTCAAATGTGGAAAATGTAGGTAAAGGCATATAAGGGATTTTTAAAAATATTTTCCTTCCATCTCATCTGTAAGTTGAAAACTAGGTTGAAATAACAAGTTAAAAAAGATGTATTTTTGGTTGGATAATTTCACTTCTAACAACATAGGGATATAAGAGTACAGATAATATTTATGTACAATGTGTTTATCCTAGCATTATTTACAATACAAAATTAGAAATAATGTACATGTAGAATAATAAGAGAATGTATAAATGATTAGACATAAGCATTTAAACATATTATGTAGTTAGTGGAATCAAGTTTTTCAAAGAGATAAAATTAAGTGGAAAATGCTATAATAATTATAAACTCAATTATGCAAAAAATATATACACTAAAGAAGGGGTATATTAATATGTTGATGGAACCTTTCTTTAAAGAGAATAACTAAAGATTATTTGAAATATGTGTTGATTTTCATATTTATTCCTAATTAACATATTTCTAACAAGAAAGAAAAGCATTTTTTCTTATTTTCATAGCTTCTAATTTGAGATTCTGTTTGATTTGAGAAAGGGTGAGGTTTTCAGGAAAAGGATATGATAGTGAAAAAAAGAACAAGAAAAACTATTTCAACTATAAGATTACCTCAAGTGTGGGGCACTTTAGAGACCTCAATGTATAAACAATTAGTGTGCTAATTACAAATTGCAACTTGTCAACACTTGGGTGATTTAATTTTTTAATGCACGTATTTCAAAGTAAGGTGATTACATTTACACTTCCTAAAATACACATTTCCTTGTTTCAGACAGACCTTCCCTCTACTGAACACATGCAAATCATATATCCTTCTAAGATGTGATTTCCAAGGATGGGAGATGGCTTCTGGTAAAATGGCAGATGCTTTCTGTAGAGGATGGAAGAAATCATCACAGGGGTGGTAGCTATGATTCCCCCTCATTTAAAGAGCTTGTAAAATGTTGGTAAGAAGGGAAGTTGATTGAAGATCACATAGGAATATTTAAAAAATTTGTTAGTCATAGGTAATTTGAAACCATAGCAATGGTTGTGGTGAACAACATTGAGGCGATCTTTATCAGGCTGCAACCTTTCTTTGGTAGTAGACACACATACTATTTATTGAGAATTTCTTCTTCAGAGGTGGTGGGTTCAGGCATTTTTTGAAATAACAAAGATTGTGTAGAATGTTCCACATTACTGAAAGAAGATATCAGAAGAGAATTCACAGGAGGAACATTGCTTAAGCAAAATTAAAAAGGCCTTGAAGTTGGGTTTTCTCAAAACCAAGGTGGTAAATGAAAGCCAATAATAACAACAATAAGGAACTTGTATTGAGCACCTACTGTTTGCTTACTCTTGTGCCTTCCTCACTTCCTGTATTGCTAGTACCTAAACTGGACAGCCTTGAGAAGCTAAAAATAAAAATTGTCCTGCAATGACTTGGTATCATCTTTTGTGCTTAGGATCCAAATAACTCAAGAAAGATAGCTTGCTTGATTTTGTTTATGGGAGATAGGACTTGAGTTCAAGCAAGAAATCCCGGAAGCTGGGCTTCAGGTGAGCTGGAGGATTTGGCAAAGGAAGGCATGAGGCGATGTTTCCATTAGGGATGATTGGAAAAGAAAGAGGCTGGAAAGGAAATATCCATGTGCTGTTGGATTGCCAAGAAGAACATGACTCACCAATGAGAGATTTGTTATCTGAGACTCTGAGTCCCTTCTTGAAAAGTGATACTTCTCCCGAGGTGGATTGGACTCAGGAAGAATGAGATGTGGGAATCTGGATGGGTTCCATTTCGAGGGGGAGTGATACCAGACTGCACTCTGCTGCCAGTACCTTAGAGGCAAGGTATTGCATTTCCCCTGGACTTTGTTACAGATGTGCAAGCCTGATGGACAAGGGGAAGCACAGGAGACCCACCATTTGGAATGAGCAAATCTTCCAGGGAGCCTTTTCTCATGCCTGCAACTCGTCTTTTTTTTCTTCTCTTCCTCCTCCACATTTTTTCCCACATGTTGAAATCCTGCTTTAGTTTAAAGGTTAACCCACAAATACAGTCTCCACTGAAGAATCTTCCTGATCCACTGAAGAAACGAATTCATCCCTTCCTGGTGCTTTCATATCACTGTTTATTCTTTTTGTCAAATCATGTCTTAGGCTGGCATGGCTTGCCTTCTACTCCGGCAATTGGTATAGATGCTGGTCCTCCTTGATATTGTGAAAGTTCTTTGAGGGCAGGGACTAAGACTTATCTTGCTGTCCCTAGACCATCACTCAAGGCCTTGCCCAAATGAAAGATCAGTAAGTATTTATTTGTGAAGTGTAATTAAGTGGTCCATCTGTGTGATATGCATTTACTTAGTGAAGTCTGTGAGAGGGATAAGAGGCATACCATGGGAATAGGGGGACAAGATGCAGTAGGTAACAGATCCAGGAACACCAGAAAGAAAAGTTAGCCAGCTATGTCATTTACCCTCTTTTCTGTGAAATGAATTTACGAGTTGATCTTAAGTCAGTAATGGCACTTAAGGCACTGTGAATTAAGGTTAGGGCAGCACTGTGCTGCTGGAAGAATGCTGGACTGAGACTCACTGTCTGCTCCTCTGACTTTAAGAGGGCATTTGACTTCTATGCACCTTATCCTCCTCACCTGAGAAATAGAGATGAACTACAGTCCCTCCCTTTCCACTGGTTTGTTGTCAAAATTCATGAGGCCACTACAAAAGTGATGTGTAAGCTCGGAGTACTCCTTACCGTTGTTGGATCAGCATCATCGGCATAACCTGGGAGCTGGTTAGCAATGCAGGACCTCAGGCCCCACTGTAGACCTCCTAAATCAGAAGCTACATTTTAACAAAGTCTTCAGGCAGTTTGCATGCCCATGAACTGTTTCAGAAGTACTGCTCTCAAGGGTTGTAGAATATAACATGTGGTTGTTAATAAGGTCTGGTCTGTATGTGTTGGGGAAAATGAACGTGAACTCAATCTTGATGACTGAGCATTGGAAGGGAAGCCAGCTGGCGAGTGGAAGGGTGCTAGCACCCATGGATCATACTGGTGAGATAGGAAATGAAGGACCTCTTCTCTTGCTAATAAAATGGTGGGCATGCCGATCCCTCAGACACGTGCTCCCTTGATGCCACCTACGCTCAGTACTTCTCCCTGTCCTTTCCTTTCATCAAGACTCATCTGTCCTATGTTCTTCTTTCTCAACAATCCTGGCCACATGAGGGTTAGGTAGTACAAAGTAAGGGTTTAGTGTTAGGTGGTACCTCAGAAAGAGGCGTCATGCAAGAGAACTTCCCAAGATGCCATTTTCATTCCAGGGAGTTAGGGAGGTCATGGAGAATTTGGAGTGTGAAGGAAGACCCAAGGAGCTTATTAAACAACACCATGTTGATAATCATGGTTGTTAATGACCAGGACTCTGTGTATCTCGAAGTGGTAAGGCTAGTGTAGGACTACTGGATTTGCATACATGGAGGGCAATGAGATACTTAAGGAGAGGTTAGAGGAAGGTTGGAAATGACAATAAAAGCTACTATGCATTAAGCACCTACTTTGTGCTGGGCATTATGCTGGATATTTTGCCTTTACAAATATTATCCCACAACTAAAATTTAAATAAAAAACCAAAAAGATAAAATATTATCCCCTTTCACCCAAACTGTAACTCTATAATCCCTATTTTACAAGCAAAGCAGTTGGGGTTATTAAACACGTACAAGGTCACACAGCTCGTGGACAGTGGAGCTGAGATTGGACCTCAAATTGGATGAATGGCAGAGCTTTCTACTGAAAAGAATGGAAGAAACAGAACTCCCTAAAGAAGTATCTAAGGATATCTAATTTTTGATACCATCAAGATATATATAATAAAATTTAGAAGCACTGGTTAGGACCAAACAATTCCCCTCTTCATACTTTATTTCAGTATGAGACAATATTTCATAGCGGAAGTCGAGACTTTGGATAGTAACTAGAATACTCTTTAAACTTTGTCCTTGATGTTGTACTTGAAAAATAAAACCAAAAGTGGTGACCACTTTCATTATAACTTTGTTTTGTCTTTTGCTGACTTACCAAGAGGTCTAGTACGAAGAGGTGGGGAGGGTTAATTGAGTCTGACCTAAAAGAGAATTCCTACACATGTATATGAAGAAGTAAGAAGTTTTGTACTCGTAAAAATCTATCTTGAAGAACAAACCGTACATTCTTTCTGTGTATTTTTAAACAATGGATTGTAAAGCACCCATCGTTTTAAAGATAGTTTTGAACTTATACAGTTAAGAAAGGATAGAGCATTACTGTACACTTTCTAACACTTTTTTTTGGGGAAAAATGACAATTTTGGGCTCTTGTCTAAGTGTATATACATTTTACCAGATATATGATATGACAATTTTAATTTCAGAAGACTAGGACTTTGGAATGATATAACATTAATAGATTCTATAATAATAGTCCTTGAATTTACTCTATTTGCTTTCTAATAGTTACAGTGTTAGGGGCTGAGACACACATGATGGTGTTTTTCCTAACCATTTGGGAACACAGATGTTTAACTGCTATCTAATAGGGGTCATTTCAAAAAATAGCTGGGCCAAAGCAACAGAAAACCTTTTTGCAAATATAATATGAGCGCATCTGTTCTAAGGAGGTCATATAATTTTCTCTAGCTTTATGCTAAAATGAAAGCAGGGAAGATTTACATTTACAGGGGAAGCAGGAATGTTTCAAAGGCTTACGAGTGTGGATATGATGTCAGCCATTGCTTCAAGGACAGCCTCCACCACTGTCTGTGGGAAGTTGCACAGGTTATTTAACCCCTAGTTGACAGTTATCCAATCAAAGAGTGACAGGAATGGTATCTCTACAATGTAGACAGGATTACTGGGAGATCTAGATGGAATGATGCATACTAAGCTTGAGCATGGGGACCTACCATACTGCAGTTAAGAGAAAGCTACTGTTGCTGAAACTAACAAACATTACATCGGATTATTTACAAGGTAAGGAATTCTGACTTCAGTCATATATGGCAGCTTTGGATGGAAATTGGGATGAATTAGAATTAAAATTGTTGGAATATGCTTTCGAGCTTGGCCATCCCCAGCCCCTTCCTAGTCTCTGCTTAATTACCAAGAAGCGTGGTTTCATTCTGGCTGCTGTGAAGTCCTTAAGGCTCAAAAGGCAACAGTCAGGACTTCTTAAAATGGAGTTCTGGTAGATTTACTTATTTGTATTTGTGCCAAGCTCTTTAAGATGCCCTATAATTCTACCAAGAACTGGGTTTTTAAAGTTCTCCCAGCTTGGAGAATTTGAAAACCAATATGTAGAGGATGATGGGAAATTTGATAACTAGACCAATATGCAGCGGATAACGTTCCCCAAAGATCAGCAAAATCCTGGATCAGACTGTGGTCTATACTTCTGTTTTTCGTTGAAATGTTTCTGCTTTAAAGGCCAGCCACGATCTTCACTGAGATGTGATAGAGTACTATGTGGGGAAATGATAAATCACACATGAACTTTTTCATCTTTAGATAATTATGGTTTAAATTTTATTGTTTAGGCATAACAACATGGATGAAATTGTGTGTTCTCTGCATCTGGTTTGAGAATTTTTTAACTGAGGAAATGTGGCCTTTGCTGAGAAGTTACATTCAGCCAGCTGTGGGGTAAGAGCAAGTGTGGGGCCGGGACAAGTTTTCATGCAGAAGAAGGAAATGACTTTACATTTATAAGAATCAGAAGCTGGAGTCAAGGCAAGGGGCCAAGAGAGAATGAGAAGCTACATGGGGAAAAAAGAGGAGAGACAAAGGGAAACCCATCAGTTACCTAGAAAAGAGCCCTTAGTACAAGAGAGTATCTTGTAGGGACCTTTACGGAGGTAATCACTGTAGGCTCTAAGGTGAAAGTATCCTCTCTCTCACTTGAAAACTTCCACAGAATTTACGTCGCTTACCAGTGCTCACGGCCTAAGCAGATTCTTTTTAGAGAACACAAAAAGGTCCTGAGCCTGCCTCCAACTAGGCATGAGGGAAAAATAGAGCCTGTGTGGGAGGAAACCAACATATGGTACACACAAATGGCACATGCTAATTGTGGAGAAATGAGAAAATATGGGTGAGTAAAAGGAAAGCAAGGAATCGTTCAGATTTAAACCATCCTGAGACAGCTATTCTTAATGTGTTGATGGCTTCTGGTCCTTGTTCTAGATTATTGTGCACATTTGTGTTGTTCTATTATACTTTTCTTCAAATAAAGTGTGATCCAAGCAGTATATATTGCTGTACATACAGTATATAACCTTTTCGATTTGTCTAACAATATGCTGAGGACATCCCTCTAACTGCAGGGTGGCATTGGCAGAAGCTAGGGAGAATAATCACATGAGAAACATTGATTTCCAGGCTTTTGCTATCATAATTATTGGCCTGATAATATCCTGACCGCTAAATCTTGAACGCTTATCTGGTTATTTCCTTCAGATGAATTTTCCCTTCTCCCCTTTCGTCCTTTCCCCCTTTCTTTCATCTGTCTATCAACAAATAGCTGCTGTCTTAGTCAGCTCGGGCTGCTGTGACAAAATACCACAGACTGGGGGACTTAAACCGCAGAGATTTATTCCACAGTGTGGGAGACAGGGAAGTCCAAAATCAAGTCGGTGGCAGATTCAGTTCCTGGTGAGAGTTCTCTTCCAGACTTGCAGACAGATAACCTCTCTCTGGGTCCTCACATGATAGAGAAGGCAAGAGTAAGGAAAAGAGCTCTTGTCTCTTCTTCCTCTTTGTAGAAGGACAGTACTTCTATCATGGTGGCTCTGCCCTCATGACCTCATCAGGCCTTATTAATTTCTAAAGGACTCACCTCCAAATAATATCACAGTGAGGGGTAGGGTTTCAACATACAAATTCTGGAGTGGACACAAAGCATTTGGTCCCTAACAATTGCTGAATGTTTCCTCAGTATTGGGTCCTGGTTGAGGTTCTGGAGATACAGATCTTTTGACCTTGATGTGGGAGATGTTGACGCTAATCAAATAGCCAGGCAGAAAGAATAACTTGTGAAAGTCATGGAAGATTTCACTGAAGAAGTAAACTTGAGCTGGCCTGTGAAGGATGAACAGGAAATAATTAGGGGAAGATAGAAAGGAAGAGGAGCTCAAGAAGAAGGAATAGCAGGTGCAGAGACTTGAAGGCAGGAAGGAATATGCCAGAACAAAGGAGTAAATGAGGATCAGTATTAAGAAAGTAGACGTAGTCAGGAGGTTTCCAGGAACTGTTGCTTCAAAAGGATATAGTATTTCCAGGACTTATTTTAAGTAAAACTGCCCTTAAGAAATGTGATATCACAGGTAATTGTATTATGTTTTAAATACTCTATTGAGTTAAATTATTCTCACGGGAAAATGTAAATAAAAAACTATTGGATTTATGGATATTGTATGGAGGAGGCTGAGTAAACCTGAGTGAACCTGCAAGAACATATAAGAAATCGTACTTGAAGAGTATTTGTGACTCCTTTAACAAGCCCGTACCTAAAAGCTCTTCCGGGTTGGTCTAGGAAGAGATACACGTATCCCGAGTGAACAAATCAGCAGTGGAACCAAATGAGCTTAGTCACATTTGGTAGGCTCTACCAGAGGATCATTTCATCAGTCACTAATCCTGGGCGCAGTCTTTCCTCAGCCAGAAAGAATAGGGCATCTACAGAGCAAAACAGTGTGTACCAAGAGCAAGAATGTTATCGCTCAGTTGACGGAATTCCATGATATTCTTGGACAAGGTCCAGAATTAAGACATAACTTCATGAACGTTTCTGTGGTTTTTTGACATGCTGACAATACTGGTGAGGCTTCGAAGTATTATTTATTACTCAAATGGAATATTTGGCAATCAATTTGCTTTGGCTTAGAGCTGCTGCTAGCCCACACAGAGCCTTTGTGTGAAAAGGAAAATGGCACCCATGGCAGATGCTTGACTTGGTGATCTTACATGGTGTCTGTGTGAATTGGGGAAAGACAAGCCTCCTCCTGCTCTCGTCAGTGTAGCATCACACCAGGGTGTGCTGCTTGGTGAGGGGACCATAGGGGACACTTCAGCTACACTTGCCCCCTTTTCCAGGCACCTATGTGTCAGGTACGATCCACAAGGACAAGCCAGTGATCTTGCTTTGCCTTGCTCTCATTTTGATGTAAATCATGGCTATGAGGTTGCTTGCCTCATCTTTATTTTGGTGATTTTTCACAGAAAAAGTGAGAAAAAATTTTTTAAAAAGCAAGGTTTAAAAACCACCTTTTCTCTTTTATTTGACTTCCCAACATTTGATCTGATATGTAACCTTATCGTCATACTGATGACAAGGGATCATATTGCATGAATAATTTCTGATTTCCACAGGGAAAGTCCGTAAATCTGACCCATTTTTACTTATGATTGAGGAGATAGTTAATTTTAAAGTCTGTTTTTTTGGGGCGCCTGGGTGGCGCAGTCGGTTAAGCGTCCGACTTCAGCCAGGTCACGATCTCGCGGTCTGTGAGTTCGAGCCCCGCGTCAGGCTCTGGGCTGATGGCTCGGAGCCTGGAGCCTGTTTCCGATTCTGTGTCTCCCTCTCTCTCTGCCCCTCCCCCGTTCATGCTCTGTCTCTCTCTGTCCCAAAAATAAATAAAAAACGTTGAAAAAAAAAAAAAATTAAAAAAAAAAATTAAAGTCTGTTTTTTTCTTACAGTGCTGAGTTCCTCTATGCTCAAAGCACAACTTCTGTTTGCAGATGCTTTTCTGGCTTTATCTTTCTATTTATTAGTGGTCTAGAAGGACCCCACTTTATGACTCTTTGTTTACACTTCTAGAGAGGCCAAGTGGGGAGCCATCTAAAGGGAACATACGTCGTTTTTGAAATTGTTTTTTAAAGGATTTTAATTGCCACGGAACTGACAGAGAAAAACCCTGGTTTCCTAGGCAAGCTCTCCTCTCAAACCACGATGCCCAGGGAAAATCATTAATGGCAACAGCAGAATATAGGGCGCTTCGTTGAATCAATGTTCTTTTGTTCTGAATTGTCCTTCTCAAGCATACAGCCACTATGCCAAATATTGGCCCTATTTAGGCCAATCATTAAGTAGAGCCTGGCACCAAATTTACAACAACTATTCGAGAAACAAGACTAGCTGGTTCTGTTCAATCGCAATGCATGCATGTGAGCTCAAAAACTTCTAGGGGACCCCTGGTGGCTCAGTCCCTTAAGCATCAGACTTTGTCTCAGGTCATGATCTCATGGCTCAGCTCAAGGGTTCAAGCCATGTATCGGGCTCTGTGCTGATAGCTTAGAGCCTGGAGCCTGCTTTAGATTCTGTCTCTGTCTCTCTCTGCCCCTCCCCTGCTCATATTCACTCTCTCTCTCTCTCTCTCTCTCTCAAGTATAAATAAACATGAAACAAACAAAAAAACCTTCTAGATGTACACAGTCTCATGGAAACTTGGTCTGCCCAAGGGTTTCTTTCATGCTCCTCCATGCTACTTGAATTATTCTGTAGCAATTTGAATTTATATTCCTCCTTTCATCACAACAGTGCCTTTTCCACTTAAAGGAGACATGATCTTTTTTCTCTCACATCTGTTTCAAGATAAACAAGAAGAGATTTCTCTCCTGCAACGTGCCAAGCTCGGTTGGCACTAAAAGCAAAGGGAGCAAGGAAGAAAAACAAATACAACGGAAATTATTTAAAGGAGGAGAGGCGACAGGGAGGAGGCAAACAGCAAGCAAACACCAGGCAGGCTCAGGGGTTTCACACAGGATAAGCTTCATCAATAATTTCACCCCAGAAACACCCGCACTCCTATCTCATTCTGGAAATTGTGACCATGAGGCTACACCGGTAGGATATTCTAGGGCTGAGAGCTGCCTTATGTACACTTATTTCTCTTCTAGTTAAGTGGCAAGTAAAGCAGGATGGGTTTAGGAAATTTGGGGTTTTGTCTCAGCTCTGCCATTACCTTGTGTTTTAGTCAGCTATTGCCTTAATTATGCTGCAAAACAAACCATCCAAAATCTCAGTGGCACGCAACAATAAGCATTCATTTCTTTCTCACTAGACTGTGGGCTGGCGGGCACAGCCCTGCTTCTGGCTGTGAGTCTGTGGGTCAGTTGGGGTGGGCCTGCTCCAGGCTGCCAATCAAAGCGAGACTTACTCCGGGGTCTCTCATGCTGGGGCCAAGCAGAAAGGGCAGCAGTTACTTGGGGGCATAGTAATCTCATGGAGGAGGTCAGAAACTCCTGAAGGGCCGATGGGAACACACTATTCCTCTGATGGTCTGTGCTTAGAATTGCCACACTCTGGCTTTCACTCTCATGGACGTTTCTTCCTCAACTGGCCAAATTAAGTCATCGAAGCAGGGGTAGGGGTGAGGGGAGAACACTTCTCCCCCTTGGAGGGGGGTGAGGAGTGAATATTGGCTCAACAACAGAATATGCCATAACTTGATACTTGATTTCAGGTAACAAGTGTATTTCTCTTTCTCAAATTTGTGAAATGAGGCTTTGGATCACAAAGGCAGAGAGAAATATATTCTGCCTAAGACCCCTAAGACCAAGTGAGGAAACAATGGTTATTAACTATCTTTAAAAAATTTTAAAAAATTTTTTTTAATTTTTGAGAGAGAGAAAGAGACAGTGTGAGCAGGGGAGGGGCAGAGAGAGAGACACACACAGAATCTGAAGCAGGCTCGAGGCTCTGAGCTGTCAGCAAAGAGCCCAACGCAGGGCTCGAACTCACGAACCGTGAGATCATGACCTGAGCCGGAGTTGGATGCTTAACCAACTAACCGAGCCACCCAGATGTCCCTAACTACCTTTTTAAAAAGTCAAAATTAGAAGACTTAATGGTCTCCAAAAAGGAGACTTAATGGTCTCCTAAAAAAAATCATAATTTAGGGTGAGCATATTATCACATGTCAGAAGGTCAATGAAAAAGCTGTCATTGGTTTTTAACTTCTTGAATTTTTCTATTGCAGTCCATTGGAGAAGCAACCTCATGGCGACCAGGTTGTAAAACTAGCCAGGTTTTACATATGGCAATCTCCCACATCCACCCTAAGGTTTCTGTTATTGGGCTCAGTCAGCAAATATGGCCTGTAGGCCAAATCTGTTTTCATACAGCCTTTTGCGTGCTAAGGATGGTTTTTAAATTTTTACGTGCTTTTTTTTTTTAAAGAAAATAATGTTTTGTAACATGTGAAAATAAATAAAATTCAAATTTCAATGGCCTTAAAAATCCTCCTTGAAACATAGCCTTCCTCATCCACCTACGTATTGTCTTTGCTTTTGTGCTACAACAGAAGAGGTAAGCACTTATGACAGAGACCATAGGGCCAGAAAAGCTACTGTAATTGTGTTTCTGAGAAGGTATGAGGCCTAACAATTTTGTACCATGAGACAGAGAAATGAACACAGTATTTGATGCGTTCCTCGGCCTCCCCTGAATCTACATCACTCGGGCAAAGCAGGGAGTTCAAAGGCGTGGTGCCTGGCACTCCCTTAATCCTCTCCACAGACTGCACCTCAGATCCACCAGATCCTGTGATGAAGAAATACCTCCTTTCTGTTGCCTAGGTAAAATTCCGTATTTCTCTCCCGTAGGTGTTTCTTAACACAGGCTGGAGTGAAACAGCCAGCTCTTCAAAAGTCCACTGAGCATGCCTCCATGCCAAACCCCGTATATGTTTCATATGGCATTTTGGGTAATGCCAAAAATGGCTCTTGAAGGCCCTTGATAGACATCGATTTACATTTCCCGTTGGTTTACACTGACAATTTGTTTCCTGTCTATTGTTTTTCGCACACATTTTTTTCAACCTTCGTAAGCTTGGATTTTGATTTAATTTTTGTTTTATAAAAACAAATGTCATCCCATGAGGGGAGATAGCTTTTGTTATAAACACACATGTGTAGGACTGTAAAAGTTAATGAAATTCACAACCAAACCTTATAATAAAATGGCCTCGGGACAGAAACAATCTGATCAACCTCCAGTGAGTCACAGATGATCGACTGGAATCGCACACAGGTGGCTGAGGGCACAAGGCCGCTGGCGTCTTGCCTCACAACACACAGGGGACGTGCATTTTATGACCCAACTCTGCGTGCCCTGTCGTGCTTTATTGTTTGCATATTTCTGTTTAAACCTGCCCTGGCAACGTAGCTGCAGAGAAATTACAGTCTGCAAAACCACACTCATTAGGAGAAGTTAGCAAATATTTCATTGCCCGAGAAAGGACCAATTTCTTTGCAAAGCACCGTCCAGATGAGGTAACTCAAGCTTTGGGGGCCCCGGCTGAGGTTTGCAGCTTTGAAAAGGAGCACAAAGGAATAACTCCCCTTCATCCTTACTTGTCTTTAAATCTTTTTCTGTTAAGTCTGTGGGAGAAGGGAAACTATTTGCTATAGTTTGGGCTGCATGCTTTATTGAGTTGGACAGAGTCATTGAGAGAGTGGACATGACTCTCAGCTTTGGGGAGTACCAGGATGGAGACAGCTTCCCAATCTTCCGTTCCAAAATTAAATCATGAGCTCTATTACAAATCTTGGGTGGTATTGCAAGGTCAGTGAAACTATCTGGGTGGGGGTGGGGGGGTCCATTTAGAGTACTTGGTTGTGTATTGATGCCGAGCAAGCCAGGGGTGGGGTAGAGGAATACATTCTAAGAAAGGTAATACAGGCTTTATCATGGCACTGACTGATGCTACAAGGGGAAGTCTGTGGGATCGTCAGCTACATGAGGCTATGAGCGACAGAGAAACCTATCCAAATTGGAAAACAAATGCAGAAATAATACTGCATTGCTTTGAGAACAAATAAATCACCTGGGGTGTTTGAATCCTACCAATGGTAGCACCACCACCACCAGTAACCACTTCTAAGGGTATCTGCGACCGTTTTCTGATGGCATTTAGACGGCAGAATGGTCAAGAGCAGGCTCTGGAACCAGACACCAGGGATGGAGGGCCGGTCTGCCCAGTAAGAGCTCTGTAACTTGGGGCAACTTACCTACGATCTGTGTACCTCTGTCTCCTCTGCAGAAAGACAGGGATAACAAGAGCACCTACCCAGAGGGTTACTATGCTGATGCGGTAAGTCAATCAATGAAAGGAGCTTCACGCAGTGCCTGGCACACAGTAAATGCTTCAGTGATATTAACTATTATTAATGTAATTATTTGGTGTATATGTTCCTACATCTACCCAGGACTCTACAATCATACAGTTATTTAAGCAAGAGAGATGAGAACTAACAGTTAGTGCATGCCATGAGCTAGGTCTTAGCTCACCACTCTCTGTTTATTGTCGGATTTACTTCTTCTGACAGTCTTACGGTGGTAAATACAGATAAGAAAACAAATTCTAGAAGGGCAATGAACTCAGAAAGCACCCATCAGCTACATGTCAGTAGAGCTGGTATCAGCCACTTACTTACCAAGCTGTGCCCGGTTAAGAGCTGGAGCTTTGGGTTTAATTCTTGCCTCTGTCTCTTACTAACTGATCTCAGACAGTTTAACCCCTTTAAACTTCATTTTCTGCCTGAAAGAAGTGGATAATTATAGAAACTACATCACAGGTGTGCCATAAATACTAACATTCATGAGTGTGTAACACAGTACCCAGTACTTAAAAGATAGTGATCGACAGCCACTAGCTATTGTAACATGAGATGTGCACGTACATTGACTCTGTATTTCCCCATCACAACATCTGTCGTGTGGTTAATACACCCATCATCACTATAGGAGTGTGACCTATGTGATACTGGATACCCAAAGTAGAGTAATCACTCTGTGTCCCCAATTCCTGAGACAAATATTCTAGCTCACATCAGGTATTCAATAAATAAATGGTTGTCAAATGGCTAAATAAATCAGTGTTTATATTTAACTCACTGCACTCTCAGTGCAGAGCCCAATGAGGGGCTCAAACTCATGAACCATGAGATCCATGACCTGAACAGAAGTCTGGTGCTTAACCGACTGAGCCACCAGGTGCCCCTTAATTCATCCATTCTTATGTTTTCTTTGAAGTTATGAACAAAAGGCATTATACTTACAGTAGAATATTACTTATCCTTAACAAAGCAGGAAACCCTACCACCAAAAGGTGCAGGGACTAACCTGGAGAACCCCCTGCTAGGTGGAGAGAGTCCATCACAGAAGGATAAATATTGTAACACTTACATGCAGCATCTCAAATACAAATACTTATGTCATGTGTTGAAAATAGCCAACCTCTTAGAAGCAGAGACTGGAATGGTGGTCTCCAGGGACTGTGGGGAGGACGAAATGGGGAATTACTTTTCAACGGGTAGAAAGTTTTAGTTATGCAAGAGCGCTAAGTTCTAGACATGTGCTGTGCAACATCGTGCCTATAGTTAATAGTTGTATTACACACTTAAATTTGTTAAGAGGATAGATCTCATGTTAAGTGTTCTTACCACAATAAAAAAAAAAAGCACTAGAACTGAAGTTTTTGAAATAGTTCCCATTAAGTTCAAGGGAACTGTGCCCCCCAAATGTTTTCCAATTTCTTCCTTAATTTGGCTTGAAGAACTGACATTTACAGGTGACCCTCATAAGCCTTTTTGCTCTTTAAAGAAAGAAGGATGGTGATAGAAACACGTTGTGTCCAGCCTAGCACTTTGGAGATCCTACTTAGTCACACTGCACCATCACCATCATGGTGCTCGTACTGTTAACTCTTTCTCTATGCGGCAGACCATACCAAGACCTTTTCGATAATGTCTTTTAAAAAAATGTTTTACTTGTCTTTGACAGGGTGAGTGGGGGAGGCACGGAGGGAGGGAGACAGAGGATCTGAAGTGGGCTCTATGCTGACAGTGTACTGCAAGCCAATGTGGGACTCAAACTCATGACCCATGAGATCATGATATAAGCCGAAGCTGGATGCTCAACCGACTGAGCCAACCACTGCGTGCTGGGACCTTCTCAACAACGTCTTCTTTAACCCTCCCATCAACTCTATGAATGAGAATTCTCACTTCTATTTTCTTAGTGGAAAATGAACTGACGTTCAGAGAGTTTAAGTGACTTTCCCAAGGTCACACAGCAGGAATGTGTCAGAGTGAGGGATGGGACACCACTCAGTCTGATTCCACAACCACACCCTTGTTGTCTCCCTTTATGCACCCATTTCTATGAATACTTATCGAGTACCTACCATTACGTAAGTAGGTATTTTTAAAGAGGCTAGAACAGTGTCAGGCACAAAATAAGTACTGTGTGTTTGATACATACATAAACACGCAAGTCCTGGGCTGGATTGGAATATATCAACGAACAAAGCACTTCACTATCCCTGCTCTTGTGAAACTTACATATAATGGAGAGGACAGATGAGAAACAATGAGCATAATAAACATATAACTGTTTGGTAGAAGGTCATAAGTGCTGTGGAAGAATTAAAACCAGGCATGGGAGATCCAGCAGGAATGTTCATAGGGGTGGTGGGTTTTAGTAGTCCATGTGGTGGTCAGGGCAGGACTCACGCAGGGGGTTTATGAGGGAAGGTTCCCTAAGGTAAGGATACTCTTGAAAGAGAACAGCTAGAGCAGGTGACTGGGGGCGACTGAGGAATTGGAAGGAGGCCAGTGGGTTCGGGCTAGAGTGGCAGGATATGAAGTCAGAAGGAGGAGCGGGTGAGTGACGGCAGGCACTCTATCAGATATTCTGGTCCAAGCCGCTCTGATTAGGATCCCACAGCCCGACCCCTACTGTCTGGTCTATTCTTTGCAATTCTTGCCTGGGGGCATTTAGAAGGTCTCAGTAGCCACTTCCAATGTTTGACATTTGGGGGTGGTGGGGCGGAGAGAGTTAAAATAGGACGCTCAATCGTCTGCTGGTCAGCAGGGTCTGCTCAATCCATGAACATTAGATCCTGCAAAGGGCAAAGGTTATTTGGGTGGCTGCAAACCTATAACATCTGTCAGCCACGCACTGATAAAGGAGCCAAAAACGGTTTGAAAAAAATGAATGTGCAACAGAGGGAAGGGCTCTCTGGCAAGAACAAAAGGCTGAGCAACAAGAAATATAAATAGGTGTATATGTGTGCGTGCATGCGTGTGGACATGCATATTTAATTCAATTGGATCACTAGGTACTAATCGCCTGCTATGAGCGAGTCAAAATGGGCACACAAGACAATTTTGTGACATGGAACGAAGTTTCAAGCATCTTGAAAGCCTGGAAAGGGCACTGACATTTGGAGTCAAGAGCAAAGACTGGCAAATTGTTTCTGTGAAGGGCCAGAGTGTCAGACTTTTGGGCCCCATGGCCTCCATCTCAACTACTAAACTCAGCTGCGTAGAGGGAAAGCAGTCACCAAGGATTCACAAGTACGTGCGGCTGCATTCCAATAAAACTTTATAAAAGCGGACAGCAGTCTGGACTTGGGCCATGGGCAGCTCTTCGCTGTGCCCCGAGCTAGGGACTTGTACTGCTATTAGTTCCTCGGAAGTGCCTCCTCATTGAGTATCCCTTCTTGCTGTCAGGATCCTCTTAGGTGTTTCTTCTACTAATCCTACCGTAATTTTTAGAGCACAGATATCGTAATCTCTTGGAGCGCCTGGGTGGCTCAGGCATTTGAGCATCAGTCTCTGTCCAGGTCAGGTCGTGATCTCACGGTTGTGAGACTGAGCCCTAAGTTGGATTCTGCACTGGGCACGGAGCCTGTGTAAGATTCTCTTTCTCCCTCTCCCTCTGCCCTGCCCCTACTCACGCTCTTTCTCTCTCTCTTTGAAAAAATATTATAATCTCTATTTCACAGATGAAGAAAGGGAGGCACTGCTCAGAGAGGATGAGTAAATTAACTAGGGTCACACAGTGATTAAAGTGCCGAACTGAGAAGCAAGCGCATCACGGAACGCCATTCCTCCTGGCGTGTTCTCTCAGTCACAGCACATGGAACCTCACAAAAAAAGACATGCAGATCATAATCAGACGTTCAGCCCTTTGTACAAAGCATGAAAAACCAAACAGAATGAAACTATGATTTCAGTCACTGTGGATTCTAACATTTACAATGTCCATTTTACTTCTGGGAGAGGGGAAAAAAAAAGACATGTTTCTACTTTGCCTTCTTTGGCATGTGTGTGAACTTCCCTCCAGAGATTTCAAAGCTGCTTGGCTCTGAGGTTCTGCATTTCTCTTGGAAACAATCTGTGTCTTTATGAATGCCAGAGGGGGGCTTTGAGGCCGCAGAGGGATGAAGGAACTCTGCCCTTGTCCTGTGCCACGGGTTGGCAGCCTCGAGAATGCAGTGGGGGGAGCAGGAAGGAACATTACTCCTCGAGTCACTTGAAAACTTAGCACCTGCACAGAAGTAAGGCCACAGCCACGCCCTGCTCTCTCCATTCTTCTGTGCGCCCTTCTCCCCGTGCTCTGAGAACATCAGCCTTCTTTCTGTCCACAAATTAAATGCCAAGCTCAGTCCTGATTCATGGCCTTTGCACGTGTCCCCTCCGCCTGGAAGGATCTGTCCCAAGATCCTCACATGCCTGGCATCTCCTGTTACTTAGGTCTTGGCATAGTCCTTTCATCTTTAGAGGAACTTTCCAGAGCTCCTAGTGCCAATGTCCCAACCGCTAGAGATCTTTCTCTATCACATTAGCCTCTACTTGCTCTTGTCCCTTCATTCATGTGCTTTTTTATCTTCTATTTCCTCTGACGAGATCATACACTCCACGGAGACGAAGACCTCTCCTACTTTGTTCATCACTGCCCACGGCGCCTAGGACAGTGCCTAACACAGAGAGGGCTTTTGGAGGATGTTTGTTGAATGGATATATGACCAAGGACAGTAGCGAAGCGCATATATGGACTGCTAATTATGTGGCCAGCACCGTCCTGAGTCTGCATACACACTTTCTCATTAATTTCTCAGCAACTCAAATTCCCCAAGGAATGCTGATTTATCCCCATTTTATAGAAGACAGAGTGGAGACCTGGAAAACTGAGCCCAGCAGGTACATGGCTATACAACTGGTATGTGGCACAGCTATGATTTTCACTCAAGCCCACATCCAACTTTGAAGCTGCCATTTGCATGATATGGGGAAAACGCAAGACTGAACTGTACACATTTGTTACCCTGAAGGATAGTGAATATGTTCTAATTAAGGGGCAAGGAGCCCGGTCAAGAAAGGTAACAGAACTACGTCAGCCTCACTGTCTCGGAGAGCTTACACAAGGGTGAAGGAATTGCCATCTGTGTCCATTTCAAAGAAATGTTTGAGAAGGAACAGCAGGCAGACCGTCTGCACCTTTTCGTGGAAGTCCACGGAACAGCACAG
The DNA here is from genome assembly GCF_018350215.1 of Panthera leo. Classification (NCBI taxonomy): domain Eukaryota; kingdom Metazoa; phylum Chordata; class Mammalia; order Carnivora; family Felidae; genus Panthera; species Panthera leo. Next base: position 40,642,352 of record NC_056680.1, read on the forward strand.
GGCGTGGCTCCTTATGGCGTCCCAGGGGACATGGCGCTTTTGTCCTGTGGCCTTGCCGAATTATCAAGGTGAGTTTTTAAAGAAACAACTTTCAGGGGAGACTGGAAATCTCAACGGGGAGCCCTACTCTCCACCCAGTGTGGAGTGCCTAAATTCTCCTTTGGGCCTGCCGGTCTCGTCACCTCTGCCTGTTTGGGGGCTGGATTAAGAAGTGACACTTAATAAAGCCTTCTCCAATTCTGCCACTTCCATTTGGCCTTTTGGCACATTTGCTTTGAGTTTCCGGCTTTGATGTGGGGCCTTGTTCGGCCAGCTCTGGGGTTGAGTGAGAGCTGCAGGGAGTGGGGAGGGAGGCTTTGTGTTTGAACTGGCACAGTGATTGATTAACCCTTTCTGCAACTCCTCTGGTGAAAAATAGACGGCTCGGCAAAGCAGGCTCCAGATGGCCACAGGATGTAGGCTACATTTCCTGAGATGCTGATTTCAGGGGTTGTATACCCTGTAACAGATTGAATTTGACATGTGGCCACACTCACATGTGAACCCTGGGAAGACTGGTTTCCCCGGAGTGCCTTTTAGGAGTTTGGGAGTGGAGATTTCATTCTATGAGCAAATTTCAATCTCAGGGTAGCCCTGGTCCCCTCATGGCAAACAAAGCAATCCAAAGAGAAGGTACAAAAATAAACTCCAAAATAAAGCATTTTCATAACTTATTTTGCTCTTGATCTTTTGTTTTGCATTTTGTAAACTCCACTGTCAACTCCCAAGTGTTGAATACAATTGGGTAAAAAGAAAGAAAAAAAGAAAAGAAGGAAAGGAAGGAAGGAAGGAAGGAAAGAAGGAATCTACAATACTAACTTTAAATAACTGACCTTCTAAAGAAGTTTGAAACACAACACTTTTGCCATAACATTTAGTGACTAAATCAGTATTTTCATCTCTGGAACATCATTTAATATTTTAAGGCGAGAGATACTTGCTCATTTTACCCTATTTACTATGCAATTCCAAGCACGTTTATTCTGGGGTAAAGTCCAAGGAAGCCAGCTCTTTTTTCTTGCTTCAGTGAAAAAGGAAGCGAGTGTTTACAAACATGTTTTTAATCAGACTTCTTTTATTTTATTTATTGTTTTTGCCCTTTACCAAGCACGTTGCTAGTTCTTTCGAGGAAGAGAAAAGTACCATGTGAAATGCAATACCACTCTCTCCGCTGCTTTACCACAGGCCCAGCCTTTACAGTTACTAGTTCTGAGAGAGGGGAGACTTGGTTATCTGCCATCATGACACCAGTTTGGAATGCTGGGACCAATTTCAGCAACCAGGCCAAGCTCCTCATACAACCTTTGAAACCAAATCAAAAAAACGGAACGAGTATGCCTTGCTCCGTTTCTTAAGTGTGTTTGTAGTGGGAAACTGGATGCAAATGTACAGAATGGTTCAATATGGATTTGGGCATATGTTAAAAACAAGCCAGTAAGACAAGGCATCAGTTGTTAACAGTAACTCAAGCTGTGCCATTGGATCACAGCACATGCAGCCTCAGCTATCAGATATGTGATCTTTAGCCAGCTCATCATTTCCTCTGATTAGTGCCAAAGAGAAATTGTTATGTCTATTAGGCCTGGGAAAATGCCGTTTGAATGGGGCTCGACAATATGTGGACCCATGTTGCCATTCTTCCATGTCTCACCCATGGCAGAAATCACTAATCGATTATGGCACTCTTTACCACTGAGTCCATGAGGCCTCAGAACCGTGTCAAAGTGAGGTGCCAGGTAGTCGGTCCATCATTGTTGCAATTGTCACCACATGACAATCTGCCGGGGCTACCTCCAGGTGACACCAAAGTGTCCTGCATTTCTGACAGCTTTCTGCCATCAAGAAACATTACCCCTATTTGTACCCATATGTAATTCCCTCCCCTTGAGTGTGGGCTAGACCTAACAATGCACTCTAGTGAGCAGAATAGGGCAAAAGTGATGAGGGAATGTCACATCTGACACAGGGCTACAAAAGACTATGACTTTCGTCTTGCTGACACTTGCTCTTGCCATCTCGCACTGAGGAAACCAGTTGCCATATTGTGAGTAGCTCCATAGAGAGACCCAAATGGCAAGGAACCAATGGAGGCCTCCAGTCACTGGCTCACGGGGAACAAAGATCCTCAGTCCAAAAGACACTAAGTACTGAATTCTGCAAAAAACCATGTGAATAATCTTGGAAGTAGATGTTTCCCAGCTGTGCTTTGACACGTCTACAGCTTTGGCTGATACTTTTACTGTAGCCAGAGGACCCAGGTTTTCACTCACAGCAATTATGATAATAAATCCAGTTGTCTTAAGGCAGCTCAGTACTGGGTTGATTTGTTACACAGCAATAAATAGCTAATGCAGCAAGATTCTGGCAGACTCCATGAGAAGAAGGAGACAGGGATAGAGGGGACTTGTTCGAATATGGAATCTGAGACTCTGAAACAAAGTTCAAATTTTTCCGGGATGGAAAATACTTAAAGTCATGTCACAGCTCTATGTTGAGCTGCGGCTTTGGGATGAGTCTGTCACTCTTATCAAACATTTACTGCATATTTAGTTCAAGTATGGGTCCCCATGAGATCTTGAAGACACAAAGAAGCAAGCCTGATGTAGTGGACATCAACTCTTTTCATCTGCTCAGTAACCATTGTTCCTTTAGCTTCAGCAGGCTGACTTTTCCTGAAAAAACCACTCGATCGCTCCTAGACCCTTTGCTGTGGGTAGAACTGACCCCATCTAAGGTTACATCTGACAGTGAGGTTGCTAACTTGGTAGAATGTAAGCTTAGGGGCGTTGGTGGTCATCCTTCTTCCTACTTGGGGAAACGTCAGTCTGAATCGTACCAAAGAGGAAAACAAAGCTGACAGAAGCAAAGAAGTGCATTCCTGACAAACTCTCTCCAGCACCTTCCTCCAACTGCACTTGAACTGTAACTTTCAATTCTATTAACCAATAAATCCCTGTCTTTTCTTTCTTAACCTTATGCCTGTTTGAATGGGATTTCTGTAGCTTGCAGCTGAAATAATTCAGAATAATGCAATATGAACGTTGTGAAAACATAGGCATTTTAAAGAGCTAGTCCTGAAAGGAGGCTTTGAGATGGGCCTGGCCCAGCAGGAAGACAGGGTCCTAGGTAGGTTTCTAGGTTGCTAAGTCCTTTGGAGACAACACAGATATTTTTTTAAAAAGGCATGTCTCGTAATATGAGTCCTATGCATGACTCGTGGTCTACCAAGACTCCCAGAGAAAATGAGCCAGGATATTAATAATGTTCATTCACTCAGCAAATATTTATTAAGTATTGACTATGTGCCAGGAACTATTGGGGGACTGGGGACATGATGACAAAACAAAGTGTCAGTGCTTGTGGACTGTGAGAATCAAGTCAGTTTGGGAAGGTCGATGAAAAATAAGTCTACCAGTGTTTGGTGAGGCTGCTAATGACAAGTACCAGAAGAGACCAAGCAAATAAAGGCTAGATAGTGATGATAGGGGCTAAGGAACGTGGGTGCCATTGTAGATATGGTGACCAGACGAAAGCTTATTGTAGTGTGAACATGCAAGCAGACATGTGAAGGAAATGGGGAATGATCTGTGCAGATAGCTGGGGGAAAGGTCTTTGGTTGGAATAGACTATTTCGTATGTTCGGGGACAGCTACAGGGCCAGCGTGCCAGGGATAAGTGGGAAAGGAGGAGGGGGAAATAAGACGAGTTTAGGCGAGGTCAGATCACATAGAGCATGCAGGCCACTGTAAGGATGTGATCTTTTACACTGAGACCAATGGGCAACCAGAGGAGTGCCATGCTCTGACTTACTAGGCTCCCTCTGGCTGCCCTATTGAGAAAGGACTGTCAGGGGACAGGAACGGAAAGAGAAGACCAATATCAAAACTATTGCAACAGTCTTGGCAGGAACTGATGGTGGCTACTAGGTGGGTTTGGATTCCAGACATATGTTGAAGATAGAAGCTGAAAGATTTGCTAACACATTGGGTACAGCACATAAGAAAAACTATGTTGTGTTAGGAAGAACAGAAGGGTAGGACAGAGAAGACTGGGAGATTCTGGGTTGGACCTGCTCAGTGTATGGTGCCTCTTAGAGGCTCAAGTGGTGGGTGGATGTGGAAGACCAGAGTACAAGGGAAGGTCTGGGGTGGAGATATGTATTTGGGAGACACAGTGGACAGCGGTAGTTAAAAGTAAGACTGGTTGAAATCACCTAGGGAGTAAATATAGACGGAGGAAAGAAGAGTTTCAATGGGTTCCTAAGATATTCCATCATTTAGAGATCGGGAAGAAGAGGAAGTTGCTGAAAAAGAAAAGTGAGAGAAAGTTCAAGCCACGGGTCTGTGTTACCCACTACAAAACAAAAGCATTAATCTTTGTGTTTCTGTTTTACCTAATATTATATCCCTTTCACTTAGTACAGTACTTTCTCATTAAATGGTAGTAAAGTCAGACTATAAGCACACAGAATCACTAAGCAGTTTTCTTAGAGATAAATTTTAATCAAGGCAAAGAGCACTGGCCTTAAAAAAGATACAGAGTTTATATTGCAATGAATTGTGAATGCAGGTTGAAGGGCAGGTGCTGGGGAAATAGGCAAGTTTCAAGCAATCATGTGATGAGTCAAAACCGCAAAGGCAGGCAAACCTGAAATCAGGGGACACGCAGAACTAGGTTGGGGAAACAGTGGGCCAGAAGTATACTAGATGAGGGTCTTGAATTTCTAAGACTCTGAAATAGAAGGTGGGAAGCCCAAATCCAGGTACCCGATAAATATCCAGAACATGAACAGGGACATCAGTTGAACAGATGTGATAACTGAGTAATATCAATTAGTTCATTGAATTACCCTTGGTATTTATGGGGTTTTATCTTCCTTTTTTCAGAAGATTTTCTTATCTTTCATTTGGAGAGAGAAACTAATTACTAAAGCAGAACAAGTCTGTGGGTTTGTAGGTGGAGGTACTTGGAAGTCCTTGGATAGAGGGAAAACGGGAGAGAAAAGTTTCCATCAACACTGACATTTGGTCAACCAAGCAGGATATTGCTGTTGTCATTCTCAGCTCTCTGCTCCATACAGGACTGATACCCAGATTCCTAAAAGCATCTGTGTCTTAATCTTTTCTGTACCTTCCTTGGTGCTTAGCAGTATGTTGATGTGCAAAGACCATGGACTTTGAGCCAGCTGATTTAAAAATTTGTTATGGTCTTGGACACCTTTTATTCTGCATTTTGGGGCCTCCTGTTCCTCCATAGAAATGGCAAATTTCAAAGCTTGGCCTTATCACTCATTCACCTAGAATGCCCATTTCCTTACCTATGAACAAGGGCAAAGCCCACTGTAAAGAACACCACCAGCAATCAGAACTAACATGGCAGAGTGCCTTCAATGTGTCAGTGCTGCACTGATGCCTCGTTTTATACTCTTTGTCTCTTTGTTTTTACAGATGGAGAAATGGAGACTTAAACAGAGTTAAGTGATGTGTCAAAGTTCACACAGCTAGTGAATAAGAAACCATCAATTCAAACCTAGGACTTTTTGATGGCATCCTGACAGTGTCAGAGGCATGTGGGGTGGGGTGTAGGTAAGGGATAGGTGAAGTGGGGCTAAATGAACATGGGTTTGAATGATCGGCTACTTGGCCATGGGGACCGTAGTAGGTATTGAGCAAAATTGATGGCAGTGCTGATGGGAACACATCTCATGAATGTGTAACAAGTCTTCCACCTTGGTGTAGATTATCTGCCTATCAAAAGAAATGTCCTGATGACTCAGATGGGTCGGGGGAATTAGGCTATGGTGTTCTTTCTGTGATCAACAGCCTCAGTCCCCTAGGGAAGGAAGGTGGGAAACACCCACCTAGTGAGCATATGTTAAGCTAAGTGGCCACTGAGTGAGGTACTTCCCATGGGTGATTTTTGGTATCTTACTAGAACAATCCACTAGGGTAGGTATTTAGTCCCCCTATGTTACAGATGAAGAAACTTAGACTCAGGTGAGTGGCCAATCTTGTCCAGTATGAAAAGGGACAATGCCTGTTTGTTTGTTTGTTTGTTCCAGATTCTGCTTGATTCCAAAGCTCATGCTCTCTCTCATATTCCTGGGGAAAAGGTCTTCTTTAAACCAGTACAAAACCAGATGTGTGTTTTCTTGCCACTTTAATCTCTTCTGTAATAGCTTCCCTTTTCCTCTCCAATTGTCCCAAACAGTTCTGGGGAACATGCGAGTAGTGCAGGCCAATATTTCTTTCCTTACCTTCTGTTTCCTCTCCTCTCTGAGTCTCTTAAGCACATTTGAAACTTGTCCTCATTCCGTCCCCCAAAGTGAAAGTTGCTGTCTTTTGGTTAACTCAGAACTGCAGGGATAAATTCTTGGGAAAGTCATGTGCTTTTTATTATTATGTTGTTTATTCATGTACTTGAAACACATTTATATTGTTAGGCTATTCATGGAATAAAGCATTCAGATGAAAAAACAAACCAGTGAGTTTGGAAGTCATCTTGAAGAAACAAAGAGAAATCTCCTAAGGAGGAGCACATTTAACTCTTCTGGTCTCCTTTCCTAATTCAGCAACCCTGTTGACCATTGCTTTCAGTTGAAAGGATTCCCATTTTCTCCCTGTGAAAGTCATTATGGAGGAAGCTGCGAGTTTGCTGTCAGCATTATGAAGGAAACTGGGTCCTCAGAACTTACTGGAATCACATGCAAAGCAAACAAAGTCAGTGTCAATAGCGCCTCCAGCTTTCCATTTCAAAGTTCTCATTGGGATTGTATATTTTTATGGAGGGTGGTAGTGGGGAATTAGTACCCACCAAGTACTGTGATCAAGCACTCTGCAGTCTAGCTTCGCAAAGTGTGGTTCTGGCACTGGTCACACTGGTGTAGTTGGGAGCTGGTTAGGAATGTATAATCTCAGATCCTGCCATAACTCTACTCAATCACAATCCACATTTTCACAAGATTCCTGGTCAACATTCCATGCATATTAAAGTTTGAAAGACAATGCCCTCCTAGTCACTTATTTATACATTTTTCACCTTTAGGGAAGAGGTATTCATGTCAGGGTTGCCTAAATGAGAAAACACAAGTTCAAGGTGGGTAAGTAACTTGGCCAAATCCTCAGCTAGTTTGTGTCAGGGCCATATGTGAACGCTGTTTTGTCTGACTTCAATGCTTGTCTATTTTCTACTCTCTCATATTACCTTCATTTTTTCCTAAAGCTTAGGTTGCAGCGTGCTGGTTTCGTCTCAACAAGAGGAAACATGAGACCTGAGTTTCCACGAGGGGAGACTCAGTGAAGCTAGAACGCAGGCCCCAAAAATGGTGGACCAGGGGAACCAACAAGCAAGTCAAATGAAGACAGGCTGTCACAGGTGAGGATGAGAAGGTCATGACCTTGATGATCTGGACTGTTCCCTGTGTGTACTCAGACCACAGTACTGTGCCCTGGAAATCTATTTGTGCCTCATGGAAACTCATAGCCATGTCTAGCCTTTCCCTTCTTCCCCAGCCTTTGAATAAGTGCTAGAAAAGTCAGAATTCTTTTTCCCCTTCGAAGTTTTCTAAATTAAAGTTTATAAAGAGTGACCTTGAGGGCTTAATTCAACCCACAGATGGGCGTTATTAGGCCTACATGATGTTGGCCCAGATAATGTTTTAAAATTCTTCTAAAAACTCAACTACCTGCCAACACATTTAAAAACGTTTCATTAAAGTATAATATATACAGAAAAGTACACATTTAAGTGCCCAGCTAGATGAATGTTCATAAAGAACACGCCTATGTAATTAGCAGCAACATCAAGAAATAGAACATTACCAGCACCCCAACGTTCAACTTGTACTTTTTACATAAGGGTAACCAATATAATGACTTACAGTTGCATTGGTTAGTTTACTTGACAATATTCAAAACTTAGAAATCTCTGGCTTCTCCTGAAAAACTGAATCATCTAGCAACATTGGGCTCATGGTCTCACAGGGTAACAATCAGCTGGAGATGAGCAGGGACGACTCTCTTTATTTTTGTTTATTTATTTTAATGTTTATTTATATGAGAGAGAGAGACAGAGAGAGAGAAAGAGAGAGAGAGAATCTTCGTGATAAAAGCACAGAGCCTGATGCAGGGCTCAAACCCACAAACTGTGAGATTATGACCTGAGCCGAAATCAACAGTTGGACACTTAACCAGCTGAGTGGCCAAGGTGCCTGGGACCACTCTGTTTAATCATGCATGCTGTCTTTAGTTTTCCACAGTCCCCACCACTCCCTACTATTCAACACTTAGAGCTAGTGGCAATGGCCTTTAATCAACACACTTATAGTCAACAGTAGAATTAAGAATTAAAACAGAATTATGTAAAATTATGTCTTATATTCTCTTGCTTCCCTCCTTTACATTACATGCCAGACTCCTATGGGCATTTGAATTTGAGATCGCTGCTCTAAGCCTGAAGATTCCCCATGTCAACCTCAGAGAATATCTCAAATATTTCTTTTTTTATGCATGAGCATGACTGGGGGAGGGGCAGAGAGAGAAGGGGAGAAAGAGAATACTAAGCAGCCTCTGTGCTGTCAGCACAGAGCCTGATGCCGGGCTTGAACTCACAAACTGTGAGATCATGACTTGAGCCGATATTAAGAATCAGACACTTAACTGACTGAGCCACCCAGGCGCCCTCACATATTTCTTAAGAATGTTATGACAATCTTTTGTTACCCTCACAATTGACTTTGGGGGTGCTAACTAAATGGTCAAGTATCCTTGTTAAATTTAGTGCAAAGGGAAGGAGATTCAGTTTCTTAACAGATTTGCTTTCTTTTCCTCTGTTTGGCATAGGTAGGTGTTTTTGTAGAGGTTTTGGGCCTAGTACAACCAAACACAGCCCGGGCAGGTTGGCAGGAATGACCACATCCACACCTAAGTTCTGAGGGTAGCTCTTCTGCTCTGAACTAGTCATTGCCTCCTGCATAACTTCCTTCCAGTTTCTAAGCTGGAGAAAAAATTTTCTCACAGTATAGGTGTTGCTCTGGAAAAGAGGAAGAGAAAGAAAAGTAAACAAGGAACTGGGTAGGAGCCTTCCATATAAGGAAAGAATAAAAATAACGTAACAGTTGTATCATTTCCAAATTCAAAGTGTGGGCTGTGAGGACAGCAAAGCCAACGCCAGGGTGAACATGTAACCCTTTTCCCGAGGCCTTAAGTCTATCCTCTGTTGAGGGGAGCCCCATGATAACCGAAGAAGACCACTCTAATTTCAATGAAAGAAAGTGCTATATTCCCTGCCACATAACACAGGTATGAAATGATCCCCTGAGGTGGTAACAATTTGAAAGTAAGTTTAAAAAAATTTTTGATGAATGATTCTAGGCTAATAAGGGGAAGTTACAGGCCGAAGTTTTCAGCCTTGAAGTTGTTGTCAATGAGGAGAGACTTTCCCTCCCTTAAAGTTTCCATGTACTAAGCTTACATTTGGACCTGGATATCTTCCTCCAATGGCAGTGGAAAACCTGGATATCCATTTGCAAAATAAGAAAAATCGGATCCTTATCTTACACAACAGACAAAAGCCAACTCAAAAAGGCTTACAGATTTAAACATAGGACTTGAAACTGTAAAACGACTAGAAGAAAACATACGGGAAAAGCTTCATGAAACTGATCTTGGCAATGGTGTTTTGGCCATGACACCAAAAACACAGGCCACACAAGCAAAAATAGACAAGTGAGAGTAGATCAAACAAAAGGTGTTGATGGAAACAATTAAAGTGAAAAAGCAACCTGTAGAAGGGAGAAAATATTAGCAAACCATAGATCCGACAAGGAGTTAATATCCAAAATATATAAAGATCTCAACTCATTACGGAGAAAACAAATATGATGATTAAAAAATGAGCAAAAGAAGTGAAGAGACACTTCTCCAAAGAAGACCTACAAATGGCCAAGAAGCAAAAGGAAAGGTGTTCAACATTACCAAGCATTAGGAAAATGCAAAGCAAAGCCACAGTGAGACATCACCTCATTCCTGCTGGGAAGGCTATTATTTTAAATATGTATATTATAAACACATACACACACAGACACACACACACAGAAATACTATACAGCCTTAAAAAAGGATATCCTTTCATATGCAACAGCTTGGCTGAACTTTGAGGACATTGTGCTAAGTGAACTAAGCACATCACAGGACCAATATTGCATGACACTATTTATCCAAGGAATAAAAAGTAGTCAAATGCAGAGAGTGGAATTCTTCTTTCCAAGGGCCGGGGGAGGGGAAATGGAGAGCTGCTATTCAACTGTTTTAAACTTTCACTTATGCAAGATGATTAAGTTCTAGAGACCTGCATTGTGTTAACTGACAATACTGTACACTTTAAAATCCGTGACGAAGGTAGATCTCATGTTAAGTGTTCTTTGCACAATTAAAAAAAAATCGGGGCTGGATATGCCATTTGTTCTTAAGAAAACTGAAAATCAATTCCCTGATGACAGCAAACATCCCTTTAGGCTCTGAAATATGCTAATCAGTCTGTGTATGACTCCATAATGACAGAAACTATAGCTCACCTAATTTCAAAATGGACACTGTGAGGTCAACAGTATGAGATTTTAGATTTTATGGATGAGGAAATTGAGGCAGAAAGAAGTAAGGCGTCAAAGTTGCCAAACTGGTCCTCTCCAGCATATTGGCTAATCCCAACACCCTCTGCTTTTAAAAACCACGCGGATTGCTTCATCACCATGAAAACATGGTTTTAGAGTTGATCTCTCACGCCAGCTCCCCTCCCCCAACGTTCAACCTGGGATGATAAAGAGACAGAGATTGAGTGTCAACTGGGTGAGCACTTATCCTGGCTTGGGTTCTTCTTTGTCAAACGCCATCACGTGAAAAGTATGAGGTGTTGTCACAGGAATAATTGGCCACCCAGGAAGGAGAAGAAAAGCTGTTGTCTTGCTTCTAGGAGTGCAGGATAGGCTCTTCTGGATTCTCCTGGAAACTCCTTAGCAGGAAGTGTCTTTGGCACATTTTCTATTCCAGAAAGATTGCTGCTAAAATTATCTGCGTTAGGAATGTGACAGAGTTCTGGCCCCCGAGAATTTGGTATGGAAATAAACAGCAGAGTTGATTATCTCTATTCAAACTTAAATAAAACCGTATGAAGGGTTCAGCCAACCCTCCCCCACCAGCCCCACCTCATTTCTGTGTTTTTTGGAACATCTATTACAACAGGGCTTTTTCTTTTTCCTTTTCTGTCTCCTCCTCCCCCCACATCACAGCCCGTTACTCCCAGCTGTGTGCTGCAAATCAGCATACACTTCCAAGTCTTTCCCAAGTGTCTAGAGGCTAGAGGAACCCCAAACATATTGCCACCAAACCTCCTTCTTCTGAAATTTTCAGTGTGTATAAATTCAGAAATGTAATCAGCATGATTAGGACTCAGCTGCGTGTTGCTCATTCAAGTTCTATGCTGCAAGAGCCATTTGATGTCAAGTAGAATTTTTTAGTCTTCTCCCCTCTTCCACCCCAAGTCTTTTATCCTAAAACCAGGAAGTCACATTTGGCCAGCTGACTATGAACTGTAACCACAAAAAGTTGGACATTGGTTCAAAGCTCAGGACTCATGAGAGGCCTGAATATGTTTTAACCTTGGTGGAAGGCATTCCGCAGTCATTCGGGCTCAATGCACCTCCACAACGGCTGATGCGGGCAGCGGTGTTACTGGTGACATGGTTGGTAGGATGTTCTCACAGGCTGAGGAATGTGTGAAGGAAGCAGCCTTGTTCTGGGAGGGGCTGTACAGGACTGGAAGAGGAGTTAGTTTCATTTTCCACTCGGATGCAGTGGTGGAAAGAATCAGTCAGGAACCTCTCCTTCTTTCTTGGCTGTCTCTCCCTGCGCTCAGATGTAAAAACAAGGGTCGCTGTTCATCCTCTTACACTGGGGGAAGGAAACCTAAGCCATGCGAAGTGTTCACTAAAAACACTCACTTAGTGGTGGATTTTCCCTCCTTAGCCCCGTCTCCTTCTATTTCACCCTCCCTGGCCCTCAGTCTTTATCCTTCTACAATACAGTGTACCTTGAATTCCCTGGGCACGCTTGTGGCTTTTTTGTCTTCCTTGGTGCTTTTGTACATGATATGCCTCTTCAAGGACTTTTCCTCCTCCTCGAGTCTTCCTGAAAGCACCTTGATACCCCTCAGACTACTCTTGGAGTATTATCTCTTGTGTAAAGGCTTACATTAAAAGAATCTCTATCTCTATCTCTATCTCTCTATCATTCCATCTTCTTTGACACCACTGGAAAGACCTCATCACTTCCATGTTTCACCTTCCTGTTTTGCATATTGATACAGATAGTGCTTTTTAAAATGATTATTAACTTCTATGAGTCTGTTTAGCCTTCCAGACCACTGTGGTCCAATAGAACTTTCTGCAGTGATGGACATGTTCTACACCTGTGTTATATGGTATGGTAACTACAAGTCACATATGGCTGTCAAGCACTTGAAATGTGGCCGGTGCCCTCGAGGAACTGAATTTTTAATTTTAGTTAATTTTACTTAATTTAAATGTAAATAGTTTCACATGGTTAGTGGATACTATATTGGACAGCACACTGTAGACTGTGATCTTCTTGAGGATAAAACTAATGTATTACTAATTCCTTGTTGTAAGGGCTCAGTAAACATTTACTGAATTCAGTTATTGTAGATACTTATGACAATAGTTCTGTTAGGCAGGTATTACTAGCTCTAATTTCATCTTCATACACAAAAGCAAAACAAAACAGAACAACAGCAAAATGTGGTTCAGTGAAGTTAAATGATCCAGCCAGGATCAGAACCACAATCTATTTAAAATACCGCCCCCCCGCCCCCCATTTTTTCTGCTTCCATTGGCAGGGCTTTGGTAGTTGGTGAGTAAAGTTGTATGTAAGTGGGTGCATATACAAGATAGGAGGAAGCAACATTTTATAGAACAGTTAATTGTCTCCATACAATTAGACATGCAAAGACTTGCCTGGAAATCTTTGGAAGGAAAATCAATGGAAGGAAAGAAAAAAGGAAAATAAAAGCAAGCTAGCACACTGCTTATGCATCTTTAGTTCCATGCACACATTTAAAGGATATATTGGCTAAATCTCTTTTAAAGGAGGAGTGTATCATAAAAGAAAGTTTACAACAGCCAACAAATTGGGCAGCTGGTCTGCAATCTGTGATTGTTAACTTTCAAACGCTGATAACCTCAGAGTTGGCAGATGAAGATCAAAATGGTGGAGGTAATGCTGCCATCTACTGGTAATCATGCAAGTTGGCTGGTATTTCAAGATGTGAACAAATATTCCAGATGCGGTAATCACAGTTACCTATTCTTTGAATTTATGACTTAGCCTTATACATTAAAAACAACTTCAAAACTATTTTAAATTTGGAGAAAAAATTACCATCCTTCAAATTTTCTTCCTTCCTTCCTTTTCCCCTTTCCTTTCCTTTCCTTTCCTTTCGCAAATATATATAGCCACCTGAAGTTTTCAGGTCCTCCTCCCCTCCTCATTTAGCTGAATTGCCAGTTGAAACAATCTGATAATAGTTTCAGTTGGCTTTTCTTTGATTCATGTTCTAGCTCCAGACAAATGATCGTATCAGGCTGCATTCTGATGGGACTACACATAATCATGGACCCACCCAGGTCTTACAGAATTTCTTTTTCTCAGCATCAAATCTGTTTCTAGATCAGTGATGAAGGCTGTACCTGAAGATATGCTGTTAGGACAAACTTTGGGATTTGGCGATAGCACTGAGGGTACTCCCAACTGAAAAAATATTAAAGTTCCAGTTTTAACCAAATGGGATAGACTAACCAATACTCTTTGCCAGAAACCAGAACTCATGCTGCCATTTTGATTAGCCATAAAATCCCAAGAGGCAATATGGGACATGGGATTTTGATATTCTATCAGTTGGATTCTTAGCAGAGGGATCTAGACTTTATCTGACGATTTTATAGTAAGAGTCACCCTGTCCCTACATGTTTAAGCAGTTGGAAGTAAGGGAAGCAATATGAACCTGGGGAAATAGATGAAGAATGGAAAAGAAGCACTTATACTGTTAGATTGCATGCATGCATATGAGTTTCAATGGACTTGTGGTGACTGATGGTAAGTAGACCATCATCTTATCTCTCCCATCTAGGACATAGCTGCCTCGATGGGTCATTGCTCAACCTTTGAGCACCTAATTAGTCTTTGTTTTAAGCAGCATCTTGGATGTACTCTGAGAGATGAATGACATTGACACATATTCATGAATTCATTGATTTAGTTATCCGTTCAACAAATATTGAACACATACTAATTGATGTATTTATAGGGACACAAAACAGAATGAGAAGTGGTCTGTATCTTCAAAAGATACATTGCTTTCTCTTACATATATTGCATATACTGTGTGCTAGGTACTATGTTAAATGTTTTATAACTATTAAATTAGTTACTCATTTGTTCAACAAAGTTTACTCAGGACCTACTCTGTGTTAGGCATTGCGCTGAGTGCAAAGATGAAATGATACACAAGTTGGATATGGTTCCTGGCCTTAGAGATATTGGTGCCTTTTGGGTAGGAAGAAAATTAAACAAAGAAACACAGTGTGTTTAACTTGTGCAATTCATTTTGGCCGCTCAGCATTTGATTTTCTTTCTACATGACGAAATGCCTTATCAGTGTGGATGGAGCAAAGACCTCTAACTATAAAAGCTAAAAATGCTGCGTATTTTTTCCCAGCACCACTTGCAGCTACGTTACAGGCATGTCACCCAAGTTTTGCCAAACGGACACCACCTTGCTAGAATTTGAATAGGTTCTGCCTCAAGGAAGAGACAGGGCACTTTATTTCTCTGATGGTGGTTGTGATGGTGTTAACATTGTCCGCATCAAAATCTCTCAGGAACATAATTTTAGCTAGTTTTATTTATTTATTTGTTTGTTTCTTTCCACTTCCTTTACACCAAATTCACCAGCCTTCCAGTGATGCCTGAGCTTCTTATTAGTCTTGTAACAATTCCTTTTCTTTTTGGTCAGTGTGAATCACCACCTGTTGTGTGGAACCAGGTACTCTGACAATATCCACTGTGACATGGGAAGGACAGCCATCATCGATGGTATCATCAATGTACAGAGATTACTGCCCTACTAAAGCAATGGACAACAACACTTATATCTTAAAGACAAGTAGGAATTATCTGGGGTAAACGTATCAGAGGAAGGAGCCAGAAAATGGATAACAGGCAGAGGAAACAGCACATTTGAAAGCCCATGGCACTGCTCTGAGGTAGGAATTCTTAGGCCTATTTTTACATTTGAGAAAACTGAGGCTAGAAAGCAGTAAATCCAGGGCTGACTGTAAAGTTCAACCACTGTGGCTCTCTTCCAGTTGGAGCCTGGAGATATATTTACACCAGTGGATTCCAGTACTCATTTTTAAAGAACTTTTTATTTTGGAGTGTCTGTGTACAGGAAAGTGGCCAACCCCTAAAGGTACAGCTTAGTAAGTAATCACAGGGCATTCATTTAACTATGACTGATCAAGGATTTAGAACACTGGACAGCCCAGAAGATTTCCATCTGGCCCTTTCTAATAAATACCCTTCTTTCCTCTCTAGAGGTAATTTCCATACTGACTTCTAACACCATGGTCATCATACCTGGTTTTTGACTTTGAATAAATGAAGAAAATATCATACATATTATTTCATGTGTCCTCCCTAACTCAATATGAGGATCCTAAATTTCATGTATGTCTTCGTAGCTTGTTCATTTACATTGCTGTATAGTATCAATTGCATAGATTCATTTATCCTTTAGAGTTGATGGGCATTTGATGATTTTCAGATTATGTTATGGCCATTACAAATCATGTTGCTAAAGACATTCTCATTCATGTTTCTTCTTGAGTAAATGAATTTGTTGAAAATATACCTAAAAGTAAAACTGCAGATCACAGAGTGTGTTGTATTTTGAACTTTAGTGGATAATACCAGTTTTCTGAAATTGCTAAGGCAATGTAACTTTCCATGTGCACTTTCCATTTGAAAGTTCCAGTTCCTCCATGCTCTGCAATGTGTGGTATGGTTAATCTTTTTAACTTTAGCCATTCTGGTGGGTGTAGTGCTATACCACTGTGATTTTAATTTGCATTTCTCTGAAGACTTATGATGTTGAGTAATTTTTCATACGTTTATTGGCCAGAACCTCAGTGCTATTTATCAGACGGCCACTTCCTGGCATGTATTTTAGGGTAAAGTGCCTTATGGATGAATCCATATGATTTCCAAAGATAGTGCAGTCTTTTTTTTTTTTTTCTATTCCCCAAGGTCATGGTTTTAATTATTTCTCTTAAGATAGATACCTTCTAGATTTGTGGGGCTCTGTTCTTTCTCAGGAAGTGACTCTCTTGGGGCTAACTTTCTATATGTAGAGTTGGTTCAATAACTGTTGAAATTCAAGGACAGACTGAGGAAAAAGCCACCGAGGCCCTTGACCGGGTCACTAATGGTCTCTTGAATGTTGTTTTGCAAACACTGGCCTCAACAATATTTGTATTTTCCCACACGTTCACTGGGCAAAAGTCTCAATGGACATGTTACTGTGAATTTACGATTCTCTTTGAGGGGTTTGGGTTAGTTCTGTAATAAAAATTCCGGCATATGGAGACATACGTCTGGTTCCCACACATTTAAGGCTAGAGAGAGCATAGCTACATTTTCTTAAGGTCAGCTTACTGATGTCTCCAAAGATAAAAGGCACCTTCTGATTGAAGTCTTGCTCTGAAAATATTTTTGGCAAAGGATTTCCAAGTTCCATTCTCCTGGGATGATCAAATTGAGTTCTGTTTTGTCTTTTGTTTTGAAAAACTCACTTTGGCAGGGAAGAGGGTTTATTGCAGGCCCCTCTGCTTTGATTTTAAGATTTTATAATTAGAGGCAAGAAGAAGACAATTGTAATCAATGAAAACAATTCACTCAGAAGACGGAGTCGGGTACAAACATATAAAAGAACCCAATAACAGAAATTACAGCTTTGCTCTTGGGTTTTGCCAAAGGTTTCTTACACTTAGAGGTTTTTAGTCAGGTTAAGTCCATAACCTCTACTATTTTTAGCTTTAAACCATAAGGTACTGGTACGATTCTAGCCTCTTGCACCAATGTCATGATGTCCCCAATCTCTCAAAGATATGGACATTAACTATCCACAAGATTTTGAACAAAGCTCCTTTCTATTAGTCAGGATTTTGTTTGTAAGCAACAAGCCCTAAGTACAGTTATCCTAACAATGGGGGAATTCATCTAAGGAATATCAGAGGCTTACAGACTTAGCAGGAAGCTGTGAACTAGACTTGGAACATGGACTAGATTCTAGAAAGCTGCAGAGAGTTGAGTATCAAAGATCATAGCAATGGTCACATGGTAGAAAGGTCAGTTTGTCATGATGCTGGGCCCACCAAAGTCTCTCTCCTGGAAAATACATTTCAAATAGCAACACACAAAGGATGGGTGTTGGAGTTGATTCATCTCATTGCAGGAATTGTGTGAATAAATTCTCTTTGATTTCTACTCTCCAAAAGCTGGAACTGTCCTGATTCCTGTCTTTCCCTGTGCATCATTTTCCATCTCTTCCATGTACATGGTGAATTACCAAATATTCTTCCAGTCAGTGATTTCAATGGCTGTTGGTGAGAGTTTTCTCTTACTTGAAACCAAAATCTCTAACAGACACTTATGATGGTAGATGTGGCCCAGGCTTGTGTTCTGCTTTGAGAAGGATGAGAGAGAAGATGCCTCCCTACTTTTAGTGAAACCAGAAGGCTCATGCGGTCTAAGGACAGGTCCTGCAAATGGTCTCCTTTATATCTTCATATGAATCACTCCTTGTAGTCACACACGAAGGCCCTGCAGAACAGGGTGATTTGGGCACAATGGGCTCTCTAAAGATAGTTTAGGCCATCAATTATCAGTTTTGCAACTGGGGTCTCAGCGTTCTAGGGATTCTCAGTAAGTGTTTAAATGGCTAGTGGGACAATGAGAAAGGGGTTTCCTCTACCACTACATTTATTCAGAGTCCTTATACTATTATCATTTTATATATTGGGATTCTGTCTAAGATTTGTCCTTTAATAAACCCTTTGCATTTCAAAAGCACTGCAGTGAACTGTCATTATCCATTAACACTTCATTTTAATTCATTTATTAATTTATTGTAAGAAGAGGAAATGATACTTACTGGGTTCCGACTGAATTGCAAGCATTGGACCAATTCTTCACCTATGTAATCCCATTTCATTCCTTACTATCATGAAAGTCAGCTCACCTGTTGGCCAATCATTCATTAATCACATTTATCACGAAATTCTTCTCTTACAAATTTGGCCCTAAGTTTGTCTGTTTTATTAGCTTCTTAAGGGGCTGGAGTTAGACTGGGTTGATCCTCATTAGTATTTGTTTATTAAAAAACTTTGCTTAAGTTTTGCTCTTATGTTTATTGTTTCCTGCCACCTGCTTGATTTTCTCTGTTATTCTTTTTCAGGTTTTTGTGGTGAACATGTAGCTCTTTGGTTTTTAATTTTTCTCTTCCTTCATATATGTTTTTAAGGTAATACATTTTCCTTCAAGGAGAGCTTTTACTCTGTTATGCATCTGGGGTTTTGGGTCAGTTCTTTCTGTTTTTCTTTTTTTGTTTATTTTTGAGTGAGAAAGAGAGACAGAGTGTGAGTAGGAGAGGAGAAGAGAGAGAGGGAGACACAGAATCCAAAGCAGGCTCCAGGCTCCGAGCTGTCAGCACAGAGCCCGATGAGGGGCTCGAACCCATGAGCCATGAGATCACGACATGAGCCGAAGTTGGAAGCTCAACCAACTGAGCCACCTGGGCACCCCTTGGGTCAGTTATTTTTAAAAAAATTCTTTTGCTTTCTTTTTTACTAATTGCTAACAGAAGAATGTTTTACAATTTCTGAATGTATTTGGGGCCATGGCTATCCTATTTTCTTGAGTTCTAATTTTATTATACTCTTGTCAGAGAACACAGTCCGTGTGACATAGATATTTTATATTTGCTCCTTTGTTATCTGTAGGACTTAGATTCTGTAATATTTGTTGCCTCATATAAGTTGAATGTTTGAAAATCTATGTTGCACATACATTTGAAGAGAAACAAAAGTAATATTGTAGGTTGGAGTTCTAAATAGGAATTACATCAAACTTGTTAATTATGTTCATAGCATTTATATCCTTAGTTGGGGCATAAGTATTTATAATTGTTAGATCTTCTTGAGTGATAGAGCCTTTAATTATGATATGATGCTCTTCTTGATGTCTTATTACAGCCTTTGTTTTAAAATCTAGTTTGTCTGATATAAGTATGGCTACTCCAGCTTTCTTTTGACCTCCGTTAGTATGACAGATCGTTCTCCAGCCCCTCACATTTAATCTGCAGGTGACTTTAGGTCTCAAATGAGTCTCTTATAGGCAACATATAAATGAATTTTTTTTAACCATTCTGCTAATCTCTGTCTTTTGATTGGAACATTTAGTCCATTTACATTCAGTGATTATTGAAAGAAATGAATTTAGTGCCATTGTGTTACCTGTAGAGTTGGTGTTTCCTTATTAATTTTCAGCTCTTCAGAGAGTGCTTTCTGAGCCAGATGTGTTACATCTCCCTTAGTGATTGTAGTTGGATCATTTTTTTTTTTTTTTAGTTCTATTAACCTTTGACTTATATTCTGGAATTCTGTTAGCCATGTATAGATAGGCTCAGAATAGTTCCATCTTCCTTTTACCATTACATAACATCCTTGTCTCTTACTGATTCTTTCATCCTTGTCTATATCATGTGATATTCATATTTTCTACAAGAGCTGGTTTTGATTAATGTTGGCTTTCTATTTATATATTCCTTCTACGCCATTATGTTTTACACACATCATTTGTAAGCTATGAAATTTGTTTTATTTTTACCTACATCTGAGAACCTGTGCAGGGAAACTGGCAAATTGTATTCATCTTTTTAAATGTGATTACTAATAAATTTGGATTTATTGTTACTACCTTTCTTTGAGCTTTCTCTTTGCCATGATTTTTTTTTTCTTTCCTTGCTTCTATAAAACTGGTTGAGAGTACATAGGTTCATAGCAGAGATGGGATTTATTCTTTAAAAAAAATTTTTTTTTAATGTTTCTTTACCTGTGAGAGAGAGACAGACAGGCAGACAGACAGAGTGTGAGGAGGGAAGGGGCAGAGAGAGAGGGAGACACCGAATCTGAAGCTGGCTCCAGGCTCTGAGCTATCAGCACAGAGCCCGATGCGGGGCTCGAACTCACGAACCGCGAGATCATGACCTGAGCCGAAGTCATACGCTTAACTGAATGAACCACCCAGGCGCCCCGGGATTTATTCTTTATAGTGCTGGGAGTAGAGGTCCCCTAAATGGAGTGAGTGCCAGGCCATATGGTAGGGACAGTCACAAGTGGCTCCTCTCCAGTGGCTCTTGTACTCTGCCACACAAACTTTTCAAGCTTCCACAGAAGGATTATTTTCTTTAGTTGTATCTTCATTCATTCATTCATTCATTCATTCATTCAACTAATATTGACAGAGGGCCTGATAAGCACTAGGTTTTGTATGAGGTGCTTAAGGACACGTGTTGAATACATGTGGTTTCTACACTCTAGGAGGGGAGCCATTCAATGCATTTACACATATAAAAGTACAAATTTTATTGTGAGTTGTAAAGGAAATAATTTGTGTGCAGTGAGAGAAAACAATAGAATGGGGTTTACTCCAACCTAGTAGCTAGGCTATTTGAAAGGATGAAATTAAAGAAGAGGTAGAGTGGGAGATGTGGCAGGGTCTGAAAATTACTCCCAGTATGTATTCCTTCATTCTTCCTTAGCAATATAATCCGAGTTTAGGTAGACAGACCACTCAGAGCAAACCTATCTGAGAGTCTTCCTTGAAGTTGGGTGTGACCATGTGAGTAACATTCTGGTCAAAGGGGAGCAAATGGAAGTGGTATGCCTGACTTCTGGCAAGTGTCCTTAAGGGGAAGGTCATGACCTTTTCCTTTCTCTCCTTCCAGGTGCCTGGAATGAAGCGATGACAGCTGGAACCAGAGGAGAGCTCCTGAATCATGATGTGAACTTGAGAACAGAGGCCCAGAAAGGTGACGCCACAAGAAAGACAGTAGGAGTAGGAGTTCTGGAACAGTAGAATCCTGTTCCAGCCCCATTTTATCCACGAAGATTTTTGCATGAAAAAGAAATACATTTCTACATTTTAAACCTTTGCTATTTTGGTTTCTGGTAAACTCTCTGCTGAAAGCATAGAGGATTTCAGGCCCAAGGGAACAGAATTCTTTAGAGTAGTGACTCTCAGACTTTAGCACTGAAAAAAAAAAAAAAAAAAAGAAAAGAAAGAAAGCACATAGAGAGCTTGTTAGAACACAAACTTCTGGGTCCTATCCCTAGAAATTCTGATGTTGTATATCAGCCATAGAATCTGAGAATATGCATTTCATATAACCTTCCAAATGATACAGAAGACCCTTGGACCACACACTGTTCTAGGGCTCTGAGTCAGAAAAGAGTTCAGCACTGAACTCTTTAAGGAACTGAATCAAGGCTAGCTTTAGAGAACAGTGGGAGGCATGGACGAACGTTGGAAAGGTAGGTAGATGGCCACATTATGCAAAGCTTTGTAGTCCAGAAAGGGAATGATTTTCTTCTAAGTTAAGTGGGTATCTATTGAAGAATATTGAGCAAGGAAGTGACCATATTTAAGGTTATAAGGTCATTCTCTACTCTATGGAAAATGGACTGCAAAGGGGTCTAAGATGTTAAATCAGTAGACAAGGCCAGATACTCTGGCCAGGGTTGTAGCAGTAGAGACAGAATCAAGATATATTTTGGAAGTAAGAATAACAAATACTTTGCTAATAGATTCAATGTGTGGAATAAAGGAAGAGGAGGAATTGGGAAGGAGGATGACTCCCAGGTTTTTGTTTTGAGTAAATGGGTGGAACCTTCATATGATATGCTGAGCAGATTCCTATGCCACTGACACACAAGCCAGAATTTCCAGGGATGGTAGTCTACCACTCCCATTTGTGGCACTTTTAGGAGATGCCAACTTTCAGATTATCCATCCAGTCCAAGCTATTCACTGCAATTGCCCAATAAGCCTCTGGGTGGGTTGGC
The DNA here is from genome assembly GCF_018350215.1 of Panthera leo. Classification (NCBI taxonomy): domain Eukaryota; kingdom Metazoa; phylum Chordata; class Mammalia; order Carnivora; family Felidae; genus Panthera; species Panthera leo. The sequence goes on from NC_056680.1 coordinate 40,664,643, forward strand.
CCCACCCACATGACATCTCTTCATAAGCACTTGTGCCTTAGATGTGGTTTGGAATTATTTTGTCTGTTTTCCAGAGATGATCTCCAGGGTTTTGTTTTTGTGTGTGTGTTTGTATATGTTTATGTTCCCTTTGGCAGGATACAGTGTGATTCTTCAATCACAGGGCACAAAGAGTTCTCAGAGTTCTATAGTTCTGGAGGTGTCTGATGTCTTGGCCAATGTGTACAAATGGTCTGTTTTCCAGCACATTTCAATTCTAATTCACCTCATTATGGAATGACTATCACAAGAAGAGTCATTAAATTTTCTCTGGTCTTACTTCCCATAACTGTTGCTGCTCATAGAATAATTGCTCTTAATCCTTAACAAGGCCCTGTATGATCCAGTTCCTCCCTACTCCTCCGGGCTTATCATCTACTTTTCCCCCAATTTCTTTCCACTGTAGCTACTCTGAACTTCTCTCAGTTTATACATTGAACTTGCTTTCTTCTGCCTTGGCAACCCTGTAGAAGCTAATCACTATTTATAGAAAACATTTCCCCGTTGGTAACCTAGCCAGTCCCCAATCATTCAGCTCAAATTTGAATAAATGACACTATGTCAGCCTTTTTCTGTGGCTCCCCAATACCCTTTCCCATCCCCTGAGATTGGATAGTCCTCCTTCTTAAATGCTCCGGAGGCTACCTGAACAGTTATTTTGCTAACTTACCATAAGTTAGTTAATTATCTATAGTACTAGTTTCATTATTACTTACTACTTATCATCTCTGGTTAACTATAAATGCTATGAGGACAGAGACTGCATCTGTCTGCCTTGGCTTTGTATATCCTCAGTGCCTGGCATGCAACATTTTCTCACTAAATATTTGTTGGTTCACATATTGATTTCAACAAATGAGATATATTTATACTTTAACTTTAGAAAGAACCATCATATACTTTTAGCAGCTCAGATTATTTTTAACTCTGAGATTATGCATGGATTAAAAATCTGTATCCCAGTGCATCTGGTGGGCAATGTAATAGAGCTTCCCACATTTCCATATTGCTGTTTCTTCTTTTATTTCCAACAATTTCAAACTGGGGTTTATCTTCAAAAAAATTATTTTCAGGAAAATTATTTCTCTGTTTTGTTCCTCACCAGTTTTAAAATAGGGTTCTTTTCTATTTAAAGATTCCTTCCCTCATTCCTGTTTCTTTTTCCCTTAATCAGGAATACTTTCTCTGGACTTTATTTTGAATATTCTTCTACAGTCAAATATTGTCAATTCTTAAACACTGTCCCCCCACTTCAAAAGAACAAATAGGAGCATTCTCTACAAACTACCCACCCATTCTGTGTTTTTTGTCAGTTCCCTAGATTAAAGTTAACTGCCTCTATCTTCCGATTGTAAAATTTCTCTAGCTGGGAGGTTTTTTGCTCTGTGTACTTTTATGACATTTGTAAGCATTAATGATATGCTACAGCATTTTGTAGAGTACTATAACAGAGAATTACATATTAGGGAAAAATTAAGGCCATCAAGTCTGTCATCAGGCCTTAGGAGAACTGCTGATATCTCAAATGTGTTTGGGATTTCTATAAAATTTGGTTTGGCATTTATACTGAGTTCCAAATAGTTTTTATGTCTCTCATCTTATGATTGCCCCAATTATTGTACTCTGGTTTTCCATTTTGCAGAAGAAATCAGCAAAAAGAAATTTCTACATCAGGTCAGAAGTGGTAAAACCAAAATTAGTCTTTTTGCTTTTTCAGTTTAAAAAGTGAATGAATAGAAATACCTTTAGCTGCTCAATCTTCCCAAATGGTTGAGATGATTAAAATGGAAATGTCAACTAATACCTCAAAAGAAAAAAAGCTAAAAGATGTTGATTTTCTAAAAGGCTAGAAACTGATAAGTCCTGTGGCTCTTTTGGTATAATGCTCCCATGCTCACAACATTCCTGGAGAAGAGAAATTATCTCTAAGCAGAAGGTAAGAAGACAGGTGCGGTAAAGTAGGTAAATTGCTTCAGGTCTTCTGGTTGGAGAACTATGGGTATGAGAGATAAATCTATATCTTAATGTTTCATCATTTGTGCTGTTACTAAGACATGGATAATTCAGACCAGGTATCTGCCCTCATGGAGCTTAGATGCTAGTAGAGGATGGGGCTGTAAACCAATACATTAAGAAGATGACTTGAGAGATCTAGGGGCTGGAAAAGTATCCAATGGGACAAAGCAAAGAAGAGCAAGCTGAGGTAGGTAGTAGGGCTGAGGGGGGACTACCTCATGATCATTTAAAAATTATTTTTAGATTTCTTTGTTACGGAAAAATTCAAATATAAAAGTAGAGAGAACAGGAAAATGAACTCTCATGTGACTATAGCCTCCTTCAACAATGTCAACTTATGGTCAATCTTATCTCCTCTCTGTCTCCACCAATTCTGCCTGATTATTTCATTTATAAATACTTCATCATGTATTTACAAAAGACAACCATTTTTTTTCTTTTTATACAAACACCACCACCATTATCACATCTGGACAGAACTTAATAATTTATGATTTGATTTTAGAATTTACATTTGAGGGAAGGTCTATTGGAGGAGGTACAACTTGATGAGATCCAAGTGAAAGAAGGAGCGAGCCTTGACAAGATATGGGGATGGTACCAAACTTGTATTTTTTGGTGTTTGTTTTTTATACAAATTCAAAATTTTATAGCTAGAGGGAAAAATAATTGATTCCTCAAAATCAGTTGTTGTTGTTCCTTGTCAAACATGATGCTCACAGAACATTTTTGACAAAGGAACAAAAGATCTATATATGTTTTTGGTGCAAGGTTTGTTGGCTTTTTGTCTTTTTTTCCTGTCTTCAGGTGACAAATAGACATAGCTGAATCAATGAAGGACAATACTTGCCTAAAATGTGCAACATAAATATAGACATCCTATGAACAGAAGATTCAAAACCAGTACTGGAACAAAGCCAGCTCTGAGCTCTGGTGAATCTTCTGTGTAGAAGGCCACATCTGAACGACCAACAAAGTCTTTCAGCTGCTTCCTTGTTCCATAGCTGGCCAGACTACAGATCTTGCTGGCTGGCTTTTTCATTATTCCTCCTTTGAAGATCTCTTTAACCACACCTTTCTGGAACCGAGGGACAAGAAATACTCTTTAAAAACCATTGGATTACCACGTTGAGAAGCATCTTTGTGCTTTCTTCTTTTTCTGGATGAAGATCAGCCAAACACAGAAGCAGCATTAATGTTCCTTTGCTGGCAGTTCCATCCAACCTCCCAGGGGAAGGCATTTTGCCAAGTTCTTCTCTGCCCATTTGAAATTCAAATCCCTGAATAAGCCTCAGTGCCACCTTTGTCCAGAAACCTCAAAAGCCCCAGTCCATGTCAATCTGCCTTGAAATTATAAAGGGACATATTACTGTGTAGGAAGATAAGCTGTGTTGAAATAACATCCAGGGTGGTTGTTAAATAAATTCAGGAAAACCAAGACATTCACTGTTAAGCTGAGACTCTGTCCTCAACTCACCTCCCAAGCAAGAAGTGGGCAGAGAAGCCACATGCTGGAGGTAGACACTCTTGAACTAATGACTTCAGTGGCTATTTGACTTAAAAATAATGTAACTTGCCAACTTCTAGAAGCTTATGAGCTGTTGTTTCAGACATCTCCACAGGTGTGATTAAAGCTTCAGCTTAAGAAAATTTTAGTTAAGATGGGAGAAACTTGGGTCCATTTTCTAGCTCAGAGATTCTGTTGCTGTGCGGCCTCGGCATGTTCATTCAGGACCATCCCGAACTTTATTTTCCCTATTCACAAAATGGGACCATTCAGATTGGATTATACAGTTGTTTTTAGGACAAAATAAACATGGGAAGATAGTTTCAGAAGTAAAAGGTCCAACGTAATGTAACGGTTAAAGATCAGATATACGCTAAGAAGCCATGCGGCTACACTTTCTGACTGCTAAGGGATTTGTTTGAAGCCTGTGGCCCATTTGATTTTGAAGGCATTTACCAGGCACCTACTCTGTATTAGCATGTTTTCCCTGGTGCCATAAAAACGTGTCGGTGTGGGGGTGTGGGGGTGTGGGGGTGTGGGGGTGTGGGGGTGGGGAGACAAGAAAAACACAAACAAAATGATGAAAGAGCAATACATTGCACCATGAATCCTTGAGCAAGATTAACCTCTCCAAGCCTGAGTTTCCTTATTAATTAAATTTCTCTGACAGAGAAACCCCCATAATTTTATCTACTTTAAAAAAGACTTTAAATTTTTTCTTCCTTAATAAAGGCAGTAAAATTCTGATTTTTTCCCCATCAGATTTAAGAAGAGTGGATTTTTTTTTCTGCTGATAATAAGAACCATGAAGGCTGGTGAAAAGGAATTGCTGTGTAAGATTAACAGGACAGCAGTTTTAGGAAGGAATGGAAGGAGGAAGGGCAGTAGATAGGAGGCCCAAGACACTATTTTGATGATTCCCAAGACAGAGGCATGGAATTGTGATTGAAAAGGATGATGAATGATAGAGTCAGGTCTCAGAGGACAGAAGGGCAAAGACCAAGAATGTAGGACTTGGTGGCATACATCTACTACCCTTTCTGTAGACGAGGGTGGTAGGCACCATCTGATCATGGAGGTCTTTCCCACTGAGCAAGTGCAGCAGACGTCAAGGCCTCTGACTCACACTTAGTACATGTCACGTACTCTCTTTAGAGATGGAGAAGTTAGTCTCAGAAGGGAGGAGCATGACTTTTCTGGAAGCAGGTGCTAACAAAGAGACAGAGGTTGAATGAGTGTTCTCAAGATAAAAACAGCTGGATAATCTCAACTGCCTGTTCCATATTGGAATCTGGCTTAGGACTTGAGCTCACAGGATAAAAATGACGAGGGAACAGGAGGGAGTGAGGAACAGAGAGATGGTTTGGATCAGTCTGGAGTATATCAATGACAAAGATATTTTGAGCAATTGTTATAACTAGGCACTGCATTGGGTGTTTTGCATGTCTTTTCTCATTTAATCCTTCCAATGACTTGGTGATATTAGTCATGTTATTACCTCCATTGTCTGGACGAGGAAACTGAAGTAGCCAAAATTATTTAGCTAGTAAGTGGCAAAACTAAGATTTGAGCCACATTGTATGATCCTGGAGCCCACGTACGGAGCTCAACTGAGGATTTTGAATATGTTAAGGCAACAAGAAGTGGATAAAACCCAATGAAGGAGAAAAGGCAAATGCAATGGATGTTGCATTTATACCCAGGGCTTCATATTTATTTAGTCTCAAAAATATGTTTTTATGGTAAATAAAACTGGAAAAGTGAAACCACTTCTTTGATACAAACTATGGACACAGTTTTGACGGTTGGCTGTTTTAGATAAGGAAGAATACTTCTCTGTGTATCTAAAGGAGAGCTGATTATAAGTGTTGCAATGGAAAAGTGTCTCTTCAGAGAGAGAGAGACAGAGAGAAAAAGAGCACATGAGCAGGGGAAGGGCAGAGAGAGAGAGAGAGAGAGAGAGAATCCCAACTCTCTCTCTCTCTCTCTCTCAAGCAGGGCTTGAACTCACAAACCATGAGATCATGACCTAAGCGGAGATCAGTAGACGCCTAACTCAGTGAGCCACCCCGGCACCCCCAAAAGTTGTCTTCTCAACAATGTCCTCCTTAAAGTTATCTGTTGATTGTGGACAAACGGTGATATAGAGTGCTATAGAGTCTATTTGTGTGTGCATCTGTGGAAACCTACCTGTGTTACATTGTCTAGTCATTCTGCTAAAAACAGCTGGACATGACACGAAGAATTATCTAACCCCAAAGCAGCTAAGTGATTACCTAGAGTGGTTTGGTTGTCATATCATATTCCTTTGATTCCTTCCTATTTTTGTCTTTCAACTTTCATTCCAATGAACCATTTAGTGGGGCTCGTAGTGGAGCTTATTTATTCCTCATAAAATAGGAGGACTTTATCACCAGATGTGATATTGTAATGTTATAAATGTGTCAGATGTCCAAAAGAAACACACCACTAGTGCAATATCACTGTGCACCCACATGTCTGTTAAATAAGACCATCTTCTGTTGGATGGTGGCTTTCAAAAACATTCCCTTTCTCATTCAACAGTGCAGAGCATCCATGCAGTCAGATGTTTATTATACAATTCATGCCTCTGAGGAGTCACTCTTTGTTTCATGTTTCTTATCAGTGTCAATTGTAATCAATTACTTGTATAAAACTATAGAACACCTAATTTATGACATGATGACACACAGTAGATACAGGGTTTCTATCTAGAATTGAACTGAACCCCTGCATGACTTTTCTGCCAGAGCCAGGAAAGGGCTCTGGGGACAGAACCAAGATGAATAAAGCATATTTTCTTTTTCTTAGCCCCCTTTCCTAACAAGTTCAACTTTTAGAAATAACATTGGCTAGCCAATGAAAACACTCCTTTGATAAAGGCTAAGAATTTAAGATAAAAAACAGCTGGGCAGGTTTTTTTTTATATGAAAGGAAACAACTTTGAACTACATAGACAATGTCATTTAAACCCAAACAGATGTGGTTTAATCTTGTTTTTGATCCTCTTGTAGATTTTTCTCAAAATGCCTGCATATGCATAGAAATGATGACTTTCAGATGTTTGAACATAATTTGTCTCTGTTAGAATATCACCTTGGTACATAGATCATGTACACCAAATACTCCCAGTCTTTGAACACGGACAGCAGGGTACCAGGGAGAATTTATGTGGGTCTTTTGGTTTTGCCCACCAATTTGGTAAGAAACTAAAAGGGGAGGAAAAAAAAAGCAATGGTATCCACATACTGTCATTTTCAAAACAAGAGTCACATGTGTTCTCCATGACTTCAGTAAATCATGGCGATAGTTTTAGATCCTAACACTTAGAGAGGCTTTCAAGATGAATCCCATCACGTGAATGCTCTAAAAATAACACACTGTTGATTTGTGGACCATTTCGTGTCCTCATTGATTATTACCCACGTATCATATGATATCCTCATGTATTAAGGTTTTCCCATCCCATTGCTGGAAAAAGAAACCACTGGAGCAAAAACTATGTTAAAATATACAATGTCATCAGTCAGACTGTCAAGGAACCCACTAAAATATACTCAAACCCACTTTCAACTTCAAAGGCTATTAAAGTTGTTACCGCAGGCATTAGCCCAAAGATTGAAGGAAGGGTTGTGCAGATAGAAATTTTTATACATTTTTCTCCCTTTTCTTCTTCCTCCCTTTCTCAATTTGAATGAATATAATGGTGAAGCGGTGGGGATAGTCTGTGAAACACGTGGAGAGACTAAATATCATGAGAAGGAATCAGAAACAAAGAGAACTCTGGGGACAGAAGGCACTGGGCAATTAACACCCAGCTCTAGCAAATGACCTTGGGCAAGAACAGGGACACCACTGCTCCTATTTAAAAGCCTTGCCTTCAAGGTGTCTCCTCCTTGCTGTCTACAATTGTCTCCACAGTCACAGCCCTTGAAGGTATTTAAAAAACCACATCTGGACCAACAGAAAATGAGACGCCCATATTTATTTGAAAAATTCTGAAAGGATCATTGAGAGTGTGTGTGTGTGTGTGTGTGTGTGTACATGTGTATGGCATGTGGGGGGGAGTGAACAAAGGGGTAGATGGAGATAAGGTGCACTAATGGCACTGATGGGCTTATGCTTGATCATTGGGAAACCAGCTCCATAACTCCAATCAAAACACAAAAGAAGGGTCCAACTTTTAAACAAACAGTTTCTAGAACCCTGTTGGTTCTTTGGCAGCAAAGTGTTGTTCTGTGTAATGTCTCTCCCCATCAAAACCCACCTCAGGGCATAAGTGCAATGTGAGGTCATTTGGAGCCACAAGCTAATCTACAAGAATCATCTGGCATCATATGCGAATGCTTATTATTTAAAAAATGCAGTTCTGTTTATACTGTTGGAGTCTCTAAGTCCTCTTCATTATCCATTCATGCTGTCTGTCTGGATGTGTTTTCTGATATTTTTGTGAGGACGTTGCCTCTACTCATTGTGACTCAGGGAGAAAATATTAGGCTCCAATGCCCTATGTTGTCATGATTCCCATGCCAGGGGCTTAAGGAATGATGTTTCCCACCAAGAATTACAGTAGCTGCCAAGGGATGGAGGAGGCAGGCACTGGCCCAATTACAGAGCAGCTAGTGAGAGTTCCAGAGGCTTTGTGGAAATCCAACTGACTCTTGGGGCAGTGGGGAAAGGGCGAGGAACTAGAAGAGGCATGGGGAAGAAGCATGCCTCCTGCATCAAAGATGCTTGGATCCTGAGCCAGGAGAGAAGTCAAGGAGGCTGCATCCACTCTGGTGAATAGTTTTAGGAGTGAACACGGAAAAGGAAGAATGGAAGGGATACATGTGACACACTAGGGGGCAGACAACTAGATGGAGAAAAGTCACTGGACAAGGGGCCACAGAACTGGGTTCTAGCACTACAATTCATTCATTGTGTGATTTTAGACCAATTATGTCCACTTTTATTATGTATCTTGTGTAAAAGAAGACCTCCAACTAGCAAATGTTCTGAGACTCATAGTCTTTTGTCACTACTTGTGATTTGAAAAATGCACACCTCTAACTCATACTATTTCAGCTCTATGCACAGCAGAAAAGAAAAAGGGGAGGGGGGAAGGAGGGAGGGGGGGAAGGGGAGAGGGAGACAAGGGCCTGCTTCCCACTCTGGAAGGGCATGTGTGGCGTGGCTTCAAGGAAACGGGTGTCTTTATCTACATTTGGTCTCAGACCCCAGAAGCCTCCCATTCCATGAGAATCTCACCCTGCTGAGTAACATCCTGATGTTTAAAGAGACTTGTGTTAAATCTGAGAGTGGTTTAAATTATTATTTTTTGTACAACATAGGTTCTAATAAGCCAAATACTCCATTTTATACTCAACCAAACACGTGTTACTCTGGTGCGAAGTTGGAGGAAAAGAGACCCACCAAGAAGGGAAGAAGGGGGTGAAATTATGAAGTCAGTCTTCATCTTAGAGCCTCTGTTTGTGAGGTGAGGACAAACAAATAGCTAATTTGTACTGAGGTCATTCTGTGTGCCAGGTACCATGTGGGACATTTTATACATACTCTTTTCTTTTTTACAACAATCTCATGATTCATTCCACAGCTAACTCATTTTACTGCCTGCCAAAAACTCTCCTGGACTTCAGGGGAAGAACAGCAAACAGAAGAAAACAATGATTCTGCTCTTTTGAGGTTGAATTCTGGTTAGGGGGGAGAGATGAGAAACAAATAAGTACACGTGATGTTAGGTGGTGAGAAGCACTATGAGAAGGTAATAACGAATGCCAGAAGAACAGGTGGGTGGTCAGAGAGGCGTTCTGGTGAAGTCACAGAAGGAAGGGAGCGAGCCTGGTGCTGGAGCAGAGAAAGCAGTCATATTCCCTACTCTACAGATGGGGAAACTGAGCTTCCCACAGTCTCTCATTTAATAAGCTGTGATGATGCCACTAGATCCCAGCATAGCATCTGCTTCCCATCTTAAAAGGACAGCAAGTCAGAGGAGGGCTGTGAGTACAAGCAAGTCTGGCACTAAAAACTGCATGAGTCTATTAACAACACGCCATTGCTTTGTCTGTGTAATGCCCGAGCTGGCTGGGTTCTTCTACTATACTGAGCTAAGAGAATTGGCAGATTGCACTGGTATTACATAGAAAAGGCACACACTTTCTTGGAGATCTTTCCCCTTATTTCTTCCACTATTGAACCTCTGGTTACAAACAAAGGGACAGGGAGGCATGGTTTTCACCTAGTATTCACCAAGTGACAGGGGCTCCTCAAAGAGGCTTCAAGGACTTTTTGAAGAGATGACAGGGAGGGTCAATTGGTAGGGTTCATGGTCACCGATGTCTTCTTCACTCAGGACAGTAGTGGTTTTATCTCTGTAATGCACTGGGGCTCTGAAATGAAATTTCTGGGACTAGGATGAAAGTTGAAAAATACATGAAAGCCTTGGTTTCTAGTGTTTTTGAGCCATCTTAAAAATTTGGTTTTAAATGCAAAGTTTCTTAAAAAGTTCCCAGTGGAATGATAACCCTAGGGGATAGCTTTCAAGTTGTGAGAAATGAACGGTGTATGCAAGTCTTCTATTGGATGAGAAAGCCAGGTGATCCAAATAACTGGTAAGCAACTCTGATCAAAGATTTGGAGGACCCATGGAAAGAGATCGCTGTTACTATACTTTTCTCTGTCCTCTTCCCTAATGAATGTGGTATACACCACACACACACACACACACACACACACACACGCCTGTGTGTACACATGTACACACAAAGCATGGGACTGTAAGGAAGTTTTTAAAAAAATACAGAAGCGTCAGGTGAAGAGGGACTTCTTCCACTCTAAACATTTAATAAAATGTGTAATTTCCATATGGGCAAAATTAGAAGCCTCACCCATCAGGCGAATCAATAGTAAGAATTGGAAAGAAGTTGTGAAAGCCAAAATTTGGTGTCTAATCCACAGTTTATAGAAAGACCATTTCCTATTATTTCCACTGTTGTGGCTATTTGTTTAAAAAAAATAAGGACTAACAGATAGATGTCTCTGGCTGTGGCATGTGTGCTTGTATATGTGTGAGTGTGGTCTATGACAAGAAAGATCTTTCTGCCTCCCACTTTCTTTCTGAAAGGCTTTTGGGAGCAGGGAGTAGGTTCTCACCCAGGGAGTGAGATCAGCGGTAGTGGGTTTGCCTTCGGAGACACCTCCTTAAAGGCAGGTTGTTGCCTCTGCACTTTCTCTTTCCCCTGTCCCATGAGCTGGACCTTGGATGTGTAATGTGAGCCACCTTTAATCAGGTGGATGAGAAATCGCACTAGAGGATGACAGAGTCATCTTTCCCTCAAGGGAAAAGAAAACTACATATTTGGATGATTTCTTACAAAGAAGCTACCTACAACCTGGACCCTGTGAGTACCTCTGGAATATTTCAAGAAAGAGAAATAAACCTGTTTTATTTGAGCTACTGTATTTTTGTGTTTTTTTCCTGCTTTCTCTGTTTTAGCAATTTATCTTATACTCCAACCAATAACCTATTGGATATAAAATAAAATTAAATGTTGATTTGGCTCCAGATTGCTAAATTTTTGAATTCTCTCTTCAACTGGCCACCACCACCCTCTTAGATACACAGGGGGAATTAGGTAGATGAGGATTTGACCTCAAACTTTAGTCCTCTACTGAGCTTGGGTTGAATCATACAGAGCAGGTGTTACAAACTCAGTCTGCAATAGGGGTTGGGAAGATAAGTGCAAAGAAACAAAGCTGACTGGATAGGGTTGCACTCAGTGGAGAATTTGTGACCCATCTAAAGGACTGTTATTCAGAAACATGGGCTTAGTATTTCTTGATATTTTTATCTTTTTAAAAGAAAATGGAAATCTAGATTTATTTATAAAGTCAAATTCATACATTTTAATAGGCTACTTAAAAATTTTTAAGAAAACATACTGTGTGCACCAAAGAACTAATCAGATAACTATTGGCAAGATAAGCTTATTCCAGACCAAGTGTGTATAGCCAGCAAAAGACTCCATCCCAAAAGTAAGAGAGGTTAGCTTCATGTCCTGAGTGGACATGGTATGGGCCATTTGATCAAACAGTTTTGGCCTAAGCTAATAGTTCTGGAGTCTGTTTTAGAATCAGTGTTCTAGGTTCCAAACAAAGGAATCATTAGTACCAGAGAAAATCAATAACTTATTGAAATGTCACAATTAAGTAACTGGGAGGTTAGGAAGAACAGGAATCCGTGTAACTCCTATAGTCGGTTTTTCCAATGAGTAGACACTACATCAACTATCTTTTGATTCTGTCTTTGACATCTTAGCAGAGCTCCATGCCCAAAATAACAACTGCTAAATGGCTCTGAATAAGGGACCGGTTAACTATATATAGTTAATGAGTAGGCTGCAGCCATTGGAAAGAATGTGGTACATCTCCTTGCTACCAGGGGAAATGGGGCACCATGGATGATAGCCACAGAGTAAAGACAGAGAAGATCCACAAGTGAAAAAGAGGGTGCTACTCTTCTAAGAATGGGAAAAATATTCCCGGTTATGCCAAAACAGTAGATAGCCATTGTAATAACACTTCCCATATGGAGATTCCTTCCTGCCATTTCGTGAAACAATTTTTTTTTCTAAATCTCACATTTTGAAAAAAATGAAGTTTAGAAGTCTAGAAAAAGAAAACAGTATTATAATTCTCCTGTGGTAATAAAAGATTGATATTACTTAGAGACATTACTCTTCAAAGAAATCCAATGATGTCAATAAGAAGAAAGCAAGAGCAGGAAAAGTTGATGCAAAGTTGAAGGTCAAGGTCAATGTTTCTGGTCACTAGGATGGGGTGAGAAGGAGAGAAGCAATCACAATCTCACTGGTTTTGCTTGTAGCTGGGCCCTGTCCACTCCTAGCGGTGCATTCTTTTGATAAAGTGAATGCTAAGGTTATTCACTTGGTATCCTCTGTAGTAAACCTGTAACTGGTGTTCAAAGAAACAACAAGATTTGGAATAAAAATAAGTCTTTAAATTGTCAGTTCTATTTAGAGCTGTTAACCTTACCAGATGAGTAGCATGTTAACATTACTTGTAGTTACCCAGTAACGTTCCTACATGTTTTCCAGTATTTGGGTATTCAAGCTAGACTATAGTTCATTGTGAATATTACTAAATGTATGTATCCTTCTTATTAAGGATTTTTGATATTTCTAATAATGAGTTAGGTTGCATGAGGAATGTTGGATTTATGACTTGGTGTATTCCAAAGAATTCTAATTTTTCCCCCAATTCTCTAACACTAAATCTGTCGGGAGTTTGGAAACTGCACTTGCCACAGGGAAGAAGGATTGTCCAAAGAGAAAGCAAAGGAGGGAAACAAAGAGAAGGAATGCTGGCCAATTCTCCTCAAGAGGGAGAGCTGAGGCAGGTCTATACTATCCTAGCCCTAAGAAGTCTCTCTAAGAAAGACTCTTACAAGGGAAGACCACCGGAGGGGTAGATCACATCAGGCTCCTCCTTTAGGGAGAACTAAGGGAGGAAGAGGATCTGAGTGCATATGTGTGAATTGGGAGAGGGGAGGAGGGAAGGAAGAGAGCAGAAATGAGCTTTCTCAAGGGGTCTAAAGAATCCACTAGCATTCCAACTTTTTTTTTTTTTTTTTTTAGATTGGAGAATTGTCCAAATGTGGATTTGGATGTTCCATCTGGGCTGACCAGACAAGGACCAGCTGGATTTGATTGTCCCCATTCTCCCACTAGAAGTGGGTGCACCTGCACATGATTTCTCATGGGGGAGTGGATCTCTTCTGTCCGGGAGAGGCTGCAGCTGCTCATTGGCCCCAAGGTCTCTAGGAGCTACACAGTTGGTTCCCCAGACAACTGCTATAAAAAGTGAGAGTATGCTGTGGAATTTATCCACCCAAATTCAGGGGAGATCAAAAAGAAAATGCCCACCTTGTGGGAAAAAGAGCAGCTGAATGAGCCCTTAGGAAGAGGTCTGTTTTATCACTGACTTGGATGACCATTCCGAAGATACACGAAATGAATCTGTGAGCGGCATGAGGCCTAGGTGTACAGTGAATATGTGGCTGTACAACTAGAATGTAGATGGAATTTCACAGGCTGAAACAATAAATGGAATCTACTATGTTGAACCTCTTATGGCTAGTGTGTCAAGTCCTGGCCTTGGGTCCAAACACTGTCCAAGTATGAGCAGCAAAGAGACTTCAGAACTTAAATAGACAGAAAATAGTTTGAATGAAGAGTGGACGGGGCAGTCAAAAACTTAATATCCTATGTGATGAGTTAACAAGAGTAGCGCTTGTGAATATTGAATAAGATACCAGTTGCAGTGCCCGGAATATACTAAGTGTTCAATAAATGTTAGTTACTATTGCTGCTGTGGCCACTGTTGGCTCTTGTTGACAACAGGGTGAAGACAAGAGGAGAGAGTGCTGAACCACTTTAAGGTTTCTGGGTTTTCTCTCAACCTTCTGTTACCACTCGTCTTTTCTTTCATGTTCCTCTTAAATGTTCCTCAGTGCTGTTGGGATGGATCAAAGTAGCGTTAGGAACTGGGTAGGGAGAGGGGCTGTAATCAGGAACCAAGCTTAAATCCTTCTCACTGTCTAGGGCCATGTCAGAGGCTTTATATGGATTATGTGATTGAATCATCTCAACATCCCAAAGTTAGCAGTGGTAATTTCCCTATTTACAAACTAAGTCTGTAATTCTCCACAACAAACTAAGGCTCAGAAAGTGGCTTCACTGATATTTTAGAGTTAGGAGGGGACAGAGCCTGGACTTAAACTTAGCTTTATATTCTTATACATGGCTTTCACTTTGTGATTTTGTCCCCACTGTAGCAGCCAGCTTATTCTGGGTCTGCAGCAGGGGTGGTGGGGATTGGGGTGGAAATGGGGGGTTATGAATGGGTTTTGGGTGGTTTAGGGAGGGGAGAAAAGAAGAAAGGGATTAAACAAACCATTTAGATGGCTACATCATTCCCAACAATTAAAAAATGTTCTTTCCCCTCAGAGAGGCTCAACAATAGTATGTTTGCCTTTAGTTCCAGAAAAGGGGTTGTATTTTGGACTTCTCAACTCGTCCCCAGTCTCTGATGGGTCTGATGAAATACTTCCAATTTTAAGTAACCCTTCAAACAAAACTGACAAGTGAGATCAATCGCTAAGTTTTTACTTTCCTTTCTCTTCAACCCAGACAAAGCTATCATGTCCTCAAGTTTTGCTAAAAAGAAAAAGTTTACAGGAAGAAAAATGTTCTTCCTTTGGAGATAAAAATAGCATCTGCTCTTTTGAGAGCCAGTCAGCAGCTGGAGGAAATTATTTATCTCTTATCTCAGACCCTTTTCTAAGTCTGCTGGTCACCTTTCTGTTTAATTACTTTTGCCATTATGATTTAAAACCACCACAATTTTAGCATCCATTACTTCAATAGCACTTCCATGTTCAGATTTTTTACTCAGCTTTAAAATTTAGCCAAGTTATACCACATAGCAATTTTAGGAGCTCTCTTCACCCTGTTCTAAACACTTTACTCTAAAAACAATAGCTATCACTTTAGAACAAAAAGTCCCTAAAGGGTCAATGACTTAACTGATATTGCAAAATTTCAACAAATTCTCTGGGCTTCAATTAAGTCACCCTTTCCCAAAATTATGTAGGAAAAACAATCAAGTCGAGGAGGCTATCTTTGTTTTCTCTTCAAATATTATATTTTAAAATAAGTTATATTTTGGGGGGACATGGCAAAGAACACATTTACAATTTGATCTTTATTTCATTTACAGAAGAGTTTTCTGGTACCCACTGGACTCAGGGTAGGCAGAAACCTTATTATTAACTAAAATTTGAGAACTCTGTAGCATGGTAACTTTGAAGTGGCTCTTTGTTGTGGTTTGAATTCTAGGATGGGAGAAAAAGCTGCCGGCAACCTTGGGGAATTACTTAACTTTTCCTGTATTTGTTCCTCACCAATATAAGAAATCGCTCTCTTCAGCATTGGGAGTAGTGAAGCATAGTTTGAAAATAAGAGCTGGGGAGTTTTTCTTTTCCCATGAATTCTCTTATCCTTGGAAAAAAGGAATGAGCTTCTAAACAATTTTTTTTGTCTCTCTCCTTGGTGATTGAAAAGTATTGATACAAGAGAGAAAACAGGGAAGGGGAGGATGATGAAGAACAGAGAGAGAAATTGGGAGAAGTCTACTTCCCACTGTCAACACTCAGATCAGGAGACTGACAATTACTAATGAGGTGGCTAAATGGTGAATTATTAACCAGAGGGTGATTATGCTAGGGACAGTGTTCTATTAGGGCTACGCTAAGGTAACAAGGACTTGCTTCTTACACTACAGTAACAGTGAGCATTTAATAGCACTCTACTAAAGTTTTTTTTTAAGTTTATTTATTTTGAGGTGGGGAGGGGCAGAGAGAGAGAGACAGACAGGCAGATAGAAGGAGAATCCCAAGCAGGCTCCATGCAGCCCACCGTGGGGTTCAAACCCATGAACTGTGAGGCCATGACCTGAGCCAAAACCAAAGGTGAGACACTCAACCAATGGAGACACTCAGGTGCCCCTTTACGAAAGTATTTTGGTCACTGTGTTTGTCATTTGGATTTGAGAAGAAAAAGAGTATTATCATCATGCAATGACAACTGTCACTGGAAGCCTGGAGGAAGCTAGAGAGGTAGAGCTGACCATAACAGCACGTATGTAGGGCAGAAAGTGTGGGAGTGTACTTAGCAGGCCCAGCTGCCCTGTGAGAATTTGGTTGCTAGGGACAAATCAGAACAGAGCAGTTTCTCATATTTTTGAGCTGTTAAGTTCCTCCTTTGGGGGAGTTGGAAGCTAGTCTCATGGATTCAAGATTGGAATCATTCAGACAGAATGAGTCTCACAAAGTCAACTTTGTCAGTCTCCTGCCTTTGGGAAGGATGTACATAAAGGACACAGGAAAATGAATGTTCTGTGGCAGACACTTTTCCCTTGATAGGGCATTAAATGTAATGAAATAACAGTCTGGGGCTTAGCCTCCATTTAAATTCACAAATGTAATTTTCAGTTTCTCACTGAAATTGAATGTCTCATTGCCTAATTTTTGAGTTGATATTAAACAAAAAGAGTTCTGGAATTCCAAAGTTTCAGTTCATAAAGTAAAAACTAAAGATCATAAAATCTTGAATTATATTTTACCTTTCAGATATAAAGTTCAATGACACAGTTCTGTTATACACATTTTAGAACTTTTCTTCTCAAATGACCATCCAAGAGCCCAAATTGTCTTTGCAAAACTAAATGCTGTCCACATTTGGCATGCACAGTAAGTTCTTTCACCTTTGTAGTTTTAATTTTCAAAATACTTGATCACCAGAATCAATACTCTTGCTTTCCATTTTGTACCCACTTAAAAATAAAAGGTTAGGGGTGCCTGGGTGCCTCAGTTGGTTAAGTGTCCAACTCTTGGTTTTGGCTCATGGCATGACCTCAAGGTTCATGGGTTCGAGTCCCGTGTTGGACTCTGCGATGGCAGTGTGGAGCCTGCTTGGGATTCATATTCTCTCTCTCTCTCTCTCTCTCTCTCTCTCTCTCTCTCTCTCTCCCTTTCCCAATAAATAAACAAATTATTTTAATAAACTCAAATAAACTTAAAAAAACAAAAATAAAAGCTTAATATCTAAGTTCAATAATGCATTTAAAGTATGCTATAAGCTCTACTTAAAAAAATTTTTTAAATGTTTACTTATTTTTGAGAGAGAGAGAGGGAGAGACAGAGAGAGAGAGAGAGAGAGAGAAACAGAATGCGAGCAGGGGAGGGGCAGAGACAGAGGGAGACACAGAAACAGAAGCAGGGTCCAGGCTCTAACCTGTTAGCACAGAGCCCTACGTGGGGCTTGAACTCACAAGTGTTTGAACTGTGAGATAATGACCTGAGCTGAAGTTAGCCACTCAACTGACTGAGCTACCCAGGCGTCCAGTAAGCTCTACTTTTTAGGCAAAGTTTGTGATACTGTCGTTCATTGGGCCAAAAGTCAGAGCGAGCACAATATTTTGAAATGTTTGTTCAGTCAACATACCAACATGTATTTTTGGCTCTGGAGTGCATTAAGGTTATCAAGTTGTGAATGCATGGGCTGTACAATGTTTGGGGACCATTTGCATGCCAGAGCACCCTATATTTATAAAACCACTTTGCTTTTTTGAAACATTTCAGATTGACTCTCACAAAAGTACTCTATTTCTCTGAGAAAACACTTTTGAAGGAACATGCATATAGCAAAGGACAAAATCAGATGCGTGAGCTGGCTTTTCTAACTGCAGCGATGGTGCCATCAGAAGCTGGAGGTTGAGTTTCTGTTTTCAGTGTGGAGACCATTAATTTTCGTTCCAGTGGAATGCTTTTCCAATTCAGGCAATGGAGTCTTAATTTCCAACTTTCAATTTTTTTCCCCTTATAAAGCACTTAGTAATCTGGTGACCACTCTTGGATTTAAAAGTACTTGGAAGATAGTTTCCTTTCTTAAATTTCACATACATCAATCAAATAGATTAAACACAATATAAAAACCATTGGACTCTGATGAATGCGCTGTATGATGGTTATGAATGGGGACTCTGAAGTTGGGGAGGCCTGAGATGGCACCCTAAACGCCATCTGTGAGACAATGGACAAGAAAAACAAACATTGTGTGCCTCAGCTTCTTCATCTGTAAAATGGGAGATCGCAGGGCTTACTCATAGCTGTTTGGAGAATTAAATGATAGCACGCATGTAAACCTTTCAGAACAGGACCTGACTCAGAATATATGCTAATATTTTGTTGAATTCATACCTACCAGTGGACAATCACTCTGGCTTCTCATTCATCAATCATTCTTCTACTTATCCACCGTGAATATTTATTTTGTATATACTCCACTACTTTAAGAGTAATTTCTGTCAGTTTAAAACAAAATAACTGATATAATATGATGAATCCATTAATAAGAAAGATAAAACCTGAGAGACAGATGGACACATTCTAATGAAAATTCCTGGTTTAAGGAAGACATAGCAATGAACATGAAACTTAGTTCTAAGATTCCTGCAAGCTAGAGAAGAGAGGGAAGTATAGCACAGTGAACTATAGATTATACTGCTGACTAGAAGAACAAATTCTGGTTTGTTTCCATTACCAATAGCTGCCAAACAAGCTGATCTAACATCTGTGGCTAAAATCATGATGAGTCACCAGTTTTCAGAATGCTGTGGGTTGGCCGAAGGACTCTTCTGCTAATCTTGCTTGGGTAGCACATGTGGGTCCCACACTGAGAGGCTGACATTGGCTGAGGTTGTTCATTGGGAATCTTGGTTTATGTCCACATGGCCAACTTGAGCTTCCTCATAACATGGCAGTCTTTTTTTTTTTTTTTTTTAGTGTTTATTTTCGAGAGAGACAGAGTGTGAGCAGGGGAGGGCAGAGAGAGGGAGGGATACACAGAATCTGAAGCAGCTTCCAGGCTCTGAGCTGTCTGCACAGAGCCTGATGCAGGGCTCAAACTCATGGACCACCAGATCATGACCTTAGCCAAAGTCAGACGCTTAACCGACTGAGCCACCCAGGTGCCCTTATGACAGTCTTAAAGTAGCATTCCAATAGGACAAGCCCCTGAATGCAAGGCTCTGCTCATTCATCCGTGCTAATGTCCGACTGATGAAATCAAGTCATAAAAGTAACAAGCCTAGAGTAATATCAGTTGGAATTCCAGGAGGTATGGTTCACAGAGTCCATAATCTATCAGTTTCTTAGGACATGCCAAGTTAGACATCTGGGACTCATTAGCACCCATAACTGTTTTTTTTTCTTTTAATAGCTATCTTCATGCTTCATATCCTTTTTACTATTAAACCTTGTTTCCATGTGTTACATCTTTTTTCTCTCTAGTGACACCACCAGTGCAAGCCTTATAAGCTCCTATCTGCCAGCACCATAATGATTTTGTTAGCCTTCTGCCTCTGGAGGCCTTAGAATAATTTTCTCTGCTTTTTGTTGATGACTCTCTAGACCTTGCTTGCTAAAACAGAAGTTTAGCAATAGTCCTGCACATGTTGTCCATGGATTCAAATGCTTCAGCAGATCTCCTGTAAGCTATGATGAATTACTCACAAAATTATTGCAGTGTTCAGGTGTGAATCATATCAGCTGGGGGAATATCCAAAATGCAGACCTCTGGGCCTATCAAAACTTAATCTACAGAAAAATAAGAGCATATGAGGCATTTCAGGAACATGAAGAAAGACTTCCCTCTAAACTATACTCTCCTGCCCTTCTTCTTCCTTCTGACACTTATTTTTCTTTCAGTATTTTACTTACCCTTGGCCTGTTTTGCCTTCAAATATGAGAAGGGGTAAGAAAATGGGAAGCAAACAATTTTGGGTTTCTCTCCATCTTTTGCCAAGTGGTCGACTTTGACTAAATCACTACACCTTCCTGGGCCCCTCTTTCTTCATGGGCTAAGGGGAGATAATTTCCTACCTCATATCGTTATGGTAAAGACTAAATGCCTGAAACACAGTGAGAATTCCACTACTTATTCTTCTTCTTTCTTCTCATTCTCCTTCTTCTTCTTATGGCGCTTTAGGTTGTGCTTAAGAATAGACCCAATGTGGGGCGCCTGGGTCGCTCATTTGGTTAAGCATCCACCTTCAGCTCAGATCATGCTCTCACAGCTCAGAGCCTGGAGCCTGCTTCAGATTCTGTGTCCCCTCTCTCTCTGCCCCTCAGCCACATGCACTCTCTTGAAAATAAATAAACATTAAAAAAAAAAGAGAATAGAGCCAATGTACAGGCAAACAGAGTTGACAGATGGGAGAGTGACTCAATCTCTGAGTACTTTGCTTGAGTACTTGGATCCAGCTGCACCTGAAGCCATCTCCCTTGTTGGACTTTTTAGTTACTAGAGTTGACACGTTCCCTTTGTGTTTTAAGCCAGCTGAAACTAGAGGTCTGTTACTTGCAAGAGAGGTCTTGACTTATGTAGAATCCAAACATGCTCTGTATCAGTTTCATCTGATGAATGTCGTTAAAATATAGTTTCTTTCTATGGCCGCTGAAGATTCTGATTTTGTTGGCTTGGGATAGGACCTGGGAAGGTGTATTTTTAGAGCACCCTAAATGAGTTACACATTACTAGCCTGTACATCACGTTTAGGAAACTGCTTCCTGCAATTCTGAGTTCCTTATTTGGCAGTCCCTACAGGACTTGGTAAGCTATCTTGCACACAGAAGGCCCACTGGTCCATTAAATATTTGTTGAATTGAATCACATTCCAAGAACATGAGTAAGGAGAAAGGACAGATTGTCTCGATAGGCTGATTATATAAAGTTGGGAGGACAGTTAAAAAGAAACAGATTACTTCCAGAAACTTCTAGCATCTCAGGGTAACTACCTTGCTTGAATGAATTTCATAGAAATTAAAAATTCTATTCAGTTTTCTCCTTCAAGCTTTGATGATTTGCCTGTGACCAATTTATCACATGGCCTTGGACCTCTTTCCTGACAATTTAATGCTTCATTTTTTTTTATTTGTTTCAAATTAAGACCTCTTTGCTCCATATAAAGATTTCATGTTAGGGTTGCCCTCTATGATAAATTTTATTTCATCTGAATGACTGCCTAAATAGAAGTTTCAGTTGCATTCCAACCACATCAAGGGGTTCCCAGAGAAAAATAGTTTCATACATTCAGGATCCTGACAAATGGGGTGGGAATCCTCCTTTACTAAAGGCAGGCAGTAAAAGGTGCTACTGATGGAAGCATTACCAGCACAGGCTATCAAAGTGGGAGAGACATCAGAGCCCACCTGCGATAGAACATTGTTCCATTTATTGAATGCACACTTCGGCAGTTTCTTGCTCCTGGCCCCACAAATATTACAATGGCTCCTTTGGAAAAAAAATGCATCTGAAGCCCTGCCTGGATGGATTTTTAAGAGTTATAGACTAGAGTTGACAGCGTGACCACAGGAAAAGACTTATTCCAAAGACGTTCAATGGGAACCACCCATCATCAGCACTGAAAGGGAGTCCAAAAGATTATTTTTAAAAGCAGCATTGCATTGATGGTTTGGATTCCAAAGCTAAAGGACGCCAAAGATAACTCATTTCAAACCATTGGAATTAAATTAGAACCTGAACATTCACAAGCCAGAAAAATTAACGCATGCAATCACATCTTAGAGGTCCCTCTGATCAGATACGTTATAACGTATCAGTGAGAGAAATCATCCCATTTTAAAGATCACAACAAGATCTGTACTGCCCTGGAGATGTCCTTCTGTGTGATCACGGTCAACCACAATATCAAAGCCGGGGTTTCCCTCAGTGGAAGAAGAGATGCTGAGGATCTCCAAGAGAGAGAAAAATACCCCATCCTTCCTGCTAAAGTGACACATCTTTTTAGATCAAAGAAAATTTTGGCAACACATAGCCCAGAGATGCTTCACCTTGGTTTTATGGATCTGCTGTGTGGAGAAGAGGGTCAGTGGTGAAAGCTTAGAGCATCACTGGAAAATGAAACATGTAACATTTTGCATCTGCATGTATATGAGATTTTCGGTAGACAGAACCACTGAGAAAGAGGAAGAGTTATCAATTTTCTCTCTCTTAAACCATTTTATGGATGGGATGTTAAGGACTACATGGACAAGCCCAATGTCACCCAGCAAGTAACCTGAAGAACTGCCTTGGGGTTATGATAACAGATGGGAGCCCATTTGTGAACATGAGGCTAAGGGGACGGGACACCCTACAGTGAACATAGCCCACAGCCCTGCTTATTTGACCTGCAGTGCTTTCTCCATTATGAAAAGTCATGAACATCCCTCTGCTTCTCAAAAATTGCAAGATGTGGTAAGAGAGAGCCCACATTTCATTGGCGTGTGCCCACCAGCTTGACTCAGTTCTTCCCACTTTCTACCATTTTGTGCCCAGCTACTTCCCTGATTTTCCCTGCCCTCCCTGGTCGCTGTAACACTGGAATTCATGGTTTTGGATGCCAAGAATCCTGGCACCTGTTGAGTCCCTTGGAAGGTTTATAAAACTCCTTTGGATCTGGTTCTGTGTCAGGATGGTTGTGTGTGTGTGTGTGTGTGTGTGTGTGTGTGTGTGTGTGTGTGTGTGTTTATTTTAAAAATAGCCAAATCACAACAGCTTAGAATAACAAATGTTTAGGGGTGCCTGGGTGGCTCAGTCAGTTAAGTGTCTGACTTCGGCTCAGATCATGATCTCACGGTTTGTGGGGTCCAGCCCCATGTGGGGCTCTGTGCTGACAGCTCAGAGCCTGGAGCCTGCTTCAGATTGTGTCTCCCTCTCTCTCTGCTCCTCCCCAGCTCATGCTCTGTCTCTCCCTCTCTCTCAAAAATAAATATTAAAAAAAATAGGAAAAAAAAGTATAACAAATGTTTAATGCTTGCTAATGCTACATGTCCCTCAGTGTTGGGACAGGAGCTCTGCTGTTATAGTCATTTAGGCATAATCTGACAAACAGCTACTGTCCCAAATATGACCAGCAAGAGTTCAAGGTGGTCTCACGCTGACAAATGCTTTGGCCAGAAAGTGACGCATGCAGTGTCTGCTCAGGGCTCATTGGTCAGCATTAGTCACATGGCCCCAACCTACCTCAAGGGGCTTGGAGGGGTAATCCTTATAGCGTGTGCAGAAGGCAGAGGCTGAGAAATATTTAGTGAGCACCATTTGTTCCTTCTGTTACCTTAGTTGTGGAAACCTGCCCAGGTCTTGAGCACTGGTGTGTAGTTTCTGGAAGAGCTAGATTGCTTTGGGATGCCTTGGGGTACCTTTTCTACAGTGATATAGTACTCTGTGCACGAGGAACACGGAAGCATGTGAGGTTCTGGTGTCCTATTGATACAGGTGTCAAAATTTTGTGCTGGCTTCAGTTCCCAGGCTTTTACTATGCACCACTGGTTAACTGTGCTGTGTATCTGAGCCTCAGTTTCCTCAGCTTGAAGAATAGCACCCTACAGATTTGTGGAGATAATTACATTAAATGAACTTTGTCAAGTCCAATGTCTCCATCAATGGTAGCTGCGGTTGGTGGAGGTGGTACATCTTAGTAGTTGTAAGAATGGGTTTACAAGTAGCTGTGTGACTTTGGTAAAGTCACCAACCTTCTCTGAAGACTTAATTTCCTCATCTTCAAAATGGGAACTCACTATGCTATGGATGAAAAGCCCCTTGTACAAATTAAGCACTCAAGAAAAAATGGTATTTCAGTATTTAAAATATATTCTTGGGGCACCTGGGTGGCTCAGTCAGTTAGGTGTCCGATTTTGGTTCAGGGCAACATCTCACAGTTCATGAGTTCAAGCCTCTTATCAGGCTCTTTGGTGCAAGCATGAGCCTGCTTTGGATCCTCTATCCCGCCCCCCCCCCCCCCCCCGCTCTCTCAAAAATAAACAAACATTTAAAAACAAAAAGGGGTGCCTGGGAGGCTCAGTACGTTAAGCGTTCAACTTCAGCTCAGGTCATGATCTCAGGGCTCCTGAGTTTGAACCCCACCTCCGGCTCTGTGCTGACAGCTCAGAGCCTGGAGCCTGCTTCAGATTATGTCTGTCTGTCTGTCTCTCTCTTTCTCTCACTCTGCCCTTCCCCCACTCACACTCTGTCAAAAATGAACGTTAAAATTTAAAAACAAAAACATATTCTCATATGGGTTAGTATGTGGATGCCCCACTTCTTTCATTTCTTTAAAAACAAAACTCTAACACTGATTTGCCCTGCTGACCACTATCACTGTCACTTGATTTAAGCTTCTTTTTGGCATAACGTGTTCTTACATTACGACCTTCTTGGATATAAACTACTTTCTGGCTGGGGCTTCAGGCCTCCTTGGTGTCGCCTGGTGAGGCTGAACTCTATTCCAAGCACTTGGCAACCATGCTGATCCCTGATCCACATGGTACATTTGTGAAGCGGTCTGGGGAGCTGCCATCAGTTTCGATCAGTGTTGAGCAGCCTGAGAGAAATTATGGGAACCCTTACCCTTATCTACCTAAAGCCTCCTCGAAGAACCAGTGAACAAATTGACTTCAGGAAATCAAGCAGGTTACTTTTCTTTCTCCCCCCCTAGATCTTCTTGTGACTATTCTGGACAAGTATACAAGACATCTAAAACCGAAACCTGATTCCCTACATGTCTGTCTCCAAGAAAAACACCGAAGGATAAAAAAGCCTGTCTTTTGGGAGACTGTTAAGTGCTTTATTATTTTTTGTAATTCTCCAGACACTGCTCTGTGAGGTGGTTCTATGTGTTTCCATTTTCAGATGAGGAAACTGAGGCTCAGAGAAGTTAAGCAACTGTCCAAGGTCACACAGGACTCAGGGGAGATCTCAAATTTAAACAATGCCTGACTAGCTCTACTCTAGCATGCAATTTCTCCTGCCAGGGAAAAGTTAGCTGCAAAACCGTTAGTTTTAGAGTCAACTTAGTAATGTGGCCATAGAGAAGTTAAGCAGTTTCTTGGAGAGATAAAACAATTTGACCATTTCACAGCTGCTTGATGGAGGGAATTGTCTCCAAATCTCATATTCTTTCCCTGATTCTATCCAGCCTCCCAAAGCAGGCTGATTCTTGGTTCTAATGTTGACTCCCCTGGGCTTCTTCAGGTTTCCCCAGTCACCAGGAATCTGAGGGACCGGCTCAGGAATCTCCCCAACTTGCTCTGTCACTTAAACACCTACTTCATATAAACACTTCTCCGTGGGGACCACATAACATGGCTCCCCCGCTGCCAAGTGGCTCCACATATTGAACCCCTCTGCCAGCCAATAATCACTGTACTTTTTCATCTGCCTTATATACAGGCAATGTTCCACTCCTGAGCTCTGACTGACACAAAGTATGACACCAGTCTTGCTCAGGCAAGCTGCTTCAAGCCAACTGGAAGTGAGTAACCCTGGATTCTGGGCCAGGGGGAGAGAGATGAGGTCAGCACGGCAAATTTCAGCACCCAGATTTCTTTACAGAGGAAGGAAGAAGGAACTTTTAAAAAGGACACTCTCAAGCGTGCCCCAAAGATCCTGGCTCTCCCCCAGCTATGGGCACATCAGAGTCCTTCTGGATCAAGCTGGATGAGGCTCTGAGGGCTTTTTATGGAGGGACAGGACTATTTCCCTACATGATAGGGAATTTGGTTTTGGAGGTGTCACGAGATCCAAAGCAGGCCTGACATGTTAGACCTTAGCTGTTTTCAGCTCAAGTTTTTGTGGATGGGGGTGAGGTAGAGACACAAAACTAGTGGCTCTTGGTGTGAATACACAGCTGGTAGAATACAACATTCCACAGCACCCTAGATATGTCTTGGGTAGAGCTTCCTTAGGTTTTGGGGGTCTCCAAAGCTTTAATTTTTAACTCCAGAGCTTTAACTTTGTAGACAGAACTTTTAAATTAACAAGCATAAACAGCCCAATTCCATCATTAAGGAAAGTAATGGCGGAGGTGAGGAGAGGAGGGTGCTGGGAGGTGCAATGATTCTTCTGGACTCTTGATAGTTCCTTCCTGTGCAGGGCATGTATTTGGCAGAAAAAAAAAAGTTCTGGCCCCTCTGCCACTCGACTGGCTCTATTCCAGGGAGGTGGAGGGACCTACCTGATTGGGAAGAAAAAAACCAGACCTTCCTCTTTGTGTTTTTAGGTATGAACCGATCAGGAGAGATGGGAGTTCTTCTCAGCTCATCCACACTGTAAATCTTACCTGGCAACACTGCCTTTGCTGTTTTTGTTAATCTACCCAGCAGAGGCTGGCAGGGAAGGAGTTCCTAATTCCACTGCACCCACTTACGTGCAAACATCTCCCATCCTAGACTTTGGCTGCCATACAAGTTATAGCTGGATTTTCCAACCTGCAACTCTTTTGTCCTATGTCTTTGTTCAGAATCCAGGTGGGGAAGGGGGTCATATTTATTAGGTTTTGATGATGGTTAATTTTAATGTGTCAACTTGGCTAGGCCATTTTACTCAGGTATTTTTGTTTTTTTTCCCCCCAAACAACAGTCTAGATGTTGCTGTAAAAATATTTTTTAGATGTGATTAATATTTAGGGGCATCTGGGTGGCTCACTTGGTTAAACATCTGACTTCAGCTTGGGTCATGATCTCACGGTTGATGAGCATAGGGCCTTGTGCTGACAGTTCGGGGCCTGGACCTTCTTCAGATTCTATGTCTCCCTCTCTCTCTGCTGTCCCCTGCTTGCACTCTGTCTCTATCTCTCTCTTAAAAAAAAAAATACACATTAAAAATTAAAAAAAAAAAAGATGTGATTAACTTTTTTTTTTTTTTTTTTTTTTAATTTTTTTTTTTTTTTTTTTATTTATTTTTGGGACAGAGAGAGAGACAGAGCATGAACGGGGGAGGGGCAGAGAGAGAGGGAGACACAGAATCGGAAACAGGCTCCAGGCTCCGAGCCATCAGCCCAGAGCCTGACGCGGGGCTCGAACTCACGGACCGCGAGATCGTGACCTGGCTGAAGTCGGACGCTTAACCGACTGCACCACCCAGGCGCCCCTGTGATTAACTTTTAAATCAGGTGACTTTAAATAAGGCAGAGTAGCCTCCGTAATGTGGGTGGGCCTCATCTAATCAGTTGCAGTCCGTAAGAACAAAGGCTAAATTTCCCAGAAGAAGCAATTTTGCCTCAAGATTGCAACATGAAAACCTGAGTTTCCAGCCTTAAGGCTCAAGACTGCATCAAATCTTAATCTCCAGCCTGCTAGCTTGCCCTAGATTTAACGCTTATTAGCACCCACAAATGTGTGAGTAAATTCCTAAAATAATTACCTGTATGCTTAGTAAATTCCTAAAATAATTACCTCTCTATCTGTGTCTCTACGAGAGAGAGACAGAAACACAGACAGAGAGAGAGAGAGAGAGAAAGAGAGAGAGAAATAATCACAGTGGCAGACATCACTAAGCCCTCAATCTCACAACTACTTACAAGGTAGACAACTGCATTTTTCCCATTTTATAAATGAGGAAACTAACACTTAAGAAAATTAAGTAATTTGCTCAAGCCCATGCAACTAGAAAGTGGAAGCATTTGAACTCAAATTTTCCTGCAAGAGTAAGTGATATTCTTGATCATTATACCACATCAGAAGACAAAGACATAGTCAAAGCTATGATAAAATGTATATAATTAAAATTAAGTTGGGTATTCTCATTTGATCATGGCCAAGTGAGGCAAATCCTTGTCTAGCAATCATCTTGTAGTGAGTGCTTCTATTCTGAGGTTGTATGAACTGATCACATGTTAAAGCGGATACTAACAGCCCAGGGGCTGATCCCTTGCCCAGCCCTCTCAGTGTCTGCAGGGTCTGGCTGGGTTCTGATTGCTCCTGCTGCATTAGGTACTCTGATATTCACCGTAATGAATAACTCTCAAGGCTTGCTACGTAGACTACACATACCCTTTTTTTTAAATTTATATCTAGAATTTGCCATTATAAAAACTTACAATATTAGCAAGAACAACAGCATGAAGAAATAAGGTAGCTTCACAGATAAATTTCAACTTTGAGGATTTAGTTTTATGTTCAACTATGCATGCACTTATACAAAAGTCATCTAAGAAAGATACTGAGAATTTATTCTGTGCATGTCTTTTATTTCATTCACTTATTTATTAAAAATTAATTACGGAATTCTTAACGCACGCTCTCTTTTTTGAGGGTCACTCTCCCAAGCTTCTTCCTTTGTTTTCCTACACAAACTAGTGCCTTACAATCTGCCCAGAGTGATATTCAAGGACCTCCCTTCTACTCAGACTTTTTTGTATCCACTGCTTGAAAATGTATCTAACTTATTTCTACCCCCCTTACAGTCTTACTTTCCATGATGATACTTAGTTTGATAAACAAATACAGAGAACCAGGTTAATGGATAATGAATAGCCTAACAGTTATCCAGTGCAGGTAACATGAATTTTAGAAGAAAGATCTTTTGGAAGCACATCTGCTCCATGCAGAAAGAGTAGCTTTTATGGCAGACATTTCAGATCTTATATTATGGGGGGGTTTTGGTCAGATGAGCGTTCTCAGTGTCCTATCAAATGCATGACCTGTGTTGAGGACAAAACCACCACCTTATGAGAAGCTAGCAATATGACCTCTTGGGTAACATCATTCTACTTTCTGATGGGATGATTTTTATCACAAAAGCAAAAGAGAACCAAATATTTGCATTAAGAAAATCATGTGTGAAATATTTATATAAGATCTAAGATCATGGTTAAAAGAGGACAACGGTTTTCTTCCAAGGATCTCCTCTCGAATTTCATGAAAATCTTACTTGACAGGTGGAAGCTACCTAATCAAGATCTACCCTCTTTGTGTTTTTCAATGGCTGAACCACCATGTGGTTAGGGTGACGAAAACACCTTATTTCTTAGCCTCCATGCATCCAGTCAGTAGTGTGTTTCAACAGATGACCAGTAACCAGTAGCATGTTTCCCCCAGGAAATTTCTTCAAGGACACAAGACTCAACTAGGAGGGGCTTGTCTACTGCTTTTCCCTCTTCCTCCTGCTTGGAAAGCAATCATAACATTGAGACATGAAGCCACATAATAGCCTCGCAGACCATACACACAGGAAGAGCTTGGTGAGTAGGGATTTATCCTGTCAATACTGGACTATCTACTTCTAGAATTCTGTGTAATATATAAATTTCCACCTCACTGCAACCACTGTACATGTATATGTGTGTGTTCTATATAGCTGTCATTATAACTAAAACATCGCTCATTTAATATTAAAATCTATTACATGTATCATTCCAATAATGTTTTATTAATGGGACCAACTGGGATCTTGAGTTTATTCACAATTGACTGTTCGAATCGCTTGGAAAATGAGTGATTCATGAACTTTTGGGTCCTGGGTGCTGTGTTTTGTTTTATACATAGATCTTCAATTTCTGTTGTCGCCGGACCATTGCTATTCATGGATTTTCCAACAAATTTATCAAGAAGTCATTGTCCACAGAATGTAACTTTCACTTGAGGTGGAAAAGCCGCTTCTTCCCCGCCTTCCTCCTTCTTTGTTTTCCCTCTGAGTTTGAGTAAAATTGTGCCTGGTGTAATTTATTGAAACCTACCCTCCATTTTCTAAACCCTATCTGTCTTGGAGAATTTAACACCTGTAAGACGTTTATTACTCTCACTTGTCCTAATCAGGAACTCAATAAAAAGACATTTTGACATCTTGGAAAGAATGAGGTTTCTGAACTTAAGCTGATCTGTTAAACCAGTTAGTTGAGCAAGGCCGGATGAACCCTCAGGAAAAATCATGAAAACTAAATTAAACTGAACACAAAAAGCAATTTACCAGCAATGAACCTAATTCACAATTTGCCTCCTCCGGAGAAGAGTATTCTGCCTTGGCTGCGTGCCAACCAGAGCTCCATGCGATAATCTATAGGATTGCACAATTCCTGTTAGGACAGTTATGAAAGGAAAAATAACATTAGTTCTGCCAAAGTATGTGGACTTGCTGACATTTGCTGAAATACAGATATCATCTAGGTGAAAAGTGAACAGGATGTTACCCTTAAGGTGCTTCAGAGAGCAAGTATGTTACCGATCTTTTCCACACATACATAAGGCAGCTGAATTTCTGGTAATTGTGAGGGCTTGACTCTTGCAACTATTTCCAACAGACCCCTGGTGACTTTTGGGCTTTGTGAAGATCATTCCTGTGATGTACTCAACCTGGTGGAAATTGTTCCTCGTGATTTTCAGTAACATTTGTCTATTTCTCCTCCTGTTGGAATGGTGATTGAAGAGGGGGATGGAATGTGGAATTGTGGGTGGGGAGAGGAGTCCGCACAGTTTAAATCAAGTGTACCTGTCATATGAATTGCCGGATTCTACAGCGAACAGGAGAAACATGCTGGGAAGGGATGGGGAGAGACATACTATGTATTTTATAACTCTGAGGAGAACACTGGGGAGATTTTTAAATAATGGAGATTATCACCAGTTCATATGGGGTGTGATCATGGAAGAAAGCTCCAGGCACAGATATGTGGAGGGGAAAACACAGGAGATTTGACGGCCAGTGGCAAATCTGGATAGTCCTGCTTAGATACTGTGCTGTATTTTAGTTATTCGCAGGCATTTCACTGTTAAAAAAATTCAAATCCAATGTATGCTTGGAGGTATGAAAGGGAATTGGTTTCAGGCTAAGAGTATAGTAGAAACGGAGCATAATCAAAGTTAAGCATAGATTAGAAGTACTACCAGTGGGTAAAAGCATTTCAAGATGAGATATGGTCAATATCTCAGATACAGAAAATATTAACAGTAACAGACAAATTGTTCAGTAACAGAATCAAAAAGAACTTGGCCAACAGTCATCAAAATATTAGAGGATCAGAAAACCATCCACAGGAATTAGGAGATGTGTTTCAATATTATTTATCTATCTAAAAACTTGTTAAGAACACAACTGCAGAAGACTTCATGTTGACATAGATTGAACGTTACAGTTTAAGAATCACTTTTAAAATTATTTTGTACACTAGTAAATTAAAACTCGGTGCTTAGACTGCTGGTTTGCAGTGTTGCAAGGAAAACAGCAGCCCTCTTTAATACAGCCACTAGGGTTTGCAGATAATTTTTAGCCTTGAGTGGAGTCAGGTGGAAGCTAAGAAACTAAGACATTAGTAAGTGAAAATGCCATGTTAGAAAGGGCCTTTGATGTCGCACCAATGTAAAATTTTAGAGTTCAACAGAAATGTTGCACAATTTGGCTAGATGGAGTGGTTAATGAAAGATACAGCTGGCATTGAATCAAATCCAATATAATTCACATCAATAAATACAGAGATGGTGCTCACTGTATGCCAGGTATGGTGGTGATTGCTATTAAGCCAAAGATAAGTAAGTTAGAGCACTGGTGGCTAAAAACTTATAGTTCAATAAACAGGAAAGTAATATGGTGGAATGCATGAAATGAGACATATACAGTTCCAGGACACGTACAAGAAACAGAAAGAATATTACAAGGGACCAAGTAGCATTTTTCAGTGGGCATGACTGGGTGGTAAAAGGTGAGAAAATTGCCAAGTTTTAGGGAGGAATTTCCCTCTCAGCTTTGTAAAGAAGAAGAGGGGCCAATCAGAGACATGTAAAGACGTACAACAAGAAAACCATTGGGAATCACTGATGTAAACATGTGCTCTCTTGAAAAAAAGGGAGCAAGAGCCAGATCAGCCATTAGTGTCTCTCCCAGACCCAGTATTCAAATCTTCAATTTTATCACTCTGATGAAAGTTTGGGGTTTGCATAATTATGTCATTAATTTTTGTAATCTTTTTTTATAGAACAGAACTGACAAAGTCATCTCATTCTCAAAGTCTGAAAGAGCTTGTGAGATCATTTTTAATTTCCCCGTATCATTAATTTATTCAACAAACACATACTGAGAAACTACTATGTGCCAGCCTGTCGGGCACTATTTTAAGTACTCATAATATGTCAAAAAGTAAAGGAGGCTAATATCCTTGTCCTCATGAAGCTTAGGTTCTCAGAGGAAGAAAAAGACAATAGCTCATAGATATAATAAATCTGTCAATATCAAATGTCTATCCAAAGACTATCAATGTTAAGGAAGAAAATCAGAGCACATTCGGTGTGGGTAGTTATAGGTCTCTGCCCAAGGCAGGCTCACTTTATTCCTACTGTCCCAGCATAATTATCCTCAGCATGCCCCGCTTAACCCTAAAAGAAGTCCCAGCTTGAGGCAGACACTACAAAAATTAGTACCATAGTTAGAAGCATTTGGAATGCGTGCCTATGTACCTTGCTGTGTGTGTAGTGGGCAGTGTTACAATATTTAACATGGTAATCCAGGTAAGCTTCTTGCAGGAGGGGACTCTCGAGCAAAGACCAGAAGAAAGTGAGTAAGCCACCAGATATCTCAGTGAGGACTGTTCCAGGCAGAGAAAAAATCTAGGCCAAGGCCCTAAGATTTCAAGAAATGTAAGCAGGGCAGTGCAGCTGAAGTGGAATGAACAGGGGAGAGACAAACAGGAGATGGGGCCAGGGCTGAAAAAGAGCAGAGGCCAGACTGCGGAGAGCCCAGAGTCACTGTTTTTTTTTTTTTTTTAATTAAAAAAATTTTGTTTTTTAATGTTTATGTTTGAGAGGGAGAGAGACAGTGTGCAAACAGGGGAGGGGCAGAGAAAGAGGGAGGCACAGAATCCAAAGCAGGCTCCAGCCTCTGAGCTGTCAGCACAGAGCCTGATGTGGGGCTTGAACCCATGAACCGTGAGATCACGACCTGAGCTGAAGGTGGATGTTTAACCTACTGAGCCACCCAGGCACCCCAAGCCCAAAGCCATTGTAAAGGAAATTGAGTTTTCCTCTGAGTCCAGTGGGAAGCCATAGGGGTTCCTATAAAGAAAGGACATGATCTGACTTATGTTTTAAAATCTTCACTTTGCCAGGTCTTCGTGGAATCTATACTTTGTGAAAAACACTCTAGGAAGCACAAGTAAAGGGAGTCTATCTAGGTAGGAGGCTCCTACTCTAAAATGAATAAGAAGTGGTCATGGCTTAGGACAGGATACTACCAGAATACGTGGTGAGAAGTGTTCAGCTTCTGAATATGTTATAAAGCAGCAGGATTTCCTGATGGACAGCAAATGAAGGGACGGGTTTCTATCTTGCAGCAGTAACAAACAATTCCTTGCAGAACTAGTTCAACAACTTTTGAGTTTTGGTTGTAACTGACCTCTTAAGAATCACTTCTCCTGAGATGCTTCGAAGCCTTGCCTTCCCTTTCAAAGCATTTGGAAAATGGTAAGTCCCATTGATGAGCAGCTGCAAACACAGCATCTTCTGTCTGGTAAATATTAAAGATTGTTGCAATATGTCGTTCTGATTGACTGCAACGTAGGGTATGCGCCACACTTGAATTCTGTCAAAAATGGA
The DNA here is from genome assembly GCF_018350215.1 of Panthera leo. Classification (NCBI taxonomy): domain Eukaryota; kingdom Metazoa; phylum Chordata; class Mammalia; order Carnivora; family Felidae; genus Panthera; species Panthera leo. Next base: position 40,698,224 of record NC_056680.1, read on the forward strand.
ACCTTCCGAACAGTAGCAAATAGGTAATCAATATGTTGAATGGAAAGCTTACATTTTGAAATGGTGAATAGTGTGGATGGTAGGGCATCCAAGGGGTGATGTATTATTGTGAGTGATGTAGCAGAGAGAGTTGGGAGCTCTGCCCATGCTACTATCTGTCACTGTCACCACATCCCTTAACCCCTCTGAGATGAATGCCCTTGGTTGTAAAAGAAGCATTTTACTGTGATTATAGCTCTGTTCTGGTGTTCAGTGTATTTTTGGCTCTGGCATTCTATGACTCTGTATATACTTGGAAATCAGGTGAGGAGAAGAAGCCTAGACAGACAACCAGGATTCTGAGCTCGCCTGGCACTTATTATTATTATTATTATTATTATTATTATTATTATTATTATTATCATCACCCTTTGTCCTCTTTTTTGTGTATATGTAAACTGAAGGTCAAGGACTGATCTCTTCTCTAACAATGTTTATTTCCATAGGCCATAAATCAGAGAGGTCCTTATCACAATGATTAAGAACAGAGGTATGGTTTTAAAGCAGATTAAGCGTTAAATGTATTTTAGGAAAGTTGTGCTATTATATAAAAATAAGATATACTGATAAAAACAATTTATTGTAATCACTGTTGATTGAAAGTTTAGTACTATGAGTAAAGTACTGTTAAATGTTTTAAAAGAAACCTTTTGCTTCTACGGGTGCCTGGGTGGCTCAGTGGGTTAAGTGTCAACTCCTGATTTCAGCTCAGGTCATGATCTCAAGGTTCATGAGGCTGAGTCCTGTACAGGGCTCTGCCTGCTTGGGATTCTCTCTTTCCCTCTCTCTCTGCCCCTCATCCTCTCATGCTTTCTTCCAAAATAAATAAACTTAAAAAAATAAATCTTTTAATTCGAAACAAAAACAAGTGTAGGTCCTCTTCCAGGACATCCTACTTTCATACCCATTTTAGAGAGGGAAGGGGAGCCACAGAAAACTGGATCACTCGCCCCAAATTACATGAACGCAGGCAGTTGACCTCCGGAAACTATACCGTCTGAATCACCATACTCCACTCTCTCCTCAAGGCACAGAGAGGGTGAGCACAGTGTCTGGCAATAATGTAAAGTTAATAAATGCAAGCTATTATGATGACGGTTATTATAGCAGTGGGAATTCAGTCCGTGCTGGGTAAGTGAATGAATCCATGAGTCATCTACACTGAGGCATTGAGGTGATAATTGAAATCAGGAAGAAATGAGCTCATACAGGGGGAGAGGACAGAGAAGGACTGAGGACTGAAATTTGGAAGCTGGATAACCGCATGCCCTAATACACACTTGGGTGGTGTTCAATCTGGAAGTGACTATGCTCATAACCTGCAGGAGAAACAAATATATCCTCTTGAACTGGTCTAGCGAGTCTTGGATTGGAGTTGTAACTCCTTAAAACTGTTTCTCTGACCTTGCTTCAAAATCCTGTCTTCCATTTCAAAAACATTTGTAAAATGGCAAATCCTACCTCTAAAGGGTCCATGAAAATTTAGTTGTAAACACAACTGCTTCTGTTTGGTCAAGATTAATATGTTCACGATAAGGATCTTTCTGGTTAATTGCTGTTGGAACTCCTGAGCTCAGTGTCAAAGTTGGGAAATGAACTCTTACAATGACTCAAAAGACAAGAGGCCATGTGTCCTTGAACATAATCCAGTCAAAGAGAGTGCAAAGGAAAACATGAAGACAGTCTTAAATTCATGGTGACATGAAATATCCCCATTGATTTTGTGAAGAAACCACCAGGTCATCATTTTCCAAGAGACTGTCCTTTGATATGGACCTGGCTGAAATGTCCTTTCTAAAACACAGCTCTTGACTTCACTGGTTAAACATTTATCAGTCCTCCAAAAATTATACTTTGCAAGTCTTGATGTCCAAAGTCATATTAAAAGAACCAAAGGAAAAGAAAATGTAGTCAATAAAATACAAACACTCAATTGGCTATGATGTACATTGGTAGATATGGTGATTAATATTTGGTAACATCCATCAGCGAGGTGTCATTCAAATGAATGACAGGGTCCTATCCCTGCCATATGACTATTATTGGGTAATTGTATCACACTTGGGCTAAATCAAATCAGGTGTGCATAAAGTCTGAATCGGATTAAGGTGTATAGTGTTATAAACGTGTTACTTTTAAAAATCTACCAATGCTGTTTGCTCTCTCATAACTACCTACGACACAGTTTAAAGTTACCAGAGATTTCAGTACCAGGAGTAGACTAGTTTTTTTTTTTCTTCCCATTAGGCTAGTGAGGAAGATTCAGTTTGAAATACTACCCAAAGATTTCTTCTGTCACTTCACCCTGTTCTCCAATGTCAGGTAAAATGGGGTTCATCCTGCACTAGAATCACCAGGGAACCTCGTGAAAAATGTAAATTTCTGGGCACCACTCCAGAAATACTAGAAATCCAGAAGGTAGTTTGAAGAATCTGCACTGTTGACAAAAATCCCCTACTCTCTATCAAGTTTGAAAATCAATGGGCAAGGCACAAAGACAGGTGGTCAAGTCTGACATCTGCTTCCTAATAGCTGTGTGACCCTGAGTGAGTAACTTAATGTTTCAGAGTCTACTCTTACTCGTGTATACAAAGAGGATAACACCAGCCCTGCTTATAACAAGGTGGCATGCAAGTTGAAATGAAGTAGCCTATGTGAAACTGCTTCGTAAAGTACATATGCATAAGACACTATTACTGTTGCCTAGTCATTTCCCTCCTCCTTATCCATTCAGCTGGATTAGGATGCCATGGGTAGCAATTACTGTCAAACATGGGCAAAGAATTAAAGAGGTGTTTGATGTCTTCATTCTAATTCTCACGAAGTCCGTTTTAACCTCATAATTGTAAATTACGAAAAGGGATGTGTCTGTCTTCAATCTTTTCAATAAGCATTGGCTTGTAAAATTTTTCTCTATGATGTCATCCGTGTTTTGAATCTGCTCTATTTATCCATCTATTATGTGGAAAATTGGAACTTTCAGATGAGAACTTCTCTGCTCTCACCCAGCCATGATGAATTACCATCAGTAGCAACAGCTCTTGTGAAAATAGGGAAATATGTCTGCTTCAGTACACATGGCTAAGAACTGATCAATAGAATGGATATTTCTTGATTCTAAAATAATATTGATTGATATACACTTTTGGTTCAGTAACATCACTTAGGATAAATTACATATGCAGAAAAAGGTATGTATTTATATAGATGTATCTTTTTTTAATCAAAAATTTTTTTAATGTTTTATTTTTGAGACAGAGAGAGACAGAACATTAGCAGGGGAGGGGCAGAGAGAGAGGGAGACACAGAATCTGAAGCAGGCTCCAGGCTCTGAGCTGTCAGCACAGAGCCCGACACAGGGCTCGAACTCACGGACCATGAGATCACGATCTGAGCCGAAGTTGGACGCTTAACTGACTGAGCCACACAGATGCCCCTTTATATAGATGTATCTTAATTTTACTTACAAGAAGGAAATGAAATATAAAAAAGGGGACAGAGTTGTGTCAAATTCATGTCAGTCTTAGATAAAAAACAATTTAATCTGATAAACCCATATGAAGTGACATAATCTCCAAATAATGATTAGAAGATGTTAAAACAAAAATGTAATGGCTAGGAAATAAGATGTATGTGCTAGATTGTAGTACTTGTTTAAGTATTTATTTCTCCACCTTCTAGACCCATTTCTTTGATAGCACTCCCAATGGCCTGTCCCTCCTAGAGGACACTCAGAACCCAAGATGGCTATCAACCTTGGCCATGAGACTTGATTTTGCCAGAGAAATGTAAGTAGAAGTGACATGTGCTTCTGGAGCAGAAGCTTTGAGTTACTGGCTAATTCTGCAATCACTCTCCCAGTAATGCTCCAAGAAAGCAACTGCCTCAGATAAGGGGTGCTCCTTCAGCTGGCATCACAGATGAAGACAACATGGAGGAGACCTGATGTGGACTGCCATTGTCATGTCACTAGAGTGAGAAATGAACCTTCATTTTTCTGAACCGTTAAGATTTGAGGGGCTATTTGTTATTGTAGTATAACCCAGTGGGACCTAATTCACGTAGTATGTTCATTCTATTCCACCCTCTCCTGTTTTGTTTGTAATCAATACTTATAAATAAATACTGACAGGGAAGTTTGGTTATGCTCCATATGCGAGTCTTGATCTCTGGCCATAAAACGTATAGGTTAGTTGCTGGCTAAGAGGAACACTTTTTCACAGTGAGCATACAAAATGTTCACCTACTAGGCTGGAATGAACGCAGCCCATCAGATGGATGGGAGACTAGGGGCTGTGATGACATGCTTGGACAGAACAGAATAATATATATATTTTCTAACATTTATTCATTTTTGAGAGACAGAGACAGAGCGTGAGTGGGGGAGGGGCAGAGAGTGGGGGAGACACACAATCAGAAGCAGGCTCCAGGCTCTGAGCTGTCAGCACAGAGCCCGACGCGGGGCTTGAACTCACGAACTGTGAAATCATGACCTGAGCTGAAGTCAGACACCTAACTGACTGGGCCACCCAGGCGCCCCAGAACAGAATAATATTTTATGTTAGCTATGGTGGGCTTTGTTGTCCATTTGTGGTTTGATTCTGCTATTTTATGTTAGCTTTGTTTTTTGAAAAACTGAAATGATTTTATTTTTCTCTTTATCAGTTTTCAATTATGCGTTATTTTAGAATTTTTTTAGTGGTTTTGAGTATGCATCCTTGTTTTGAAACAGTTTGCCTTAAATTAGTACTTGTATCACTTCCCAAATGATGCAAGAAATCTAAGAGTATTTAATCCTTGGATTCTTCTCCTGCCCTTTGTGCTGTGGATGCTATGGTCTTCTACATGGCATGATTTCTGTTGAAAATTCAGTTCTTAGACTTGCCACTTCTTTGAAAATAGTGAGTTTTTTTCCCCTGGATGCTTTCATGACTTTTACTTTTGTTTGGGTTTTTAAGAGTTTGACATTGAACTCTATGTGCCAGTGTAATTTTCTTTCTTTATCCTGCGTGGGAATCACTGAGCTTACAGAATCTGTAAATCGATTTCTTTAGTATAAGATCAGTATGAACACTTTGTAATTAACTCTGAGACTAATGCTCCCATAAAAACCAAAGATTTTGATAATTACAAAAGAAAAAAGATAAAGTGAGATTTAATCAAAAGTTGAAAACTTCTACTCTTCAAAGGACATCTTGAAAACATGAAAACATGAAACTACAGACTGGGATAAAATATTCCCAATAAATATATCTGACAAAAGATTCATAGCTAGGATGACTAAGGAATTCCTCCTTGGGGAAAAAAAGAATTCCTCCCAATAATAATTAAACAAAAAGCCCAACTTAAAAAAATATGCAGAGGCTTTGAATATATAAATGACCAATAAGTACTTTTCAAAGTACTCTACATCATTATTCATCATTGGAAGTCCAACTTACAACCTGATGAGATACTACAGCATGTTCATTGGAAAGGCTAACATTAAAAGTTTGACATCATCAAGTGTTGCCTATGATATGGAGTCACTTGGACTTTCATATGTAGTTGATGTACAATACTAGTCACACCTTGGAAAAAGGTTTGGTAGTTTCCTATAGATGTAAATTTAGGACTCAAGGAGGTTATGTGATTAATCACAAAAGTGCATCAAAAGTCAAATGTATTTCTTTTAATGATGATGTCTCTCACTTATTTATTCACCTGTACATGGATGTCTGCTGCTTCCATTTTGGGGTCATTATGTATAAAGCTGCTATGAATATGCATCTACAAGATTTGAATTAACATCTGAAGAGGATGTTGAGAAATTGAAACCTCAAAAATTGCAGGTGGGGATATAATTGTATAACTACATTGATGAGCAATATTTCTAAAAATTGAACAAGTGAAGAATTGTAGAGGTACCTAAAAAACTACTAATATTCTGTTCTTTAAAATCTGAGGTTTGAGATAGCCTTGGAGAAAAACCCAGAATGCAGCTTTCCCCTGCTCTTTGGAAATACCAACTTCTAAGAAATAATCAAGATATTTAACAACTGTGTGGCTTGGGTACTAGCCAGTAAATGGGTGCCTGGCCTGGAGGCTCTCTACTGTACCTGGGGTTGACTCTGAGATTAATGGATTAGAAAGGGGTCCAAGCACTCCAAGAGATCGTGAGAAAGGGGCCAATGGCAGTAGCTCAACTAACCAGTGTGAAGGTAATTTTGGATTTTAACAGGTAATATAGTAAAATAATATCACTTGTACTTAACAAGTGGTACCAGCACTTTCTACCTTGATATCACACCTGGACACATCCTTCTAGTATACTTGGGGGCACCAGAAAAAGCATTAATCTTAAGTCTATCCTGAGGTTTCCTTTCAGTTCTTCCTGGGCCTCTGTTTTTCATTCTCATTGGGTACTACTGATTCAAGACTGTATTTACATCAAATATGACCTTCCATCATTTATAACTAGCAAATCACCAAAAAATTGACCATTAGATATTTCTGTCTTTTATGGGGATTCAACAACCATCATGGTCTCCATTGCATGCCCACACCTGGTACCTTGTTGCCCACCATCATCTTTACCCATTACCTGGGCACCATGCCCTAAAGTTTCTTCTGTTTGTATTAAATCCCCAATTCTTGCTTTTTTTGAATAGAAAACCCAAATCTCTTTTTTTCATCATTCCAGCTTCCCATCCATGCCTGTCAATTATCAATACATTTATTCACTCAAGACATAGTTGGGTCTCTTCTATAAACATGGCACTGTGGAAAAATAAACAAAACTGTACTAGGTCCCTACCCTGATGAAGCTTATAGTCTTACTAGGGAAACATATGTTTAAGAAACAATTACACTAGAAATGCCAAACTGAAATGGTGCAAAGTAAAGGGGAAAGAGAGGAAAGAGAGCACACAACAGGGGTATGGGAACTGTTGGGTGTGGGGAGGGGCACTGTGGCTTCCTGAAGGAAGTGATCATCATGCTGAGATCTGAAGAATGAGTGGGAGGCAGTCTTGACTGTGGCACTCCCTTAGTAGACACGCCAGGCTGCAGGTGGAACAAGTTGAAATCTCTCTTTAGACACATAGATAAGGGACTTTAATTCATGAAACCAGTATCTAACACCAGCTGGCCTTATTTTGGACTCTACACTGTAGTGAGGCTCTCATGGATTGATGATTATTGCTATCTCTGGCTTCATTGTTCCCCTGTTGGAGTTAAAGACTTATCGATGAGCCAAAGACACTCATAAATGAGCAAAACAATTTAGCTCTATAGCCTGGGACATTATTGTCAAAAGGCACTTAAAATAAAAGCTTAAGAGCAATTTCTTTCCATGTGTGCTGTATGATTGGTGCTCTAGTTTCCCTACTCCCCAACTCTCCCTATCATTCAACACTTGGAAACAACTTAATTCCTTACAGCTTAAGTTTTTTTTTTTTTTTTAATGGAGCTATTGTTTAAGGAAAAGGAGTTGAAAATCTCTTAGTAGGAGAAAATAAATCTATTAAAAATATAAAGATCCATTTTCACATTAATTTTTAAAAGGCAGTGTGAAACTGAGATATCACCTCACGCCAGTCAGAGTGGCTAAAATGAACAAATCAGGAGACTGTAGATGCTGGCGAGGATGTGGAGAAACAGGAACCCTCTTGCACTGTTGGTGGGAATGCAAACTGGTACAGCCGCTCTGGAAAACTGTGTGGAGGTTCCTCAAAAAGTTAAAAATAGATCTACCCTATGACCCAGCAATAGCACTGCTAGGAATTTACCCAAGGGATACAGGAGTGCTGATGCATTGGGGCACTTGTACCCCAATGTTTATAGCAGCACTTTCAACAATAGCTAAATTATGGAAAGAGCCTAAATGTCCATCAACTGATGAATGGATAAAGAAATTGTGGTTTATATACACAATGGAATACTACGTGGCAATGAGAAAGAATGAAATATGGCCTTTTGTAGCAATGTGGATGGAATTGGAGTGTTATGCTGAGATAAGTCATACAGAGAAAGACAGATACCATATGTTTTCACTCCTATGTGGATCCTGAGAAACTTAACAGAAGACCATGGGGGAGGGGAAGAAAAAAAAGTTAGAGAGGGAGAGAACCAAACCATAGGAGACTCTTAAAAAGTGAGAATAAACTGAGGGTTGATGGGGGGGCGGGCAGGGAGGGGAAAGTCAGTGATGGGCACTGAGGAGGGTACCTGTTGGGATGAGCACTGGGTGTTGTATGGAAACCAATTTGACAATAAATTTCATATTAAAAAAATAAATAAAAACTAAAAAAATAAAAGATAAATAAATATCATGTGGAACTCCAAAAAGTAAATCAATAAATAAATAAACGGCAGTGTGTATACAGGTAAGAGGAAAATAATCCAAAAAATGTTGCTTAAAATTTGGGAATTCTTAACACATTTGGGGTTTCTGGATAATATGAAAACAGAGGAAATGAGTTGACCATTTCCGATGAGGTCAGTGGGCCACTGGTTCATCTGACTATGTAATTAATTGTAAGGTGATACTTCTAACTACCTTACAGATCACCCAGGTCATCCTCTTAGAGCTGATCTAGACTGATGGGGCAGAGGAAGCCCTCATTCACTATTAGAAATTCTTCAAGTTTTAATTGCTTCCAGTCAGGAAGCCTTGAATTAGTTTTCACTATGTTGTGTTTTACTTTGTGTGCTTTTGAAATGCCAAAGATTAAGCCTCTGTGGCACCCCACAGCAAGACTGGCCATTATGCATCTTACCATACAGCAATAGCCTAATATGTAACCAGATTTCATTAAGATAAAACTGAAAAAAGGTCTTGCACTTAAATATTGTGGAAATAAATAAAGACCACCCAAATGAGAACACAGGCTATTTCTTCAGAGCGTGATATAGCAAAGGAGTCAGCGGCCATCACTGTGTTTTGGCCAACTCTAAGAGAGGCAGAGGTGTGGGAAAGCCTCATCACAGAAAGAGGGGAAAGCTTTAATGCACCCTGCTTGGAAGCTGCTTACCCAAGTTAACTGGAAGTGGGACATCCCATGTTACTGGTTAGGGGTACATGTTTGGCTTTCTCTGATTGATCTTAACTTGTAAGGAGGGGTAAAAGGCCAGGAATCACAATTATAACAATAAATAAACTGCAAGGAATAACAAAGAATAACAATAATTAAGACCTGACCCCTGTGGGCCAATGTTAAAGGGGTGTTTGCTTGGTTTTCAGGGTTGTTCTTGGGAGACAGCAGTCTGATTACTGCAAGTTTGACTTAGAGATAACCAGCTAATTAATTTCTTCGGATGGTTGCTGTGGTTGGTTTCCAGAGCTGGCTGCTGAAGATTGTAGGTTAAAATTTATTATTATTATTATTGTTATTATTATTATTATTATTATTATTATGCCTAGCCATTTTATGTTTCTATGTTCAGTCTTTCAATATATTTATGAGGTATACATCTTAGAAAGTGTAAGTGTCTATGTGTCTTGTTACGCTGGGTTTTGTTTTACTTCTGGCTTTTGCAAGTTTCTCAAGTACCTTGTTATCACATGATTTAGGGGATGTTAAGAGATAGGACAACAAAGTTTGTAGTATAAAACTCTCTTTAATCCTATCTGGGCAGAGGCAGGCAGAGCTAATTAAACTCTAGAAGGATACAATACAAATGGGAAAGACCGAAACCCTGAAACTCAGTTGGGCAACGGATAGGCCAGGCACTGCCAGGGATGAGAAGGAAGAGAAAGAAGGTTCAAGAATCCAACTCTGATAGAGATCTGGGATCAAGTGCAGCCTTAGAGGCACAGAAAAAAAAAATCAGTCGTTACATTTATTTACTATCATTAAATATGCTTTCAGTTCATGCTAAGGGCTATGTTGAACATCTTTCCTTCACTATTTTGTATGTTCCTTATTAAAATCCTCTGAAGTCAGTTTTTAGACCATCGCTTTCTACAGATGGGAAGATTAAGGATCAGAAAAATTAAGTGTTTTGCCCAAATCCCTCAGTAGTGAAGAATTCAGCTGGTATTGCAGACCAACAGGCTGACTCTGGAGTCACATTTGTGTTTGGCCCCTCTTCACTGCCTCCCAAGCTCCTACTCCAAGTGGCCTACTATACGCCCTCAAGCTGCACAAGTCTCTTGGCACCAGACAGCCCTCTTAGGGAATTTAAGAGAAAAGTGGCTCAAATGGTGAGGATTAAAGGATAATGCCATCTTTCCCCAAATGTCTCCTCCTTTGAGCAGAAAGAACAAAGAAATTTTCAGTCCATTGCCTAAGCAAGTAACCAACCAGAGTAAGAAATTCCAGTGTCTCCTCCATTCTTTACATTTTTTTATATGAGAGAATGTTGAAAATTCTTCTTTCTGACCTGCTTGGGAGGGGGATGTAAAGAAGTTCCTAGGGAGAAGGACACTAGAGGGGATTGGGCTGGTGGAGAAAGTCTTTGGCATCTGAACTGGAGTTTCTCCACACCCCTTTTCTGTTAGGAGGTTGTTAAATTATTATTTGCTAAGTGCAACACATGGTGCCAGATGGTGAGCCATGGTTCCACAACAGAGCACAAGAGAAATTCAAACAGATATATTTATTCTCCCAATGAAAATGAAACACACAGTACTTCTGGAGGGGATATACAGCATGCCTTGAAGTGTCAAATGGGAGGTCAAGGCAGAGCAGGTAGGGTGTAAAGGGAGATGGGGTGGGGAAGGGGAAGAGAGAGAGATAAGGAAGGGGTAAAAAGAGGGTAAGGATCCATGGGTAGAAAGCTTTGGGGTTCTCAGGCTAGGGCTGGATTGGTCAACTGAAACAACAAGAATTTTGGTAACCCCCATGGGTATACATAATGGGTGCATAAGGCATTCAGGTGCCGGCAAGTAGGCAAGACTATTGATCACAAGGGTGATTCTATCAGGAAGTTACATTTGCTTGTCCCTCTGTAGGTTGCTATCTAGGACATGTACTTGCATGAGGCATCTATTCAAAGTTAAAGGTCTCTATAGGCCACTTGGCCAAACAAAATGGATGACAAGGCAATGATACCATCAAGTTTAGCTCAACTTGACACTTCTCTTTAGTAATCAGTTTACATGAACAGGGAAGAGTATATAGAGATGACTGATGGTGGTAGGGATTCTTCACCTGGGGTTCAAGTTCTGGAAAGCCTGGGGTACAAGTTCTTGGCACCAACTGTTTGTTGATAGCTCTCTTTAGATTGTGGACTACTTACCACCCTTTTAAACTGATGAATTTCAATAGAAAGGTATCATGAAGTTGAGCAGATAGAAGGTATTCAGAGGTGGGTAGAGAGGAATAGCATCCTCTTTAATTTGGAAGCCTCGGTAATGATGTAATACCTGGACCAAGTCTTATGAAATGTACTTCAGCGGCAAAAGAAGCTTGGAGAAAAGTATGTGCAGTGCAAAGAAAGGGAGGACTACATGAGCAGAGGGGACTGCCCAAGTGGGAGGACTATAAGCAGACTGGTGTGCATAGAGTCAAAAACACAAGGTGGGTGGCAATACTGAACCAGAGATCCTTAACCTCTCTGTAAATTCAGGATTATTTGTAACAAAGAGGGATGTTGACGATGCAAAGAAAGTCAAACGAACCCAAGCACTGTCAAAGGAAGCTATAGAGAGGTTAGCACCAAAACTGTAAGCTTCTCAGTGACCATGAGTTCTCCACCTAGCAACCATTTTGAGGGGCCAGAAGACCAGAAGGGTAAATAGTTTATAACTATCTCTGAGACTACCCCTCTGCCTTCAAAACCACAAGTCCCTCTCAAAAATTGAGAATTATAGAAGAAGGCAAATCATTAAATAAAAACTCATTTTTAAGTTCTTTGTCAAAATCACTGGTCATGATCTTCTTTGATGTTTAAGAGACTCACAAATAGATTCCATACAGACTTTTTTTTTGTCTTGGAAAGTCAGATTCTTTTTTTTCTCTGATATGACTGTAAGTGAAGACAATAACCATGCCTGGTCTGTTCACCAATGCATACTGAACCAGTACCAAGAACAATGTGTGGAGTACTGGCAATTGTGAATCATTTAGTGACTTTATATCCAAAAGAAAAATTCTTGATAATCTTGATAATGCCATTTAATAAAATTATTTTTTAAATATAATACATAGATGTTTTTTAAGTTTATTTATTTTGAGAGAGAGAGAGAGAGAGAGAATTGGGGAGGGACAGAGAGACAGGGTAAAAGAGAGAATCCCAAGCAGGCTCCGCACTGTCAGCTTAGAGCCCAGCATGGGGCTGCAAACCACACGAGATCATGATCTGAGCCAAAACCAGTAATCAAACGCCTAAATGATGGAGCCATCCAGGCGTCCCAATACGTAGTTCCCGTTAAAAGTGTATAGCCCATTTATTTATTCACCTGTTGATTGCACTTGAATTATTCAGAGTTTGAGGCTGTTAGGAACAAAGTTTCTATGAACATTCGTGTATAAGTTTTATGTGGATGTATGTTTTCATTTCTCTTGGGTAAATACCTAGGAGTGTAATTGCTCAGTGGTAGGGTAGTCTTATGTTTACTTTTGAAAGAAACTTCCAGGGCACCTGGGTGGCTCAGTCAGTTCAGCAGCTGACTTCCGCTCAGGTCATGATCTCAGAGTTCATGGGTTTGAGACCTACATCAGGCTCTGCACTGACAGCTCAGAACCTGGAGCCTGCTTAAGATTCTATGTCTCCCTTCCTCTCTGCCCGTACCCTCGCTTGTGCTCTCTCTCTTAAAAAACAAACAAACAAACAAACAAACAAACTAACTAACAAAAACCGCAACCATCACCAGAAAACAACCTACAAACCATTTCCCATTCCATTTTCAGGTTACCTTTCCACCAAATATGTTTGAATTCAAGTGGTTTCATATTATCACTGAATTTGATGGTGTGAGTCTTTTAATTTAGCCATTCTGGTGGGCATGCAATGGTAACTCAATGTAGCTTTTACTTGCATTTCTATGATGAATAATGACAATGAACACTTCTTTTCTGTGCTTATTAGTCATTCAAATATCTGTTCAAAACCTTTCCTCATTAAAAAGATTGGGCTTGGCTTCTTAGATTGAATATAACACCTGAATGTGAATTGTTTTTCAGATATACTTATTTGGTCTATTTTATCATAATGTGTTGCATCTTTTCATTTTTTCCGAAGAGTCTTTTGAGGAGAAGTTTTAAAATTTCAATTACAGCCCAATTTATCAATGTTTTTCTTTTATAATTTTTAATTTCTGAGATTGACTAGTCTCAGAAATAGTTGCAAGGTATTTTCTGTAACCTCTGGCCCCTCAAAGTTAGACTTTCAGCTCCAGTCATGGTGTAGTAATCCAAAGCAGGCCAACACGCCCACTCCAAGAAACAGAAAAGCCAGTTACCAAAGACCTATGTTTGAAGATATTGGGGAGCTACAGAACTAATAAGAATTAGATTATCTGGAACTCAGATGGGGGTTGGAGGGACTTCTGATGTGAGCTGAGAATCACTAGTCATTTTTTCTCCTGGGATATTAGCTGATACAGGCTAAAGACTGGCTAAGGCTTAATCCAGACAGAGAAATTCTACTTGAGCAAAGAGTAAACTTGAAAATTTTTTTGCGGGCACTAGATCCTGGCTGATGGATTGGAAATTTTAAGAGGCCCCAATGCCATTGGCTTTCCTCACAAGACATTTACTAAGTTCTGGACTGTACATGGGATGCTAGGAGAATAGACATAAGGACCATAAAGCATGAGCGAAATTTCCAGTAATCTTCATGTGCTTCCAAGACAAAGTAGAGAAAAGCTTTCTTGGCACATAAGCACTTTCTCTTTTCTAACTCTTGCCAAATTTTGAATCTTTGGCAATGGGATGTTCAAGAACTAAGCTCAAATCCCTTGAGACAGGCTTGAGTCTCCTGCTGTGTTCTAGGTCTAGAAATTCAGGGTTACAAACTAACATCATGCAGGCCACACCCCAGAAACAAGGATGAAGCAGAGAAGGATCAGATTTTATTCACAGTTTAGTCTAGTCCTGAACTAGCTCATGCTCTGCTTGGATTGAGAAAACAGGCTTTCCCCTACCTTCCAAACAGAGCAGAGGGTAACTCTCTTTCTGGGACAAGTGTCACTTGTAACTTCAAGGGTTATTTTAAATACAATGTCTGGCAGAATTCAAAAAGTACTAGACAGGCAATGCAGAATAAAAATGTGGCCAGTAATTAAAGAAACAAACAACAGAGGCAGGCCCACAGATGGCCCAGATAAGAGAAATACCAAATAATGATTTTATAATGGCCATGATAAGGGAAGATGGATAAAATGGAAGAAAAGAGTTACAATTTCAGCATAAATTATAAAAATCATCAAATATTGTAGAAATTAAAATAATTGAATTACACATAAACTGAACAGGCTTAACAGCAAATTAGAGATAGCAAAGATAAGAACAGTGAACTTGAAAATGACTCAATAAAAATTGTTCAAACTGAAGCCTAGAGAGAAAAGATAATTAAAAAGAAAGAGTTTAAGAGATGTGAGGGACACAGCTAAAAGTCTAAACATACATTTGGAGCCTTAGAAAGTATTAGAGGGACAGACAAGAATGGGTCAGAAATAACAGCTGAAGAAATGATGAGTAATTTTTCAAAAATGGTGAAAAACCTCATCTCAGTTTCTATAAGCTTAATGACTCCCAAACAAGCTAAAGAATATTCCACGACCTATTATTGTCAAATTGTTAAAAGCCAAAGGAAAAGAAAAAAATCTTGAAATCATCCAGAAACACACACACACACACACACACACACACACACACACACACACAGGGTACTTTTAGAAGACAAACTGTAAGACTAAGAGCTAACTTTTTTTTTTTTTACAATTTTTAAAAAGTTTTTATTTATTTACTTTGAGAGAGAGAAAGAGAACATGTGGAGGAGGGGCAGAGAGAGAAGGGGAACGGGATCAGAAGCAGTCTTTGTGCCGACAGCAGAGAGTCCTATGTGGGGCTCAAACTCACCAACTGTGAGATCATGACCTGAGCCGAAGTCAGATGCTTAACTGACTGAGCCACCCAGGTGCCTCAGAGCTGACTTTTTAATAGACACTACTAATCTTTAAGAAATGAGGAAAATGATAAAAAAAAAATAAAATAGAAACAAATGAGGAAAATGAGAACAACACTGATTAGCAACATTTCCAATTTGGCAAAATTTCTCAAATTCAAGGTGCTCAGGCCTTCCACTGAGCAATTCCATCTCTCCCTTTGATCACACATGTCTATGAGAGCAAGAAATGGAAAACAAACTATCATCAATAGGAGAATGAATAGTTTTATAAACCATGATATAAACACTCAACATTGGTAAATCTCAATAAGTTGCATCAACAAACGTACAATTACCCTGCACATATATATTTATATATATAACTTGTATATAAAATATTATGTCTTATATAATATATAATACATTACTATATTTTATGTTAATGTTATATTAACATATATCTACATAATTTATAGAGTACATACTTTGTATAATTTATATGAAATATAAATATTTTAAAATATGTTAATGTAAAATTAGACATATGAAATATGCATCATATAAATATATTTATAAAATCTATGTTTATATATAATGTAAAATGTCAGAATAGTTTGTAATGTTTATCAATATAAAATCTTCAGTCAAACTGTAAAAAACATACGTGGATCAGAGAGTAATTCATAAGGAAAGCTCAATTCTATATATATATTTTTTTAAGTTTATTTTTTTTTTTGAGAGACAGAGTGAGAGAGAGTGGGCAGAGAGAGAGAGAGAGAGAGAGAGAGAGAGAATATCTCAAGTAGGCTCTGTACTGTCAGTGCAAAGATCACTACCTGAGCCAAAATCAAGAGTTAGATGCTTAACAGACTGAAACACCCAGGTCCCCCTCTATCTTGTCTAATTCTTTAAAATAATGAAGAAATGAAATAACTCGACAATGATGACTGGTGGAACACAGGCCTTCTTTTTCTTTTTATTTATTCTTACCTGTATGTTTGAATGATCTCACTCTAACGTCATTTAAACATAATTAAGAAGCCTTAGAACACAGAGGAAATTAAACACGGTGTGTTTCCAGAGTTGTTTAAAATTTTTTTGATGTTGGAAGGGAATAGTATGACTTAGGGCGTTTCTAGTTCTTTGTGATGCCATCATAAACTCAGACCACTGCCTGTGTAGTGGAGCCATCCATACAAGTGAACTTGGCTGCAAAAATCATAAATAGTATTTCTGTTTCTACTTGATCTAAAAAGTAAGCACAAGTGTGAAATACTCAGATGAGAAAAAAAAATCTACCCAAATAAATCCCTTGAAAACTTATGGGTTGTTTGTTTATGTATTTATTTATGTATTTGTGCGTGTGTGTGTGTGTGTGTGTGTGTGTATAATGTTCCAGAATCTAGTTACTTTTTCCTTTGGGGTCTTTGTTATGAAAGGAAATTTCTTAGTATTTACTGCGTGACATTTCTGCACAGCTTATCAGCCAATGCCCTCTTTGCTCAGAAATGTTTAGGTATTACAAGAAAAGGCCGCTTACTGGGTGTCATAAAACCCATTTTCAGATGTGCTCTTTCCAGATGCCTTAGCTTAACCTGACTGCATGGGATTGTTTAGCATGATGGATGGTACCCTGTAACATCTGCAGGCTGCAATGATTATCTGAAGTTATGGTCAAAGCCAAGCCCCATACCAAAAAATGAGTAACTTGTATTCATGAAAGTGGTTTTACTTCTTGCACAAATGGCCAACAAGCTGTTATGCTAAAGGGTTTTGTGTATAAATTCATCAAGGGGAAAAGGTCACTTAAAAGAAAAAAACTCACCCTGTGAACTTGGAAATCTAAGTATGAGGGAGGGGTAAGAATTAAAATATACTATAAATCAAGCAGCTTTTGAATTTACCTTCCATGCTAATGACTTCTACAGTGCTCCTTATATCAATAGGGTTTCCAAAATTTAAATTATTGCCTCTCAAAGTTTTACGTAAAAGGTAGCTAGCTTACCTGTTTTAAATGAGCAGAGAGAAATTTTATCATTCATTTGTGATCTCTCAGGGACTGAGATTACATAAAGATTTTAATGATTTAAACAAGGAAATCAGATCAGATTATGCGGCATTTATCACACCTCTCAGCAAAAACAGACTAGAGGCACTTTACTTTTTCTTTCCTCCTCTTTTTTTCTCTGCCTAGGAAGAAAATTTTACTGTGAAAATTTATGGGTGAAGACATAAAGCTGCAACCTAAGCAGATGGCATGGTAGTTTGACCTTAACTTTCATTTTAAATCAAGCTCAGATCACTTGCATTCCAAAAAATAGTAAATTGCAATTTTTTTCCTGCTTTTAACAGTGAGTCACACATACATCTCTGAACAGTATCATTTCCTTGGGGCACAAGGACAAGTACGTATGGACTGCTATTTCCTTCTTGACTTTGAGAGCAGAATGGATGGCATCCTTATTATGGAAAGATCAACACCAAATGTCACCAGAAATCCATCAGAGAGGTACTTTCTACCTCATTGGGCCAGCCAAGCACTTCTTCCCATTAACAAATAACCAGTTGGACAATAAACACAGGGAAAGGAACCAGTGGACTTTACCAAACCGAAGGTAGACTGTATCAAATACAACAATGGGCTCTTTGATACCTTCAGTTGATGGTACCATATGAGGCAGAGATGAAGGAAAATGAATCGCTGCTGAAAGATACAAAATTATAAATAAGAAATTTGCTATAGGAACTTGAAAGATGCCTAGAACTTGAAAAGTCCTAGAATTTAATCTTCACATCTACTTCTCAAAAGCCTTGCAACGTGAATACACTTTGATCCAGCCACCTAATTCCTGATGGTCTTAGCAAGAACTGTTTTAATACATGTGCAAAGCTATGCATCCAAAGATTGCTTTCACAGCACTGGTTATGATACTGGAAGATGTGGACCAATCTGAATATCTACCAATAGAAGATAGATGAAATAAATTATGGCACAGCCATCCAACAGAGTATCATAGTTATAAAAATAATGCAGATCTTTATTTATAAGAAGCACATTATGAACTAAGTTCATAAAAACTAGGCTACCTAATAAAAAGTACAAAAATAAGTAAAATGCAAACCCATCTTTGTAAATATTTTCCCTCAATACAAAATCGTGGGGAGAATGGATTTTGATTTAAATAAGTCACAGGAGAAAGAGTCTAAGTACTTAGAACAAAATCTGTTTAGAAGAATAGAAGGAATCTTGGCCAGCACTTCACACCAAACACAAAAATCAATTCTAGATTGATAGTTGATCTAAATGTAAAAGATAAAACAATTAAGGTTTTAGAAAAATAAAACAGAGTATCTCCTGTCCTGGGGTAGTTCAAGATTTCTTGAGCAGAACACAAGAAGTACTTTTATAAAAGAAAAAAAGGTAATTTGCATTACATTTAAGGAACTTTATCAAAAGAATTTATCAAAAAATACCATTTAGAGGGTGAAAATGTAACCCACAAAATGGGGGAAGATATTCACAGAACATAAATAAGAGAAAAGACTAGCAACCTGAACCTACAAAGGTACTTGCTAGATCAATAAGGGAAAAAGCAGATTACCTAATACAAAATGAGACAAAACACATGAATAGGCAAATGGCAAAGAGAGAGAGATCAAAACATAAGAAAAGGTACTCAGCTTCAACAGTTATCAAAGACATTTAATCCCTAATGAGGCATTATTTCATACCATCAGAATGGCTAAACTAAAAAGAAAGATAATACTAAATATTAGTAAAGGTAGGGAATAATTGGAACTTTCATAGACTGCCAGAAAGTACAATTACTTTCAAAACTATCTCTATTTACTAAAGCTAAATATATGCCCATCCTATGACCCAGTGACTTACTTTTAGGTGTGCAACCAAAAGAAATGCATAAATTTGTGTATCCAAAGACTTGTAGTCAATATTCACAGTAGCACTAATCATAATCCCAAACCAGAAGCCATCCAAATGTCCACTCATAGTACAATGGATAAATACTGCCATAGCTATACAACAGAATCCAAGAAAGCAATGACAATAAATAAATGTAATGACATGGGAAAGTCTCAACATGATGTTGAACAAAAGAAGCCAGGCACAAAAGAACATAAATTGTAGGAGTTTGTTGAGGAAGAGTTCAGAAACAGGTGGAGAAAATCTCTGTTGCTAAAAATCAGTGGTTACCCGTTGGACAGTATCTCCTTGGATAAGCTTGGGCAGGCATTCTCGTGCTGATAATATTTTATTTCTTGATCTGAATCATGCTTGTAATGTACATTATATGAGTACATCCACTCAAAGAAAACAAAACTGCGCCCTGTACTTAGATTGTGTGCACTTTTCTGCTATGTATTTTGTACTCCTTTGAAATGTTTTTTTTTTTTTTAAAGTGGGTATAAAGGATTAAAATGTTGTACTGAAATACTGCTTCCCACAAACTTAAGTATTGTTAGTCCTAAGATAGCAGATTATATAGCTTACATGTTAGCATACACCAATTCAAAGAAAGCAAATGCAGCCCTTAGAAAAAAATAGAGACATGTTTGTTACTAAAGTCTTCATATTGAGGAGCGTGTCTACAGTGAGATCTAATGTACGTTCTCATTCTTGCCTTTTGTCAATTGGAAGCTCATCTGAGTATTTTTCAGCTTTCCACTTTATTTTTTCCCCCATAGATCCTTTTTCTTCAAGGAAACATTTGACATTTAAGATGATTTCATAAGTTGGGAAATACCAGATGACAGAGCATTACCAAAGAAATATAAAGCGATTAATGTCTCTCACCACATCCTGGCTTTCTTACATTTCTAGGTTTCTTTGCAGTTTTTAAGGGTGATGTCCTATATCCCAGAGGCAGCGCCTGAAATCTAATACTCTGCTCAGTGATTAGCTACATTAATTACTGGCCTGTGTCAGTATTCCAATGGGCAGCAGAGGAGGCTTTATGGTTCATCACATCAGGGGTCCAAGTACTGAGGAGTCTGAGAATGCAATTATGCAACAGATAATTCCAGCCAGCTAGAGGGCCAACGACCTCGATTATGACATATAAGAACAAAACTGCAGACAGGGATCTGTGGTTTGCCAAAATGGATAAATAATATTATATTTCCAAAAATGGCCAGTCAAATTTAGCCCTATAGAGAAAATGATGGTGCTGATGTAGAGATATTTTAAGTCATCTTTTCCTCCTTCTGCAACATTTTCATCTGTGAGCAATCAGAAAAGAAGGTGGTCACTCAAGCCAATATGTTTTGGTGTAGCTGATTAGAATTATCTAGCAAGCTTAATGGTCTGTGAGAAGCAAATTTGTATTTCAGGGTCTACTCGTCTGGCAAACATTTTAAGCACAGACTTTCTTTTTGACAGGAATTATTATACAAGAGAAAAAAACAACTTTCAAGTAAACACAGACTCAGGCTGAAGTTGTTATGTTCGAAGTCAGCAAGTCATTTCTTCACTTAGCCAGTATCTCATGTTCCTCTGATCCACAGGATCGTAACATACACAGGGATATCTTCAGAGTCTAGATATATGGCTATGCTGTAAAGTTAAATACAATGGCTATTTTTAAAATCACCTACTAAGGTCCAGATTCTTTGTGTACAGATTTCATTTAATTCTCAAACAAGTCTAAACTCACAATACTGGCAGGAGCAGGTTTAAAATGATTGCTCTCCATTACTGAGCGCTTACGCTATTCCATGTACTGTGTGAAGATATAATTTAATACACTCCAAAGGTGTGATATCTATTTTCCAGAGGACACTGTATTGGAATCCCATCATTAATGTGTTTAACTGCCATGGATTAAACTACAGCCCCTTGGCAAAACCAGAGAGGAAGAGCAAGAAGCCAGGAGAAGAGGCGGGAGTAGATGACTCTCCAAATGTGGGCGACTTTGCATTGCATTTACAGAAGGATCTCTTGTCCAGGAATTGGCGTCAAGAGGAAGATGCAGACTTGCCATTTCTTCCCCTCATCTGTTTCTTTGCTCTTCTCAGTGAGGGAGAACCATCCTGGGGAGAAGTCAAGTATTCAAAGATTCATTTATCCCCCCGACCCCCCACAAGACCACTGAAAGCAGAACGTCTTACTTTACAACTGAAGAAGCAGACATCTTCCAGTGCCTGGCAAGTGAAACAATTTTCATTTCAGGAGTAATTTTAGGGGCGCCTGGGTGGCTCGGTTGGTCAAACATCCAACTCTTGGTTTCAGCTCAGGTCACGATCTCAGTTTCTTGAGTTGGAGCCCCAAGTGGGAGTCTGCGCTCACAGGACAGTCAGAGCCTGCTCCGGATTCTCTCTCTCCCTCGCTCTCTGCCCCTTCTCGACTCGCACCCCTCTCTTTCAAAAATAAATGAACTTTTTAAAAAAAAGAATAATTTTGAATACCATTGAATTTGGCTTTATATTCTTACTCCAGAACTTCCCTATTAATCACTACTCCACCTCCAGCCCACCCCTACTCTCCTAGCAGGAAGATGCTAACCTACTCACTGTATAGTTTTGGTGCCCAGGTGTAGAAAGTTACCCAGTGGTGGCACTGAGACTCTAACCGATGATCCCCTTCAAACCCCGCAGGTACCACACCCTGCATCTCTAATATGAGGTCCTCCTCTAGCGGCACCATAGCTGAGGGCAACATGAGAGCAGTGGTTCTCCCAGTTAGCACGTATCCTCAGCCTTTGCTAGAGAGGGGTATGTCTCATCAGTTGTGGGCCAGGAGCGGGGGTAGTAGTTCTTAATGAGGAGGGCTCAGGAGAAGCTGGTGTGTGGGATAAAATGACGGCACGCTGAGGAACATGGAATTGATGATGCCATAATAAAGGTTATGAAACTAAAAAAAGATCTCATCATCTAAGGAACACAAACGTTACTTTGGATGTGCCCTTTCCAACCATCAAGGCACCCCCCCCCCACCCCACCCCAGAGATTCTGATTTTCCCTACCTCCAGGGGGCGATGTCTGAGCAGAGTCTGCTTTTCCTAATACAGCTAAAACGAATTTTCTATTGATCTAGTGATACCAGAATTTCAGGACACTGTCATTAAGGCAATGCTGCTAAGGAAAAAATCCTTGTGAGTGAAATCTTTCTTCACCACAAAAGTGTAAACCCAGGTAGTGAACAGAGGAGGCATGTCTGTTTTTCACCTGCCATGCGCTGTAATACACTGAGAGGTATTTCAAGGTGGACAGATTGCAGCTTGGAGTCAGGGGGTGTGAGATACAATTTAATACACTCCGAAGGGAGTGTTGGCACTGCTCTCTAGTACTGGGGTGGCACGGGGACGTTACTGAACCGCTCTCTGCCACTTTGGGCCCCATCATCCCAGCCTCTGCCTCCCTATTAAACGCCTCTCTGTGTATCTAAGTAAGGACATTTGCCACTGGAGTTAGATCCTGCTGGGGTAGCCTAGAATGATCTCATCTTGAGATCTTACTTTAATTATATCTGCAAATATATATATATATATTTATTTCCAGTAAGGTCATATTCACAGATTCTGAACACATTAGGACGTGAACACATATTTTAGGGGGCTAGCTTTCAACTCACTGCACAGCATATGTAACAGAGCCTTGAAAAAAAGTTCATTTGTTATCTCATTGAAAATTTTAATCATGAGGAATATGAGTAAACACCAGCAATCCAGTGAAGACTGCAACAGTTATAAGGAAGGTGGAGAGGAGGAAGGGGAGGGAGAGTTTGCATCATCTGTGGAGACAATGAGCAAAGCTTCATGGAACAAGTAAAAGCATAAACAGAGCTTGAAGGAAAGGTAGAATATTGAACCTTAGACTTCTTCTCTACTCTAACACCGATAGTAATTCCCATTATAGGCTTGCTCCGAGGATTAAGAGACGGAATCCATGTAAAGCAATTAACACATTGCGTGTTATATAGTTAGCATTTAATATTCATTTATAATAATTACAGTGAAATGTTGTTGCTCTTTCAAGACCAGCCAAATAAATCATCCCAATTGCTAATAACATTCCTTTTGCTGTGCTGAATGTTGTGCCCACTATACTTTTAAATGTTTCCTCTATTTTTCTTTCACACATAAACTGATTTTGATTATTCCTTCTGAAAGGTGTCAATCACTTCACAAGAGAAACACGGAAGGTAACATTTATGCTAGAATATTCTGCCACCTGCAGGTAATCACGGGTTGCTGCAATTTTCACAAACGAGCTGCATCTGCTAATATTAATTCATTGGCTTTTGAGGCAGGGGCCCTTGCTCAGAAGCCAGGAGGGCTCAGTAAGTATTTATCTTCTTGTTAGTATATTATTGTCAATGGACGCTAGTCAGCAACAATCCTTTAAATAAGACATTAAAAATATTTATGCTTTCCTCCCCTGCTCCTGTTGAATTTCAGAAAAGTCACCAACTCAGCTCTTAATAGACTGACCACCTAAATCAGTGGTTTTCAAAGCACTATTCTTGGATCAGCAGCAGTACCTGGGGCCTTGTTAGAAATGGACCACCCCAGCCTTGTGAATCGCAAATTCTGGGGATGGGGTTCAGGAATCTGTTTTGACAGCCTTGCCAGCTGGTTCTGATGCATGCAGTTCTAGAACCAGATGTCTGGGTGTGTAGATGTGGGGTTTCTACAGAATGGGTAGGATGGGGGACAAAAGGAAGCCGGGAGCCCACGGAAGGGAAGGTGAGGAGGAAAAAGCAGCAGAGAGAAAAGTCTGACCCAACTGCATGGCTTTATAAATGGGCAAACGCAAAGTATGTACTTCTGATAAAAACAGATCTTATGTATTAGCAACAGTAGGACCTGAATACTTTTTTTTTCTAGCTAGAGTTTTATTTTTTCTGTCAAAAGTTTAAAGGAAATGTGGGCTTTGATTGTTTTTCATTTTTTTCTGATGTTAAAATCATTTAGGAGATTAAACTAAATCTCTTAAATAAATAAAATTTTCTTCATGTGCATAGTTAAGCCCGAACTGCAAATCCTTTCCAGTTAAAAAGACCTGTTATTCCACCTTGCTTCATTTAAAGTCATTTAAAAAAATAAATATACACGGGTCACTATTGCCAAATACATGAAGGTACACAGGAGCGGGAGAATATTCTTATTTGTAAATGTGGATTTGAAATGAAGTCATTTCCTCCTTTATGTCAGGATCTTAAAATTTTTTCATACTAAAAAAGTATGTTGGGGCTTTTAATTCTCTTTAGCTACAAAGCATCACAGAGGGGGTAAAAATGTTGGGAGCACATATACAGACAGCTGGTCAAAGTATGTGGTGGTGAGAGGGAAAGAAAATGGAACATCACAAGAATGACTCTCTTACCTGGCCACAGCTCCTGTGGGGTAAGAACTCAGTTCAGTAACACTTGGTGCCTCCTGAAGAAGTCAGGGAAGGACTGCAGACAAACAGGTGAGGGCTCCCAAGTCAGACCGCTTAGGCTGGAATCCCATCGTCACCATGAACTAGCTGGCCGAGGGGCTGGAGCACATGCTTAAGCTCCCCCAAGCTCCGCTTCTCCTCTGTAAAATGTGGCTAACAACAAATGTATCTCAGGAGGAGGTAGAGGCATCTCCAACTGGTGATGGAACCAACGCCGGTTCTCAAACTTGGCTGAGCATTGGAATCACCTGAGGGTCTTTAAAGACTCTTCCAGTAAGGGAGGTCACGAGGAAAGGCTTAGCATCATGCTTGCCCTAATAAAGGATGGTGATCCCCATTGGCGATTACTATTGCTGCACATAAAAGGTATTCCTCTCATCAGGGGCTGCAAGCCTGGCTGCACATTAAAATCACCTGGAAAACATTGACACCGGGGCCCCGCATGAAGCATTCTAATGTGCTCGATCTGGAGCAGGACCTGAACATTTTCTCAAGCTCTCTAATGTGGAGCCAAGGTGGAGACCAGAACAGCTGGGCTATTTATTGGAAGATGATTAAATCTGGAACCTTCTTCACAGTCTCATAAGGGAAACACACAAAACTAAAACGGACTATGATCACAGTAGCCTAAGACTTAAACATTTAACTTTGCGCTAAGTATCATATCTCTTTATGGTATCTTTTTTTTAATGGGGATTTCATGAAAATACTGAAGTTGAGGTCTACCTTCTGCCTTATATTGCTATTTTACCTAATTAATAATCCAGATGAATATATTATATATCATATTTTAGGTGTCACATCTCCATGACATTATAGTCAAGATATCACATTTGTTTTTGAGAACACCATAAGGTGGGTACTATCACTGATACAAAAAAAAAAAAAAGGTTTCTCTATTACTTTTTAAGAAGCCAAAGAATCCCTTGTCTCATAGAAATGGGAGGCAAGTCTAGAACAGATAGGATGGATGCCAGAATCACAGAGAGAGAAAGCTTCTCTGCATAACTGAGGCTGAGGCATATAAGATGTGGGTAGAGAGGAAGAGAGAAGAAACTGGAAATGGACAGTTGAAGAGTGGGGTGAGGGGGTGAGAGGAGCAGCAGGAGGAGGGGGAAGCAGCTTCAGCAAGGGGGTGGGGGGAGACAAGTTTGAAGAAGACACACATATGAATTCAATAGAAGTATAAACTTTTATCGTTCAATAAAAAGTATCAACTTCTAAAATGCATGGTGTCACCCTAGTTCTTGTAGAAACCAGGTGGTGACCTACTTGATGTGGGGCTTGAACAGTCCACTTCCATGGACAAGGAGGCACTGGTGCGTGGGTGACAGACTCTTTGGAGAGATGTGGCAGTTGAGCTTTGAGCAGGTTAAACCCACTGCCCAGTGCTAAGTGCTAGCACATGGGGGAACTGACTATCTGGCCTGAATTCTTAGCCACTTCACTTCATTGGGTAGATGGTGGCGACCCTGTGTTCAAAGGCTGGGGATAAACATCTGCTCTGCGAGGAATCACGGAAAATTGAAAAAAAAAAGAAGGTATTTGAGAGAGGAGGATGACTGGCTTGGGACAAGACAGGGTAGGGGAGAACATTTTTTTTTTTTTAATTTTTTCAATATATGAAGTTTATTGTCAAATTGGTTTCCATACAACACCCAGTGCTCATCCCAAAAGGTGCCCTCCTCAATACCCATCACCCACCCTCCCCTCCCTCCCCACCCCCCATCAACCCTCAGTTTGTTCTCAGTTTTTAAGAGTCTCTTATGCTTTGGCTCTCTTCCACTCTAACCTCTTTTTTTCTTTTTTCCTTCCCCTCCCCCATGGGTTTCTGTTAAGTTTCTCAGGATCCACATAAGGGTGAAAACATATGGTATCTGTCTTTCTCTGTATGGCTTATTTCACTTAGCTTAACACTCTCCGGTTCCATCCATGTTGCTACAAAGGGCCATATTTCATTCTTTCTCATTGCCACGTAGTACTCCATTGTGTATATAAACCACAATTTCTTTATCCATTCATCAGTTGATGGACATTTAGGCTCTTTCCACCATTTGGCTATTGTTGAGAGTGCTGCTATAAACATTGGGGTACAAGTGCCCCTATGCATCAGCACTCCTGTATCCCTTGGGTAAATTCCTAGCAGTGCTATTGCTGGGTCATAGGGTAGGTCTATTTTTAATTTTTTGAGGAACCTCCACACTGTTTTCCAGAGTGGCTGCACCAATTTGCATTCCCACCAACAGTGCAAGAGGCTTCCCGTTTCTCCACATCCTCTCCAGCATCTATAGTCTCCTGATTTGTTCATTTTGGCCCCTCTGACTGGCGTGAGGTGATATCTGAGTGTGGTTTTGATTTGTATTTTAGGGGAGAACATTCTGGTTGCTGATAGTAATTGGACAAAGATGCAGGCCTGGCAAGTACAAGGCATTAGGCAATATGAAGCAATTTAATGGGGCTGAAATCTAGAACTTCCATCAAAGGACGCCGAGAAATCAGGAGGAAAAGGGTGGTTTGAGTCAAATTTTAGAGTTCTGCATTTTTCTGTAGCTTGGGCTTCATTTGCTGAGCAGTGGGGAGCCATTGGGTCTCTGAGTAGGGAAACGACTGCATGTTAAGAATATGTCAAGCAGCAGTTGAGTTTTCTTATGAAAAATGCAGCCAAAGAATTTTTAAACTGAAAGAGACTTTAGAATTTATTTGTCCCTTGGTTTCAAGCTAGTGGTCCGGGAGCCAGCCAGAGCCCAAAGGGGTATTTGGTTTGGTCTGGTCCCCGTGGTGTGCCTTGTCTTTGTTTTTCTTTTAGCTTTGAGCTGGAACACGCCATCTCTGGTGTCTAGGTTCTTCTCCTGGTGTGTCAATGAAACTCTGTGAAATGGCCAGGTGGTGTTCAGAGACAAGGAGAAGGCTTTGCTAAATAAACTTAAAGCAAAGTTCTGACCAAAGAAGTGTTCCAGGGTGTGTTTTATCCTATCCCAGGTTCTATTTCAAAGGGCGGTTTGTTTTTTTTTTTGGTTGTTGTTGTTGTTGTTTTAACAGCCACGAATCTTGTGTAACTTTGGTCGGTGAGAACTCCTACTCTAACTAACATGCATGCCAAGTGAGAACCATCTTAAAAACCAGAGACTATGTATCTTGGAAATTGGCACTGTGTCTGTCGTCTGCCATTTATAACCCTCCATCCTTTGTCCTCGATGCACATTTAGCAGTAAATGCAGAGCTTCCCCCCATGCCACTTTGTGATTATGCCAATTGATTAATACTGGCAAGTTTGCGCATTTCCCCAAGAGACGGCTGGCTTTCCCACAAGAGTCTCCTATGTTTTCAGAGATGTAAAGCATAGAAGTGGCATGAATATCATGAAATACAGTTTCTTGGCTGTCTTCTTTCCTGAGTCTTGGCCACACCTTGTCTTCTTCCTGTTCATAAGTAAGCCACAGACTAATTGGCCAAAATTTGCATGTAACCCTTCATTTCAGAACACAAAGCACTTTGAAGGGGAGAAAAATAATCATGCACATTTTTAAAATTGAAAGCACTCTCTTAATGATTTTTCCATGGTCACGGATTGAAAACCCACAACTTAATTATTCATGTGGATCAAAGTAAAACACACACACACACACACACACACACACACACACACACACACATTACATTTTTCAACCTAGGTGCTGTTGTCATTTGGGGCTAGATAATTCCATTATTGGGACTGTCCTGTGCCTGGTAAGACATGTAGCAACGTAATACTCTTTTTACTCATTGGATGCCAGCCAGTAACACCAACGCCCCCAGTTGTGACAACCAGAAATATCTCCAGTCACTGTCAAATGTGCCGCGGGCAGCAAAATCTCCCCTGGTTGAGAACCACTGTTTGATATCAATCTTAATTTTACTTTCCTGTTTGTCACCCCACGCTCTCTAGGAAGCACAGTTGACAGAAATATAAAATTTGGCAATAGGTGAATTAATTAAATGAAACATATTTTAATCTTTCAAAATTAAAAGTGTAAGAGCACTAAAATGAGCTTTCCAAAAGTTGAAAATTGATGAGAAAATATATTTAACTTCTGTTCATCCTGCATATTAAGCTGAAAGGGGAAAGAAAGGGTAAAGAAAATATTTTGAAACTTGGAAATTAGGGCTCTAAAGGAATTAATAGTTATTATTAATGTGACTGTGATATTAATATAGCATGGGGCATGTGAGGAACAGGACATCCTTTCGTCCTGCCTAGAGTAATTACATGGAACGTCTAAACATTAAATCTGGAAAAGGTATCTAAGCATGATATAGGAACTAATAACTAATAAGATGCAAAAAGAGAACATAAAAGTGACAAAGACTATGTATATTTTTTCTCTTACAATGATTTTTTTGGGGGAATAAGCAGAACGAAATTCATCTCTAAGTTCTCTCATGGCTGTTAAAAAGAAAACAGAGAAATAAATACATTAGGTTCTTATGTGCTGTGTTTCACTATGTTTTACTATGTAGTAGTTGTATTTTGGACATGATTTTTATGTAGTAGCTATCTACACATGTGGAATGGTGTAAAAGTCAATGGTTTTGGAATCATGACACTGTCACATTGACACAAACATAGACAACACTTTGTCTAGCAGTTCTTAACCCTGGATGTGGATTTCACCTACTTCAAGAGTTTTTAAAAATACATAAGTGTTCAGACCCTATGGACACTTACTCTGATTTAATTGGTATGGGAGGAAGCTTCACTATAATTTGTAAACACTCCCTAGACAATGCTAATGTTAGGAACCACTGGTCTAATCCATGGGTTGCAAACAAAAATCATTGCAGGGATGAGGAAATTAAAGCAAATTAATTAGTGGTCCCTGGGTAAGAACACAGGGCCTGGTGGGGACTTTGGTAAACCGGAGACCGGATACGCTGCCTAAAAACATTCTGTTGTGCTGTTGTAACCATCTGGAAATGCTGTCCTGATTTTCATCAGAAACCAGACATGCAGGTATTTTAGAGAAATTTCTCTAACTTTTTTGAATACCGTAAAGGGGCCAAACGAAATATATTTGTGGGCTGCCAGTGTGCAACCCTACACCCAGTCCACCTGATCCACTTCACTGAGGAACAAGCTGGGAACCAGAAACTACACAACCGCCCAAAATGATACAGTCAGTGGCAGAGACTGGTACCAGTTGCAGTGTTTGGTTTTTCCAATGATCCCAGATTGCTATGCTACAACCATGATAATGAGAACATTTATGAAGTGCCTAGAGTAGGCCAAGTACTGTGCTAAGTGAAAGCCTTATACATCTTTTTTTGTTTATTTATTTGAGAGAGACACAGAGAAAACAAGCAGGAGAGGGAGAGAGAGAATCCCAAGCAGTCTCTACACTGTCAGTGCACAGCTGGTCGCAGGGCTTGATCTCACAACTGGGAGATCATGCCCTGAGCCAAAATCAAGAGTTGTCACTTAACTGGCTGAGCCACCTAGGTGCCCCATCTTTTTAAAAACTCTTAGGGAATCTATGGAATGGGGATTAATAGTATCCCCATTTTACAGATGAGGGAAGTGAGGCTGAGAGACATTGACCATAGAGGTCCAGTAGAGCCAGGCATTGAATTCAAGTTCACCTGATCGCAAAGCTTCCTCTGTTAACTCCTTGCACCATGTTTTCCTGGATGTTTCTTTCCACGTTGTGTAAGGAGCCTCTCTCTTGATTGTATTTGGAAGATATGCACATAGCTCTAGTCCTTGGGGCATAAACCAAGGGCCAGCTCGGTGGTGCTCTTCCTGTGCTGTGCCCATATTTCATGTTTATTATTAAAGTTGACCCTGCTTGAGGTAGGAGGTCAGCTCTTCACCAGGTCTGCTGGAAGCCTAGGAAAAATGACAGCCCTAATGAAATGTGCTCGAAGTGAGACCGTGTCCGGCTTGCTGTAGTTATGCACAATTTGCCTGTTTCAGAAGAGAGAGAATAAATTGAACATTGGCCTCCCTGTCCTTCCCTGGACTGTCAGTCAGACTGTGTACAAAGACAAAGGCTTCCAGTGAAAAGCACCATAAGGACAGACCTGCTTTGCAATGGAAAAAAATGTGTTTAAGAAGAATGTAGAAGAAAAATGAAGATGGTTTACCATTAAAAGCCAGTCAGAATCAATTGGCATATATGCATAACTGACTCAGCATTTACTTCCCTCTTCTTTCTGACCTCACTCCAACATTATTCCAAAGCCTGACAGTCCCAAAGTATACAAGTATCCTTCAGATTTTCTCCAAATTTTAAATGAGGACTAAAATATTCATCGTCCTCCCTTCTAAGCCTAAGAGTTCAAATTACAAACAGAAACAGGGAGTTCATTCATTTAGTATCTTATCTCTGATCTGCAGAGCCCTGTTCTGAGTACTAAGGAGCTGACACTTTAGGGCATGATATGATCTGACCTCAAGGAACACTGGGTGAATTGGCAGTGTATATATATTATACACACACACACACACACACACACACACACACACACACCAAGTGGTAAAGCAATAGTAGTCATAGTTACTGCTGTGGGTTGAGAATTGCTATCCTAAGTTTTAAGTTGTTTTTATTTCATCAGAAATACAGTTTAGGTATAGGAGAGGGGAAAAAAAAACAAGAATAGAGATAGAAAGCTCAGAAATTCTCTAGTATTCCTCCATTCCAGAGACCCACCACTATCAACCTGGCATTTCTCCTACATATGTTTTCATATATATATGAAATGAAGGTTTCCTTTTTAATGCCACTAGGGTCATATAATGAACAGGGTTTCATAACGTGCCTTGTTCTCCATTAGGATGGGATAGAGAACAGTGAAAAGGGTAGCAGAAGAGAAAGCTTCTTCCTTGCATGTGGCTCATTCATGAGGAAGAAGACGAAGTAGTAGCCATTTTGTTTGGGCTGGAGCTCAGTGTACTCAAACCACACATGTGCATGCAAACCACGTTAGAGCCATAGTTGCAGGGCACGTGGGTTCTGGAGACAACACAGAAGATCGAGGAGGAGCTATCATGTCATCTCCTTCTTCCTTCAGTGGAGACAGGGAAGTTAAGACTAAATTTATCACTGTATTTTAGATGATTAATTACAGTTAGATCAATAATTGGCATCTAAATGGACAGACAGCAGCCACCGTGGTGGTTGTTATTTACCTTTACTTTGATTATCTTAAACTCTTCTTGGGTAAACGAATAGGCAGTGTCTTCACTCACTGCTTTCATCATTTAAAATTTTTTTTTTATTTATTATGGGGGGCGGAGAGAGGGGCAGAGGGAGATAGAGAATCCCAGTCATGCTTCACACTGATGGAGCCTGGTGTGGGGCTTGAAATCGTGACCATGAGATCATTACCTGAGCCGAAACAAAGAGTTGGATGCTTAATTGACTGAGTCACCCAGAAGCCCCTGCTTTCATCATTTATAGATCCATTAACAAATGGGTCCATCCATTTGTCCACATACCTTCACATTCCATGGACACTTACTGAGTACTGACAGTAAACCAGGCACTGGTGAGATTACAGAAAACAAGAGATCATCTTTGGCTTTAAGAAGCCTATATAGTTTAGGAGAAAGTTAAGGCAGCAGTTACCATAGACAGTGATTGGAGTTATTCTATACTGTGGGAAAACAAAGGAGGAAAGCTAACACAGGCCCTCAGGAGGGACATTATTTTAGTTTGGCTATATATAAGATACTGTGAAAGAGACACCAGTGTAGGGCCTAAAAGCAAGGACTTGTAGTCAGATGTGAATTCGGATCACATGTCTAAATGGTTGAAACCTCACACTGCTCCTGGATCATGTCTCTAAGTTCATTTTGCAGTTTGTAACAGGACCACTTATCCTTCTGCTCCACCTGCCTGAGGTATATATTCCATGTACAGTTAGTTTCCCTTTGGTTCCTTTGTCCTGTCATTTTCCCATCATATTCAATTTTATTTCCACACTCCAGTCCCAGGATGCCAACTGTGCTTCCAGACATCACTTCCTGCCTTGTTTCTCTTGAATAAAAGCATTCCAATAACAGTCTCAGTGAACTTACAGCAATTCTTTTCTAATACTATAGTGTCTGAGATGCTACAGTTACTAAATAAATATTTATTGACTACATGGACAGATAGTTGAAAAGTCAGGGCATCTTATGTGAGTCTCTCGAACTGAAGAGTTTTATAGACACATTTCCCCCTCAAAAATGATTTCTTGAAATTCTAGCTTTACCATTCATTATTGCTTCCTCACTCATGAAATGGCATCCCCCCCAAAGGCAGAATCTTGATATTTTTCTTGCCTGTTCCTGGAGAAATTAAATAATGTAAACTTGTACTAGTGAAAAGCCTTTGAATATCTTAACAGACCATGGCAATATTTTCTTCTTAACGTATGTCCAATTTTGTAATTTTCAGCCGTGGAAGAGGTTTGTATCAAGGCATATGATCACTGGCCCTTTCTTGACTCTTTCTTGACTACTTTGTGGATGTGTCCCCCTGAATCAACCATTTCTAATTGAAACATGAGTGTGAAGGTTAGAACAAAAAGAAAAAGAGGAGGACAAAAGAAGAGAGACCTAGTAATGTCACTTTGTCTTACAGGGGAAAGCTAAAGATGCAAAAATATAGACTTTTTTGTTTTTTGAAAGCCGGTTTAAAGTTCAAACTGGTGTCTATGAGAGACCTTCTGGGAGCAAACAGGAGAGAAACTTGGCCTTCTACAATGATGGATCCCACTGGAATGGTCTCAAAGTTCTATGCTTCTGAAGGAATTCTAGCATATTTAATACTCTGACTCCTTGACAAGGAATTAGAGGAAGTAAATGGGAATTTTACATGCAGTCATTCTGACTCCAGAGTTGGTGTTCTTAATATGAGCTGATTGATTGCGTTGTTGTGCTAAGTATTATAAAAACTTTTTAAATTTATTATTGGTGTAGTAGTAGTGTTTTAAGATTTATAGATGATAAAGTTAAAGCTTAAAGGGATTAATTACTCAAGGACATAAGGCTAGGAGGAGAAAGAACTAGGATTCAAATGTAAATGTGAATGTATATCTTAGTTCATTTTTCATGTGAGATCTTTCAGATATGGTTTGTAGAAATAAAATATTGCCTTGCTATTTAAAGAGTTTGTGTTTTAACTTTAATTAATAATAATACTATCCCCACCACTGCACAATTTTTTATTTCCCATTTTAAAGTTAAGGGAACTAACTGATGATTGGGGACACTGAGATGCCCAAGTTCTCATAGACAGCAAATACAGACCCAGAAAGGTCTGACCTTGGTATCCAGATCTGCCCAAGCTCTTAATCTGCACCTTTTTGCTGCGTTTCTTCTTTTGTGTTCTGCCTGCTTCTCCACTGAGCTTGGGGCTTATACTCTAATTCCTAAGTATCAGGGAGACAGCTGTTGCACTAAGAAAGTTAATAAAAGGTAAAACTCAGCTGCCACTGCTTACAAGCATCTCTAGAATATAAATGAGGAGAGAATCTTTCAAAAACTTCAACAGATCTGGTTCTTTTTCTTTTAAGCTTTTCATCTGGGTACTCCTTTGATAAATGCAACTATGGGTGGGGATGTTTGCCAAGAGCCTTAGTTGGGAATAAAAGAGTAAGTTAAGGTTGTTGAAAGGGGAATATTGAAGCCTGGAAACAGAATTTTTCTGAGTCGTATACAACAGTTACCCCCAGAGAAGCTGAAATATGCCAATCCACATCAACTGAAATAATGGCATCTTTACTGTTAATACCTCTTAGATCTTCAGGATGAACTGTGGGTTAAGCAAAGCTATATGCATATTAGATCCACTGCTATAAGGGAAATGCCACCTTGGCAGACTCTAATAATGTTTCAGGATGGGGAAGGGAAGCATTGGGAAGGGTCAGTATAAGAGGTCCAGGCTGGATGCTTTTAAGGTGGGTCTTGCAAGGTGGGGAATGGTTGGGATTGAGCATATTCTATGACATATTCTCTATAATCAGTAGACACCAAGAGGACATTTTAAATTAAGTCTTAATGACTTAAATCCTGATAAATAATGTTTTTTATGTGGTAGGCAGTCCTATCTTCCATGAGAAAGTATTTCCTTCCAGTAACAGGTAGGTATTTACTTTTGCTTTTTCTCAGTATTGTTTAACATATACTTGGCAAAATATGCCTGATCCCAGAATTGTTTCACCAGGAACAGGAAATTACGCTGGTTCACTTCTCAGGAAAAAAAATATGTCAGCCATGTTCAAAAGGAGGCCAAGGCTATATTAACCTGTATTTGCCACAGTCCTCCTTACAGGGACAACATCAGTAAGAGTCTTTCATTTACTAATTACCTGAGGAGGGGTACCTGGGTAGCTCAGTTGGTTAAGTGCCTGACTCTTCATTTTGGCCCACATCATGATTTCATGGTTGGTAAATTCGAGCCCTGAGTTGGGCTCTGCACTGATAGTGCAGAGCATGCTTGGGATCCTCTCCCTCCTCCTTTCTCTGTCTATGCCCTGTGGTCGCTCGCTCTCTCTCTCTCCATCTCTCTCTCAAAAATAAATAAACATTAAAACCTTAAAAAAATAATTACCTGATGATTAAGCAGGTCCCAATTTGCCTTTTCTTTTCCCAAGAGCTCTGATCAGTATGATGTTCCTCTAGATGTTCAATAGTCCTTTTCCTCCCCTTATAATGTAAGCACTTCTAAGCTAAAAGAGATAGCAAGGCTGAAAGTGATCCTCTCCCCCTTTAATAGACATTTGTTGTCAAACTTTTGTCTGTATAAAAAATCCATCAGGGAACATCTTTCACATGAAAATCCAGGACCCCACCAAGATATAATTGTGGAGCATGGACCAAGACTCCAAATTTTATTTATTATTTATTTTTTTAAAGCTTACTTATTTATTTGTGAGAGAGAGAGAGAGACAGAGAGAGGGAGAGAGAGAATACCAAGCAGGCTCCATGCTCTCAGCACAGAGACCAACTTGGGGCTGAAACTTACAAACTGTGAGATCATGACCTGAGCCAAAATCAAGAGTTGGACATTTAACTGAATGAGCCACCCAGGTGCCCCCCGAACACTCCAGCTTTTAAATGGACATCTCCTCCCCTGCCCCCAAACACCACCACCACTATCACCAAATGATGCCTGCATAGAAGTCCCAGGACCACTCTTTGGCAAACAAAGCAAAGTTGAGTTTTTCTGGGTAGTATAGCATCTGGAATTGCCACCTGCAATTGGTAGGCGATCTCTGTTGAATCTGGACTTTCCCGTTGGTGCATTGCCATCTCTCGGCATTTCAACATGGCCATGTGGTAAGGAATGAATTGGGTTTACCTTAGTTCTCTGGTAGATTATATAACAAAATCAGTGTCCCAGAACTGACAGGATTTGTTCAGAAAGGTAATTCATTCTGTTAATTCTACTAATTATCTTATCCCTTGTCAACTCACTTCTGATGTTTCAGTGGAAGATTATCATACTGAGGGCGATGTTTAATGGGATATTTTTTCAATTGAATATATGGGGAAATACAATTCCTTTCTTTGTCTAAATAAATTCATTTATAGATGATTTTTTAAAACTGATACTACAGAGAAGAATAAAGAAGCATGTAAAAATCACTTAAAATTCTACCTTTTAGGTATCCTAACATTTATGGATAAGACTTTGCAAGTTTTTTTCTCTGGAAACACAAAATTTTTATGAGACTTGGATTATACTATAATATGTTTTTTTGATTCTTTAAAAAACTTACTTTATCATGAACATTGTTTATATTAATAAATTTAGTTGAATACTTAGGAAGATTTTATTATGAGGAATATTCTCCAGGGAATATATTCTTATACACATTCTTATACACTTATTTTGGCACAGTTGTTTTGTGTGCTAATAATTGCTAATGTTAAATTACTACAAGTAGAATTAGTGAGCCACACTTAACATTTAAACACATGCTATCCAATTATCTTCAGGGAAAGCTTACAATTGTCTGTTTTATACACTCTCAAGTGCTGCCTACTCAGAGAAGCCTTCCATGATGAAGTCACCATAATTGAAAGTGTATCACCTTCACCCCAATGCTCTTGATACCATTATCATTGTTCACTGCATTTTTTACTATTTGACATGTTGTATCTTTCTTAGTTTGTTTACATTCTCCCCACAAGTGGTAAGACTTTTGTTTCTTTTGTTTGCTCATTCTTGTATGTCCAGCTCTTAGAACAGTGTCTGGAAGATAGCAGGTACTCAATAAATATATGTTGACTGAAATAATGATCTGTTTCTAACAGGAGACATTATCTTTTATACTCTCCTTTGTCAAGAGCCGTATTCCAGTTGAACAGGAATGTAAAATACAGTCACATGAAGGCAGCTTAGCCAATTAGTGTGTTCCACTATACCTGCTCCCCATCTGTTCAGCCATCTCTTCTTTCAAAAATCCCAGATTTGCTTAATTCAACTATGAAAACATTACTACTGTCAAAGTGACAACATTTTTATCCTGCCCATGGAGTGGACCTACCTATAGATCAGGGTTGACAAACTTCTGGAAGAAGCAGATAATCATATTTTAAGCTTTGCCAGACATGTGATCTTTGTCCTAAGACTCAACTCTGTGGTTGTATCATGACAACAGCCAGAGACAATAGGTAAACAAATGCTCTTATAAAATTCGATTTACAAAAACATGTATGACCAGGTTGGGCTCACAGTCCCCTGTTTTAGATGCAGATCTTTTTATTTTATTTATTTATTTTTTGTTTTTTGAGAGAGAGAGAGAGAGAGAGAGAGAGAGAGAGCATGCGCGCATGCATGAGCAGGGAAGGGGCAGAGGGAGAGGGAGAGAGAATCCCAAGAAGGCTCTATGCCCAGTGCAGAGCCCAATGCAGGGCTCGATCTCACGACTGTGAGATCGTGACCTGAGCCAAACTCAGGAGTGGAACACCCAACAAACTGAGCCACCCAGATCCCCCTAGAATCAAACTCAATCAGTTCTCACTAAGTCACTGTTATATGGAATCCAGAAAAGCTCTGTCCAATAAAAGTGTAATGTGAGCCAAACGTAATTTAAAATTTTCCATCTGCCACACTAAAAAAAAGTAAAAAGAAACAGGTGAAATTAGTTTTAATAATACATTTAAGGAGCCAAATATAGTATATTGAAAATATTGTTATAACATATAAAAATTATTAATGAGACAATTCACATTTTATCTGAAAGTTCAGGAAACAGGTGTGTATTTTACACTTAGAGCACATCTCAATTGATTGTGGACACATTTCAAGAGCTCAATAGCCGTATGTGGCTGGTGGCCACTGTGTTAGACAATACAGGTCTGGAGCAGATTTTCTTGACCTTGGCACCACTGACACTTTGAACAGGAACATACTTGGCTGTGGGGGCTGCAACAATTCATGATAGGATCTTCAGCAGATATCCTTAGCCTCTATCCACTAGATTCCAGTACTGCCTTCTCAACTGTGACAATAAAAACCGTCTCCAGACCTCACTAAATATGCCCTCCAGGGCAAAAATGCCCCAGTTGAAAACCGCTGATCTAGAATATGTATTCTAAATCCAGATCCATTAATTCCCTGGAACTGAACAGGATAGTTAGTACCTATGTACTCACATTTGGGGGAAAGATGTGAAAGGGGGAAGGAGGAGATCTCTTTCTTTATATAGCTTCCCAAAGGTGTCTCTGACCCAAAGGAGATTAAAGATGAGTGATATGGTAGGAAGAGATGTTGAATTATGCAATTAGGTGCATACTACCAATGAATTCACACTATAAATCCAAACTTTTGCCTGTGCCCTTTTTAAAATGAAATCAATTCCCAGGACAAGCCTAAACACTGCAGTCTTCTTAAACTGTACTGTTGTTTTGCCATTTGGATCCTTTGGTCTTGGGATACTGATTTTGAACAATTAATTTCTAGCATTACTTAGCAAGAAAATCCATGAAGGAGCAAGTTCTGATCAAAATATTACAGCAATGGAGAGGGATTATCTGTACCATTTTAGCAAACAGAGAATCATTATTATTGAAACTCCAAGTCAGCAAAATGGACAGGTCATGAGATGGAGAGTTAAATGTACATGCTCGAAACAGCTTTGTGACCTTTGACTGAGGGGGACTGGCCTGCATGCTTTCTGACACTGTACGGGAATAAAAGGAGGAGGTATTAACATTATTGTATCCTTAAAACAGTAGTTCTGATTTATACTCAAAACTCTGCTTGATCAGTTGTATCTATCTGCAAACATCGACCAGGGTTGGAGGGGGGTCCACTATGATGACAAGGGCTAGGAAGGTAAAGTCTAATTAACTTCTCCTATTTCCTCTAGATACTATAAAATATTGGAAAGAGTTGATACAATTATTAGAATATGAACTATTCTAGTAGCAGACATGGGCATCCAAACAGGAAATACTCCACTATCAGCTTCCATTCTCGGTAATGTTCATCTCCTCCCCAAGTCTGTGGGGGCAGAGGGAGGGGGACTCCAGTATTTTTCATGCAACTAAAATTCATATGCTTTGAATCTGAATCGTCTGAGGACTTTGTGGGTGGCGTTACTAAGAGATTGTCTAATTCCCTCCCCTAATTGAAATACTTTCCTCAATTCTGACTTGTTTTCGTGTCTGAACTCACTTCCGTGTTTATTTGCATAGCACTAGTCACCCTCTCAGAGAAGGCTGAGCCGTCATTTGGTTCACATGTCACATGCAGGGCTGAGACATTTGATGTTATATAATTTCAGACTTTTGATACTATCATTTTATCCTTCAGTGAATTTATACTTATTGTTGGAGACATGTATTGACAAGACTTACAGAAGATGGTGTTCTTCATGCACCTTTTTTTTTTTTTTAAAGCTTATTTATGTTGAGAGAGAGAATCCCAAGCAGGCTGTGCACTGTCAGTATGGAGCCCAACACGGGGCTCGAACTCAGGAATCATGAGATCATGACCTGAGCTGTAATCAAGAGTCAGATGCTTAGCATCTGAGCCACCCAGCCACCCCTCTTCATGCACTTTTAAAGTTATGAGTATGTACGAGATCACATTTTCATAGCTCACTTGGAGACAAGTTATTTCAAGTATTACCTGTGATTATCTTAAAAATAATACAATTATATTGCATATGTGTTAAAATTATTTATGGGAAAACATATTCCAATTTTTGAAACATTAACATATGCCACAATTCTGCTAACTCTACCTAGGTGTTGCCTTATGTTTTAATATACCAAGATACTCAAGAGTATAGGTGCCCCAGGCCCCTCTTGATGTCTGAGAGGCCTTTCCACTTGCTCAGATCCAGCGGGGAAGTGGAAGACACTGACACCTGCCAAAAGGAAGAAGCAAGACTCTGGAGGAAGGTGGAGGAAGGCCTACAGGAGAACAGAAAGAAAACAGACAGGACCCAGAGACATCCTGAGGAAGTTGCGGCAAGAAAGGAAAGCGGCAAGAAAGAAAGGAAAGCGGCAAGAAAGAAAGGAAATAAATGACCCAGAGCTTGGCTAGGAAACCCAAAGCCAGACGTTTGTCCAGTAGACAGGTGGCTATCAGCTTCCTCTTGAAACACCTCTGCAGACAGGGTTGTGGACGCCTCTAGCAAGAAGCAAAGTTTGTATCCCCATGCGAGGACCTGCTCATTCCCGGAAGGGTAACTCCTCAAGCAAAAGGGGGTGTTGTACAGGAATGTGAGAAAGGGGGGACATTCAGCCTGAGGATTCTAAAATGCCTCCCTGATATTTTCCTGCTAAGTCAATTGAAATTGCAATGGAGCACCTGTGGCTCTCAGCCTTTTGCAAGCATGTGAGGACAACATCATATTAAAGGCAAACAAGGAATCTCCTTCGCCGGCATCTCAGGGCTGTGTACCATAAAGTCCGATCCAAAATCTTGTTGGTTTGATTAGTAACTGGAAGACTCTCGAAAAGGTTTGGGCTCATTTGTTCAAAATGCTGGAGACTTGCAGTAGAAGTCGCTTTGAATTTTTCTTAACTAAAAACACCCTCAAGTTTTGCCACTGGAGGGCACTAGTCAACAATATTACTCTCCCACCTTTTCCCTGGTCTTTTTTTCCTCCCTAACTTGACCAAGAACTCTAAATAAAGTCCTGTTTCACAGATTAAATTGGAGCTGCTTATCCTTCCATAATTCAGAATTTCAAAGACCGATTTTTTAGAATAATTGGAAACCACGACATTTCATACTCATTTCTGGAATCAATATTTTTAGCCCAGTTTACATTAACCTAGGAATGTTGCTCCCAGAAGACATGACAGGGAAATATTCACTCATAATCAGTTGGCAATTCTTGTTTATTCACTGACTAGATCTTCATGATCTAACCACTGAAAGGGCACGGTTTATTAACATTTAAAGAAAGACTAAATCCAAAATAGATATTTAATTTCACCTTAAAAATGTTATTTTTAGGGTGCCTGAGTGGCTCAGTCAGTTAAGCATCTGACTTTGGCTCAGGTCATGATCTCATGGTTCCTGAGTTCGAGCCCTGTGTCGGGCTCTGTGCTGACAGCTCAGAGCCTGGAGCCTACTTCAGGTTCTTTGTCTCTCTATCTCTCTGCCCCTTTCCTGCTTTCACTCTGTCTCTGTCTCTCTCTCAAAAACAAATCAACATTAAAAAATGTTATTTTCAACTTGTTTCAGAAATACTTTGAGAGATCTTGAGGTATATATCTGAATAGACATTTCCCCCCTCGGTTTCGGCACCCTAGGTAGAGCATTCATTACAGTAATGTTCTTTCAGGAACAATCAATTATCAATAAATACTCTCCCTCTACAGTAGACCCCATGATTCTCTCTTACCACCTGGTGCTACCGAGGCTGAGGTGTCTGAACCAAGGAAAAATAACTTTTTGGGGAAAGCTGTCTTTCAGAACCCTGCTTTGAACCAGAATAATCTGTTCTCCTGAGACTGTTGAAGAGAAAGTAAGCTGAACAACCCACTTTGGAAGGCAAGTTACACAGATTTGTTTTTTTCTTATTTTATTCTGCACCTCACCCCATTTTCTCAGATGTCTTTTTCTTTGTTCTGCATATTATTTCTGCTTACCAGTCTTCTTAGCTATTGCTAGTCTCCTCTACTCACCCCACTCTAAACTCCTAGAAGACTTGGCCAGACTAAAATTGCACACTGGGATCATTTTATTCTCATGAGTTTGCCAACATTTGGGTATTAACCGGCAAAGGTGGCTAAATACAGGGATTTGGGTATTACAGGCAGAGGCTTTTTGCAAAGCTTTTGTTGGTAACATTGGCTCTTATGTAACTCAATTTCCTACTATGTGAGAAATTTCTCTGGGTCTACACTCTAGAACTTTGTCTTCAAAGGAAAAAAAAATTCTATCATCTCTCAAATACCTCACAGGGATGTTTTGACATTGAATTATGTTAAATAATCAATGCCAGCAGAGTGCCAGGCACAGAGAGGCTCAATCAATATGAGTATCTTCTCTACCTTCCTACTTCTGTTTCCTTTTTCTTTTAGAGCCTAGAGCCAGATTTTATATCAATCAGAGCAACTGGGTTGACCAATTTCATAACTTATTTGCTTTGCTCTTCTTTTCTCAAGCTTGCTATTTTACTATATATTTATTTTCAAGTGTATTTAAAAGAAAAAAGGTGAGCCTAAATTAAAAAAAAATCATCTAAAAGATTTGAGACAGAAGTAAGTATCTGAAGAATGAGCAGAGGTAGTTAGTTCCTCCTGGGAAGTGATATTCCTGAATAACCCCCAACATTAGATATATTTAATCCGAGACTGGATTACCCCTTATTAATATTCTTTTAGGTGGATCTGTTGATAAGTTAGGGTAGGGATAGTATGTTGTGTTTGAAAACATATAAGCTCACGGTAGCACAAGACAGAGTTCAAATACTTGCTCTGGCATTTACAAGTTAAGTAAACTTGGGTAGGAGAGAACTAAGAATATTCTCTCAGCTATAAAATGGGGATTAATAATCCTTAGCCAGTGGTATTGATATGAAGATTAAGTAAAATTATGAAAATAAATGGGTTCAATATCATATTGTTGCTGTTGTTACTCATCTAGATGGTTTCCTAAGGACCTTCTGATTCTGAAGATTTTATAAATTCGATTGCACGAGGTAAGAGGTTTCTGCTCGTGATACCTTATACAACTGTGTAAGGCTCTGCTTCATCCAACTGCTCATCTCGCTGTCTACACACTCTACACTCTCTCACACTAGTACTTCAGTTCATGTCATTTCTGTGCATTGGAATCTACTCCACCATTTACCCATTTCTTACCTATCCTGCAAGGTCCAAATCATATCATGCTTCTATGAAGTATCCTTGGAACAGAGCAAGAGGAACTGATCTCTCCCTCCTCCAAATATTTATTGTTCTTAACTATTTTCTTCTCACTGGGTACAGCTTCCCTGGTTCCCTAGAAGCCAGATTGGTTATTTAACTGGTTGCTGTATATGACTACAGTGAAGCACGTATCACAAGATTGAACTCCTTAAGAGTAGATAGTCTCTGTGCATCAAATGCGTAACTCCATGCTTAGGAGAGAGTAGCCACTCAACAAATACTGCAGGAGTGAGTTAGGAGACCACTTATTTGGTATTGGCAGTATAGTTTTCTACATTTTACGCTCTGGTAAGAGACTTAAAAGTTCTTTGA
The DNA here is from genome assembly GCF_018350215.1 of Panthera leo. NCBI lineage: Eukaryota > Metazoa > Chordata > Mammalia > Carnivora > Felidae > Panthera > Panthera leo. Next base: position 40,741,380 of record NC_056680.1, read on the forward strand.
AGTCAAGGACCTACACAGAGCATTGATGTTAAAAAGCAAGTCTGGGGAGAAAATAAAAAGCAGAAATAACGTGCTTGCACATGGAAGAATACACTAACACCCCTGAAGTAGACTTTTAAGAGAATTGATCCTTAATCCGACCAAGCCTTTAGATTCAACCACAATTTATAGGAAATGCAAAGAATAGAGGAACACGTTAATGACACCACAAGGTTGCAATCAGCAAAATCCATATTGTGAGCTGTTCCACCATAGTAATCAGCAAACTACAACTTGTTCCTTGCCTGTTTTTGTATGCCCTCAAACTTAGGATTGTTTTACATTTTTAAAGCTTGAAAAAAAAAGTAGACAAAGAAGAAAATGTGACACAGATGCCTCCTCAAGAGGACTACTGACCCAGTTTTTTTCCAGAAATAAGTTGCAAAAGGAAAACCGAGAGAAATTAACAGAGACTGAAGTCATAGATGAACTGTTTACAATGACTTGATTTCTGATTTAAACAAACTATAAAATAGCAAAAGGAACATTCATAGCAATTATGATGCAATTGATATTTCATAATATTTAGATATTTCATTGGCAATATTTTAAGATGTGACAATGGTTATGTTTTTTATGAACAGTTCTTATCTTTTGGTATACATCCTGAAAGATTTATGGATGATGCTGTGTGGGATTTGCCATGTAGTAATAAGTGGAGGAGGAAGAGAATTGGGTCGTGGATATAACAAGATTGTCCATAAACTGGTAATTGCTGTAAGTGGATGACTGATTCATGATTCATGGTTATTATACTCTTGTACTTTTAAATATATTTGAAGTTTTATACAGTAAAAAAGTTAAATAATAAAGAAATAAACCAACAAAGTTTGGAGTTCCATCTGGGGCTGACTGCCGTCAAAAGACCTCTCTCAAAGTACTTAGCTTTTTTATTTTTCTGATTTCAGTTTCCTTATCTCTAAAATTGAAATTAAAATGATGTCTACTCCATAGGTTATTGTAATGGCTATGTGAGCTACTGCATACACAGAGCTTAATTAATGCCTTATGCATAATGAAGCATTCAATTATTGCTTCATAGTGTTGCTGTTACTGCTGTTGTTATTTTCTCATTATGTGTTGATATTGGTGGGCATTTGTTGATGAGATGGCAGAGGACAGAATGACAAGAGATGAATGTGTTGGTATAAGGATGGATGGGTACAGAGAAGATCAGCAGGAAAAGAAGATGGGGGGCGGATGAGGAGTCCCCAGTAACCTGTATGTTGCAATGGCTACTCTGGACTGCGTTGTGTTAGACCTTGAATTTGGTGTGATGTGGGACAGACTGTCTGGCCAGGCTGAGCTTTACACTCTGGAATACTATTTTAGAATTTGAAGGTCAGAGAGTCAGCAATACAATCCAACACTTACACCAAACCTTAAAGCCATTTCTGAAGCTCTGCTTGACAATAATTTTCTGTCGCTGATGAGAGGTGCTTTACCAGAATAAACACTGCCTAATACAGGCTTAAGAGGAAAACAACTTTTAAAATATTGATTTATTAAATCCTCATTGAATATCACTATGTCATGGAGGCAATATACCACAGTGATTTATGGCAACCCTATCCATAGTGCTGATCTTTGAAGAGATAAAGCACTTGCCCCAGAATGAAAATCCACACATTGCTGCTTTCATTGAAAAAGTTTTGCTATTGAAAAAACAAAAAGGCAAAGCAAACAGTATGCTTATTGACAGAGTTAATTTGCATTCTGGCACAAGTTTCTCATGTTTGCAGTTTGGTAACCAGTGCATGCTTCACATTTCTGGGTCAACTAGTTTAGGGTAGTTGTGCTTAATGGGGGGAAATTTTGCAAACCCCTCCCACCCCGGCGTCATTTGGCAATATCTGGAGACATTTATGGTTGTCATACCTGAATGGGAAGGGTGCCACTGGCATTTAGTGGGTAGAAACCAGGGATTCTACTAAATATCCTACAGTGTATAGAACAGACCCCACAACAAAGAATTATCTGGACCAAAGTGACAAGAGTGCCAAGACTGAGAAACTCTTTGAAGAGCATGGCTTTAGAATCAGACAAAGGTGGGACCCAAACTCTTGCTTTGCCAATGACTACACGTGTGGCCTTGAGCACAATGTTTTGTCCCTGTAAGCACCAGTTTCTTCTAAAAAACATTGAGCTGGCAGCGCTGCTGTGCAAAACAAGTGGACAAATGCAGATAGACTCTTTGACATAGACCCAGAGGAAAGTAAATGCTCCAGGAGAGCAGATATTATTATACTTTTTAAATACAGCTGTTATCCTGGTGACCCACGAATTGTCCAAGCACTCACTAGAGTAAGAGCTAAGGTATTATTTTTTTGGGGGGTTTTGTTTTTTCCTTCTCCCTCTCTCCCTCCCCCCACTCCTCCTTTCCTTCTTTCCTTTCTTTTTTGGATAAAAAATTGGACTAACTTCTTCACACACTGTTAGGTTGAGGGCCTAAAAGGTAAATTTGTTTCATTGCTTGTTGAAGATGAATGCAAAAAAAAAAAATAAATAAATAAATAAGTAAAACAAAACCCTGAGTTTGATTCCATAAAAGATAAACCTTATTGTCAGAAAGAGCTACTCCATAGACAGAGCTGGGAAATTCACTTGAAATTCCTCTTTCGTCCCTTAGGATGAAGTATGATGCATGCCCAGGAGCTTAATGGTTTACAAGTTGGGACTCCCACTGTGTCTTTTTTTGCTGGTGATTTTATGATTCTCCTACACACTACATGATGGATTCTTGAGTATCCAGAGCTTTGAGTCTGTACTTTTTTTTTCCAGCTTGAATGAAATCCTTCAAGGCAGAGCTGTGAAGATGTGGTTCTTAAATAAAATATTTTTCTACTGTGCTAATAATTCACACATTCTCCACATTTCTCTTCTATACTCAGGGTCAGTGGGATACATCCATTTTTCTTAATTCTATCTGGCCTGTTTTTCTCTGGCTTCCAACAGGTTTTTATGAAAGCACAGCATGGGTTATCCAGGTGCTGGTATTCGGGGAGGGTGCAGAATTATGAAACGGGAGGGGACACTTTCTTATTCTTTTCCCATTACTCCATTAACAATGGCCTTATAATGATTTGAAAACTCCTTGTAAGTGACCTGATATGAAATATTGCATTACAAATCCACATAGGAGATACAATTCAAACAATAGAAGCAATAACACACTTTCATCCTGGTTCTAAGTTATAATGAAATGTATTTACTGAGAGCCAGGATATTTTCTTTTCCCCACTAGAGAAGCCATTTGCTTACTGGATTGCTAAATCTCTATAGAGTTGACATTCTTCTTTTGAAAAAAAAAAAAAACTGGATATTTGGATTTCTGGGTCAGATGGAAAGGCTGTGGTGTCAGAAGTGAAAATAGTACAAATTTCAAACGTGAGTATGTGATTTCATTTATGTACATATGTCACCATGGTCTACTGCTACCAGCCAGGCGGTCAAGTCAGCAACAAAAATGATGCCTATTTAAACCTTCGGCTTTCCATAGATTTTTGGACAATAAGATGTGACCCACCTAATATTATGCTTTAGAGCACAAAAATCGTATTCGAGTAAATGGATAACTAAATAAATAGTTATAGTTGTTATAAATAAATAACAAAATTGGCATATTTAAAAATAAATTACTTTGGAGACTCCAGTCATACAAGACTCTCCAAACATGATCTAATGCCTATTTTTCTTAACACATATGTTGTTTCTTACAGATCTGACGTTAAAACCACAAGAAGTTGGAAGAATTGGGTGCTCTTCGTTCTGAATTCTCATCTACTATGGCTAAGTGATTTCATTTAGTTTTTATGGCCTATGCTTCTAGTCTTTTGTAGGAATATCCTTCTCCTTTTCTTCCTGTGTTTCTTCCTGGTCTTTTCAAGCAGGAAATAATTCTTTCTCTTTCTTGTTCCTTTCTTGTTCTGTTGATGAGTATGGATGAAGGTCACTGCTCATGTCTTGCCTGGAGTTTGATTCATTTTTTTTAAGTTTATTTATTGAGAGAGAGAGAGAGAGAGAGGGAATGAGAATCCTAAGCAGGCTCCATGTTGTCAGTACAGAGCCCAACACAGGGCTCAAGCTCAGGAACCATGCGATCATGACCTGAGCCAAAACCAAGAGTTGGACACTTAACCACCTCAGCCACCCAAGTGCCCCTGATTGATTCTGTCTCAAGACTGTCCCAAGTGTGGTGTGCTCTCCTCTCCACTCAGGCCACTGTGTTGGAGACTCACCAGGCAAGGGCTCACCCCCACCTCTAGCTGCCATGTCTGTGACTAGTTGGGCACAATCTATTCCAGAGGCCTATTGTAGGAATGCCCATTTTGGCCTTGGATACAAATCACCTTTTCCAGAAAGTCCAGCTTTATCACTCATAAAAATAATCACATGAGCTCTATTTCTGGATCATTTCCCAACTGAGTTAATATTTGGGAGGGAGTAGTGATAAGTGGTTAGATTTCCTAAAATCAGAATATATTCTTAAAGATCTTAGTACAGTTTATTTCTTGGGCCAGAGATTGCCAAGTTTTGTAATTGGGTAAAAATCAATACTTGTCATTCATCACCATTCATTATTATTATTATCTATAAGGATTTACTAAGGCCCAGGCAATGTGTTAAATTACCTAGGTTAATATATTTAGGTCATGGATCAAGTCATCAAAAAACTTCAATCTCCTAAGGGATTTAAAATACATATGTTGATAAAAAGCATGTAAATTTTTTTAAAAGTAAATTAAGACAGGCATATATAAAATGTCATGGGGACATCAGAAAATGGGCCCTAACTTCTATCTGGGAAAGGCAAGAAGTCTTTTAGAGAGAGATGGGATTTATTTATGTTGGACTCTGAATGATGGGTAAGATTTAGAGATGCACATAAAGGAACAATAATTTAAAAGAAAAAAAGTGGAGTGCTTGGGAGGCTCAGTTGGTTAAGCATCCAACTCTTGATTTTGTCTTGGGTCATGATCCCATGGTTCGTGAGTTCAAGCCCCATGGTGGGCTCTGCACTGACATGTAGAACCTGCTTGGGATTCTCTCTCTCATTCTCTCTCTGCCCCTCCTCTGCTCATTCTCTCTCTCTCTCAAAATAAATAAATAAACTTTTTTTTTTTTTTTAAAAAGGCTTTATTGGTAGTTGGAACAGTTAGCATGCATGTGTGAAGGAGGAAAACATGGCTTATTAGGGGAATATTCATCTAGTGTAACTTGAGGAGATGTGGTAGGAAAGGTCAACAAAGCATGGAACAGGAGGTGTAAACTGATAAGCAGCTCTATTCCAGGATGCAGAGTAGGGGGTTGAATAGTTCTGGAAGCTAGAGAACAGAAATGAGATTCCTCCAGTGTTTGGTTTTTGACAAGTTCCAGTTATGGTATTAGTGCCCTTTGTCACTAAAGAGAAAACTCCAGGAATTTTGCAAATTTGTTCATTTTAAAAAAAGTTTGCAGTACCTCATTAAAAAAACAAAGCAAAAACAGACAAAGACTTCAGGGTGGGAAGGAAGTTTAGATAGTTTTCTGGGCACAAAGAATTTCTCCTTAACTCTGGTTATCGATCCCTAACAGTCAGAGTAGTGTGTATTATGCTGCAATAAAACCAATTCACAAATCTCAGTGGCTTAGGAAAAGAAAAGTTTACTTCTTACTCACACCAGATGTCCACTGAAAGTGAACAGAGAGGTTCTACATAGCAGGAGAATTTCAGAGAAGTGAGTGTTGACAATTAAGTTTTTCCATGTAGAAATAAAAAGTCATCTTGACTCACATTTCATTGGCCAAAGGAAACTTCTTGAATATGCTTAACTTGAAAAGGGCAGGAAAATACAATCCTTTCTTGTGCTGAAACAATGGAGAATGGTTCCCATGTCTGCTCTTTGTGTGGTTACCACAAGAGTACATCCTCATTTTAGTACTATTATCCGTAACCCTCTAAAATATTCCCAACGATTATTTCACTCATTGAGTGTTTAATCTGTGCCAGGTACTGTGCTGGCTCTTTCACATGAACTTTTCCTACAAAACTGCTCTGATGTTGGTTTTAGTTATTTTACTGGTTGAGCAATTCCTGGCATTTGTGTCCTTCCTCCTGGGGTGCATAAAGCTACCTCTGAATGGTTGGTCATTAGATGCAGTTTTTCAGGAGATTCTGAAAGATTACTGGATGAGCCAGGGAAGAGACACACTGGACTCCAGCTGCTGTTGCTGCTACCACCATGGTCACCATCTGCAGACTCATGAATCCTCATGTTTACTGAACACTCTCTACATGCCAGACATGGTGTTCTAAACCTGTGAGGCAGGTACTATTATTTTGCCTATTTTACAAATGAGAAACTGAGGTTCAGAGAAACTGTATTACGGCCCAAGATCATACAGCTAGCAAGTGGTAGAGATGGGGATTCAAAGAAGTCCAGCTTACACCAGAACTGATAGTCTTAACAACCATGCTATACTATTAAAGGAACTAGACAGGAAGGAAAAACAGATGAGAACTTGGGTTATAATCATAAGATTTAGGATGAATGGAAATAAATGTGAAAAACACTAGAGAAATGAATGCCAATCTAGAATATGAGAATTGAGACTGGGGAAAAAAGAGATTTAAAATGTTTTATAGGCATGAAATTCAAAACACTAGGAAATTAATAGAGTATAAGAGAAAGAGAGGAAATGAACATGAGTATTGGTGTGACACATACAGGGAAAAAATAAAAGGAAGATACAACTTATGGGTACAGGAGGAGAAATACATTCAGTGTTGGATTTATCGAACTTTCTACACAACTGGGATATTTGTGTAAAATAACTATTTATTCAGCATGTAAAAGCACAGATCTATGGTATGTACTATAGATATATAATAAATAAATAAGACCAGTTTCATATATGTTTAGAAATGCATGGATCTAAAAGATACAGACTTGGGCTTCATTCATTTATTCATTAAAGCATGTATTTAAGACCTTCCAAAGCATGTGATAGGTAAAGCAGATAGGGTAGAAGAATTGAGAAAAATAAACATGATCATCAAGAGAATCATATTAGAGAAGGTAAAAGGCCAGATTTGAGAGCATGCCTATGTTAAAGGATATGGAAGGGAGAAAGAGAAATTTGAAATGGGGTAGTTGTCGAGGAAGAAAGAGACCAAAACAACACAAAGTCCCAAAATTTCATGTATGAGAAAGATTTTAGGAAGAAAATCATGAGTGCTCAATAGGGCCAAATGCCACAGAGATGTCAAAAATGTATTTACAGATGTGTTTGGAAGGAAGAAGAGACAGGTTAATGTAGAGAAAGCACATATGTTTATTCTTTTACAAAGTGTGGCAGGAGAGACAAAGCAGGAAGGTGGTCCCCGGGTGGTAATAGGAACACAGGATTTTTTAAGGGTAAGTTTACAAAAGAGGCTAGCGAAGAGAGAGAGAATCTAGAAGTAAGGGGTAGGATTGGGGGAGGTTGGTATTTGACTGAGGTGAGATGGGGTGTCAGGTGGGAAAAAATGGGTTGAAGGCCAAGGACAGTGCCTTTGTGTGACTTTTTCCAGCAACCTTGCAACTGAAGGGAACCAGCAGCAAATAATGGAAGGGACTCAGAATTGGAGATGAGTATCATGATCATTATTAGGGGAACAAGGTGGTGAGGAACTCAGAGATAGTGCATTTGTTCCTAAGGCTGCCTTAACAAAGTGCCACGAACAAGTGTGGTTACACAATATAAATGTATTCTCTCTCAGTGCTGGGGGCTGAAGTATGAAGTCAAGGTGTTAGCAGGTCCACGCTCGCTCTGAAGACTCAAGGCGAGGATCCTTCCTTGCCTCCATCTTCTGGAGATTGCCAGCCATCCTTAACATCCCTTGGTTTGTAGCAGCATAACTCAAATCTCCACTTCTGTGTTCACCTGGCCTTCCCTATATGTCTGTTAGCATTTCTGTATTTCTCTCTTCTTATAAGGACATCAGCCATTGGATTCATGGCCCACTCTAATTCAATATGGCCTTGTTTTAACTTGATTATATCTGCAAAGACCCTATTCTAAATAAGGTCATGATATGAGACTTCATGTGGACATGAATTTTAGAGGGACATTAAGCAACCCAGTACAGGTAGTAAGAGTGTCCTTGAAATGACAATTGTAGAATACAGACTGAGGAGTCAAGAAGTGAAAAAGGTGGTGATGAATGATAATACCCCAGAGGAGTTAAAGGACCAATGAGGAGTCTGAGGTTAAGAGTGAGAGAAGCAGGGATATGAGGGTTTTACTTATTGAAGGAAATTTCAAGATTGGATACTCTGGAGGTTAGGCATTTAGGCAAAGGTACAGAGTAGAAGGACTTAGGTTCTTCATGAATTTCTTATAGTTTCCCTATCTTGCTCAAGAGAAAGATAACATGCAAAGACCAAAGCTTCATGAAGAAGAAACAGAGCAAGTCAGAATGTTCACTATTGTGCTAACCGCCACACCATATAGCACATACCCATTCATTCATTCAACAAACACTTATGGAGTGCTTAACATTCAACATAAATTATTCCAGGTTCTGGGGTTATAGCAGTGAAACAAACAAGCAAACAAAGAAACCCAAATACCTTTGTCCCTGCCCTTATAAAAATTTTATTCTGTAGGGGAAAAGATAATAAGCAAATGTATAAATATATAAATAGAGAATATGTCTCATGTTCTCTCATAGAGGAAACACACCTCAGCCCTAAGGCTGAGCAACTTCCTTAATCTTGTATATATGAATAAGCTCTTGTCTTTGTAGAGCAGTAGATTTTGAGAAATCTTTGTGCAATTCTTTTCTGTGTCCAGAGAGAGTTAAAATATTGCCGGTACCACAATGAAGAAACTGATCAAGAAATCCTTCAGAAATATGCATACATAGAGAGGTGCAGGAGTAAGAGAAAGCAAGACAAAAATGTTAGTAATTTTCTTAGTAACGTATGGCATAGTATACTTTAATTTTCTGCCTCTTAGGTCCACTTTCTTTGCATGAAATCAAAGCATTAAAATAGAAACAGGTGTATGTGAATATAATGAATGGTTGTTTTTCTTTTCAGACAATTGACATTGGCCAACTGACCCTTCTTGTGTTTGTTGCAAAACATGCCTTCTATGAATACTGAGGCACAGCAGCTATGGGCTCACAGTACTGGGCACCTCCTTGCAGAGACGGAACTGGCATGTGACAGAGTCAGAAGGAACCATGCATGGTTTGATGGTTGTTTCAGGATCAGACTCTGAGAGCAGAAGTTGCAATGATACAAACACCCTGTTATAGTTAGTGGTGGTACCAGTTCTTCCTCTGATCCATCTCCAGTGTGTGCACCTGAGTGTTGCCCTGGTGGCTTGATCTCAGTCTAGTTCCTTCATGCTCCCAATAATTTTCTACTTTCCTGTGTGTTAACCTTTTAGAATAAATTCTTTTTCTGCTTTGATTCTGTTCACTATCAGCTTCGGTGGCCTATAGCTAAGAAAATTGACATATGAAGTTTCTAGGAACATTTTTCAGTTCTTTTATGTTTAGTCTTTCATTTGTTCAGATACTTATTGAGAACTTACTATATGCTAGGTACTTTGATGAAAATTGGGGATGTCATGGTAAATAAGGCATATCTTGGCCCAGCTCTTGGAAAATTCATAGTTTGGGACAGAAGGCAGACAAGGAAGTGAGCAATTGCAATAAGATGAACTACATGACATGATAGGGCAAGAGAATACAAAAGGTAGTCTGCTGGTTCTCATCCTAATTCTTACTTGGTGGTTAAGAAGCAAGGGAGCTCAATTAGGCCTGGGGTTAGAGAAAGCAGGGTCCATACTTTGAAGAAAAGAAATTTTGAGAACTAGGTGGTGAGGGACTGTCTTAACCTAGCAAAGAAATGAAGTGGACTGTGAGCCATACTGGAGATCCAAGCAAACAAGTACCTCACATGGAGTCCAGACCCATAGACATCAGAATGTCAACTAATTCCAGATCCCTTTTCTAGCAGGGCAGAAGCTTCTAATATCGTGTCAGAGGGGTTCTTGTTAGTGCTGGGGCTGAGTCTTCTGGTAGTCTGTTTTCACTCTAACATTTATGTTTATCAGATACTACTATTACTATTAGTAATGTGGGTTTACATGTACTAAACATTAACCACCATGTGCAGGGACAAATATGTGTGATTTTAATTGATCACCTGAGGATTTTGAGATAGGCTCTATTAGACTTCTAACTTCTCACCTTAATCTGTCTTTTATATTCCTGAGCCCATGCAAGATGACATTTCCCAGCCTCCCTTGTGGCTACGTGTGGTCATGTGTCAAAGTTCAGTCTTAAGGAATATGAGAAGAAGTAACATGTGCTGTCAGGCCTGAAGCTCTGAGACCATGAACAAGCTTCCTTGATGTTTTGTATCCCTTTCAACAAGCCATAACCCATGGAAACCCAGCCTGTGCTCTACAGATAAAAACAAAGTTCTAGGGGATACGGAGAGCAGAGCAGCATGAATGAAGACCCCTGAGTGATTGTATTTAATGGGGCCACCCACCAATCTGAAATGTTTCCTTCAGACTCTGATATATAGAAGATACAAACTTCTATAGTGGTTAAGTAAACCACTGGGTTAATGACAGGTCTTTGTGATAGGAGCCTCAGCTCAGGTTCAATTGACATCCTGCCTGCATTCTGGTTCTGACAGGTGTCATGACTGCTCTCTTGTAAATGAGGACGCTGGCCTCAAAGAGAGATGGACTCACCCTCCTAGGTTCACACAAATAACAAACACGATTCAGATCTGCTTGACTGCAGACTTCATGCTCTCGAACACTTTACTGTCAATGCCTTAGGACTGGCCAGATTACCCAGACTAAGTGTTGTAGTGTTTGTTACTGTGCGAAATTCCAAGGAGGCTAGAGACAAACGTCCTCTACACAATTGCTCACCTGGAGAATACATACAAAGTTAGGCTCTAGTCAATAGGCTAAGTAAAAGGAAGAGATGTGTGAAAGTGTTCCTGTGAGAAATGGAAGAGGCCTCATTAATAAGAACATGTGCCATTTGTTGAGCAGAACAAACAAACAGATTTTTGGCAACGAGATTTACTTCAGAGAAGAAAGGAAGTGCCTGAGGCGGTGAGGTGGGGGGCAGACTGCTGACACACAGATGTGAGAACAAGATGCTTACACCAGCTGTGCACTAAAGAAAGTTATCGCAACTATCAATTTTCTATTTTTGTTTTAGTAATTTATCAGTTAGAATTATCGCACTGTGAGAGCCTTGTAGTGGAGACTGCAGTTTTGAAAATGCGAGAACCAGTTTTAGCAAATGTTCTGAATACACACACAGGCTCACACTCAATATGTGAGGAGAAACCATACAAAGGACAAAAGTCAGTTCTGTGTGTTTTGTGCATCCGTGGGCCCCCATTACTTTGGCTTCGAATTATGCCTGTTCATGAAGAACAGGTGTTTGAAATAAAATCAAGGGGAAAATCACTATGAATTCAGCCCCTCTAAAGACATTGCAAGAATTTCTAAAATTACTCTTCTTAGACAAATTGTTCCCACAAGCCCAGACTATTTTTTATCTTGAGGGTGCACAGGGGATACTAAATCTTCCTGCCCACATAAACTCGTTTTCAGATGGGCCAGAGATTCCATTTATCATATATGCAGGGCTGGGGCTGCTCATGCCACATTAAAGGTTAAAGCTGAGAAAGTCGGGGTGACACTGCCCTGCCCTAGTCTGGGGAGGCTGTGTCCACAGACACTGGGGGTGCTTTTCTATGTAGCAATGGACAAAGATGAGCAGGCTTGTCACTGGCTTACATTAAAATGCCTAGATTTCAAGTGAAAACGTTTAAACTCATTTGTGTAAATGGAGACTTTCAAGATGAAGAGATTAAAGGATTTAAGGGCTAGTGAGTTCCAAGGAAGTGTGTGTGTGTGTGTGTGTGTGTGTGTGTTTAAATACATACATATATATATATATATATATATATATATATATATATATATATATACATATACACACACACATATTTTTACATATATAAAGGTTTTTTGTTAGATATGTACAAGTGATTTAAATGACTTAAAATTGTAGAAACATTTTTTCAGTGGCTTCTGATCCACAATATAATTTAATAAATATATTTCTCAGTGCCAGATGCCAGCGGCTGGCACCTGCTTACGCTGATATCAAGTTTACTTTGCAGAATGGAGTTTTCTTTGGGGCTGAGGGAATTCTATGTGCAAGAAAACCTTTCCCAATTCTTCATAAATATGCCAAGAGAGTTTTCTTCTGGACCAAGGAAATCAGAAAGAGGCAGACCTCAAAGAAGAAAGCCAAGTTCATTCATTAGCAACTTCATAAACACTTTAAATGGCAAATTTATAGCTGGCGTTTTGTCACAAAAGATTTTGGAAGTGTGTTCTTTTCCTACAATTAGAGCTGGTGTCATTGGTCTTAGCCTTCAGCTGATCAGATGGGAGAATGTAATCAACTCCTCAAACCTGGCTTTAGTCAAATCTAGACAACATAAATTATGGGATAAAGACATCATCTTAGATTACCTTTCAAAAATTGACAATCAAGACAGGGAAGATTAGAATTTTATCTACCAAATTAGTTGCATTCATCTCTTGAACTGAGGCTGCCAATGTGTCAGAAATCAAACTGATCACAGCCAAGATATATTGAAAGAAGTAAAACCCGAGGGGGAATGAAAATGCATTCAGCCAAAGGAAGCAAATACAAATAATAATGGAAACAGACATCTTTTAGTTAATTTCTAGTAGGGAATTTCTTCTTTGCCAGGGTACTAGGTATATGCACATTTGTGTCAAGTTTGAACATCTTAAAGATTCTGAATTTAAGGATACTAAATCCTAGGGCTTTTGGTGAGGACAAAATGGAGTTTTAGTGCAGGGTCAGAATCTTTCAGTGATGGTGCATCTCTTATTTCCACTCAAGGAAAGCACTGGTGATGGTTGCAATTTTTATCCTTATACCAAGAAGTACCCAGAAAAGAAATTGAGAACTCAAGAAAATGGATGACAGGATGGTTTACCACCTGATTTTTACAATCAAGCCAGCCAAATCCAGGAGAATGCAAACTACCCTTCAATTTTTAACTTTAATTCTTATACATGAAGCTAATTTTGGTTCTTATACACGAAAGAGCCACTATACCACTCTAAGTTATTAACTGCATCATGATAAGAGTATGGTAAAATATTTGCTTATTTCTAGTCACAAGGACCAACGAGTTGCATTCACTTTATTGTCCTTCTTGCCCAAACTAGAGCCACTTCACTGGCTAGAGATAGGGAAAGCCTGGCCACGAAATGCAATGATTATGCTAAATTCTATTGGCCACACTTCTGAGTGCACTAGAGCAGGGCTTTCGTTACTCTTGCCTGTTTCCTAGGGGATGCCTATAAGTAGGAAATAAACCAATTTTAGTGACTTCTTGTATTAGTGTTCTAGGGCTTCTGTGACAAAGTACCATAGACAGGGTGGCTTAGACAATAGAAGTTTATTGTCTGATGGTTCTGGAGTCTAGAAGTCCAAGGTCAAGGTGTTGCTGGGACTTGTTCCTTCTAAGGTCCCTGAGGGAAGATCTGTTCCATGTCTCTCTCATGGCTTGTAGATGGCCGTGCTCTCCTTTTATCTTCACATTGCCTCCCCTCTATGTGAATCTCTGTGTCCAAAAATTCCCATTTTTATGAGAATATTGGTCATATTGGATTAGTACTCCTTCTCCCAATGACCCCATGTTAAATTGATTACTTTCATAAAAATTCCGTCTCCAAATTATGGAAAGAGTGCAAATGTCCATCAATTGATGAATGGATAAAGAAGATGTGGTGTACATATATAATGGAACACTACACGGCAATGAGAAAGAATGAAATCCTGCCATTTGCAAAAATATGGATGGAACTGGAGGGTGTTACACTAAGTAAAACAAGTCAGGGGTGCCTGGGTGGCTCAGTTGGTTAAGAGACCAACTTCAGATCAGGTCATGATCCCACAGTTTGTGAGTTCGAGCCCTGCCATCAGGCTCTGTGCTGACAGCTCAGAGCCTGGAGCCTACTTCAGATTCTCTGTCTCCCCCTCTCTCTACACCTCCCCTGCTCATGCTCTGTGTCTCTCTGTCTCTCAATAATAAATAACTGTTAAAAAAATTTTAAACAAGTCAGTCAGAGAAAAGCATATCATATGTTTTCACTCATATGTGGAACTTGAGAAACTTAACAGAAGTCCATTGGGGAAGGGAAGGAGAAATAATAGTTTGAAACAGAGAGGGAGGGAAACCATAAGAGATTCTTAAATATAGAGAACAAACTGAGGGTTGATGTTGGGGGAGAGGGAAAAATAGGTGATGGGCATTGAGGAGGACACTTCCTGGGATGAGCACTGGGTGTTGCATGTAAGCAATGAATCACGGGAATCTACTCCAAAGCCAAGAGTACACTGTATATACTGTATGGTAGCTAACTTGACAATAAAGTATATTAAAAAAAATTGTCTCCAAATAAGCTCACCGACTGAGGCACTGGGGTTAGGACTTCCACATATGAATTGTGAGGGGATGTAATTCAACTCATAAACTTATTATATACATATCTAGTTGTCTGGGTGTCCACCTCCCCTACCCCCCATACCCCCACCCCTACCAATATAATCTCAAGTCCTCAGAACAGTTCTGCAAAGCTGGTGTCATCGCTTCATTTTGTCTACATTTAAGTCTCAGAGGGAAAAAAAGGAAATTCCTCCAAGTCACCAGGCTAATAAGTGAAGTAGGAAGAATTTGAAGCCAAGTCTTAGTGATTATAAGACCATGGTCTTTCCACTCAATGATATTGTTCAAGCAGTGTTCAGTGAGCACCAATGAGTGTCAAATGCTGTACTAGGCACCAAGGAATTCAGAGATCATGAAAATTCCTCTTATATTTAAGGACTACATATTCACACTGGGAAACATTTTATTCCACAAAAGCTCAAGGGGTAATCCAGTTCTTCCATAAAGTCTGTAATCATAGAGCATGCATGTAAATAATACAGGGCCTTTTTGGTGGGCCTACATGTTCGATGTTTTTGATATCTTCTCCATTGCTAGAGTACAACCCCACTGGAATGCATACAAATCCCAGTGCAGATTACACAACTGGCAAAATGACAGGGATATGTTTTTGAGACGCTTAAAACAGGAATACCAGGGAAAAGATAAACATGTAGTTTTGATGAGCTTATCCAAAATTTTATGATAAGAAAATCTAGAATTAATCTATTTTTAATTTCAGTAGATAGGATTGTTTTGTGTTTATGGTGTAGTATTTTTTAATGTATTGCTTTAGTGTTTATGGCCTCAAACACTCAGTCAAAAGCTCTGGGGAACTCTTTCTCTCCTTCCATTTTTATTTCCAACTGCCAAAGCTGTGGAGGCTGAGTAAGGATTGTTTTTATGAATAGATGCAATGAATTAGAAACAATGAATTGAGAACAATGACTTATATATAGTGACTTTTTCATCCTTTTCCTTTCATGACATAAACCACTGTGTATAGTATCACACTTATTCTTTCATGTTATTAAATTTCTTGTCAAAATCTTCCTTAAACCACAGAGACAAAGATGAATTCGCCCTCTGTGAGTTGGAGCGGTTAAATTTACTTCTCCGACACACTGCACGTTGATTTAGAGCTAATCTGTCTGCTTTTTATTGGCTCCATGTAAAACATTGCTTTTCTTGTTTTTTTTCTTTCACTCTTCATTGTCTTGTAGAAATATGTAATTTCAATTTATACCCTAAGAAATTAGTCTCTCTGAGAAAAATCCAGGAAGACTTTTATAAGAAAAGAGAAACATGCACTACTTACATGCTTTTGGATGTCCACCATGTAACAGCAGGATGGAAGGAAGACAATCTGAAGGAGGAAGAGGGTAATAATCAATACTTGATAGTAACTCCAATAAAAAGGAAAAGCCACGATCTGGACACAGTTAGCAAGGGGACGACCTGCTCCATTTACTATTCATCTGTGTTAAAGTCCAGCCTTCCATTCCATCAAAGGTATGAATATTCAGTTTAGACTCATGATACCACATTTGATTCCTCTATTGGTTTTACTAATGAACACATATGTTGTAGACGTTTAGGAATAAAAGAAAAGAAAAGCATCAGTAATCTTGGAAAACCGATTTGGGTTTATTAAGATACCAGTCCCAGAAATGAATTTCATTTTCTGATAGTTGCTAAGTATGTGACATGGGCAAATAATAGCCTGTTTCAGTGAAAGATCAGTCTTAGGCTTCCAGGATCTCCCTCTGAAGACATTCAAATCTGGTGATGGTACAGTGAGGTGAGTTGTCACTACTTTGGAAAATGATATTTAAAGTTGATTTTTTAATTTATGTCAATTTGTAAGAATTCTGTGGTACAATCACAGAATCTGAAAGTAGTGTTTTTAATTCAACATTTTAATTCATTAAGTATTTATTGACAACCTACCATGGGGCAGGAACTTGGGCTAGGCACTGGTGATGTCATTGGTATCAAGACATAGTCTTGAACTTACAGTTTAGTGGGGGAAATCCAAGGAAAAAGAGAGCACTAACCATAGGAAGTGATAATTCTATTCCCTTCTCTGCTCTGCTACATGGTACCTACTATATGACAGGATTAAGGTTCTGTATGGTGCTATAAGGGCACTGAAGAGAGACAGAGTGTCTGTGTAACAGAAGATTAGGGAAGATATTATAGAGAAAAATGGCATCTTGAATGAGAGATAAAAGATAACTAAAATGGAACCAGATACAATGCAAGGGTGAGTGTGACAGAACATCCTCAAAGAAAGATGTTCCAGGGAGAAGAACAAGCATATACAAAATTCCTGAGTCACATCAATGACTTGGATAAAAACGGAAGAGGCCAGTATAGTGGAAGCTGGTGTTGCCTTTGTAATATTCATGGTAAACTGATTCCACTGCAAAAGACTAAGGGTTTTGTGCAATGACCACATTTCTAGGAGTTGGACCTGATTAGTTACATCAGTCCTAGACATCTCATATTATTTGCCAATGATTGGTTGGGACATCCTTCAGTTCATGGCATTTCTCTAATTGAGGGTTTGAGAGGAGGTGAGCCAGTGGGGGTACAATGGGGCTTTTTCTGGGGACTTCCAAGAAATTATAATTGGAACAGAAGGTGTATCCTGTATTATATGTGACTGTGGGAGCATTTAGCCTCAAGTGCTCTGGAAAGCATCTCATGACTTATAAGGAGGAACAGTCTTAGAGGAAGCTGACGTGATTGCTGAGGAAAGAGTGCAGAGCCCGAGTCCTTCAGAACATAACACAAACATTCAACTCCAAAGCATGCTCTACCTCTGCAGTTGTTATTATGAGCCAATAACCTCCTTTGTGGCTTAAACAAGTTTGACTTGACTTGTGTTTCTTGCAGCTGAAATATCTTTAAAAGTGTTTGATAATCATACTGACAGATAAATGAAAATTAGGAAAGACGGGAAATAATTGAGGTCAAAATGATAGGATTCAAAGGGGTTTTAAAGGGGGAGGTGATAGGCTTGAACAAATGAGAGATTCAATAGGGATAAATATAAAGCTTTTTGATTATGTGTGTGTGTGTGTGTGTGTGTGTGTGTGTGTGTTAAATTATAAAAAAATGGTACAGAGGAAGCTCAGATGTTATCTGCAGTTTGTATGAAAAATACTTAGGTTTAGTGTCAGTATATGTAATACAAATTTGTCCTACAAATTAACTGTATGACAGAGATACCAAAATATACAACCAAGGTTGAATATTGCACAGATCAAAACACCTAAAGTAGTTTGAAACAAATTAGACTTTAAAAAGAAACTATTGAAAACATGTAATTCAAAAGTGATAGTGATGTATTGTGGGCTTTCAGGGTCTTCACGATCAATGATATTAAAACTATAAATAATGATGTACTTCTACACTTTTACAAATAATTTCTAAAGACATGTTCGAGTTCCAAATTTTTATTCAAAGTCAAGCTTCATTCATTAAGGACTTATTTACATGAGTCTTATATAAAGGACATTTACATTGACCAACCAATTTTATTCTCTATTCATGTTACGAATGAATCTATAAATGGTTTGGTCTACTTGTGTTTGCTCTACAATCTCGAATCCTCCCCAATAATGTTCAGAGGCACTTCTCTCAACCCTGGCTGCACTTTAGAATCACTAAATTTTAAGTATAGATGTTTAAGCCTTACCCTTAGAAGTTCTGATTTAATGGACTATTAATATTGTTGAAAAGCCCCCTAAGGGATTCTAGTGTATAGCCCAGGAGAAGATAGTGGTCCATGGGATCAAGGTTAACCCCATTAGCATGGTATTTCTTGGTTTTCAAAATAGTTTCAAATCTATCAAGCTTCAGAGTCCACTTCCCTTATCCTGTATCTCTTATATTCAGTTATTATCATTTAAAAAAAATTTTTAATGTCTCTTTATTTCTGAGAGAGAGAGAGAGAGAGAGAGAGAGAGAGTGGGGGAGGGGCAGAGAGAGAGGGAGACACAGAATCTGAAGCAGGCTCGAGGCTCTGAGCTGTTAGCACAGAGCCCAATGTGGGGCTCGAACCCACAAACTGTGAGATCCTGACCTGAGCTGAAGTCAGCCACCCCACCGACTGAGCCACCCAGGAGCCCCTCAGTTACTATTTTTTAAAAATACTGTTGTCATAATAGTATCTTGAGTAATTTCTCAGGTTTCCTTTTCAATCTTGAAGTAGGAACAAACTGGAAATATGCAGATCCATTACTGCAAAATCACTCACAGTCCTATTCATCTTTGCTGTTAGTATATAGACAAGCACACCACATTATTCAGTTTCCTGACTCTCATGGGGTTTTGAGTTGGCCATGTTATATTGCTTTGCTAATGAAGCCAGAGTTCCTGGGAAGATATTCTTTCCAGAAATAAAGGCAAAATCTCATCAAGACATAAAAATAACTTGTCTCTTTGCACTCCCCCATGCCTGAAATACACACATGAAGCCTAGTAATGCAGCAGCGAGCTTGTGATCATGAGGTAAACAATGTCAAGATGAAAGCCTACGGATTAAAGTTGGAAAGATAGAAAAGCCTGTATACCTGTTGATGTCAATGAAACTGCTATGTTGTTGCTGAACCACAAACTGATTGCCATACCAAAAAATATTTTAAAGCCATTATTGTAGGTTTTTCTGTGATTTGCAGCAAAATGTATTCCTAAATAAAATTACTATGATTATATTTTGAACTCTTTGATTCATGAGATTATTGAAAATAAATCCAATCACTTTTAAATAGGGGCTATCCAAGACAATTTTGGTTTTAGAATTGAATAAAAACAATACACTATATACAATGATTATTTTATAATGAGCAGAAATTATACTTATCAGCTGGGTAGGAACAACACTGGAATCACAATTTGGGGATGTCCAGCAAAATTTTGTTTGTCTTGTTTTTTAAAGTGGGTTTAGAAAAGTGCTTTTCTGTAGTGTCCATATTTTTTACATCTTTGCCACAGCTCTGTCAATCTTTTCACCCCTTCATTCATTTATGGAACCAATGTGGCTCCTCAGGTCTATAAAATGGTGGTATCTAAATAATTCATTCAGGATTAATAAGCCTTTTAAATGAACATGATTTTGGTTATTCATGGGTTGCATAAATTCATAAATGGGCACAGGTCTTTCTTGCAAAGGATGCACAATGTATTTGTCATTCAGGAATATTCCTCTGGTGAATTCAATTAAAATGTACTCAGTGTTCAGGGCTTGTTGAATAATGAGAAAACTGATGCCTGAAAATTTAGATATTTGGAGTGGAAAAGTGTATATTTAAAATGTTTTTATTATGCAGGTCCACTTTAAAATCCAATGGCTAAATTCTATAATCTCATGGATTTTGAAGCCCAAGTATGCCTTTCTTTTTTAGTAATGAGTATGGGTCTATAAAGCATTTATGACAAAGTTCAAAATCTAAGGTTAATACAAAAGGGTTTGAAAGCAATCACCAGGTGAGTAGAAATTTAGCGTAGGAAATGAAAGGCAAAGATGGGAAAATAAAATGAAGAGGAGCAGTGGGCAGAAAGGGATTTGAAAGGAACATTAATACTTCGCATAATGAAAAAGAATATATAGGTAGATGATAGCGAAAATGGTAATGGTGAAGAATAACTGATGGAGTTACTTCAGTCTACACTGGAGAAAATTGATAATAAATAAAAGTCAGTTGGCAGATCTGTGGGTGTTCTGGACTTTTAAAAGACCAATGAATCAAGTGCTTGTAATGTAAATTTCAGGAGGAGAAAGGCACGTGGGGTCTGCATCTAATTTCCCAGTCTTCAGGAAAATGCATGTCATGTCTATTGCAAAACAAAAACAAATCCAGGAGAGCTATTTCACATACACCAGTGAAAATAAAGATCAACAGAAATTGCCTTCTAAAAATATTTTTAGAGGAATTTAAAAGCGACGAGGCTCTCATTATTTCCATTTCTCTACAGATTGCCAATGTGCATCTATTATTTTATGCTCTTTTCCTTTCAGTAAATGCTAATGAGGGAACTATATGCATATGCATAATCTGGGCAGAGCTACATATGCGAGATGATGCTCTATGCATTAATTTGCCAGCTTCATTTCTGTCAGCCTCACATATTTGAAGAGCTGGAAGAGAGTTCTGGAGGAGGAGATTTTACCCAATCACCATGAGAACTAAAGAAGTCAGGTCATTTTTTAGGATAATTACTACCACAAGATGATGGAACTGGCCAGAACTCTGAAAACCTGTTCATTGTCCCTTTGGTAACCATGCCACTCTCAAAAACCAACACTGTTTTTGGTCGGGTCTTCCTACGACAGCTGGATCACACATTCTCCTCTCATTATCTCTAAGAATTTTGCCCATTTCTTGCACACAAATAAACATTCTGAGTAATAATTTCCAAATTATCAAGGTGACAAAATCCATGCCAGAGAGAAGAAACAAGTACCTGAGACAACCCTGAACAGGCAGTTTTGGCAAATAAATTTGGCCATAGTTCTATGGAATACAACATCTAATATAATTGAGTTCCATTTTTGAAGAGCTATCCAGTAGTGATAGCATTCCGTATCAACTAATTTTTCAAATTCCCTGCATGTGTCATTTTCCCAAGTAGTTACATTTCTTGGACAACCTGGGTTCAAATCCCAGATTCCCCATGTACTAGATATCTGACCACAGGCAAATGAATTGACCAAGAGTTTTGTCCTCTGCAAAATGAAGATAATAAGGTAGTGTGGCTACAGGATTTGAATGATGTAATGAGTCTATGGCACCTGCACTCTGACATTTTCGGAGTACACCAAATCATGTGTGACCAAATCATGTGTTAGGTCACGTGATACAGATGGGTTGCCAGTAATGAAAGATATAGCCTGTACCTGTAAATGATGGGACAGAGTATACTGGGTTGTTATTGGTTATTTTCCTTATAATATTCAGCTACATGGACTGGTATAAGATTGGAATCAGGTCTGGGTGGAGCTATCCCTGATCACATATGTCTGGTAGTGACCACTTCACGAGGAGAGAATCTATGAGATCCTGAAGGGGAAAAGCACGGGACTGTATGAGATAAGGGTAGGGCCTGAGACTATCGCACCCAAGAGTATTTGATTTTTTTAGGTAATTTCAATTTTAATGGCTGACTCGTTTTAACTACTCTTCCAGTATATTGAGAATGATAAAGACAGTAAAGTTTTAGAGTTTGTGGCAAGGCTTTGCTTAATTCACAACAACTGTACCAATAAATGTGTTTTTCTATCACGGTAAGCTGGAATGTCCCAGATGAGGACATAATTGGCATGAGAACTTCAATGACTTCAGCTCTAACAGGGCACTGAGGAAATTTTGGGAAAGTTTTAGAAAAATCAATCCGGAATCTTATAGGTTCTGCTCTAGTTATTTTTTGCCAAAGTGTGAAGAAGAGTGTTTTGTCTATGGAGTTTCTGGAAACCCAGCTAATACCACAAGGGTTTTTTGAATCATATACAATGTAGGTATATTACTACCCACAATAGCATAGCATACCCACAATAGCATAATACCCACATTCATAGTGTGTAGAATTTTCTGCAACTTCTAAAAATAATCCTTCTGTAGTATGTTCTATCTGGCAGTTCCATTTGCTAAGTAGATTAATACCTATTACATTTGCAGAAGCTGAGTCACAGAAGAGAAAGAAGTGTTTTTCTAATAAGAGTCCCAAAGTAACAATTTTAAGTTGGGACAGTAAAAGGACTTAGGAATATTAGAAATTCCCAGGATTTAAGTGGCGGGAGTGCTCTGAGGGATTTGATCTGCTATGGCAGGGGGATTGAAGGTGTGTGGAGAGGTGTTGTATCAATAAGAAAATTGTGTTGTTGTTCATTTGTAGTGGTAGACAACTCACCACAGAGTTTACAGAAAGGACAGGAAATACTGGGTTCTTATATTTCCCTTGAAGCAGCTTTATTAAATAGATTTGGACAGCTGTCTTTTTGTTTTCCACTAAGTGATGTTGGCTCTTCCAAGGACTCTTTTGTTTGCAATATCTACAAGTGTCCTTATTTACAGCTTCTTGGCTGTTGGAGAATAGAGAAACCTTTGTTTTATTGGGGGGCCAGTTTTATCTGCAGAGCCAGATGTTTGTGTTGATTTCCAATGTGTTTACTTTATAGGACTTTTTGAAAATATTTAGCCACATGTGGGAGATCTTCTACATTGGTACTTTCCCACTCCAGTTATTTTTCTGACTATGGTCCCTCTTCAGGCCTTCATTTTGAGTCCATTACCAAAGAGAGAACAAGGCTCCTTTGACTTCCACTGTTGAATCTACCCCAGAATAATGGTTGAAAGTTACCAAACAACTATTTTTAAAGTTCCTTATTTACTTATCTTTATTTTTATTTATAATTTTGGATCTTTGACTAACGGCTCTTAAGGGAAAGGCTTTTCGACTTTATATAGTGCATTCTCTATAGAGTCTTTCCTCTCTTTTCAACCATTTTCTCTGTCTTGGGAGTTTGCAATTTAGTGAACTAGTTTATTCAGATATAGTAGCCCAGAAAAGCACATATCTTACAAAATTTGGAATTATATACCAATATTTTTGGTGTAATTTCTTAAGGTATAGTAACTATACCCCGTAACTCAGCTCTGAACTGGGGTTTACATTCTACCTGTAGAGATACTCCTTCTTGTGTAGCAATTTTAAGGGAATATTGGCAATGTGATTGTTTTTAAAGTCCAGAATCTTTCTCCTATCGTGGGCTATTTAAATGGTATTTCTTCTAGAGTTCTCAGTAGACTTTAGTCAACAGGCTTGCCATGGTGTCTAGGATGTGAGGAACAGTGATGTTTTCCCCAAAGTATAGTCTTATTTCTTCCATCTGTCACAAGTTTCCTAACTCTTGGTGAATTTGAATTACCTCAAATTGTGTCAGTTTAGGGAAGATAAAAATGACCAATGAAATGAATTAGCTTTTCTAATTTAACAATTTTGTACCCAATCACCATCCCTTATTCAAGAGGCATTCTCTGTTTCTGCTCCTATAGTATAACAGTCTAAGAGGTTGAGGGCAAATCAATTTTCTCCCTGTTTATCTCAATGGATCATCTCTTTTCTGAAGAGATTTCCAAACTAATATTGAGGACTGGCAATGGGAATGGGGAAAAATTCCTTTAAAAAAATCTATGAACTGTAAATCTTTCTGAAAATCAATAAAATTAATCTAAAGTATATGTCAAGGTTCTAAATAATTGTTAAAATATACAATCATAAATGTGGTCAAATCTGCTGGTCACTCTCTCCTCCAGACCTCTTGATACCTTCTACTGAGAGGCAGAAAGGAAAACAGTTGACTTGAGCTAAATTACAAGTTTGAAAGCACTTGACTTATGACTGTAGGGCTCTAATTCTCTGTAAGAGTTTTTAGGAAAATGGGCTTTAGCCATAGGTTCCTTCTAGGGTTTGCTGACTCCTGAAATGTGTATTAATGCTCCATACCTTTTCAGCTTCCCTTCCTCAGATGACAGAGCCATTTAGAGTTTGCAATTTTCCACCTATTACTTCAAATGTGCTTTTTCCCTGTTTGGGAACACTTCCATTCCCTTCCCCCCTTTCTTTTGCCCCACTGTCCAGTTAACACAATTCAAGGGTCAGATCTCATCTTAAATAGACTTTCCTTTGTTATTAAGACTCTAAGAATCTTGTTCTCTGAGTTTGTTCTCTACTACCTCTGCATTGATACCCCAGCATCTTGGGTGTAATGAATGCTCAAAAACTATGTGTTGAATAGTAACTAATACTATAAGTAATGAGTGCTAAGATAAAAAAAAAAACAGAAGTTGAGAGTTTATCTATGGGTACTGCCACATTAAGGTTTTTGTCAACGGCAAACTATCACTCAAATGGCTTTAAAAGGAAAAACGTCACCAATATTATCATTCAGATTTAATAGTGTATTCCAAAATAGATTATAAAGTGGAATATGTGTATTCAAAGTAATGAGTTGGTGGTATATAGGTTAGGGGATGTCTACAGGAGCTTTTAAGGAATTTATGCATATTTAAACCAGGAGGGGGATAATTTTTAAATTTACTGCAATTATTTATGGAGCACAATTTATTTATATGATACCATAGAATGAACTAGAATAATTAAACATATTTTACAATATTTGCATGCATAATATATGCCAGACATTATGTAATAATTGGAGGCAGAATGATAAATGGATGAATGTAATGGGTAATCCAGCAACTGGTTAATATGAAAACATTTTAAACTCTACCTCCCTCGACCATCAACCAATTACTTTGCACAGCAAGTACAAGTCATAGACCACAAAGTAAGTAAATGTAAGAACTGGGAATGTTTTCAGCTTTTAGAACTTTAGTGTTTTAGGACTTAATGTCTATGAAAGATGTTATTTTTTAAGAGGAAAAAATTAATTTCAATAAATTCAGGAATCCCTTATTCCCTTCCTTTCTCTCTGGGTTTGTGTCTGAGTTCCAGCTGGTTTCTGCCATGGCAAGGCATATTCTTTATGGTGGGGATGAGCACAAGCTTGTTTGGGTCAATAGTCTATCAACATTGGCATTTGCTGATAAATTCTCATTCCTATCTGGACTTTGGTCATCAGGTCATGTGGCTAGTGAGTCTCCCTTTTTAAAAAATTTTTTTTTTTAACGTTTTATTTTATTTTTGAGACAGAGAGAGACAGAGCATGAATGGGGGAGGGTCAGAGAGAGAGGGAGACACAGAATCTGAAACAGGCTCCAGGCTCTGAGCAGTCAGCACAGAGCCCGACGCGGGGCTCGAACTTACAGACAGTGAGATCGTGACCTGAGCCGAAGTCGGATGCTTAACTGACTGAGCCACCCAGGCGCCCCTGAGTCTTCCTTTTTCAACTGCCGGGCATTTTCAAACCCTTCTGCTCGCTGTCAGCGGCACATGGTAAACCATCTACCATTCCTGCACTATATTGACTGGTGGGAATCTCTCCTCCCATGCTCCCCGGCCCTCCCAAATTCTGCTGTAGCCATGGAAGCTATCTGAAGAGGTCTCAGTTTCATTTGCCTAGATACATCTTGCAGAAATTTTGTCTATATCCACGCCATTTTTGAGCGGGGAAGACCGATATCTGGCCAGGGTTGGGGCTTTACGTACTATATTAGGACAGAGTTGAGCTCTTTTCTCAGACATCAACAGAATGTCACATGAACAAGACAGAAGTTAATTTCTACTTCATGCAAAAATAGGGAAGGTGGTTCTGTGCTAGTGTCATGGTTGAAGGCTGATAAGGTGCATTCAATGTATCATTATCTAGGCTTCTTTTACTTTCTTGCTCTGTTATACTCAACCTGGGACTTCTATCTTGTGGTCAAGTTTTTGCCATTTTTTTTTCTTCAGCCAAGGAGAAGAAGGGGAAAAGCCACATTTACTCACCCATTGTGGACATTAATACTTGCCATTTCTGTTACTAAAGAAAAGAGGAAACAGATATGGTGTGTGTGTAGGGGGTAACCAGGAGAATCTGCTATACAAGGCATGGGGGCCTTATCATCCTCTTCTAGGTTTTCTAGGTCCCCGCCTTGGGATCCAGTCTCAGGGTCCAGGGCTCCTTCTTAAAGCCCATGCCCGTCCAAGTTCTTTATTACTACCCAGTTCTCCTCCCATTTCAGCAGCCCATGATATTGTTATTGTGACAGGAGATAGGGAGAGAGAGGGACCGGTCAGGAAGCCTTCTGTCATGGAATAGTCATCTTTTGTCATAACAATCATTATGTGTCTTCAAAGCCAAAAGTTAAAAATCAATTGCCTTAGGTTATTCTGAGTCATCCCTTTCTGAGGTCTCCAGAATAAAATTCTTAGGTTAGAGCCTTAACAGGAGATGTCCAAGAAGTAACAAGAAACACTAGAAACTAAAAACATATTGGACAAGACAATAAAACAAACAAAAACATGATCTGATTGCAAATAACCTGAACTCTCATTTTTAATAACCTCAATTCTAAATTCTGGTCCTGGTGCTCTCAATTAACTTTGACAACTTTCTGTGTTTTCAGTCTTTTCTTAGATAATTGTTTGTATAAACAGAGGACACAGGGGCTATTAAAAAAAAAAAGTGACTAAGTCTGCTGTATGAGAGCAAAACAGACAACTACCAGAAAAGAGCTGTTTAATTGCAAAGTGTTTCCCTGGGAGAGAGATTTTTTTCCCCCATGGACTGACAGTCTTTCCTTCAAAGTCTAGGCAATGCTTGGGCCACCTGGGCAGTTCGGTCAATTAAACATCCGACTTCAGAGCAGGTCATGATCTCACGGTTCCCAAGTTCAAGCCCTGTGTCGGGCTCTGTGCTGACAGCTCAGAGGCTGCTTCAGATTCTGTGTCTCCCTCTCTCTGTGCCCCTCCCCAGTTCATACGCTCTCTCTCTGTTTCTCTCTGTCTCTCTCAAAAATAAATAAGCATTCAAAAAATAAAGCCTAGGCAATGCTTAAATCTGGATTAAAATGTAAACTTTCATAATAGGAATATAATTTGAAACACTTCAATTAGTTTATATATTAGTATGTCCCAGAGATATTTCTTGTTACACACTTTTTAGCAAATATCTAATTAGAGTAGCTGAATGTGTGTAACAAAAGTTTGTCTTCATTATGTCAGGATGGGCCTGGTACGGTAAAGTTCCCAGGGCTTGTTGAGAATAATCAGAAATCATACTTTATTACTATATTCCTCTTGTATTTATTGTAATGGAATTTCAAACGTGCCTAATAAGTGCTTCAAATGTATAAAAATGCTGTAAATAGTTATTTTTCTAACATGTCCTCAAATTAAATCCTTGGCCATAAATGGCAGCTGGTTTTTTAATCAGAAATGATGACAAGGGCTAATCTCAGAGACAACAGGCTTTTGACTCAAGGGTAATTTAATAAAGGTTATTTCTCTGTTTGCTGATTGTGCGGTGCATTGTGCTTGAGATGTTAGTCCTATCTTTTTACTTAAGAACTGCTGTCAAGGGACAACTCATAAAAATAGAATTTCATTAGCATTAATCGCAACAATTCACTCAGCGAGCTCATACGCCCAATTCTGTCTGACTATCCTCTGTGTCACAAAAATGGCTTCCCAGCTCTGATTTTTATAATGAAGCCTTAGCCAAATCATCTCCCAGTTAGATCATTCTGCATACAGAGTGGGATTTAATGCATTTGGAGTGAGAATAATACTACTGGAAGGGGCATTAGTGATCAAAAAGTCCCACCTGCTGGTTTTACAGATGACCAAACAGAATTTAGATGACTGGTTGAAGGTTATGCAGCTATGCTATGTGTGTTTCAAATTCAATTATAATGAAAGTGAGAAGGTATGTGTCAATAAGTACAACCGTTCAAAGCTTAGATTTAAAATCATACCCTAAATGTGATGGAGTTGCATCTCCCTTGGGTGTTATAATATAAAAATATTAAGATGAAAATCATATACAGTCAATTACCATTATCTTGCACCTGACTTCTCAACATTGCCCTCAATGGAGTGCTTGGTGCCACGGCTTCGTAATTTCTGTTCTATATATTCTTGGTAGCATGCTGCAAGATTTGCTGTAGCCACATTTATGCACCGCACTGGAAACTGATAAGGAAATTCTCAACGTGTCTAACATAGCCAGTTTTCTTCCAACACTGAAATAGACCTTGATTTCTTCAGCTGAGCACCAGATGGTGAAGCTGACTCACGTTGAGGGGCCACAGTGTACAAATGATGCATATAATGAGTCCTCCAGTTCACACTCAGTACGGTGCAATTACTACACTATGAGTATGAGTTTCCATAGGGACTAAAACATACTTAGGGCACAGCAGTCTCACATCTCCCTCTCTCATGCTCACTCAGTGTAAGCCATGTGCTTCTTGAAGGAAATTATCTGCATTATTTAAATGATTTCTCTTTGGCATCATATAAACTATTTCTCTCTTTTGCTTTGTTTTTCTCTGACAGGACAAATAAAAATGTTTAAGTTGATAGAGTTAAATGAGATGTCACAATTCCAGCATATATCTGTATAATTCCAGTATTATTTGGCCACGTTGTATTCAGTTCAATACACATTTATTAGGGGCCTCCTGTATGTTTGAGGCATGCATCATTTATGTAAAATCTCAAGACTACACAGGGAAAGACTCATGTAAAGTAGTGCATCAGGTATAAGCCCTCATCTTTTTTTTTAAAAAACATTTATTTATTTTTGAGAGAGAGAGCACACGTGGGGGAGGGACAGAGAGAGAAGGAGATGCAGAATCCGAAGCAGGCTCCAGGCTCCGAGCTGTCAGCACAGAACCCGATGTTGGGCTCGAACTCACAAACCGCGAGGTCATGACCTGAGCCGAAGTCAGACTCTTAACTGACTGAGCCACCCAGACGCCGCTAAGCCCTCACCTTTCTGCCTGATTCTTGTATCTAATTCTTCTATCTAATTCTTTAGGGTACATAAATTCTAATTCTTTTAGGGTACATAAAAGGAGTGATGTATTATTTGAGGGAGAGTGACGGTGACTGTGAAGGCAGAAAAGTAGAGGTCCTCTTGGTGAAGGTATAGAAGACCAAAGGGATTTACAGTCTGTCTTGTATCTTTTATACCTGGTTATATTCAGTCATTTGTATTCTTTCATTGTGCTATAGACACTTCTCCTGATCATTTTCTAACATTTTGAGTGAGACAGTGCTGGGACTTCAGCCCCACAAGCACCAAGAGATGTGTTACCTCCCTTTTAACATATTCAAGGAAATATGAAGCTTGATTATTGCTGTCTAGAGTGCAGTGGGGACTCCATGATGTTATAGAGGAGTGGGAGAACTTTTGGAATGAGAGATGACCAAGTATCTTTGAGACTTCACACCAAAGGGTCAGATCAACTGGGATCTGGCCATGGCTAAATAGTAGGAAAAGTACAAAGAGGCACATGAAAAATAATTCACTGTTGAGGTAGAAGGAGATAGGATTAGTGAATTCACCTTTCCCAAAACAATCCAATATGGAAGTGAAATCTTGGTGCTTGGTCAGAGAGATTATTTCCTAACCCTGTCATTGTACAGAAAAGGCTATGTCAATGATTCTAAAAGTTATATCATTGGGAGTAATAACAATTGACAATGAGTCTCCTTTACTGAGTATAATTTCACCTACATCTGACATCAAGAGGCGATGAGGCAGTAACAGTAGCAATAGCATTCAGTTTCAGAGATTGTAAGCATTGACAGTGATTGTCTTTAGGCCTCAAGGGGTCATATCTTAGCAATATAATAATAGTAGGGGACTTGGATACCCTACTTTCAACAATGGATATATCATCCTGACAGAAAATCAGTAAGGAAACAGTGGACTTAAATAACACCAGAGACCAATGGATCTTACAGACTAATACAAAACATTCCATCCAATAGCAGCAGAATATACATTCTTTACAAGCACATACAAAACATTCTCCAGGACAGATAAGTTAGGGCACAAAACACATCTTAAAAAATTTAAGAAAACAAAAAATACCAAGTATCTTTTTGGACCACAATGGTACGAAATGAGAAGTTGATAACAGGAAGAATATTGGAAAATTCACAGGTATATGGGAATTATACTGAATAGTCAATGGTTCAAAGAAAAAGTCAAAAGGAAAATAAAAAAATATCTTGAGACAATGAAAATAGAAACACAATATGCCAAAATTTAAGGGATACAGCAAAATAATTCCTTTGAGGGAAGTTTATAGCGATAAATACCCACATTAAGAACCAAGAAATGTCTCAGATAAACTATCTAATGATATACCTCCCAGGAACTAGAAAAAGAACAAACCAAGCTCAAAGTTGGCAGAAAGAAGGAAATAACAAAGAGCAGAGCAGAAGTAAATGAAATAGAAAGTAGAAAAACAGCAGAAATGACTAATAAAATTAAGAGTTGGTTTGTTGAAAAGATAAAACTGAGAAACCTTTAGCCAGACTAAGAGGAGAAGAGTAGACTCAAAATTATCAATGAAATAAGAAACACTGTATCTGATACCCTAGAAACATAAGGATCACAAGAAACTACTATAAATAATTATATACTGACAAACTGGATCACCTAAATAAATGGATAAATTCTGATAAACATACAGTACAACCTACCACACCTGAATCATGAAGAAAGAGAAAATTTGAATAGACAAAATACTGGTAAAAAGATTGATTCAATAATAAAAATCTCCCAAGAAAGAAAAGCTCAGGACCTGATGGCTTCACTGGTTAATTCCACCAAACATTCAAAGATGAATTAATACCAGTCTATTTCAAATTCACGTCCAAGTAAGGATGGCTTATCATTGAAAACTAATTAATATAATACAATGTATTAATAGAAGGACAAAAAACATATAATCATCATTATACACAGAAAACATAACGGACACAATTCATCACCTCATAGTGATTGAAAACTCTCAATAAACTTTGAATAAAAGTGAACTTGCACAACTTGATTAAAGGCATCTATGAAAAACATACATTTGACATCATACATTAAAAAGAGACAGTATGGTTTCAGCACAAAAATAGACATACAGGCCAATGAAACAGAATAGAGAACACAGAATTGAATCTAGGCATTTATAGTCAGTTGATCATCTACAAAGGTACCAAGAACAAACAACGGGGTAAGAGGAGTCTCTTCAGTGAATGGTGCTAGGAAAACCGGATATTCACATGCTGAGGATGAAATTGGACCCTTATCTCACACCATATACAAGTATCAACTCCAAATGTACTGAATACATACACATAAGGCTTAAAACTGTAAAACTACTAGAAGAAAACAGACAAAAGTCTTCTTGATGTTGGTCAGGGCAGTGATTTTTTTTGGCTATAACCCTCAAAACACAGGCAACAACAAAAAAAGATAAATGGAATCGCATCAAGATAAAAACTTCTGCAAAAGAAAGCAGAAGAAAACATCAATAATTCGAAGAGACAACCTATGGAATGAGATAAAATATTCAGAAACCATAATCTGACAAGGGGTTAATATCTGAAATAATAAGGAGCTCAAACAACTCAGTAGTAAGGAAACTAGTAATTTGATTAAAAGTGGCAACGGATTTGAATAGACATTTTCCCTAAAGATGACAAGCAAATGGTCAACGGGTATATGAAATTATGCTCAACATGACTAATCATCAGGGAAATTCAAAACCAAAGCCACAATGAGATATCACCTCATACTTTTTAGAATGACTATTATCAAAAAGACCAAAGAGAACAAATGTGGACAAGAATGTCGAGACAAAAAGGATCCTTGTATACTGGTGGTGGGGAATGTAAATTGGTATAGGTATTGTGGGAAAAAATACGGAGTTTCCTCAAGTAATTAAAAATAAAACTACAATATGATCCCACAATCTCACTTCTGAGTTTATAGCCAAGGAAATGTAATTGGTATCTGCAAGTGATAGCCGCACTCCCAGGTCCATTGCATTATTATTCACAATAGATACGGAAACAACCCAGTTCCTGTTGGATGAACACATAAAGAAAATGTGGAAAATATGCGTAATGGAATTCAGCCTTGAAAAAGAAGCAAACCTTGTCATTTATGACCCTATGGATGAATGTGGAGTACTAAGTAAAATAATCAAGGTGGAGAAAGACAAACATTGCATGATTTCACTTATTTGTGGAATCTACAAAAGTTAAGCTCTTAGAAGCAAAGAGTAGAATGATGATTATCAGGAGCTGGGGGAGATGGGGAGATGTTAGTCAAAGGGTACAAAGTTTCAGTTATGCTGCATGAATAAGTTCTGAAGATCTAATGTTCAATGTGGTGATTATAATTAAGTATACTGTATTTTGTTCTGGAAATTTGCTAAGAGAATAAATCTTAAATGTTATTACCACACACAAAAAATAGGTAACCATATGAAGTGATAGATATATTAATTAGTTTTATTGTGATAATCATTTTACAGTGTATATCAAAACATCACGGTGTTTTGCCTGGGTGGCTCAGTCGGTTAAGCATCTGACTCCTGACTTTGGCTCAGATCATGATCTGACGGTGTGGAGCCTGCTTGGGATTCTCATTCTCTCTTTCTGTCCCTTTCTCTCTCTCTCTCTCTCTCTCTCTCTCTCTCTCTCTCTCTCTCTCCCTATCTCTCTGCCCCTCCCCTCCTCTCTATCTCTCTTTCTCAAAATAAATAAAACTTAAAACAAAACAAAAACCCCCATCACACCATATGCCTTAAATACATACAATTTTTATTTGAAATCTGTACCTCAATAAAGCTAGAAAAAAGTGACCCCAAAGAGGTTGTATCTCAATTTCTGATATACTCAGAGAAAGCACATAGCAGCTAAGACTGATCTTTGAAGAAGACCGAGCCATACTTCCATTTTTTCGGACAGATCCCTGAGAAAGAAAGTAACTGAAAAAGAATGAATTCCTGCTTATCCGATAATGTGGAGTATGTCAATGTGGGATATCCCAAGCCACTAGAATGTAATATGTTGGCTATGTTTTTTATTGAGAAGATATTTATGGTGCTTGTCCATCTCCTTAGACTAAAAGCGACATGAGGGCAGGGCTGTGTCCTTCTAACTTCCCAGCACTCATTCTGTTTCCTGGTAGACAGTACATAGCTATTCAATAATCTTTTGAGAAATGCATAAATGACAGCATGGCTGTATACTGTAAACGATTAGACTGCAAAGTCTTAAATTCAGAGACTAATGGCTGATGCTTCTCTACTGATATGTTATTGTGATATGTTATTTCTCTTGATCCTTGGCACAAGGGTGGGCACAGGGTAAACACTCAATGAAGGCACCATGGATGCATTAGAGCACTTAGCATACCTCCCCTTTGGAGCTTCTCCCACAGTAGAAGAATATAAATATTATAAGTAACATAAATATGTATTTTTCCTGAGCTGACCTCCAAGTACTTCTGGCCTTATCCCTTGCCTTCTCCTCTCCTAGTTGCTCTCAGAAAACACTGGATCTTCTAGTAACATTAGCAACCTAATGACCCAGACCCCTTCTTACTCTATCCCCACAGTTCAAGTCGTGGAATCATGTCTCTTGGGTGAAAAGAGAAGTAAGTTATACAAAGCAATGTTCAAATGTAATGTTTTTCTATTGTTAAAGCTTCCTATTACAACTCTAGCTTCACAATTCCCTAGCAACAACATAAGGTCTGAAAAAAGGTGATAATTTTATAGCAAAAGGGGTAGTTCATCTCTGTAGAGAATAAAACTGTCATTGATCTTCATGACAAATTGAATCTCAGGGTCTGAAAATATAGACCTTGTTTTCCTTCTTTTATTTTTTTTTCATTATAAGGATGACATTACCTCTATTGTAAATCAAAAGTAACTAGTGCTTTGTGGCTTTTATAAAGTTACAAGAGACAAAAAAGGGCCTATGGCACCAGTCCATTACTATGTACCTTATCTGGGGAGGCTTCATAGGTATGTTCTTTAGTTTCTGTGTGTTGACATTTGCCCTTCAGCCTCCTGGTTAAAGACAGAGAACATACAAACTAAATTTCTCTATTGTGAGGGAACAATTTTTTTCAGGAAAATTTCACAGCTGTAAAAGACAAAAACAAAAAGCAGTAGTAATAGTTCAAACAAATATCAATTTTTCTTTTATTTTAATGTAATAAGGATTTCCAAAGAAAAAGTAAAAATACCAGATTAAATTTCCATTTGCTAATTTAAACAAGTAAGGTGAACAACATATTTAAAATTTGTTTCTAATATTTAACTATATTTTAATTTTTAAGGATAGAGATTAAAGGTAGAATAGATAAGCATTCAGGTTTACTCAAGAGGTATTTATCATGCAATGTGCCTTTAAGAAGCTTACACAACAAATCCACCTGTAGAACAAATTATGGATGTGGTAAGCAAAACAGTACTATTACACTATGGTAGGGAGTTTAATGTTAATTTTAAAAAATCACAGAAAATCTAATATAGGTGATGGCATCCAGAAGATGAAGGTTTTTGAACATGCATAAAAGTGGGAATGGTATTAAAAGCGAGGGAGTAGCATAAACAAAACATAGTAATAATAAAATACAGGAAATGCTCACAGATCATGGACTGTACCCCTCTATATTGCAGGAGCATTGTAGGAGATAAAGTTGGGAAGATAGCATCAAATCTTACTGTGAAAAGTATTGGATGATAGATTAAGAAGCTTGTTATCAATTCTGCAGGCAAGAAAGCATGGCAGATACAGGTGTGGGGCTCTGAAATCTGGCAAAGTCGAGTTTAATATCTGGTGCCCACATTTAGTAGCTGTGTGGCCTTAAGTAGTTTACTAGGTTCTGTGAGAGTCATTGGTAATGTGGATCTGATAATAGTTCTTACCTCACTGAATGCTGAGAAGGACAAATGACCTAATGCATGTAAATATTTAGCACTACACCAGTACTAAATCAGTGTGGGAAAAGTGTTAGCAATTCCTATTATGGACAATGGAGAACTACAAATAGTCTTCAAATTGGAGGATATTGTCATATGTTGAGAAGAGAGTTGAAGGCAACGTGAAGTTTGGGTTTGGTGTATGTTAACATTCAGGACAGGAAGGTCATTTTTAGAGATGATTGCAAGATACTATGACAATCTAGAGCAATAGGGAGCAAGATTAGTTGCTGGAGGCAATGTCTGGAGGAGGATTATGAGTTTGGAAAGACTTGAGACAAATTAGAAAGCTTTCAGCTTTTCACAGAATATGCAAAAAGCCATCAACCAAGAATACACAAAATCATATGCTAATGACCCAAACAATATTTACCCATTTAAAAACCAGTATCGTACCTTGAGAGTGCACTATTCTAGAGATGAAATTAATGATCATTTTCTAGAATGTTGCAATTGAAATGGTGTTTAGTTACAGTAGAATGATTTTGTACCATGCCCAAGAAAATGCCAGCAAAGTTTCACGGATGATGTCCAAATACTTAACCTTCTAAATATTTTGTAACAAAAGGATAGCAAACTACATATATATTTGTAGTACAACTAGTAAGACTTGACCACTCGGAGGGTTCCCATTAATTCAAGTGAGTCTGCATCTAACAAGCAAGTAAAAGCAACATTTTGAGGTAACCTTACTTCTGATCAACCTGCCTACCCCAAGGCGGACTTTTCAAATCAGTGGGCTATACTGAAAATCTTCAGGCAAATCACAAAATTCAGTGTATGCTTGAAGCAAATGGGATCTTCTATGTGGATACTGAATGGTCTGTGGCATCAGAGTTGATGTGAACTAAAAGAGAGTCAGCTGACCCTGTGTGAGACCCTCTGTGGGTTGTAAAATATTTGCCTGTTGGAACAAGTTTAAATTTAACTATATAGTCCTATTTTGTCATTAGGCAATTTAAGACATTTTATAAAATTCAAGGTTTCTTTAAGTGAAAAACTCCAGCTACTTTAACAACAGTCTCCATGCTACTTTCTGTATTGAAAATATTGCTTTATGCATTTGAGATCATCAGCACGAATACTTTGGATTCCGGGAGAAACAAACCCATAGATTTAATTAATAAATAACTTGGGTGTGATGTAACGTAAAGGTGGAAAAAAACTAAAATAAAATCAGTGGGTTAGGAGAGCATATGGATCAGGACCGAGGGTCACAAGTGAGTGTGAAGCAACCTTCTTTTCATTGTATCCACTGAGCCTAGTTTGTCAAGCTACCATTACAATAATCAGTCTGACATTCAGCAAAGTTTGGATTGGTATCCATGACTTTATGAGAATTGGTTGCTCTTGGATAGCTGACTTTGCTAAGTGAAAGAGAGAGATGGGAGAGGGAGAGAAAGAGAAAGAGAGATAGAGAAGGGAGTGGAGAGAAAGAGAGGAGGTAAGAAAGAGGGCAGAGGGAGAGGGAGAAAGAGAGAAGGAAGAGCGGGAGAAAGAGAAAGAGAGACAAGGAAGGAGAGAGAGGGTGAGAAACAGGGAGAAAAAGAGGGAGAGAGGGAGGGAGAGACTTCAAAAGCTAGGTCTAAAATCAATCACTAACTCAAAAACACCTTGTTTGTCTGAAAAGCTTTTCCTATTAAGGTGACTAAAGGAAAAAGGAAAATTGTCTCACAACCAAAGGAAGGGAAAGAGAAGTGACATGACGCACAGTATTTGTTTATGAAAAATAACCCTTCTGCAAGAAAACAACTTTACTGATCGTTACTATGTACTGAATGCTAGGTCTACTTCCTGCTGAGAGCTATGTTTCTCAAGTATACTATCTCCCTATTTTTTTGTGCTCCCCAGGAGAGGAAATTCTGCTGCTGCTGTAGAGAAGAAACCAGTAAGAAGAGAGGGAAGCAAGTGAACCAAGTCTACAAAGACAATAGGCAGTGGAGAAGAGATTTGAAACACCTGTCAGCTGGACTCCAAGGCCAATGCTCTTAACCTCTACTCTACATGTCCTTCTTCCGTAAACACCTCTGCAGCATTTAACCAACTTCCACTGGTGGAAACTGCTCCCCAATTTATGAAAAAAAAAACCACGATGCATTTTGATTTTGAGAAAGTTTCTTAAGGGGTTTAAATTTCTTGAGAACACTGCTTTCTCTTCTATTATATAAAGTGGGTCTATATGAAATCTTGGGTTTTCTTTAAATGACACTTTTTTTTGCGTGAATTTCCTAAGTAAAAGGAGAAACTGAAAGCTGAGGGATTCAACAAGAGTAAATTATGATAATTATAATTTCTAAACCCTTGAGTGGCTTCTTTTCTCTCCAGGGGAAAATAACAAATAATAGGTTGTTAAGGAGGCTAATTATGGAAGGCTTCTTAGGGGAAAAATAAAAAAAAATTAAGAAAAACAAAAGATAATTTAAAAAATTAAGTTCTGTTTCAATAGAAGTGAGTCAGACTTCCATACAGCAGGAAGAACTATATCTTCAGGTACAACTTTTGTCAATTAGATGGTATTTCCACTGAAAAGCATCCATCTCTGCAACTGATAGGAAGTCTCACTTAAAAAGGAAGACGCTGAGGAGTGCCTGGGTGGCTCAGTCCATGGAGCGTCTGACTTCGGCTCAGGTCATGATCTCACAGCTTATGAGTTCAAGCCCTGGATCGGGCTCTGTGCCAACAGCTCAGAGCCTGGACCCTGATTCGGATTCTGTGTCTCCCTCTCTCTCTGCCCCTAACCCACTCGCATTCTGTCTCTGTCTCTCTCAAAAATAAATAAACATTTAAAAAAAATTAAAAAAAAAAAAGGAAGACACCGAAATGTGGAGATGAAGAGTAAATATTATAGGACCAAACAGAATTGCACGTGAGACTTAGGTCCACCAGTTACCAACTATAAGATCTTGTTACATAAAACTGAAATAAATTAGTACCTACCACAAAGGGTAATTGTGAGTATTTGATGGGATAATGGGTGTGAAGGGCTTACCAGGGTTTCTGACATCTCTTTATATTCAATAAATAAGAGCAAGGTGGTGGTGGTGGTGACGATGCTGGTGGAAAACAATGGACATATACTTTAGAGTAGGCCTTCACAAATTTTATGTGTTTACAAATCACCTGGAGTCTTATTTTTTAAATGTTTATTTATTTATTTTTGAGAAAGAGAGGGAGAGAGAGAATCCCAAGCAAGCTCTGTGCTGTCAGCACAGAGCCTGACATGGGGTTCCATCTCCCGAACCGTGAGATCGTGACCAGAGCCAAAGTTGGATGCTTAACCCAATGAGCCACCCAGGAGCCCCCACCTGGAGTCTTATTAAGATACAGATTCTAATTCAGTAAAGCTGGGATGGGACTCAAGATTTTTCATCTCTAACAAACTGAGGTGATGCTAACTTAGGCTGTTGGTCTGAGCATCACACTTGGAGCAAAGTTTTAGACTGAGGACACTGTGGAAAATACATGCAAAAGATAGTGGGGATTAAGATCGTTCCTCAAATGAATTACAGAGACTTTTGCCGTAACTGTATTCCTTAGACATGACACTTGCTTTCCATTCCTGCGCTTTAACCATTGGGCTATTAAATTTAGTTAAGTAAGTTCTGCAGAGGAGTGACTCCCTGATCTCCACAGCAGGGTACAGATATGCAGATGTGGTCCTCCTTGTGGGGAGTTTCTAATTTATCTACAATGACAAGACCCACATGAATAAAACATTAAATGGCAACACCAGGATGAACAAAATCAAATGCACAGATGTCGAGTGAGAAACCAATGTTTCCACAGGATGGAAAAGGGAGAGAAGCTACTGTATTTCAGTTGCAAACAGTAATTATTGCTGAGGCCTTTTTTCTTCTCACAGGCAGGCTGCTATACAGACAACAACCCATCTCAAGAAGCCAGGAAAAGCAACTATTCCTAACCTAAGACATGCAAAGTTTGACTTCTATAAGGAAAAAATCATTAGAGATCCCTAGTAAAGAGGACAAATTGCAGATGGAGGGAGATACTGCCTTCGTTGGTAGACTAGGTACCCCAAACTCAGCATCTCTCATTAGACGGGAAAGTTGCTATCACTTCAAGATGTGAACTGGGTTCTAGGGTATTTCAAAATTCAGAACCGCAGGTCTAGTCAAGCACGAAGTGGTAATCTATTCTTAACAGTCTGAGGATGGAGTGATGATAAGACAGATCACACTTTATAAATCCTTAAGACTTCAAGAAAAATAAGAACTGAAAACAGTGCTAAAGATACCTCAAATCAGAAGATGAAAATCATCTATGGTGCAAGTATGTATATCATGTGCAACATATATTTTCTTTACTTTTCTTTTCAAGACTGCTGTCAGGCAAAGTCAGTGGCAAAGTAGCACTTACAGATGAACACACAACTGTGTAGATACACATGCAAACTCACACACAAATGTGACAGAGGCCCAAAGGCAAAAAATGCTTCATCATTTCATAAAAATTAATTAAAGAAAGTGAAGAATGGAATCAATTAGAGGTAAAGTGCTGTGCAAATATACTTTCTAGTCATTTCAGCTAATTAAAAGGAGGAGCAAATCATGACTTTTAAAGGGTCCTAATTATTATAGAAAAAATTAATTAGCAGAAATCCTCAGCTGGACATTCAGAGATGTCTTTGGACAAAAGGAATATCCAACTAAGGAGGCTTGGCAGGCCAAAAAAAGATTAATGGAATTTCTGAGAATAGAAGCTCTTGAGAACTCTGGGTAATACAAACTTGTTTGTTGATAAGTAGTATGTTTACTGTCCATACTAGGAACCCAGAAGATACACTAAAATCTGTGACTTGGTGTAGTAGGCTATGGGGACTTGTGATAATTCAGCCAGCCCTGCTTTTATCCTAGGTATGAGAAATGGACTATTTTCAAAGAATTAGCTTCATGAATCAGTCTATATTCAACCATCTGAAGGCACTTCAAGATTGTCCAGTGGCCCCAAGGTTATATATGTGAATTATTTCTTCCAATGATGGAGTAAAACCTGTTGGTCGATATTGTTCTGGTTAATAACCTGATGGATAGCAGCTTTGTCTCTATTTATTCAACCTTCTTAATCTCATATTGTTTTAGGATGATTTCTTTTTTCTTAGAGTATTTA
The DNA here is from genome assembly GCF_018350215.1 of Panthera leo. NCBI lineage: Eukaryota > Metazoa > Chordata > Mammalia > Carnivora > Felidae > Panthera > Panthera leo. Next base: position 40,781,569 of record NC_056680.1, read on the forward strand.
TTTTCCTTTCTAATTATATAAATAACATGTGCTCCTTGAAGACATTGCAGAAAACTGAGTAAATGCTAAAAAGGAACACAAGAAAATCATGTTGTTTTATTTTATTTTTTATTTTTTTTCATGTTGTTTTATTTTAAATCAACTATGGCAAGAAGCCTAGTGCTAGTGCTACAAAATTTCAGAATATCATAATTGTTTCCTGTGCCCAATGAGATTGTGTTCATCAACTTTGACATTGCTTTTTACCATTTCTGTTGGACTACTTAAAAATAAAATATTAAAAAAAGAAGTGAATGTAGAAAGCATCAAGTGAAACTAAACCTTTGCAGATCGCACCACCTCTTTTCTTAAAAAACAGGAGAAAACCACCTGAGTGAAGAACTTGACTGTGTCAAAGAGACAAAATTACATGTGATACACATGTCTTTAAAAATAATGCAAGGTGGTGGTGGTGGGGAAGGTGGGTGGGTATGGCCTACCTGGGGATATGACACTGATCAATTAGTTATTTTATACTAGAAATCCAGGATATTTTCAGACTGAGGCATCAGGAGTAGAACTGAGGATGGGAAATAAGGTAACTACTAAACTAAACGAGTATCAGAGAGCATTGTAATAGCCTTTTTAAAAAAGAAAAAAAAATGGGGTAGGACTTCTAATGTAAAGGTAAGCTTATCTTCCTCTTTATTTATCTATCCATTTTTTAAAAGTTGGGAAAAGAAGATAAGTGGAATATACAAGGGTAAGAAATTTTAAGGTTGCTTGCATGCAGACAAGGGTGAAATTGGAACAAATTTGCCAGTTTCAAGCCAACCTCACCCTCCCAATTTTTTTTCATTTCATTGCAAGTGCAACAGAAATGGAGACTGAGGCAGATATGGGTTGGAAATAGACGAAATAAAAGTCATTATCGCTGCCTGTGAGGACTAGATGTATTAATGAGTTTAAATTGTTCCAAAACTAAATTTCACTTTCAAAAATATTTTGTAGCAATTTAAGCATATTCATGAGCATCACACAGCCATATCCAATTAATGTGTACATGGCCAAATCGAAATTGTATATAGGAGTTGGATTAGGCTTTGCTCTCATGTCTTCAATTTTGGCAAACAAATCGTGTAATAAGCAGAATCAGTTTATCGAATAGTGGACTAGACAGGGCACCAGCATATAATGGTCGAATATTTGCCAATAACTGTCTTCAACCCTGCACTCTCAAACATTCTCTATCTTTTAAGGACATCTTGAGCAGAATCCACAACTTCTGCCTGACAATGACCTCCAGCCAAGTATCACCAGAGCAGACCTGTGGTTACAAGTTGAGATCAGGACTCATGGCAGTGAGGGAGAACACGTATCATGGGGAAGCATGGAACATTGTGTGGAGGGTGTTAGAATAGTCTGGCTACAGGATTTGGGCTTGTGTTAGGTGATCTGGGGAAGGGTTGAAGCTTCTGGAATGGGCTTCAGGAGGTGGGGACTTGTTCTAGATTTGGTGCTATCAGGAAGTGGAGGTTAACAATATGATTGGGTATTTCACTGAATCTCTGTAGAGCCAGACTAAGGTTGTAATTGGTTTAAAGTACCAGTCACTCATGTTAGCCAGGAGAGGCTTTATTTGAAACTTGTGGTTTGCACAGTGGCCTTGTTTTGGTCTTTGCTTAGAAAAAATTATGAAGTGGTCTTGTTTTGTTTCACTTCATGTTTATAGAGCAGACTTGTCTGATGTTGAGGGTCTATGAAACTATTTATGTGCTCTCATTGTGAGGGACAGGGTAGCTTGTAACAATACGAAGGCCTGGCTGGTAATATGAGGGCAGCTAGTGGCTGTCCGTGACTGTTTCTCTTTCTCACTCATCACCTTTAGTTATTATCAAGTCTAGTCTGTATGTTTGGTCTAACTCCTTCTACTTTTAGCTCATTCAAGGACCCACAGAAGACAGGGACTTGTCCAAAGCCAGCTCTCCCCTGGAGTACCTTTATGACATAGCTGGGGACTCTGAAAGCATGCTTCAGTTTTTACTCCCTGACACAGAACATGAAATTCTTGCTGTGACTGTTTCACCATCCCCTTTTTTCTCCCTACAGTGGCTTACCTCATTCACTAGGATCCTTTTTCTCTACCTCATCATTTCCCTTAGATTTTCTTCTCCGTCTACTGCTCTGTCTACCTGCCCAGGGCAGGTCAGCAAATCCTTTGCCTAAGCACAAGCCCAGGAAGGCTTTCTCCTTTTCCTGTAGTGCTCTCAATTTCTATGCATGGTTCCCTTGAAAGGCAAAGAGCAGTCGCTCTAATCTCCCACAGAGAGAAAGGCAAAAGTTTCTTCATTCCTTGTCAAGTCAAATGCTTATATGGACTATTGGAGGTGGCGGTAGCTAAACTGCTGGGGGGCTGTGAGAACCTATTTGGCTGCTGTCTTAGAAGTTATGGAATATAACATCTCACCCTTGTGGCTGCTAGCTTCAGAATTCGTGCTTTTTCGTCGTCCACACTTTGGGTCCTGTTCTACAATTCTAGACCAGTGAAAGAATGCGTGTTCAGAATCTCATTCTATAGGACTGCAAGGAAGAGTTCTAAATTTCTTTAGAGTGAATCTAGATTGACTCAGAGTTGCAATCTTTATGTTAATTATAAATGTTTCCCCACAATCGTAAAGGCATGTCCACTTGACCTAGAATGGAATCTAATCTTTGGAAATAACCTGCCTCACGTACAGTTTTAAGAAAGATTTAAAGGTAATGCTTGAGACAGATTGCCAAGATTGATAAACAGTGTCTGTCATGGTTATGGCAGAGAAAAGTAGATGTATATTTGATAAGCATGTGCTGATCCTACAGTAGGAGATACTTATTCACACTAGCAGGAATATTACGTTGTTGAATGCAAAAAAAAAATACTGGGGAACATCTTTATAATTTTGACATTTTTATTAATTCTGTTTGAATTTCTTTCCCACTATAAGTGAACTCAGAGAAATTTTTTTAAGTGTCAAACTCTACTTGACCTCCTAAAAAGGTTTATTCAAGTTAATTTTTAAAATTGTCTTTTAAAAAATCTTTAAAGTATATCTTTCTTATAGTGACTAAAAAAGTAAGTTTAACTAAGCAATGAATTTACTGAGTGAGCAAAGATACCAAACTGACACTCATGAAGAAATTAGATGGGGGAATCTGGGAATTTAAATGGCACATACAACAATGAAAACTGCTAGAAAAATATGATAAACAAAAATTATTTTCCTGTTAGTAGGAGAAATTATCAATACAATAGGTACCAAGAGAAAAATTCTGAGAGTGAAATCTGGTCAATGTAGAAACGGAAGAGAAAGGTATTAACATCAGCACTTTCACCCACGTTATTTAACATCATAAATCCGCCTGTCTTAATGGTCAATGGGGAATAATCAGCATGTTCAGGAAACTGTCACCTTTTATCCACATAGATTTTTGTCAGAACCACAAGGATCATTGGCATGTATAGTGTGTTAGCTGACAAAAACAAATCAAAAAGGGTATTCAAAAGGGTATTCCTATTGGTAATTAGAATTAATCTATTAGACATGTTGGGTCAGTAAACTGGTTGGAAATGGTGGGCAAATAAGGAGAGTATTGTCAGAGGATGAGCCTATAAATACACATGTAACACTGTCCATTTAAGAATAAAGCTGATATGAAATGAAATTTCATGGTGCTTTGGTTACTGTCACAGAAATTATTTAAATTTAAATTAGAGCAGGGAAAGTCCGGAAGATGGCGGCGTAGGAGGACGCGGGGCTCACAGCGCGTCCTGCCGATCACTTAGATTCCACCTACACCTGCCTAAAGAACCCAGAAAACCGCCAGAGGATTAGCAGAAGGGAGTCTCCGGAGTCAAGCGCAGACGAGAGGCCCACGGTAGAGGGTAGGAAGGGCGGTGAGGCGGTGCGCGCTCCACAGACTGGCGGGAGGGAGCCGGGGCGGAGGGGCGGCTCGCCGGCCAAGCAGAGCCCCCGAGTCTGGCTGGCAAAAGCGGAGGGGCCGGACAGACTGTGTTCCGACAGCAAGCGCAACTTAGCGTCTGGGAGGTCATAAGTTAACAGCTCTGCTCGGAAAGCGGGAAGGCTGGAGGACAAAGGGAGGGAGAGCTGCTGAGCCCCCTGACGGCAGAGCTCAGCTTGGCGGGGAACAAAGGCGCCAGCGCCATCTCCCCCGCCTATCCCCCAGCCAAAATCCCAAAGGGAACCAGTTCCTGCCAGGGAACTTGCTCGCTCCGCGCAAACACCCAACTCTGTGCTTCTGCGGAGCCAAACCTCCGGCAGCGGATCTGACTCCCTCCCGCTGCCACAGGGCTCCTCCTGAAGTGGATCACCTAAGGAGAAGCGAGCTAAGCCTGCCCCTCCACCCCCCGTGCACCTTGCCTACCCACCCCAGCTAATACGCCAGATCCCCAGCAACACAAGCCTGGCAGTGTGCAAGTAGCCCAGACGGGACACGCCTCCCCACAGTGAATCCGCCCCTACGAGAGGGGAAGAGAAGGCACACACCAGTCTGACTGTGGCCCCAGCGGTGGGCTGGGGGCAGACATCGGGTCAGACTGCGGCCCCGCCCACCAACTCCAGTTATACACCACAGCACAGGGGAAGTGCACTGCAGGTCCTCACCACGCCAGGGACTCTCCAAAATGACCAAACGGAAGAATTCCCCTCAGAAGAATCTCCAGGAAATAATAACAGCTAATGAACTGATCAAAAAGGATTTAAATAATATAACAGAAAGTGAATTTAGAATAATAGTCATAAAATTAATCGCTGGGCTTGAAAACAGTATACAGGACAGCAGAGAATCTCTTGCCACAAAGATCGAGGGACTAAGGAACAGTCACGAGGAGTTGAAAAACGCTTTAAACGAATTGCAAAACAAAATGGAATCCACGATGGCTCGGCTTGAAGAGGCAGAGGAGAGAATAGGTGAACTAGAAGATAAAGTTATGGAGAAAGAGGAAGCTGAAAGAAAGAGAGATAAAAAAATCCAGGAGTATGAGGGGAAAATTAGAGAACTAAGTGATACACTAAAAAAAAATAATATACGCATAATTGGTATCCCAGAGGAGGAAGAGAGAGGGAAGGGTGCTGAAGGGGTACTTGAACAAATTATAGCTGAGAACTTCCCTGAACTGGGGAAGGAAAAAGGCATTGAAATCCAAGAGGCACAGAGAACTCCCTTCAGACGTAACTTGAATCGATCTTCTGCACGACATATCATAGTGAAACTGGCAAAATACAAGGATAAAGAGAAAATTCTGAAAGCAGCAAGGGATAAACGTGCCCTCACATATAAAGGGAGACCTATAAGACTCGTGACTGATCTCTCCTTTGAAACTTGGCAGGCCAGAAAGGCTTGGCACGATATCTACAGTGTGCTAAACAGAAAAAATATGCAGCCGAGAATCCTTTATCCAGCAAGTCTGTCATTTAGAATAGAAGGAGAGATAAAGGTCTTCCCAAACAAACAAAAACTGAAGGAATTTGTCACCACGAAACCAGCCCTACAAGAGATCCTAAGGGGGATCCTGTGAGACAAAGTACCAGAGACATCACTACAAGCATAAAACATACAGACATCACAATGACTCTAAACCCATATCTTTCTATAATAACACTGAATGTAAATGGATTAAATGCGCCAACTAAAAGACATAGGGTATCAGAATGGATAAAAAAACAAGACCCATCTATTTGCTGTCTACAAGAGACTCATTTTAGATCTGAGGACACCTTTAGATTGAGAGTGAGGGGATGGAGAACTATTTATCATGCTCCTGGAAGCCAAAAGAAAGCTGGAGTAGCCATACTTATATCAGACAAACTAGACTTTAAATTAAAGGCTGTAACAAGAGATGAAGAAGGGCATTATATAATAATCACAGGGTCTATCCACCAGGAAGAGCTAACTATTATAAATGTCTATGCGCCAAATACCCGAGCCCCCAGATATATAAAACAATTACTCATAAACATAAGCAACCTTATTGATAAGAATGTGGTCATTGCAGGGGACTTTAACACCCCACTTACAGAAATGGATAGATCATCTAGACACACAGTCAATAAAGAAACAAGGGCCCTGAATGATACATTGGATCAGATGGACTTGACAGATATATTTAGAACTCTGCATCCCAAAGCAACAGAATATACTTTCTTCTCGAGTGCACATGGAACATTCTCCAAGATAGATCATATACTGGGTCACAAAACAGCCCTTCATAAGTTTACAAGAATTGAAATTATACCATGCATACTTTCAGACCACAATGCTATGAAGCTTGAAATCAACCACAGGAAAAAGTCTGGAAAACCTCCAAAAGCATGGAGGTTAAAGAACACCCTACTAACGAATGAGTGGGTCAACCAGGCAATTAGAGAAGAAATTAAAACATATATGGAAACAAACGAAAATGAAAATACAACAATCCAAACGCTTTGGGATGCAGCGAAGGCAGTCCTGAGAGGAAAATACATTGCAATCCAGGCCTATCTCAAGAAACAAGAAAAATCCCAAATACAAAATCTAACAGCACACCTAAAGGAAATAGAAGCAGAACAGCAAAGGCAGCCTAAACCCAGCAGAAGAAGAGAAATAATAAAGATCAGAGCAGAAATAAACAATATAGAATCTAAAAAAACTGTAGAGCAGATCAACGAAACCAAGAGTTGGTTTTTTGAAAAAATAAACAAAATTGACAAACCTCTAGCCAGGCTTCTCAAAAAGAAAAGGGAGATGACCCAAATAGATAAAATCATGAATGAAAATGGAATGATTACAACCAATCCCTCAGAGATACAAACAATTATCAGGGAATACTATGAAAAATTATATGCCAGCAAATTGGACAACCTGGAAGAAATGGACAAATTTCTAAACACCCACACTCTTCCAAAACTCAATCAGGAGGAAATAGAAAGCTTGAACAGACCCATAACCAGCGAAGAAATTGAATCGGTTATCAAAAATCTCCCAACAAATAAGAGTCCAGGACCAGATGGCTTCCCAGGGGAGTTCTACCAGACATTTAAAGCAGAGATAATACCTATCCTTCTCAAGCTATTCCAAGAAATAGAAAGGGAAGGAAAACTTCCAGACTCATTCTATGAAGCCAGTATTACTTTGATTCCTAAACCAGACAGAGACCCAGTAAAAAAAGAGAACTACAGGCCAATATCCCTGATGAATATGGATGCAAAAATTCTTAATAAGATACTAGCAAATCGAATTCAACAGCATATAAAAAGAATTATTCACCATGATCAAGTGGGATTCATTCCTGGGATGCAGGGCTGGTTCAACATTCGCAAATCGATCAACGTGATACATCACATTAACAAAAAAAAAGAGAAGAACCATATGATCCTGTCAATCGATGCAGAAAAGGCCTTTGACAAAATCCAGCACCCTTTCTTAATAAAAACCCTTGAGAAAGTCGGGATAGAAGGAACATACTTAAAGATCATAAAGGCCATTTATGAAAAGCCCACAGCTAACATCATCCTCAACGGGGAAAAACTGAGAGCTTTTTCCCTGAGATCAGGAACACGACAGGGATGCCCACTGTCACCGCTGCTGTTCAATATAGTGCTGGAAGTTCTAGCATCAGCAATCAGACAACAAAAGGAAATCAAAGGCATCAAAATTGGCAAAGATGAAGTCAAGCTTTCGCTTTTTGCAGATGACATGATATTATACATGGAAAATCCGATAGACTCCACCAAAAGTCTGCTAGAACTGATACATGAATTCAGCAAAGTTGCAGGATACAAAATCAATGTGCAGAAATCAGTTGCATTCTTATACACTAACAATGAAGCAACAGAAAGACAAATGAAGAAACTGATCCCATTCACAATTGCACCAAGAAGCATAAAATACCTAGGAATAAATCTAACCAAAGATGTAAAAGATCTGTATGCTGAAAACTATAGAAAGCTTATGCAGGTAATTGAAGAAGATATAAAGAAATGGAAAGACATTCCCTGCTCATGGATTGGAAGAATAAATATTGTCAAAATGTCAATACTACCCAAAGCTATCTACACATTCAATGCAATCCCAATCAAAATTGCACCAGCATTCTTCTCGAAACTAGAACAAGCAATCCTAAAATTCATATGGAACCACAAAAGGCCCCGAATAGCCAAAGTAATTTTGAAGAAGAAGACCAAAGCAGGAGGCATCACAATCCCAGACTTTAGCCTCTACTACAAAGCTGTCATCATCAAGACAGCATGGTATTGGCATAAAAACAGACACATAGACCAATGGAATAGAATAGAAACCCCAGAACTAGACCCACAAACGTATGGCCAACTCATCTTTGACAAAGCAGGAAAGAACATCCAATGGAAAAAAGACAGTCTCTTTAACAAATGGTGCTGGGAGAACTGGACAGCAACATGCAGAAGGTTGAAACTAGACCACTTTCTCACACCATTCACAAAAATAAACTCAAAATGGATAAAGGACCTGAATGTGAGACAGAAAACCATCAAAACCTTAGAGGAGAAAGCAGGAAAAGACCTCTCTGACCTCAGCCGTAGCAATCTCTTACTCGGCACATCCCCAAAGGCAAGGGAATTAAAAGCAAAAGTGAATTACTGGGACCTTATGAAGATAAAAAGCTTCTGCACAGCAAAGGAAACAACCAACAAAACTAAAAGGCAACCAACGGAATGGGAAAAGATATTTGCAAATGACACATCGGACAAAGGGCTAGTATCCAAAATCTATAAAGAGCTCATCAAACTCCACACCCGAAAAACAAATAACCCAGTGAAGAAATGGGCAGAAAACATGAATAGACACTTCTCTAAAGAAGACATCCGGATGGCCAACAGGCACATGAAAAGATGTTCAACGTCGCTCCTTATCAGGGAAATACAAATCAAAACCACACTCAGATACCACCTCACGCCAGTCAGAGTGGCCAAAATGAAGAAATCAGGAGACTATAGATGCTGGAGAGGATGTGGAGAAACAGGAACCCTCTTGCACTGTTGGTGGGAATGCAAATTGGTGCAGCCGCTCTGGAAAGCAGTGTGGAGGTTCCTCAGAAAATTAAAAATAGACCTACCCTATGACCCAGCAATAGCACTGCTAGGAATTTATCCAAGGGATACAGGAGTACTGATGCATAGGGGCACCTGTACCCCAATGTTTATAGCGGCACTCTCAACAATAGCCAAATTATGGAAAGAGCCTAAATGTCCATCAACTGATGAATGGATAAAGAAATTGTGGTTTATATACACAATGGAATACTACGTGGCAATGAGAAAAAATGAAATATGGCCTTTTGTAGCAACATGGATGGAACTGGAGAGTGTGATGCTAAGTGAAATAAGCCATACAGAGAAAGACAGATACCATATGGTTTCACTCTTATGTGGATCCTGAGAAACATAACAGAAACCCATGGGGGAGGGGAAGGAAAAAAAAAAAAAAAGAGGTTAGAGTGGGAGAGAGCCAAAGCATTAGAGACTGTTAAAAACTGAGAACAAACTGAGGGTTGATGGGGGGTGGGAGGGAGGGCAGGGTGGGAGGGAGGGCAGGGTGGGTGATGGGTATTGAGGAGGGCACCTTTTGGGATGAGCACTGGGTGTTGTATGGAAACAAATTTGACAGTAAATTTCATATATTAAAAAATAAAAAAATAAAAAAAATAAAAAACAAAAAAAAAACAAAAAAAAAAAAAAAATTTAAATTAGAGCAAACAGACCTCCCTACACCCCCCCAAATCCATTTAAGATCATTGCACAATACCAGAATACTTTACGTTAGACCTTTGGACTTAGTCACAAGGAGCCGTGTGCCAAGGGAGGTAGAGGAACCAAGCACTCATCTTCAGTTAAGACCTCAAATTGAGGCTGAGACCACATTCTTCAATTTTGGGTTCTGCTCTTCTTGTTCAAGTACCCAAAGCCATAGCTTCAAGCCACTCCAAAATATGCAACGAGCCGTTGAGAAGAAAAGTGCATGTAATTCGGAGGCAAGTGGCCAAAATGTTTGTGTCCATGCAACATCTGTTTGAAAGGCCTAGAGCAATTTCATAAAGTCTAGGTATATCAGATTCCTTATAATCATACTAACTCAAAATAGAATTTTATGCGAGATCATTGGGATCATATACAAAACATTAAGCATAGTTTGTGGTAAATACTTAATGCCTGAAAAATATTAGCTGTTCCACTAAAACATTACAGTCTTTCTTTCTTTCTTTCTTTCTTTCTTTCTTTCTTTCTTTCTTTCTTCTTTTTTTTCAGGCTTACCTGGTTAATAAAGCAATAGACTATAACATGTACACAATCCATTCAAATTTTTTTTTTACACTGTTAGTATTACCAGTCTAATGAATAGTAGATCTACAACAGTACTTGTTTTGAATAATAGCAAAATTGCATTAGCCATCAAGAATACAAATCAGGGGCACCTGGGTGGCTCAGTCGGTTAAACGTCTGACCTCAGCTCAGGTCATGATATCACAGTTTGTGGTTTTGAGCCCAGTGTTGGACTCTGTGCTGAAAGCTTAGAGCCTGAAGCCTGCTTTGGATTCTGTGTCTCTCTCTCTCTCTGCCCCTCCCCTGCTTGTGCTCTGTCTCTCTCTCTGTCAAAATAATAAACATTAAAAAAGAGAAAATACAAATCAAAATCATAAAATGCAACTCAATGCCAAAAAACCCCCAAATAATTCAGTAAAATAAATAAGCAGAATAAACTTTGTTCCCTTTTATCCCAAAGAAGACATACTAATGGCCAGCAGACATGTGAAAATATTCTCAGTATCTTTAATCATCAAGGACATGCAAATCAAAACCACAATGAGATACCACCTTACACCTGTCAGAATGGCAAAGATCAAAAAGACAAGAAATAGCAAGTGTTGGCGAAGATGTGGAGGAAAAGGAACCCCTGTGCACTGTTGATGGGATTGCAGACTGGTGCAGCCACTGTGGGACACGGTATAGAGGTTTATTAAAATATTAAAAGTAGAATTACCATATGATCCAGTAATTCTACTGCTGGTTGGTTATTTACCCAAGGAAAATGAGAACATTAATTCAAAAATAATATGCACCCTTATGTTTACTGAAGTATTTACAAGAGCCCAAATATGGAAGCAACGCAAGTGTTCATCCATAGATGAGTGGATAAAGAACACGTGGTACATATATAACAGAATATAACTCAGCCATAAAAAGGAATGAAATCTTGCCATTTACAACAACATGGCTAGACCTAAATGATATAATGCTAAGTACAATAAGTTAGAGAAAGACAAGTACCATATGATTTCACTCATATGTGGAACTAAAGAAAAGAAATAAATGAACAACAACAAGAAGAGACAAACCCAAACTCAGACTCTTAAATACAGAGAACAGATTGGTAGTTGCCAGAGGGAAAGTAGATGAGGGATGAGTGAAAAGGGGATTAAGAGTACACTTATGATTAGCACTGAGTAACATATAGAAATGTTGATTATGTTGCACACTTGAAACTAATATAATGCTGTATGTTAATTATACTTCAATAAAAAATGAAAAATCACTCATATCTACTAAGATGGCTTTAATCAAAAAGACAGATAATGTGGAGAAATTGGACAACCCAAATTTACATCATCTGATGAATGGATAACTAATGTGTTATAGAATAAGATATTATTCAGCAACAAAAATGGACTATGCAGTGATCCAATGTAAATGAATGTCAAAAATGTTACACTAAGTGAAATGGAGCCATAGTGAAAGAAGCAAGTCACAAAAAAAAAACACATACTGTATGATTCCATTTATATGAAATATCTAGAATAAGCCAATCTATAAAGACAGAAAGTATATGGTGGCCTAGGGCTGTGGGATGAGGAGGGGGATGTTTAGGAATGTCTGCTAACGGGGATATGGTTTCTAACGGGGATGAAAATGTTGCCAAATTGTGATGAGAATTGCACAACTCTGCAGCTATGATTTAATTGTACACTGAAGAAATAATAGCAAAGTTAACAGTATCAGAAATTTTGACACGGACACGGACATGGGTATGTGGTTAATAGGCCTGATCATATCTTCACTGTCAACTGCTGCCAACACCCAGAATTAGAGGATGCTTAATTTCCATGCCAGGATTCAATATCCTCAAAATGCAAATGGCCCTACAGCGGGTAACATTTAAGTGTCACTAAGTAGTAATCCTATCATGTGAGGTAGTTATCTCTTTGGAAGCTGACATATTTAATATAAGCATATTTTGTTGAGAGAAAGATGAGGAAAAATGAAATACCTTTTGATTACCAAGAAGCTGATAAGTTAGTGCATTTATTATTCCTAAAGAACATTCCTTCTAGTTTCAGTCTCCTCTCACGTATTGTGAGAGTTCATTGATTCATCAGTCTGCAGATATCATCAGAATGAGATGCAAAATCAAAGTTAGGATGCTTCCTGATTGAAAGAATATATAATTCCTTAACTGATCATTGTACTAAACCAGTTATTTTAAATAACCAACCCCTTTTGTATGAGTCAAAAGGCTTGGTCAAGTAAACAGTCATCCTTGTCTCCTGTATTAAAGCCAGAGAGATTGAGGCCACTAAATAGGCCACCTACAGAACAAATAGGGTTCTCAAAGAAATGGTTTGCTTGGTTTGCACAGTGGTTTTGAATGGTTTTGGCCAATATCTTAGGTGAAACATATGCTCTGAACTTTACTACCATTCTACCACATCCTAACAGCTTAAGCTCATGCCTAGCTCACTTTTTATTTACTTTGCTGGTCTCTATAACCATTTGAAATTGTAACTGCTGGTTAAACATTTTAGATACAAGTAAAGACACATGTAAAAGTTCAGGTTTCTTGTAGGTATCTTAAAACATTTTAGAAAATCTGGCACATGCAGATCTTTACCTTTTGGGCCCTATCCAGCTACTGTCTAAAAACCACTGCAAAGTAGACTCCTTGGAGTCTAGACAATTGATTCTCAAATTTGATTGTGCATTAGCAGCACCTGGAGAGCTTGTTAAAACACAGTTTTAGGCTCTGCTCCCAAAGTTTCTGATTCATGGGGTCTTGGGTGGGGCCCAAAAATTTGCATTTCTAAAGAGCTCCTGATGATGCTGATTGCTGCTGGTCTGGGGATCACACTTTGAGAACCATTGACTTAGACACATATAAAAGCAGCTATCAGTTTTTTTTGTTATTCATTCTGGAGCCTAAAAGGAAAATGAAATGAAATGAAATGAAATGAAATGAAATGAAATGAAATGAAATATAAAATAAAATAAAATAAAATAAAATAAAATAAAATAAAATAAAGTAAAATAAAAAACTACATTTACCAGATGAGTGCTTGAACCCAAGGCAAGGCAGGTCAGACTGCTTTTGGCCAAATAAATTAGGATATTTGGAAGCCTTGCTAGGCTTACGGGCAAATCAACAGATGAAGCCAGTTAGTTGTCAAGCACTATGATTTGGGAAAATGGAACTAATAATGGGGCAGCATGAGGCCAAACCCTTAAATCAAGAAAGGGCTGGGCTGTATTCCTTCACTGTCTATGTATTACAGTTAGCTAGGGACTTAAAAATACAGATGGGGAGGAGCACCTGTGTGGCTCAGTCCATTGAGTGCTGGACTCTTGGTTTCAGCTCAGGTCATGGTCTCAGAGTTTTGTGAGTTGAGCCCCACATTTGGCTCTGCACCGACAGCACAGATCCTGCCCCTCCCCTGCTCACGCTGTCTCTGTGCCTCTCAAAATAAATAAATAAACTTCAAACATTTAAACATACAGATAGGGATGCACGTATAGACATTCTAATGTCCTCGAGCACCTCTGGGCTCGGGGAAATCCTGTTGGGTAGAATTACATGGCTCCATGCAGTCCATCACGCTGACCACTCCAGTCCTTACTAGACTCACATGGGTGAAGGACATGAAAACCCAGGAGTTCTCATGGAGGAAAATAATTTGAATTGTGAGACATATGAGGTCATTCTTCAAGGACTCTATCATTGCCGAAGGGCTTGGGAAAATGGATACAGTATAGAGAAAGCCCAATCTCTGATGGTTCAGAGAAGGTCCCCTGTGGGGACCAAGTATAGGGTACAACACTCTCCTATTGAGCCCCAGTAAAATGGCCAGGCCAGAGAATGGACCAGTCTCCTACCCCTGTCTCTTCTACTAAGTTAAAAAGAAGAGATATTCCAGTGGTCTGTGACATCCTCTCTGCTCACCATATAGGATTATTCTCTTCCTTTGGTCGTGCCATTTTAGTGCTTCTGTATTAATTCATTTCAACAACACGACACAGCTATAAAACTTCCTCCAGGGGTTTAATTACATGTTGCAACTCTCCATGGCATTAAAGGAGAAGGATAGAGAGGCCATTTGCTCCGGTGTTATGAAACAGCTTTCTTGTACCTTCTTTCATTCTTGTTCAAATATGTGTCTCTAAGACTAGCTTCCCTAAACCGTAACTGTGCTTAAGTTGAATGAACAGGTGCACCTGATCTTCCGTGGGCACACATGAATTAAGCTTTTTATTATAGATCTAAGAATATTTTGGCTAAATTTATAAAAATATTTAATCATTTCTCTCTAGTACATTATTTATATGCACATCTACCCCGTTTTCAGTCCTATCATTCTTGTCCCTTATGCTTGACAAAATGACTGATTAGAAAGGTTTCCACTTCTATACCTTTCATTTATCTTCAGTGTCTCTCATAAATGTTGAATTAAGCAGATTTTATGAAACTGATCATAAATTGTAGTTTTCATCAAAAATGACCGTGACAGAGTAGATTTCTATACTCTCAACTTCAATAACAGTAACTCAGAGCTTCTAGGCTTTAAACTGGAAGGTTTTCACACTAGGAAAATTGTGCATCAGTCCTAGGGAGAGCTCTTTTGGGAGGTGTCTTTTCATTGATGCCTCTCAAATTCAATAAAGCTTAGCAAACTCGAGGTAGCAGTAAGGAAACAATTTTTTGTGTATCAGAACTAGTAATAATGACTGTTTTCCTACTATAGAAATGAAGACACTGTTATGTTTCGAAAGGTATTTTTGAAAATTAACCCTTATCAGGAACTTACCACGTGCAAGTTACTTCACATGTATCCTTTAATTCTTAAGATAGCCCTAAGAAGCAGGTACTATCTTTGTTCTCATTTTATAGGTAGAGAACTGAGGCAACACTAAAGTTAAGTACATTTTCTAATATCAAGTAAGTGGAAGAAATGTTATTTCAAACTAAGATACCCTGATTAAAATTAGATATATTCATATTTATATGAACGCATATATATATATACATATACCTATCTATACACACATATATGAACACAAATACATTGATACAGAATTGTATTTGATTGTGGGAAACCATAAACTAGAATTAGTACTTCTCCACTATTGTGTCACTGCCACGACTGCAATGCAGTCCTCCATTATCATTAATGCTTTCATTATATGCTGCACACGTGACATAGACGAACCATTTTGGTGTGTCCAAATCCTCTGACTGAGGCACTACCATTGACTTCATTTTATAGGGAAGGAGTCCAACTCTAAAGAACTTTGTCACACAGTAGGTAAGTTGGAGCAGGTCTGACTGAGGAGCCTGAACTCTTAATCACATACCATACCACCGTGCAGAGCTGGGCATGAGTGAGAACTTTATCTAGAAGGAAATGAGGGGCCAGAGAAGATTTTAAAGTAGGGGTTTACCAAGTTCCAAGGATGCTGAGTGGGGTCTGGTAAGCACATTCTGGAAATCATTAACTGAATTGTTGAAACTGTTCTGTTCCCTGTTTTAATATTTCTTATGGGTGATAGCTGGTGTCCCTTTACAGGATCAATACATCACTGAGCCTGGCAAAGTGTTGGGCCCTTTTGGATGGGAGCCAGTTGAAACTTTGCCATTACATGTATGGAAAGCAGTTAGCTTTTAAGTATCTACTTTTCTAATCAATAGTGAATGATCAGAAATAGGGGCCTTCCTTATCTGTGTTTGCATGCCAGGCCTCACTACTGCCAAGGAAAGTTATGTGCTCTGTAAATTTGTGGAAATTAAAAAAAATGTAAAATCCATTCTTAGGGAGCAAGAGGAGGGAAAAACACTTCAAGAGCATCTGTTGGTAATTCGGTCACATGTACATGTCTTCTGAATAGCAGCATTACCTACCTGCCATGTTGGCGGATTTTTCATTTCTTCTACAATCTTGGGAAATAGAAGTCACCTCTCTTTTTCAGCATCACTATAGAAATAATGCAATTCTCTGATGAAAAGGGTGGAGATTTTTTCTTAGACAAATGTAAGAGGACCTGATTTATGTCAGGCCACCTCTTACAGATGCATCAACGTCACTGCCTTCCCAAATAACCAAATTAAATAGCTGGTAAAGGACAATCAAGGTGGCTGTCACATTCCAGTGAGTGGAAATCAGTGCAACATCTGTTTTGCCTGCTGTTTCAAAAGTCAATGGAACATTCTATAATCTGGGAATTCAATTTCTACTTTTTTCCCTCCTTACTGGTGGAGATTGCATGTGAGAATTATAGTTACTTTTTGAGGATATGCTTTCCTAAGTTGTCTTAAGAGGAAGACAGTGACTGGTACATAGTAAGCCTTCAAAAAATGCTACTGCTGTCACTGTTATGAGTGGAACGTATATCCATATTTCTACATGGGCAAAATAAAGTCACAAAATTCAAAAGCAAAGATCATACAGCTTGCATTAAAAAACAATTTTTTTTTACGTGTATTTATTTTTTGGGAGACATAGAGACACAGAGCACAAGTTGAGGAGTGGCAGAAAGAGAAGAAGACACAGAATCCAAAGCAGGCTCTGGGCTGGGAGTTGTCAGCACAGAGGCCGATGCGGGGCTCGAACCCACAAACCGTGAGATCATGACCCGAGCCTAAGTCAGATGCTCAACCGACTGAGCCACCCGGGCGCCCCAATACAGCTTGCATTTTTTAAAAAAAATTTGCCTCTTTCTCCTCCTTATCTTCTTACCATTTCATTTCCCTCTGTTTTCTTGAACAATAGGTAACTTTTAAAAACTCTTCTTTATTTTTATTTGCTGAGATACAAAAGGAAATATCTTATTCCATCAGCAATCATTGAATATCTCTTTTATGTCACGTTCTATGGTGGCCATTAGACATACAACAATGAAACTGGAGTTCACAGTCAAATGGAGAAGGGAAACATGGAAACAGAAAGTACCCAGAGAAAATTTTAGTGCTAGAAAACTGATTTTGTTTCCTTGTTTTTTGTTAAGCAACGGGAGAAAACATTCTGGGTCATTAGGAAAGCATTCCCAATTGAGGTTAAAAAATATGCTAGACTTCAGTGGTGGGTGGCGTTGGAGTACACGATATGGGCATTCCAGGCAAAGAGAACTGTCAAACAAGGGTATGTGTCTGATTGTGTGTGCTCAGGGAGGGAAACACTTGTGAGAGGCTAGGAACTAGTTCCCTATGTTCTGGAGACTTTGAGCATTATTCAGCACTCCAGGGGAGAAGAGTTGCCACAGGTAAGTAACTTAGGGAAATGCCAGGCAAAAGTAATCAGATAAGCTTCTAACCTGGAGGACCTAGGCTATATACTAATATGTTCCCAAACAAGAGAGTTCACAGGATGGAAGGTTCACAAACATCTTTCTTGTACAAAAGAGGGTAACATTAATTTTTACCTTATTGGGTTGTGAGGATGAAGTCAATTAATGCCGTTAAACTGCCTGCTTAGTACAGTCCATGGAACACTATTCAATAAATATTTTCTATTGTGTTTCACTCCCCAACAAAATTATCTTGAAAATAATATAATGCTAAAATAAAGTAGATTTATATACTTGGGTGAGATGAATCATTCAGGTCACGGAAGATCAGTGGGCTTTGATATTCTATGTCAAAGTTGGCTCCATAACTCATCCTTTCTTCTTTGGAGAAAAGCAAGAAATACTAGCTATGAATCAGATAGGGTAGACCAGTGTAAACTTTGGTGTAGAAATCATCACTTACCCCAAATGTTTGACTTTTCTTTTTAGAGAAATTTTTTAAAAATTAGAAAAATAAAGAAAGCTCACTTGATCACAATCATGACAGCAAATAATGGAAGTTGAAAAAAAGAATGTGAAACCCAGTCTATACGAAGGCATTAATGACAATCCAAGGCAGCACAGAGAAAAACTCAAGGCCTGAAAATGTTGGGTTCAGCTTGGGGTAGACTCCAGCATCACCTCTTTGGGTGAACGGTTGTAAGGCTCAAAGAATTATAGCAATAATTTCCTCTGCAATGAGACCTTTCACATCCTGGAATGTGGGTTGCACTGTAAATCATTAATCTTTGTGATACCTCTGAGGTAGGTAGGGATGATAATTTACAGTTCTCTGTGTATACGTCAGGGTGGGAAAGGTCAGTGTCTGATCCTGGAAGGGGGTTGTAAGCTGTCTCGTGCGATGACCAGACTGAAGCTTGCAGTCACTCACCTAAAGCAAGACTATGACAAGGCTTCTGTTCTTTGGGGATACTCTTAATTTTTTTCCCCTTCTTCAGTTCTTTATGCCACTTCTCACTTTCAATAAAACCAATTTACAAAATTCAATCTGCAGAAGTCAAGGCTGATTCTCATTAATTGGCAGGAGGCACTCCTCTGAAAATTGCCAATTTAACACTGTAGGAAGCAACAGGAAAGGGAAAAAAAATCTTTCCACCAGGTCTATGGGACATGAAATGAGGGCCAGCTGACAGATTCCTGCTTCATTAAAAAATGGTCTTATTAAATGATAGAAATTGATTATTCAAAGAGTTGTATGTTTGACAAGATACTAGAATTCAGACTCTGATTTCCACTGCTCCTGGCCCATCAATTGTTTGAATTGCTCTAATAGGAGGCACATTGTGAATACAAAACCAGTGCCATTGTGTTCTAGAAAAAGAGAGAAACCAGCACAGCATGCTCACTTCTTTTTAAGTGACCTGAATAACCGCTAGGCTACATTTTTACAGCCTGCCATAGCATCATTTTGACAAGGTTGTAAAGGCAACCCTTGATGTGCTAGTCTCTACCTTTTCTCCCTGTCACCACCCTGGTGACTGCTGTGCTGTGAAAACACTTCTCTGAGTTTGAGAGAATATGCTGATTTAAACAGACCCCAGTGAATGGCCAGTCAATCTGGGCAGTTTACCAATGTGACAATACCAAAGAAATGATTAACTATCACTGTAAAAGTAAAGGCATGGGAAAAATCTATATTCACTGGAACTTCTCTCAGGGGAAGTTGTGAATGTCAGGCTTGCAGACTTAAATACCTGCAGGAGCAGTGAGGTCCTGAAGAGAGAAGCAGGTGGGTAGTTGGTTAGCACCCTCAGGCCTGGTTAAGGGTCTCCAGGAGATACTGTTACTCAAACTGGGTGCCATTTGGTTGTTGCTATGCACACAGAGGGGCTCAGGGCTGCGACATCTTTTGGTTTTCAAAATAAGAAAGAAATTCAGAGTGCTATGTTAAAATCTCATGAGTTTTAAAGCTGAAATGTATTCAAATTTCCTCATGGACTAGTGAGCCTCCAAGGCACCCTGTGCAGAGGTCACAAATTTTAAACCTCTGCTGAATGTGACTGGCAATGCAAATTTGATCAGCTAGTCATTGGGTGAGCATGTATAGGTTTTGGGGGAGGTGGTAACAATGGGCAAATATAGCCAAGGGGTATGGTTAAGTCACAATAATTAAAAATAACTAGCTTTAATAAGCCATCTTCTAAGCAGGATTGGTCCTTTTGTTAGGCTAAGAGGAGAATGCAAATTTGGGGCCAGAATCGAACTACATGGCATTACATTTAAAGAGTCAGTACTTGGGGCATCTGGGTGGCTCAGTCCCTTGCGCGTCTGACTTCGGCTCAGGTCATGATCTTGCAGTTCATGAGTTTGAGCCCTGCATCAGGCTCTGGGCTGACAGCTCAGAACCTGGAGCCTGCTTTGGATTCTGTGTCTCCTGCTCTCTCTGCCCCTCCTCTGCTGATGTTCTCTCTCTCTCACTCTCTCTCTCTCAAAAATAAATAAACATTAAAAAAAATTTTTTTAATAGAGAGTCAGTAGTCAGAGAGAAGCAACCAGATTTTTCAATTCTTCCCTGCTACAGTGTTTTAGCCTTTCCTTTAAATAAACGTTGAACAAATATTTGGAAGCTACTGATTTATATAAATGCCAAAATATGAACAAATCTTCAGTGTCCATATATTTTTGGTGATGTCTTAGATTTATATCTGGGTCAGAAAGGAAGAAAATTACCACAGCAATAGCTTCAGATAGTTCATTACAGAGGCAGAATTCCATATTTAAGTGGCAGTTTCCAACTGGAATATCTCTCTCCTCACCCCATTGCCTTTGTTTCTCTATTTCATTTTTACATATTACCTCTATTTTCACCAATGAGAAATTAATTTGTATCTGTCAAGTCTTTGTAAAAAATGCAGAAGGATGTGAGACTATAAACGGTCATTCATACACTAGTATAAACTAACCTAATCAGCTTATTCCATCTTAAGGCTAAGGTCAAGTCAGTTAAATGAGAGATTGGGACATCTGGACATGGACAGATGCCACATAACATGTAGTACCTTTGGGAAGGCCATGGGGTGTGTGGTCCAGGAGAAATCTCAGAGTAATAGGGGTCTATTTTGACCTTGGTGCGTACTGTTGGACTACAAAAGGACCACATCAAAAAAAATTTTCTACTTCAAAACTTTAAGGAGAGCGTAGGTAGGGCCATGCCAAAAGCAAATGAGGTCTCTTTCATCCCTCTTTTCCCTACCACCTTCTTCCTGTTCAGGGCTCCTACTGGTACTACTGTTTGGCAGAGTATGGGCAAAATGGATTTGTAGGTGGTTGTAGGACCTCAATCATTGTTAATAGCTCTCTTTGGGGAAGACAGAAATAGTCTTGGAGCAAAATAGTTCACTACAACTTACTCTCAGATGTTTTTAGAAAATAACAATTACAATAGTAACATGTATCTGTGTATTTGTGTGGGGATGTGTGTAGATAAGGAGAGATAATATGTGATGTAGCAAATGTTAAAGTGCATAAACGGGAGTAAAGGGTATACAATAGATCCATACTACATATAGATCCATACTATCTATAGATCCATACTACAAAGACAGAGTTAAATATGAAAGGCATACATTTTCAAATCCTTAGGTTGAAGGACAAGTGTGCTATGTTTGGATGTTCGTTGTCAAATATTACCCAGAAAAATGGGGACAGTCACACACCTGGTGTCGGGTTAAGTTGAGAGACAATAGGAACTGACTCTGGTAAATTTTATTTCCTGGAATGATACTGTCAAAGCCACAACAGAGACTGTTCTTAATGTCCAGGTCAAATCTATTTTTTGACTAAACACAGCGGATTGCCTTCTATTCCTGCTCCCAGTATGTGTAAAATTTATACCGGGAATTTAAGAAGATAATCCACTTTCTGTATCTACCTTCACAAAAGTCCACCCTGAGCTATTTTCTCTTCTTATAAAGATTATTTTCATGTCTTGTACAACCCTATCCATTCTAAGCATATGTGGGTGGAGGAAAATATCCACTCTTGTTCAACTTAGGACAATAGTAGGGAAGATTGATAGACATAGTGATGTTAGAATAATTGAGTAATGAGTAAGAATGTAGATGTTTAGGGGCTCCTGGGTGGCTCAGTTGGTTAAGTGTCTGACTTTGGCTCAGGTCATGATCTCCTGGTTTCTGAGTTTGAGTCCTGTATTGGGCTCTCTGCTTTCATCATGGAGACTGCTTTGTATCCTCTGTCCTCCTCTCTCTCTGTCCCTCCTCCACTCATTCTCTTTCTCTCTCAAATAGATAAACATTAAAAACAAAAGACTTAGATGTTTAACTTGGCTTCTCATCTAGTCCCCAGCCCCTTCATAATAAGGCATGGGCCAAAGCTTTTAAAAGGTTTATTAAATTACTGTACATCTCTCACTTTTTGTTCTTTCTTCCTGCTGATCAAAGTGCTGTTCTGGGCATCACTGGAGATTCTTAGATCTCCCAGTAATAGCATCTGTATTACCTATTATCCACAGGCCCAGGCAGGTATCTACAAGAGCAAGTTTGGCCTGGTACATATAGGATCGATGTTAGTCTGCTTTGGTGACTGTAGCCATGTGGGATGTGGAAATTCGGGCCCAGCGTTTCCAAGTCCAGAGAAGTTGGAAATCCAATTTATAAGACTGAAAGATCCTGATTTTTAAGTATCTAAAATTAATTTATACAGTTTAAAATCACTGTGTAAGCCAACATCATGAAGACAGGTAAATCTCACTGGGGGCTGGTTCTGTGAGCCACCTGTTAATCCTATGTTGAGATTCTAAACCCCAATGTGCCTGTATTTGGAAGAAGCATCTTTAAAAGAAGGCGTTTATGGTTAAATGAAGTCTCAGGGGTGGGCCCTCATCCAACAGCACCAATGTCTATACAAGAAGAGGCAGGGAGAACAGAAAAGCATGCAGACAGGAAAGGCCTTTTGAGGACACAGGAGAAGACAGCCATCTGCAAGCCAAAGAAAGGCCCCACCAGAAACCAATCTTGCCAGTACTTTTCCTGGGACTTTCAGCCTCCAGAAATGTGAGAAGTAAGTTTCTGTCACTTAAGCCATCCAGTCTGTGGTATTCTGTTAGGACAGCCCAAACAGACCAATATTGGCCCTTTGCCTTGTTTTCTTTCTTAAAGTAACTATTTTAGCAGAGGGATATGAGGTCATAATTTACCTCTGTATGAACCACTGATTATGAGAGTCTTTTTCATGGCCTTACTGCTGTCTATCTTAACAAAGTTTCTTAACCTGAGGTCCACACCTCTTCAAGTTCATGTTGAAAATTCAGCGTCTGTGAACTGCCATATTTTCACCAACTTTTAACTGAAATGCAGGATTTCTTGGTTGGCAACAAACTACAGTAGGATAAGCAGTATCTGTGAGGTTGTCTCTAACAGAAATCAAAATACTTTCCCAATTGTATTAGAATTGTTGCAGATATCTCAAATAATTATTTATGCTCAACACTATTTTGAAATACAGTAATCATCAGATTCACAGCTAGTTCTCATTATCTTACTCATTAACAAGAATCACATATTACATTACAAATGTGTTTTTAATATTTGGATAACTATATTTCAATACAATTAGGTACCTTTGCAATTCTGTGCATCTTATTCATTGCAAGACATTACTCTAAGGGGGATTCATAGACCTGGTCATGCAGCAAAACAACTGTGGCACAGAAAATTTTAAGAAATTTCTGGTCTGAACCAACACCCAGAAGTGACTAAATGGCCTGGCTTTTCTGAATGCTGTCCTCTAAGCACAAGGTCTTCTAATGAATAAATTGGGCATTAATTTGAGCTACATAAGCAAGTTTATTTGATAATCCTGTGTTGCCAAGACCAGTTTATTGCATAGGGCTCTTGACAAACCTAACTCCAGTCAGGAGGATCACCAAGCTAGAGTGTTTTCCATTCAAATAGCCCACTATGCTCTCAAGCCACCCCCTCTCTGACATGTGCAAGAGTCTCCAAACTAAACCAACCTCCATTTTTAGTCATCATTGCTCATTCAATTTTTCCCTGCTTGATCCTCAGTTAGTTCTAAGGATGAAGGCAGAAGTAAGGCTGCCATGTTTGAGTGGAACCCACAGTGCACAGCAGAGGCCCTAGAACGCAGCCTAGGAAACGTGAATGGAAATGTGCATGAGAGTCCAGAAAACCACGGCCCAGGAGAGCCTCCCACCCAGCAGAGGATGGTGCTTGTCTGAACCCTATTTATCAGCACTTATGTCCTCATCCCTGTTTCCTTATGCAGCACAATGACAACCTGCCCTTCTCTGCCTCTCCTGTGTGATTATATTTGGTCCTAGGTCATATCCTGCCTTTTCCCCGAGTAACATTATATTTTTATTTAACCAAAAATGAGTTGCTCATCACAAATCAAGCATTATGCCAAAGTCTTGCCTATAATACTGCATTGAAACTTCCAAATAAACCCATGAAGTATTATGATTACCAGAGGGGAAAAATGAGACATAAAAGACTATCTAATTTTCTCAAAATAATACATTTAGCAAA
This sequence comes from Panthera leo, assembly GCF_018350215.1. Classification (NCBI taxonomy): domain Eukaryota; kingdom Metazoa; phylum Chordata; class Mammalia; order Carnivora; family Felidae; genus Panthera; species Panthera leo. The sequence continues at coordinate 40,805,729 of NC_056680.1, forward strand.
CTGCAGGAAGAGAAAGCTAACTGAGCTGTCGGCAATGCCAGAGCCTATGCCCTCCACTTCCCATTGGGCAAAGATCCAACTTTGAATCTTAAATTCATCACCTAGTAGATGATGAACACAAGATGATTTATTAGGCAATATTCAACAGTCTACAGCTTTATAATGGCTAGTTGGTTACACTTTGTATATGTGCTTCTATATGTAAGCATTTTTAAAGATGTATTTAATACTTAACAACCTGATGAGTTTGATAGTAGATGGAGAAATGGGTTCAGAAAGATCGAGTGAGTTGCCCAAGGTTATATAATTTACAAGCGAAAGGCTTCAAATCCTAATCCAGCTCGAACTTTAATCTACCATACTTGGGTTCCTTTAAGTTTCCATCGGTCTCCCCTGGCCAGCCCAGGCAAGGAATTGATGCAAATGAGCAAATGAACCAAGAGAGACTTCACTCTGCCCCAATTTCCTGCTTCACTTTTGCTGTTGAAAACTGGCGTCATAGGACTTGGGTCTGTAACTTTAGGAGAATGGCATGGTTTCGTCATCATATTGGAGTCCTCCAGATCTGTCCTGGGCTCTGTACACATTCTCCCAGAGAAGGACACATGTACACAATCCTGTAACTGACTCGATGTGCTATCTCAACTCTCCCATGAATGCATGCCTCCTAAGTCTGCCCCAGGACTTGCTCTTTGGCTCCCCGTCCCCCAACCTGGGCTTGTCCCCACCTTGAAGAAACTGACCACCACCAGGGTGTGCCGGGGACCACCAGTGATGCCATCTCTGAGCCTCCTTTGAGGAGGTCTAGAGTTTACAAACCATGGAGAGATGACAGCATTTCTGGCTTTAATAAGCCAGAATAATTATCATTTTTTGAAGTTATCTAATGCAGTGGGATTTTATCCATTAGAACTTAACTGGCATCAGAATAGACATTAAATAATCACAATTGTTATTTTTGGAGGAAAGAGTTGGGTACAAAAAGGCTTCATTTTCCTGAGGTTGGCAGGCCTTTGAGGAAGCATTTCTCTTTCCTCTGTCACTTCTATTAAAAAAAAATCTATAAAAATCTTGTCAGGGAGAGCATTTCACATCCTCCTTGGCAAAACTCATGGTTTGAAGTGGTGGGTAGGGATTTAGACGTGAAATTCCCCCAGATTTTAAGGCAAGTTGTTTCAGCTACATTGTGAGAATTGCTTACAAAAACTGGTGTTGGCTACCTTTGAAAGAAGTAGACATTGTTTTTCAGTGTCATCCCCTCTTGTCACTTTAATTAAAACAAATAACAGACATGTTAAAAAAAAGAAAAGAAAAGCACTTGACAGCTTCCCCCATTTTATACGCTTCCCAATTTCTCAAAGGCTTTACTGAAAGAAAAGAAACATTAAAGTGACATTCTGTGACTTAGGTACCACTCTGGATTTCTCCCACACTCTCAGGAGATTCCTAGAGCACAGAAAAACAACTCCCCCATCTCTCCTCTATTTCTCAGAGTTTGGCCTGGAGTGACGTGGAAGGAACGAAGCAGGAAGTTGGGACCAGAAAATGGCCTGAGTCCTCAGGTAGATAGTCAGGCTCTTATGGGGGGGGGGTGTGTGTGTGTGTGTCTGTTTACATTTAATAGTGGCGTGAGGGAGGTCTTCCTCCCTGAATTGAATTGAATTGAATTGAATTGAATTGAATTGAATTGAATGAAAAGGGGTCCTGCATGCAGTGGGCAGCCCTACTCTCGCCACCCAAGGCTGAGTGCATGAATAGAAGGTCCACAGTCACCTCGGCAGTGTAGACTACTGATTAAGAACTGGCACTGAGACCAAGCAGATCTGACTTCCAAATTCTGCTCTGTCACTAAGAAGCTCCTGCTCTTGGGCAAAGCCTGGATGTCTCTAATTCTCAGCGAGTGTCCTCTGTTTCCCTGAGATAATGATAGCCCCTCCCTAGAAGCATTGTGCAGAGTGCTAGCTCCGTCTTTTTAAAGAAAATGTCTGTTATGTTCACTGATCTATCCTGGTGCCTAACACAGGCTGTGGTACATGACCCTCGATTCATACACATTTTGAATGATGGAATAATTAATTTTGGGTCAACTTTATTTAACTAATACAATATTTAATATAATATAACCAAACATGAAAATTTTATTAATATTTAATTAATATTTGTATTTAATCATGAACAATTACAATTTGTTATTTATTTAGAATGAATAAATTATTCATTACATAGAATAAATGAGAAATGATGAAGTTCTCAGTGTAGCCTCCAGTCTAATAAGGCCCAATACATGATAGTTGCTATTATTATGATTATTATCCTTTCTTCATAGGTTTGAAATTGACTTCATACAGACTAAATGGGCCCCACCATTGACCCCTTTCCTTCTTTTACCTGTAGCTCTTTTCTCTTAAACATTTTTAAGCCTTTGTGAGTGAAATTTCAGGGACAAATTTTAAATACTTGAGTATGATATGCTCAATGTCACCAGTTATGTAATTCATGTAAAGAATATATTTGCATGTTATAGGGGAAAAAGAGATGCTGACACTTTTTATCTCTCAAAGCTTAATGATCCAAATCATTTCCTTAGTTGGGTTTTAATGGCTAGAATGATGGGGAGCTTTACAAATCTCTTGAATAAATTCCTTACTCCGATCTAGGCCAGCCGTTCAAATATTGTTTCTTTTAGCTTCTGCTTAATTTACTTCTATAAGTTTTTAAAACCTTGTTGAAATGTAAAAGGAGTTTTACCCCGTTTTAAAAAAAATTTTTAATGTTTATTTTTGAAAGAGAGAAGACACAGTGCGAGTGAGGGAGGGTCAGAGAGAGAGGAAGACACAGAATCCCAAGCAGGCCCCACAATCAGCATGGAGCCCAACGCTGAGCTGGATCAGGGAGATCACTACCAGAGCTGAAATCAAGAGCCAGACAGATGGCCAATGACTAAGCCACCTAGGCGTTCCCGGGGCACTGTTTCTTAAAATGCACTAAGAAGAGTCTTCACATCGAGTACCTATTAAAACTACTGACTGCTGGGCCACAAAACAGAAGTTGTGGGATAGAGGACAAAAATCTGTACTTTGAAAATAATTCTTCACATGCACACTCTCAGTATCAAAACACACAAACTCAGGACAAGCTAGATGAGCAATTAGAGCTGGGTTACAGCCATCAGGCCCCAGGTTCCTTTTTGTAAGTCACATTTTGTAACACTCCCTTGAACATCTTAGATCGTTTATAGAAAATGTAACCTACCTGTGCACACAGTGCCAAAAAAATCCATATACTTCTCTAAATGAAATAAAAATGAGTAATAAAACAACAGTAATTTATAACAACTATGCATTTTGATATGTAGGTGTCCATACCTAACTTCACCTGAAACAGTATGTGCTTCCACTTAGACATGATATCACCAGGGATATAATAGCTACAACAAATGTTGGCTCAAGTGTTTTGTTTTGGCACTCCCAATCCATGGCTCCAGTGCCTCAGTGACATAATTTCCAAAATAGTTAACGGCAAAAAAAATTTTGAACAAAAGACCATCTTCCCTTAAATTTCACTCTGGCTGCATTCTTGGCAAATCAATTATGTATAAAAACAGTGCTAAGAATACTTTGCCTTTATAGATCGTAAGGAGTTAGTTTTTAGCTCAAATAATTACAACCAGGATTTTCAGTTACAGGAATGTCCGGTGACATGTTCAAACCTCATTCCAAATGCCAGATAGAGAACAATTCATTGTGTGGTTTCTCTGTCCTGGGGAGGAAATCCAACACCCTGGATGGACTCCCATCTACTAAATGCATGTAGGATCCCCTTCATACACCAACTGCAGTAACAACAGAAAAGTGATCTTTCCCTCAATTTCTACTATGCCACTATTTAAAGCCACTGAATTAGACAGTGAGAAGCAGTGAGAGACATCCAAGGGCGGAGCCTAAAGAAGATCTGTCCTTAGGTCATGGAACCATGTTCAAACAACCTGCTCATTTTCTATGTACCACCAGTGATTTAGTGTGCTCAGTTCTTTACATGCAGTTAAGTAATTTCAGTATCATAAAAACCCTCTGAAGTAGGTTTAAAGCCTTCACTCTATAGATAAAGAAATGGATGTCTGATGTTAAGTGGCTTCTCCAAGGCCCTTGATATATGAAGTTAAGTGTGTCTGATGTCTGAGACTCCATCTTCCCTCTGCCCCCTGCCCCCTTGCAGAACAAGACCGTGCTGACCATCAGCAGTGCCAGAAAGAGCCCAGAGGAAAAATAAAAGCTCAAGGTTTGAGTGTAACTCGTAGTGACAAATTTAATAGTGTTTAAGGCTGGAAATGAACATACTTGCTTTCTTTTTTTTTAAATAGACTTCAATTTGTGTGGTTGAATCAAGTTAGGCAGGAGCAAAACTGAGTTAGGTTTTGTTTTGCTCTGGTTGCCCTTAAACACCAGGGAACCTGGATGCCTCTAGCACTGCTTTGCATTTAGGGTGGGTGTTGATTTTTCCAAGGGTCTTCCCTCCACCGTCAGCTTGCTTACAGGGGCTCTCTACACCTGCACCATAGAGGGCTCCTTCTCCAGGTTCTTGTTCTCACTCCACTGGAGACTATTTCTTGTCACTCAACACTTGGCAGCCTGATGGGCTGGTGGGGCAAAGGAAGGGCATACATATGCCCCGGAGTTCATCCTCAGACTTAAGTTTCCTTTGTTTACCTTGATTTTCCTGTCAGGTTCCAAGTTTTCTTTGGATGTCTTGAGTTTCTGGCCTATTTCAATTTAAGAATGATGCAATACATCAGCGAACAGGAAGCTTTGCGTTCATAAGCAAGCTTGCTGACTGGAAGACTTTTCCAGAGACTGAGCAGATGAGGAGCCAGACTTTTACGGGGAATTCCTCATCACAGAATGCAGAGGTATTGACTTTGGGATACCAGCACCCATGTTAATGGACCTAGTTCTCTTCAGATCTTTTTCAGAGTGATTCTCATTCTCCCTAAAGGAAATAAGTTCCTGGCTCACAGGATTTTCTCCTGCAGGGCTGGAAGTAGTTTGGCTCAACCAATCTTTAGCCTCTCATGTCACTTCCATAGCCTTGCAACCACCATTTCTGAGTTTTCCAGCAATCTGCAGTTTAACTGTCTCAACTCACAGTTCCTGTCCCTTCTCAGGTCTCTCCATTTCCTCCACTTTGCATTCCTCATTATGGCTCTCCAGAAAAATGCCCAAGTGCCTTGTTCATTTGTGAGTCTTTCTATGTTGTCACCATTGCAGGGAGCTTATACACTTTTCATTGCATTACCTCAATGTTAGTGGAGTCTTGGGCAAGAATACACATCAACACATGAAACCAGTTTGCCATTCTGAATCACACACTATGGAACTATTTCATGAGGTGGTCTGGTCTGCATCCCAGGGGCAGGAAGGATTTCAGGAAGTTCTGTGTTGGGAAATAAAGGCAATTTTGACATGCTGTCAATGAGACAAAGATACATGTGATAAGCCTGATAGGATATAAAGAAATTATAAATCCTAACTTCAGTTTCTGAATTGGTCACACAAGAAGAGGTGCAAGGGACTGTCTGCTGATAGATTCTTGAAGGAGACAGAGAGGTGCATGTACCATGCTGTCTAGATACATAAGAGCTAATGGAAATAAGGCAAATCCCAGAAATAGGGAGAATGAAGTTCACAATCAGACCTAACCAGCCATCAAAACTGATGAGGTAAATCTTGGTAGCAGAGAGGTAATATTGTGCACAATTTTTTTTTTCTGCTGAATCGAATGACACATTTATAAGCTCTTCTCACTTCAATCACACCCCAGTGCCTTAGCTCATCTAATGCCATTAATGATCACTGGATACAAACTGATCCCTTAAGAGAAGCAGGTGAGTGAAACAAACTTACCAGTGAAAGGAACATGGAAGGAATGGAGCACTATGGGCCCATTCTTTCCTTTGATATTCAAAGACGTTTACTGAAAAACTACTTTGTACTCTATCACATCCTACCAGGATACTTGCAAGCAAGTTTAACTGAGAGTTGAGTATCTAATTGTTTTTTTATTAAATGAGCATTAAAAATAGTATCTGCTTCATAGAATTGATGCATGAGTTAAGTAAATTAATGTACATGAAGTGCTCAGTCAAGTGTTTGAAATGACTAAATGTTTAACTAATCTTATTAAGATTAACCAAAGTATCTGTCCTTGAGGACCTCAAGTAGGAGAGAAATAGATGTGTCAACTAATAAAGACATTAAAATATAAAATAGGTGTTAGAAGCATATGACAGGAGTTAAATAGAAAACAATAACAAGACAGTAAATAGAAGTCCAAATATGCCAATAGTTATATTAAACATAACAACTCAAATACAAAGATTATCCAACTGGATTAAATAGAAACCCAAAAATACAACGCCTATGAGATAAAACCTTAAAAATAACCTTAAATAAGAGGACACAGGAAGGTTGAAAATAAGAGGATACAGAAAAGTATACCACAAAAACACTAACAAAAAGAAAGCTTGTGGATCAAGAAGTTTCTCTTCTTTGCATATAGCTACACAAAGGAGAGTGCTAAGGAGCTGGTAGAATGACTGCTCTCATCAGCACCTGTTCCAAACCGGATTTTCCAGGTGTGACCATTTCCCACCCATGGGAAAGGAGAAGGAAGAGTGTGAGATGTGCACACCCAACATTTTTAGATGCAAGACTCAGAATTACTCTCATTACTTCTGCTCAAATGCCACTGGCCACATCTTCATTTAATGACTGCAGCTAATTGCTAGGAAGGCCACGAAATACAGTCACTCTATCAGCAGCCGTGGGCCCGGATGAACTTTTGATGAGGAACAATTCTCTTAGTAAATGAAGACTTTTTTTTTTAATACAGGAAGAAGGAGAATGGATATTTCCATGTCCCATTTCACAGGAGAAGAAATTGGGTTTCAGAGAGATAAGTTGAAGTTACTCACTATCGTAAAACTAATAACTGGAAGGCCTCGAGTCCTTAGCTGTCAGATTCCAGCACCCTTGTTCTTCTTTAGTTGGTCTATAGCCCCTGCACCTCCTCTCCAAATCCATTCATTTATTCATCTATCTATCTCTCACTGGGTTTGAGAGCCAACTTGAAAAGCCAAGAGAATAGCAGAGCAGCAGAAGTTGCCACCAGTCTAAGAAAGAACCCACACTACATTACTGGCCAAAAAGTACACTGTGGGAGATCACACTAAGCAAGGCCAGTGGCATCCCAGCAGGAACCCAAATTGGGCAACACTTCTCTCTGGGGAATGCAAATCCAATGCAGAAAGCAATGTGTACACCACTCTTTCCATTTTTGGTAATGGGGGTTGCGTGTGCAAATTGTGGAGAAATGCAGCAAGGAGTTGAATTGGAAATTTTGCTTTCTTATTTCACTATTAACACACTGAATTCTACAAAGTTTTCATAGGCATCACTATCATTTTGAAATAATGAGAAAAAGGAATCTGTTCAACCAGCAATGGTATGTAGAATTAATACAACGTAGAGCTAGTCCTCAAATTCTGAAAAGTCCAGAAATCACAAGGCACCAAAGTAGCGAGCAAAAGTGAATGAAAGAGGCAAGGGAAGAGAAAGAAAGAAGAGAAGACATGGAGACTGTTTCATAAGAATACTCGTGATTTTAAACTGTCTTGATTTGGGATGACTTTTTAGTTTCCTTCCAGAGTTTTGTCGTAGTAATGCTTTTACTTCAACTCTCCAAAAATGTCTCTAAGCCTGAAAAGACCTCATGGGTTAATTTTGGTTGCCAGGGAAACCGCCTGGATTTGCATAGACTCTCACTGATTCCTGGAGGCAATCCCTGACAACAGGGAAGGCCCACAATAGTACTGGTCTCTAAAGGTCACAGCCCTGCACCATTCACCTTCATTCTATTTCATTTCGTTCTATTTCCAGATCCAGCCAACTTGGCTGTTTTGAGGGGGGTAGGAGGCAGGGAGACATTCCTGGGGGACACACCTTGAATCCTGCTTTATGGCACATTAATTTTAGTAATACATAGGCCTTAACTGCTCAGTCAGGAATCCTGTGTTACCTTGTTTTAGTTTTAGTTGCATTTATTTTGTACTTTTTATAGCATGTCAATATGATTTCATAACAGACATAATCTGACAGAATAAAACTAAGGTGATGATTGGAGAGGTAACTATGGTTTTCTAACTCTGTGTCTTTAGAAATGACAAATCTGTATTCACTATTTTTTTTTACTGTTCCTTTTAAAAGTTTTCAAGTCTGTTCTTAAAATCAGCAATAGAATATAAGGTATTAATTAGAGGGAAATGATGAAATGGTAAAGTGATAAGACACAGATGGAAATAGTTACTGATCTGTAGATTTAGTTGGCTAAAAACAAAGCCAAGATCCATGAAGGTCCTCTTGGGGGGTAATGGGGATGAAAACTCTAATAGTACATACTTATGTTTAAACTCTACTTAAGTTCTCCAGATGTTGGTTTTGAAGGAGCAATGGAGAGAGAAAAGAATATTCTATTCCTCTCTATGAGCCTTTTCTATAAATTCCAAGATGGAGAGTATTAAAATTACTTTGGATTAAATTATGTGAAGGCAATATGGCCCCAAGTATTTTATCACTTAACCTCCTAAGGGCATCAGTTTCATTATCAGTGAAAGATGGGAGAAGCACTGACTTTCTAAATCTTTTTCACTCTGAAATATCTTATCTGAAAAATTATGATTTTGTGAATTCCTGAGTCTTTTTTACTCTGAAATTTTATGATTTTATCTATGATTTTATTATGATTTAACTGCCAATTATCAGGGAAAATGACTCTCTGGAAGCAGCCATCAGACTTAAACACGGTTGCTACTTTTTGTTCTGAAATATGGTATAGGAAACATACCTTGTTTTTGCTGCCCATCATCTACTTGTCCTTCTTTTAGCTCTACCTTTTTTCATTGAGGAAGGTCATCCTTCTAAAACTTTCATTGAAGGTGCTTCTGGTGGATTTGCCTGAAATCCCCTTGGGTCTGGAGTGAAGTGTGTGGTTCAGTACCACCAGTCAGAACATCACCTGTTTGTCTCCACAGCAATTGGTTCAGGGACAGTCATATGAGCTAATAGGGGCCAACAACAAGCATGGAAACTTTCATAGGTGGTGGTTTAAGGAGCCATGCTGTAGCATCCTTCCCGTTGTAAAAGACGAATCCAGAGTTGCCATCGGCCTCCACATAGAAAATGAGAATGCAATGGGTTTGACAGTAAGATGACACATTTTTGTTTGACTCCTGAATCCAACTACACAGAGTAAATTCTACCCTAGGACTTTTTGATTACCTGAACCAATAGAGTATCTTTGGGCTTAAGTCAATTTGGGTCAGATTTTCCACTGTTTCCATCAGCAAGAACCTTAAATGATGCACATAGAATACGTCAAGTTTAAGCACTGGAGGGGTAAGATAGAATACTGAAATGAACACCAGGTCAACAATATATTTGGTATTCTGGAGTCCAATAGAAATTTATTCACTACAAGTATAACAAGAGAATGCTTAATTTGAAGCTGACCACAAACGAATACAAAAATCTCTCCTAGATATTTTTCCCTTAGTCACTGCCCTGAGCAAATATAATTATGGACTTGGCTAACTCTTCAGCCCAACCTTGTCCAGTTTCTGTGATGAATCAAGCTTCAGTGTTGGGAAGAATAAAGTCCCTCACTGATGAAACTAGTCAGATTTCATACCCCGGTGACAGTAACAAGGATGTCACTTATCAATGTCACAATAGGAAAGAATCCAAAGGATAACCAAACCTTACATTTCAGACCTCCATTTAAAGAATCTGATCTAGAAACAGTAAGAGACTTGCTCAGGAACACAGAACTAGGAAAGACCAAGATTTGGGCTAGAATTTGGTTCTCCAGCTGCCTGATCAGTGAAACACATCCAGTTAAGCAAGTCTGTAGAATGTCAGGATTACTATATCTAGAAATCACTTTTGCCACTTAAGGGAGAAGATGTGTACTTTACTATACTCATAAAGGAATCTTGCTGAGCTCAATGGGCAAGAGAAATTCAAAATGTCAAGACAACTTTTATGCAATTTCAAGTCAACAGCCTACTATGAATGCTGATCTGAACTCCTTCATCCCTAAATGGCAAATCACAAGAGCAATATACTTCTTAAAGCTTTAGTTTCTTTAACTTTGTTAAGGTTTTATTTCTTTATTTGTGAATGAGAATAGTAGCAACTTTCCCGTAAGACTGTTGTGATGACAGTATGAGATAATACAAGTCAGCTGCTGCACAGATGTTAAACAACATCAATGCTCTCCTATCAGGATCACCACTATCGTTACTATTTCTAGTGATGTTTTTACTCTATGACTAAACCCCGGAAAACACCCTTAAATAAAGAGTATGCCTAACTGCATATTATCTTCTCAACAATAACTAAAACATTTTTTTTTTTGCTTTCAGTTGCTTTAATTAATTAAACTCTTATCAGAAGAATGTTCTTGTATAAATGTAAGTATGCTCCTTGAGCACCAAGAAATTCCTTGGTGAATTTTGTCTTTCCATTGGACAGGGGATTGATTAAATCACCCCTGTGAATTAGCTCACTAAGCCAATAGAACAAGCTTTTCTTAGAATTGTAGTGATAAAAGATAAGGATTTGCACAGCTTTTCTGTATCTGTATGATATACTAAATTTATTCTGTTGACTAGTTTTTTTTATAAAAAATGTTTTCTTGTATACTTTCTAGTCACTAAGCAGAGAGAAAATAAAATGAAAATGGAATAGTTTCCTAATATGATTGAAAGGAAAGTGTGTCTAAAAAGCCTTAGAGCCCCAGAAGCGTGAATGCAAACCATGTCTGGTGATAAACACACTCAGTTATTTTTGAATAACAAGAGGATTGTGCAATTTAATTCAAATAAATCGAAAGCATTCTGTACACAGATTAAATGCTGTATGTTTGACTGTTGGACACTATAAAGCATCAAAATGGTCCCTCTTGACCTAGGTAGAAAGAATGAGGTAGAAAATAGCACATTCTTTTTGGTGTAAAAACAAAAGTTAATGTCTTTTTTGTGTCCTTGAGAGAATATGCCAACACATAACACAGTGCTCATCTACCATTGGTTTAGCTAACCCTTACAACGAAGCCTTTGGAGGAAGAGTTTAATTTCTTAACCCATGAAAATATATTCTCTGAAAACCATTTGTAAAATACTTTTCTCTATATTTTCAATGGGATATAGAGAAAGAAAGAAAGGAAAATTATTTTCTGAAAGGAAACAGAACAGAGACCTGTAGAAATGCAGAACCCCACGGACATATCCAAGATGGTTCTGGTAATGAGAATTCAATGGTTTGGTCCTTCAGTTCTTAAGCTTCTTAATCATGTAGGCTTCTCTCCCCTTGATTAGAAAAATAATATAGAAAACTTGAAAGGTTTAAGCAAGCACCAAACACCCAAGATAACCAGTGGGATCATTTGGATTATATTCTTTAATAAACATTTTCCCTGTCTACAAAATCATGACAAATAGTCATAACTTCTCTCTTTTTCTTATGCTACCATGACAATGATCTTCCTACAACACAGTTTTTAAGGGTTTCTCACTACTGCCACTGATATTACATGGTTTCAAAGCCACCACTGTCTCTCACCTGGATTATTGCAAATCTAACTGGTCTCCCTGCTTCCCCCCGCCCTCGCCGGCTTCGGTGGATTCTCAACCAGCCAGAGAAATAGCACTTAAACCCATGTCAGATAGTCTCTTCTTTGCTCAGAACCTTCCAATTACACTCAAAGACAAAATTAAATATGCCTCCTCAAACATCCTCAACTTTCCTTTTTGACTTCCTATCTTATTAGCTTCATCCTTATTCATTCTGTACGACTGCAATGGACTCTGTCCACGGAACGTAGCAGGCACGCTCCTATCTCAGTATGTGTTATTCCTTCTGCTTGGATGTTTTTCTCCCAGACGCCACAGGCCTGCCTCTCTCACACTATGTCTTTCATTGGTCATCTTACCGAAAACTGCGGTGCCTCCCCTCCATACGTTGTTTCTTTCTTCTTTTTCTGGTTCAAGTCGTGTATTTGAAGGTAATTCCACAAAGTGCTAAGAGTGATTGCGGAAGTAGGACCAGGAAGAGAGGAAGCCAATAAAGAATATGCTAATGAGAGGGACACTACTGCAGGCAACTGAGCCTGAAGCCCCTGGGGAACACCCTGAGAGACTTCCTGGAACATGCCTCAGAATTGTTTCCCTGAGGTGCAAGGAAGCTGAGGTATTTACCCTTTCATGCTCTCTCCTGAGCCAGAGCATGCCCTCAACAGAGAGACAAAGGAAGCCATTCGGCAGGTATGGGGGCTGTTTGCAGAGATCTCTGGGGATGGCGGAGGGGCTTGACAGAAGCGCCACAGAATGGACACTTAACTGGTTGTCCTGCATCCAGTCTTGCTCCTTCCCATCCATCCCAATTACTGCTCCCAAAGTGATCCTTCTAAAATACCAAATAGATCAAGTTATTCACCTCCTTAAAATCTGTCCACAGCTCCCCACTGTTTTCAGAATAAAATCCAAAAAGACTGGCCTGACATTTCATTCTCAGCCACTCTTCAGGCTTTATATCCCACTTTTCCAGGAACCAAATCAGGCTCCAGGCACCATTCTAACTGTAGATTCTCTCTTGAACCACACTTGTGAGGTCCCCATATGCACACAGACACAGCCATCCTGTCGGAAGGCCACCCATAAATATTTAACACACATATATTTGACTAGCTATTATATGCTAGGCTCTATGCTAGACACTGCAGATACACTGAGGATCACAGTTGCTGTCTTCAAAGAGCTGTCTAAAATCTATGCAATGCTTTTACCTTCTTTAATGTCTTGTTTTTTCCTAAGCACTTAACTATCCTACATACTATATGCATTTTACTTATTTGTCTTGTCCTTTGGCTGTCTGTCTTACTAGAATATAAGCTTTGCAAAGACAGAGATTTTTATTTGTTCCCTTGAATCTCAGTTGTCCAGAATGGTACCTGGCACATAATCAGAGAGGAACCCAAAAAATATGTGTTGAATGAGTTATTTATTAAAATTACTTGAACATTTTCATAATATTCTCTTGTTTTCCTGCCTTCTCATCCACCTACATTGGACTATTTAAGTTTACTTCCATTTATATATTTTTAATAAATGACACTAGTGAAACTCCATAAATATACTTATCTGCCCATATTCAGTTATTTCCTTATGTTCAATTCCCAGAAGTGAAATTATTGGGTTTATGATTCAATATCAATATATGTAAGGCAATATTTGCTTCCTGACCCTCTGTCTGACACTGGATATAATAATTTTTTCTAGCCAATTTGACAGGTCAAAAAAGTGGTATTTCATTGCAGTTTTAATTTGCACATTTTGCAAGTCACATCATTTTTTAAAAAATATTTTCTGGTGGCTGTCCTATTTTATGTGGTTTCCTTAGGTGGGCATGGAGAAATAATTACTAAAGAATCACACTGGAGTCCACCTGATGTTCTCTTGGTCTCTACCAACTTTGTATCAAAATACGACTAAAAAACTTCATCCTTGGAGATGATGTGATACTTGGGTGATAGATGATGTCATATTTGGAAGACACCACACCATTTTGTTCACATACCCAACAGCAGAGAAAAATCTTTGAGCAGGATACCCTAAGGTGAACAGTTTCCAAAACAACTTCCACTAAGGACCTTGGTGAGAAACTCCCATTATCCTGGACAGTGGACTATCTGCTTCTGAATTCAGAACACTGCTTAGAACTCCTGTGACCCATAATACCCTTCGCCTTTCAATACTAAGGAGCAAATTGAGAGCCCAGCAATCCAAGGGATTATATACTTCTCTTTCTTTTTTAAAAAATAATCTTACTCTATTTTTGGTCCCAGAATAATTACAGGCAAGCAGAGTGAGACATGTTACATCAACTTGAAAGATGCCTCTACCCACTTTCTTAAATTTGAGGCAAAATTAGCTGTATGTGGGGACTTAAGAGTTCAGCACAGTGTTGGGAAATTCAGGCTCACCACACAGACCAATCTCATTATGTGAGGATCAACACTTCCAGGCATCATGGCTGGTGAGTAGATCGCTGGGCATGCTATTCATGGTTAACAGAGCCCTCATTGGCTCTAGTGCATGGTTTCAAAGAAACACATCGGGATTCTGGCTGCAGAAACCCAGAAATGATGCTCATTTTAAAAAGCCAATTTCTCTTTCCACTTTAAACATTTATTAGCAAAAGATCATCATCAAAGGACGTATTCCTGTGATATCAACTAGCTGAAGGAATCTGCAAAAGGGGGGCTTTTCTTTAATGTTTTCTCAGAATTCCTCCCATTTATCAATTAGTTTGAAAAGGTAGGTTATATTCAAAAGTCTCTTAAGGAAAATATATTTTCCTTTTCTTCTAAGTTTTTTTTTTTAAATAAAATAAACCCTTAATTTTCAGATCTTTATTGAAGCTCAGTTTCTTCCTTGGATCAAAGGAGAAATAATCTCTCTTCCATTTCTAGGTTAGCTAAGTTTTGAGACTGGGTCTTGTTAAAGTGATCTGTATGAAAACAGGGAAGCTGTCCCTGTTCTTGGTGTCCAACCCATCATGCTTAACCTCCAGGGATGCTAATGAGAATAACAGCTGAAAGGTCCCAGAGGAACACCACACAGACACTGAATTGTGTTCCTTCTGCATTTGGAATGACATTTAAATGAAACCTGCAGCTGTTTAGAATGTGGTTAAGAAGATTTCCCACGGAATTGTTTTCCAGACCTCTGGGGCAGTTATAATGAGAGGTTCAGTCTAAGTTTCAGGGGAAAGAGATCAAACCACATGAACCTCAACCTCTATATGGAAAAGTTCCAGAAAATGTTCAGAAGATAAACTGCAGAAGGGACCTTAGGTTGGTAACAGCTCACAACTCTAAGCACTTAGCCTCATTCATTGATTCCTGCATCCAATGAATGCTAGTTTTAAGTATATACAAAATATTCCACATAATAAATTAGATGCCTTAGAGAATGTGACTAATATGTTACTGAGGGAGATACCCAAAAGGAAAATAAATAGCATTTAGTGGAAGGTGTACAGAAGGAAATGAGGAAGGTGCTGTGGTAGAGAATAGCTGAGACAGATGTGCTTTAATTAGGGTGGTCAGGGAGGGCTTCCAGGAAGAGGAGATATTTGGGTAGAAGTGTTAAAAATGAGAGGGTACTGGTTATTCAAACAGCTTTTTATTCACAGTGTTATAGGAACTCACAATCTCTGGGATCTGACTGGACAGCAACAGTATTTTCTTCTTGTCTGAAAGGACACCCACCTGTTCAATCTCCCTGGTAACTTCGGAGGACCAGATATTCCTTGCTGTCTGTTATTCTAAGGGCTTAGAAGACAATTGTGGACTAAGGGTTAATAGAATCTTTTTCCCTTCTGCATAAGAACTCCCCTTTTGGTTAGCTCTCTTGCTCTGTTCCCCCTGGTAACCTGATAAGGTCAATGTCACCTGTTGCTAGGCAACCTTGTTAATGATAAAATGACTCCACATTGGAAGATTACATTTAGACCAGGAGAAGGCTATCTACTTGATAGGAAGTCGTAGCTATGCGCTTTTCTGAGTAGGGTTAGTATTCTTATAACCGGGGACAGCCCTAGCACGGACCCTGGAAACTCTGCCAAAACTGTTATTACAAGAGACATTGTCTCCTGAGGGGACAGGGCTGTTCACACACCTGTTCTAGGTGGTCTCTTTGCACTCCAGCTATTGCCTTAGGAGACTTGCCCTAATAACCATAATAACTGTCATGTGGACACTGAAGGATTTTTACAGAATAAGAACACCTGCTTCTGTCCTCCTGGGAACTTTGGATTCTGGTTCACAACCTTCTTCATAGAGTAAAGCCTCTTGTGGGCTGGTGTGGGTTCTGAATCTGAATGTTTCTTTGAACCCAAGAAAACCACGAGTAGGCTCTACAGAACAATACCTAGTGGAAATGGGAGTGTTAGAGCAATGAGTGGGGAAGAAAAGCCAAAATCACAGTGACAGTCCTGAGTTGGGAGGAAATGAACAAAATTAATCTCCACCTGAAATCTATTCCTCTTCCAGCTGTCTGCATAGCATTCTTTTCTCATTGACTCTATTACCAGCCATTTGGTGAGACTGATGTAGAAGATATTGAAACATTGAACATCTGTTCTGGTCTGTGATTCCGAGTCTCCTGGATTTCATGGCACAATGAACATTAAAAAATATTGAAGAAGCGGGTGACTCAGTTAAGCGTCTGGCTTTCGTTCAGGTCATGATCGCACGGCGCGTGAGTTAGAGTCGGGCGTCGGGCTCTGTGCTGAGAGCTCAGAGCCTGGAGCCTGCTTTAGATTCTGGGTCTCCCTCTCTCTCTGCCCCTCCCCCGCTCGCACACTGTCTCTCTCTCAAAAATAAGTAAGCATTAAAAAATATTGAAGAGGAAGACATCAGGTTGTCAAATTTTATTCTGCCAAGTACAGGTACAAACAACTGCAGCATTGGCATATACTCTCAACTCTTAATGTCATTTCCAAAGGGAAAACTCAGCACAAATTTATGAAAGAGCTATTTCTTAGGTTGAATAAATTCAGCTTTATAAAACCTACCATATACTAGAAGACATGATCCATGGAGGGAAGATATAGGAAAGCCCTTTCTTAAAACCCTGAGCCATGCTTAAATTTTTCTTCTTTTCCTTGGTAATTAGAGGAAAATTCATCACAGACCGACAATGGCCAAAGGCCTAGTGTGTGGAAACCCTTGAACCAGATGTCTTTCAGAGCTTTCCAGCTCTGGAATTTTTTAATTCAAACCCTACCCACTCTATGAAGACTAGTTCCATCATAGAGCTTTCTGCAATGGTGTCAGCTTAATCTCTCCTCTCTGAATTATTTGTATAATAAATAATGAATTACTTATTATGAATTGATGCTGCACAAATTTGACATTTATTAAATTCTACCCAATACCATTAACTAAATATTTCCTCTGTGATCAACTCCCCAAGCTAATAAGACGATATGCTCTGGGTGCCTGGTTGGCTCAGTGAGTTGAGTATCCAACTCATGATTTTGGTTTAGGTTATGATCCCAGGGTCATGGCATTGAGTCCCCCTCTGGCTCCGAGCTGGGTGTGGAGCTTGCTTGGGATTCTCTCTCCCTGTTGCTCTCTGCCCCTCCCCCACTCACATGTGTGCATGTGCACGGTTTCTCTTTCTCTCTCTTTCAAAATAAACTTAAAAAAATATGGCATAAAACAAATATGAGTAATTTCCGTAATTCCCAGAGCCTGATGCAACATATAGTCTCAAAAAAATAATAAAACAAAAAAACCAAAAGGACAGAAAAAGTGTCTAGGAACAGAGGACTAGAATTTCACGGGGTAACTGAAACAAATGCATTGCTTTCACTTAGAATATCAACTGCTGAGACATAGCTGACAGAGAGATATTTATATCATCTCAGGTAATTCTAAGGGAAATTAAGCAAAGCAGTAGCCCTTTCCCCTCTATTTCAGCATAGTACTTAGCAAAGCTCTAACTAAAGGTTGGCAAGCTTTTTCTGGAAAAAAAAACCCAGATAGTAAATATTTTAAGAGTAATCGGCCATGTGGTCCCTGCTGCAATGACTCAACTCTGCTGATGTTATGCAAAAGTAGCCATTGCCAATTCACAAACAAGGTGATATGGCTATTTTCCAATAAAACTATACACAAAAGTCAGAGGCAGGCTGGATATATATGGCCTTTGGGCCATAGTTTGCCAACCCCTGTTCTCGGCAGAAGGACAGGCACTCTTTGCCTACTTGCAAATAAACTGAGGATTCCAGTTAAACAATTGACATCCTACTGTTGCTGCTTAGTACAGCACTAGTTTATGAGCCATTCATTTCGGTATGGGAAAGTCGTTTTCCCAGCGAAGTCCCAGATGTTGGAAAGAGGGAGAGAGAGAACACCCACCTAGTAAGCAGATTATCCGACAAAATTAACTTTGGGTTAAGATGTCACGAACAACTTCCCCTCATATTATTTTTCAGCTTGCACGGAAGAGAGTTTTCATAGATTGTGAGGATTATAGAGTGGAACTCAGCTCTTGGTGGCATTGATGATGGAGGAGGAGGAAGAGCAGAAAACAGAGGTAGGAAGGGAATTAGAAAATGATGAAGATGAAGAAAAGGAGGATTTCTTATTATGAGCAATCATTTCCGGCCATATTGTTTTGCTCACTTTTCTGTAATCTGTAATAAATCATTGACTATAATGAGAGAATTTTGCATGTGACAAGGTCTTATAATTTCCTTCTCTGAAATTAGACTGATTATCAGAATAGAGATTCATGTTAATAACGGGGTTGGTTTTGGGATTTGGTCTGAACAGAGTTTATTCTGTCTTATAAAGCACTCCAGACAGCTTTCCCCTAGAAACACTATATAAATTCTGGTGATTGACTGATGGATGGATTGATTGGGGGACTGCCCTACTGTTTTTAAAACATTTTAAATTGCCATGAGTGGTTCTAACCCACTGTGCAGAAATTAGATGGCAGCTACCTACTTCTATTCTTAAATGGCAGCCTGATGCAGGCCTATTGTTTTAAGGTACTTTGTCCCCACGGGTATTGGACGAGAGCTGATGGCCAGACAACGAGTACACGTCAACTCTGTTTACCCATGTGGGAGTACAAGAGAGCGTACTTTCACAGCCCCTGCTCACAGTTCATGTTCAAAGAAATGGCATGCAATCTGCCTGTCACTACATACATTTAAAATAATGTGTTCCACAGCAAGGCGTCTATTAATAGAACAGCAAAAGGTAGTGTTTTGCTCCTACTGTTTGACACAATACCAGTACAAGTTGCTATTCCCTAACCATCATGTCCTCACGCTAAAGGAAGTAGGGCTACAATTTGAAGACTATTTACTTTTAAGGCAACTACTCAGACTGTCTTCACAATTCCCAGCGAACAGTCTCCAGTTAGGAATAAATTCTCTCTCCTAAATAAAGTCTGTGTGACAAACGTATGAATAAAGTTACATTCGTCACTGCATACTCTAAAATAAACCAGATGAAGATCAGAAAATGGGTCACGTGGACATTTATATTTTGGGGCTGACCAACTGTCATGCCTCTTTCAGAGAGTTACAATCCCCTCCCACATGCACTCATTGCTTTTTTTGGTGGGACTGAGTCTCTGCTCTCCATTTTGCTAGGCCCCAGTCCAAAGAGGATTTCTCTCCAGAATTTGAATCTTTAAGAAGTAGAACCAAGACAGGATAGGTCTTTCATTGTAGCGTCTGTGCCTTGAAATGCTACCAGTTACTTGCTGAGACCTACATCCTTGGGGCCACTCTGGCTCCTGTTTCCACTCAAAGTTTCTAGCCTTCCTTGGATTCTGTGAACGGCCTTTCATACTTCTAATACATCGCTTTTCTGCCCAAGCAAGCCACACAATCCATTTTGGCCCTTTTGTGATCAAAGGACCCTAACTGAGACAACAAGGGAGTACAAATTTTAAGGAAAACAACATATAGAGTTTATAGTTCTTGGTTTACTTTTGCTACCGGAAAGGTCTGCCGGAATCCAGCTCCAGCAGGTCCAGAGATTCCCGAAGGATGAACGGCGTCGGCGAAAAAGTGAAAATAAAACAAAACTAAAATAGAAAAAAAATAAAAATGGGCTCAGACAACAGCAGTGCGTTGAACTGGCCGATTTGTTGTAGCAAACGTGGCATTATATTTGCTAGTGATTTCCTTGTGGCATGTGTCATCTCCGTTTTTCTAACATTACCTAATTTTAAAAATGTTCCTATGTGTAACAACCTTTAAGAAATAACATGGCGATTTTCTCATCATGTTCCCGCATACCCTTTGATTATTCATTAATTTCTTACATTATTCCATTATGCATTTGTGTTTATCTATAATCTTATAATTATCTATAATCTATAAAGCATTTGTTTTGCTGTTCGCATGAAAGGCCTCCATTTCTCAACACCTCAAGTGGAACAGTTACAGGGACATGACCTCCTAACCACACGAGGCCAGAGAACAATGTGTTTGCCTCGGTGTGAGGTGCCAGGAAGGGTCCGAAAGGACCTTAGAAACCCATGCCTCACACATTCTTGGAGAGACAATGCACCTAGAAATTAATGAACCTTAACCAACTAGGTTCAGTCATCATCTGGAATGCCTTCCGGGGGGCCAGGTGGGCCTACGAGTTGAAGTCACCTGTACCCAGAGATACACTCCTTAGTTGCCAGAGTGAGGCTTTCAAATCCCTATGTCTCTCCTTTACAGGCCCTCTTTGCTGGCAACTGCATGAGGCTATCCTTCCTGCAAGTACAGGAGTCTCCATAGGGGATGGCAAGGGCTAAACGTAAGGCCGCACAATTTCTTGCGGAACCTTATTTTCTTTCCTAATGGTTCTTCTCCCAGAGGGCCTGTCGAGGGCAATTCCCCAACAGACAATACCCCGGGTAGTTTTAAGGCCAAATTACCTAAAAGCGGGAGTACAAGAAGCTTCACTGTCGGTGGGTCGCCTTGCAGTCACCAACCCATCCACAGCTCGGGCCTTGCCACTCAGGCTGGGATGGCTCAGCTTCCAGCAAAGGTCTATACATAGAACATTACAACAACCTTTTGAAGTGTGAAAAGATACTAAGAAATTAATAGCCACCAAAAACTGTTCAGGACTCAGTAGGTTTTTAAAATCAATGAGTGTTTCATAAATAATATAATAAATATTGAAGTGTGCATTTTTTTCCATACGCTGCTTATGGTCATGTGTTTGGCGAACATAGAGCAATGCACATTTGCTTTAAAATAGAATGTAATGGGGTGCCTGGGTGGCTCAGTCGGTTGAGCGACCGACTTCAGCTCAGGTCATGATCTCACAGCTCATGAGTTCAAGCCCCGGGTTGGGCTCTGGGCTGACAGCTCAGATCCTGGAGCCTGCTTCTGATCCTGTCTCCCTTTCTCTCTGCTCCTAACCCACTCACATTCTGTCTCTGTCTCTCTCAAAAATAAACATTAAAAATTTTTTTAAAAATAGAATGTAATTATTGTAAAAGCCACAAAGATCAGCATCAGTATGGTTCTTTGGTTCTATTTTCTAGGAGAGTTAGGAAGCAAGTTGACGGACTGGCCCTCAGAAGAAATCTTCAATGGAAGTGAAGGGAAAAAAAGTCAGATTTCATAGCTGCCTCTTCAGGGATCTTTCTCAAAATACTCTACTGAGATCAAGTGAATTGGTGAGTGATTTATTACAAATTTTGTGTCCTATTTCTTTAACTGTAACCTTTATCTCAAGTTCCTCTTATTTCTGTCCTCCTTCAAACTATTATTTCAACTATCTGAAGCGTGTACCTTTTTCTTTAGTTCCTTTTTTTCCCCCTTTTTGCTCATTATGATTTGATGTGGATTCAATTTTCCAAAAATATATCTCTGGTTCAATAGTTTCTATGTTGAATATGGTAATGTGACTCTTAATGAAAGCATTTCTCTCTCTCTCTTTCTGGTGAATCCTTATCTCTGCTTAAAAATGATTAAATAACTAAATCATGATGCCTTCTCTTTAGGTGAAAATGAGCTTGGCATTCGTAATTTAAATATATGGGCCAGGAAATGTACTCCTCTGTTTGCTGTATACTGCATTCTATGAAGAGTAATTATATGCTTTCACTGTTGAACAGCAATGAACTTGTAATGCAATAATACTCTAATCAATGCCTTATGTTTATATGCAGCCAGACTATCACTCCCTTTAATTTGCAGTGCACTGACTTCTCAGAGGTGCAGAAAAGAACGAGAGCCTGTTTTCTTTCTTAACTATAATTGTGTATTTACCTTTAATCCTAGGATTTGATCATAACAAAGGCTGAGTTGCTCATTGTCCTTCAATGGGGCTATGTATTCATGGGTAAGATGCCTAATTGAAGGTATATTTCGCCACCTGAACTCACAAAGATTAAGCAATTTAGAACTAAAAGGAGCCACAGTGGTACTTTATAGGGGCAATTATCCGTGTAGCAGTTTTGATTTTCTGAACCAGAAACCCAATTACAACACAATCTTCATCTAATACATGTTCAAAGATAGCCAAGGAAGAGGTAGTCTTGTATACTCAAATAAACACTTCACAAAACATTAAGAGAAGTGAATTCTAGTTCTAGCCACTAACTAGTCTGTGATCTTGAGCAAATTCCTTAACAACTTTCAGACCCAAATTTATCTGTAAAATAAGTATAATAAAATATGTGTAATATATCCTAAAGAATTATGAATGGACTCACATATAATAGTATACATAATTATATAATCTTTGAGAAGTATAAAGCACTGAAAAATATAGAAGATTCTTGTTAAGAACTAGGCTACCATGGCACCAGGAATTAGCTTCATGTACTACTGGATTCTGACATGGGCTCCATCTCCTACTCCATTCACCCTGGAATGGATGTTCTGTCTTCACCCAGCGAGCATCAGCCATGCCATTCCTAAGCCACAGTGATTGGTTCAGGGGTGGACATATCATTTCAATGATCCAATGAGAGAGAAGCTCAGGACTTCCTCTGTAATAACTCAGGGAAAAGAATTCCACTCTCTCTCTGGGGGGCGTGTTGACCAGATGTGAGGTGGAAGGACTATAGTTCCTATTTTGTTAACAAAAGAGAAATCAATCAGAGAAAGGCAGAAGTTAGAGAACTACAAGGAAATCGCTTCAAGTGTAAACTCTGCCCTACCTCAGGACTATTTAACTCTTAGGAGCCAGAAAGCTTTTGGTTAAGCCAGTTTGCACTGGGCTTTTTGATATTTCTGCTAAAGGCACCTGATATGTAACAGCCTCAGGGGCATAAGACAGAGTAAGGTATGGAGTGAGAAGCAGCCATCAAAGAAATGCCAGTAATTACAAGAAAAAAACAGAACAGCTTTAGGAGAAAGGATATAGATGGATGTTTCGTCCTTATCTTCCTCCTTCTTTTTCTTTCCTCAAGAATGATGGTTGGGTTTCTTTTTTGTTGTTGTTTTTAATTTTTTTTTTTACGTTTATTTATTTTTGAGAGACAGAGAGAGACAGCATGAACAGGGGAGGGGCAGAGAGAGAGGGAGACACAGAATCCAAAGTAGGCTCCAGGCTCCGAGCTGCCAGCAAAGAGCCCGATGCGGGGCTCGAACCCATGAACCATGAGATCATGACCTGAGCTGAAGTCGGACGCTTAACCGACTGAGCCACCCAGGTGCCCCTGATGGTTGGGTTTCTTGAGAGGAAGCATATAAAGATGATTGAAGAGACAATTACACTTTGGATAAATTAAGGTAACTCTTCAAATATCAGTGGCCTAAGACAACATTAGTTTAGAATCCAGTTTTCTGTGGTGAGGAAGAGTATGGGGGAGTCAGTTCCTGGAGTCATGTAGGAACCAGGTAGTTTTCCAAGTATAGCTTGCAAGATTACTCAGATTGTTGATATCCAGCCATTAAACATGGAAGATTAAAGAAAAAATGGTCATACTTTCCTCCATGAGATACAACTCAGTGACATGCCCAAACCCAACTGTGGAATAAACTAGGAAATGTAGTTCAGTTGTGTGCCCAGAAGACGGTAAAATGGTTCTGAACAGTTATCTGTATCTGCTTCCTACTTATAAGGTTATGATTTTGGCTTGGGAATTGTGGCCAGCAATAGTTGACGCTACAAATTTAAAATACGTACCAGAGCCAGGAAGATAATATACAGCAGTGAAACCAGCCAAGCAAAATGTAATAAAGAATGGCAGAGATTTGGTCAAAACAGAAATTAAGTCATTTGGACTAAAGAAGAGAGCCATCGATCACTCAGCCAACGGTCATCACACAGGAATCTGAATTCAGTGTTTCTAGGTTTTATTTCTCAAGATCAACTGGAAATCTAAATTTCATGTACAGTTTTTTGATTCTTAAGTGTTGGAAAATAATTTATTATTGAAACACCAAGAAAAACCAAAGGAGACCCAGTTCTGATACCCAGCTCTATTTGTTGACCACCAACTTACAATCCACATGGTAGACCTCTTGCTCTATTTGTAATTTTTTTTTTTTGAGCATAGGGCCCTAAAACAAATGGGTGTATGTTTATTAAACTTATATAAATATGCTATCCACCTATACTTCAAATATCATGAGACATTAATATCTCATCATTTAGATGTCAAACTAAAATGAACTTTTTAACATTTTTCCCCACGCTCTGGGGGGTTATGACACATACATCATAGTTTGGAGGCAACAGTTCTGTGAGTCCACTGTTTTTCTTTTGACATCTAAGTTTTTCTTAGAAATTTTTGTTTTCTAAAACCTTTATGTTGTATATTCATCCATATAAGATTGGTTATGAGACTTATTAGTTTGCAAGTGATGAGACTCTCCTGTGATGCCTATCAATTATTTTCTTCTTTGTGATTTCAGGCAAACTATGACACTGGCAGGTACAACATTGAGGCCAATTTCTGTTCTGTGCGAAATGGCTGAGGTTCAACTCCCAAGTTCTGATGAAAAATATTCCTAGTTTCTTTTTTTTTCTCTTTTACCTCAAATATGCAAAAGTGCTTATTTTTACTATTCATAGAAAACCACTCCTGACTGTGATAATTATTACAGAATTCCAGTGATATGTTTTATGAATTGAATAGCTATATGGACTAAGAAGAATCTTTATAAAATATACATGGTAGATGAACAACATATAATGCTCATTTAAAACATAACATTCAGACTTGTAAATATATTTGTTTATAGATTTATATGTACCCTAAAAGATTTAATGAAGTGTAATTTTTTTTTACATTTACTTCATGTGTCTAGAAATTTTCATTGGGTATATTTTTTCCTCAGTATCCTGAATTCACTGCAAGCTGGAATTATTTAAGAGAACTAATTTCCCAGCAACAGACAGAGGCTGTAATTAAGTACCATCCCTTGGGCCTGTCATGGACTTGACTGTAAAAAGCAAAGTAATAGGAAAGGTCTAAGAAAATACTTTCATGCCAACTAGTCTTTGAATTACAGAGCTGAGAGAAATGCGTGGATGTGTCCAACTCAAAAACAGATATGGGAATGCTCAGGTCACTGAGATCAATGTGAACATTCAGTGCTACCAAACTGCTACTAACACTTGTTTAAAGAATTAAAGGGCATCTTTGTTTTTTTTATTTTTGTTTCTTTCATTTCAATTTCACCTGGCCTTAGCCAAAGAGATGTCCTTAAACCTTAAGGTTTTGCCTGTTTGATTTTTTTAAAAAAATAACAAGCTTTATAGGTACATAAGTCATGTACCATACTATTGGCCCATGGATGTGTATAATTCAATGGTTTTTAGTATATTCAGAGTTACGCGGTGCAGCCATTACCACAATTTTAGAATGTTTTCATCACTCCGAAAAGAAAGCCCATGCCCATTAGCAGTCACTCCCATTTCTTCTTAACTTCCCACCCCCACCCTAGGCAGCCACAAATTCTCTCTCTACCTCTATAGATTTGCCTATTCTGGGAATTTCATACATATGACCTCATACAACATCTGGTATTTTAGGACCCTCTTCTTTAGTTTTCAAGCCTCATCAATATTGTAGCATGTAACAATACCCCATTCCTTTTTTATTGCTAACTAATATCTCATTGTATAGATAGACCACATTTCATTCATCCATTTATCAGGTGATGGACATCTGGAGTATATCCACTTGGGGATATTATGAACAATGATGCTATGAACATTTGTGGACAAGTTTTTGTGTAAATAGATTTTTTAAGTTTTCTTGGGTATATACTTAGTGGTGTAATTGTTGGTGATATGATAAGTCTATGTGTAATCTTTGAGGAACCACTAGACTGATTTCTAGCTGCCTGTATTATTTCCTACCATTCCTACGAGTTTTTTGTTTTGTTTTTTACATCCACCCTATTGTGAGAAAAATAGTATCGCACTGTGGTTTTGATTTGCATTTCCCAGATGGCTAATGAACTGGTTTCCTAAGACTTTACACATAATCAGCTAAGAAAAGAAAAACTGGGGCACCTGGGTGGCTCAGTTGGTTAAGCGTCTGACTCTTGATTTCGGCTCAGGTTATGACCTCACATTTTGTGAGTTCCAGCCCCACGTCGGGCTCTGCACTGACACTGTGGAGCCTGCTTGTGCTTCTCTCTCTCCCTCTCTCTCTCTGCCTGTGCTCACTCTCTCTCTCCAAAATAAATAAAGGAAATATTAAAAAAAGAAAAAAATTAAATACTTTCACAATTTAAAAAAAAACAATAAGGTAGATTTAGGTTAGGAGTATAAAGGAGAAAGAAGAGATGACCAAAGGAAACAAAAATTATTCCTATTCATTGAACCTATATAGCAAATCTCTTCATAGAATGGCATGTCTATGCAGCATGCTTTCCACATGCAGAAGAAACTGGCAGTAGTCCTATTTTAACTGTAATTTTGATGAGACTAGAAGGGCCCTCTTCAAATGTATACCTCTAAGAAGAGAGAAGAAAAAGATGACCAATTAAGAGGCTGTTTTACAAGGGTGGGTAGAAAAGATGGTGACTTGGGTTCTGTGGTAGCAGGTGGGAGGGAGGGGATGAGAAAAGGCTGGGGGTAGAAAAGTCTTCAGATTCAGGAAAGGCTTCATAAATGACAGACCATGAAAATATTAATGAAGGGAAGGGAGTTGAAGAATGTGCAGAAGGTCAACAGGCAGAATGTGAGACAAAGGAAAAACCAGGGTAGAGAATTTTACCTTGAAGAAGAAGGGGAAAGAGCAAGCAGCTGAGTTATACCAGAGCAGGGGTTTTCAAAGGGCAGTTCCCTCCTCAGGAGCCTCACTACCATCTGGGTTAGAACTAACTGGAAAAGCAGGCAGGGGGCCTCACTCAGACCTACTAAATCAGAAAGTCTGGGGATGGGACCCAGAAACCGTGTTTTAACAAGCCTTGCTGATGATGCTGAGATACACCCTAGTCTGAGAATCACCTTTGGAATATAGGATGGCATGGTAAGTGGGTAAACGGGAGTGAGGATCTCTAGTGAGTATGGTAGCTCGAAGAAAGGTTATGAATGTTTAACGAGCAGAGAAGTAATTAATTAGAGTGATAGCTCCGGAGTATTAAATTGATAGCAATGTAAGGTGAAATTGCCTAAATCGAATTGGCACAATTACAGTATAAACATCTAACTAGATTTTTGGTTGGAGCACAAAACCTGGGAAAAAGCATAAAGGTTCTGTTTCCTCCAATTTTAACTGAAACAAAATGAAAAAATAAGCATCTTAGCATTGGAAAGTCATTCCACTGACTGAGGTGAGAAATAGAAATACACTGATATTGTATTTGAAATGCCTCTAATCTAACGTGGGGGATAAATGAGAGATTGCATATGGAAAGAAAATCATCATCAAAGACCTCTTTGTTATTTGGATAGATCGTTGTCTTGTGCGGTTCCAGACAGCACTGTTCCAATCAGAGTTTATGGGAACCACGCCCCCTAGAGTGGTGTAGCACATAGCTGTCACTGTTTGTATGCATCACCCCTGCATTCCTGGCTGTCAAAGTGCTGTAACTGATACATTTTCACATACATTTTAATCTCTTAAAATCCAAGGGACATGATGCTACGTGAAATAAACCACTGAACAAGCTACATACTGTATGACTTCAAATATATGACTTTCTGGAAAAAGCAAACCTACAGAGACAGTAGAGAGATCGGTGGTTGCTAGGGGTTCAGGAGGAGGAGGGAGGGATGATAGGTACAGCACAGTGCATTTTAGAGCAGTGAAACTATTCTGTATGATACTGCAATGATGGATACAGGACATGAAACACTTGTCAAAACCCAGAGAACTGGACCACACAAAGAATGAACTCTGACGTAAACTAGAGAATTTGGTTTCGAATAATATATTTGCTCATCAGCTATAGCAAATGTACCACACTAATGCAAGATGTTAATAACATAGGAAAGTAGAAGGTGAAACAGGGCATAGGCACTTCCTGTGCAATTTTTCTATAAACCTAAAAATTAATCTCTTAAATTAAAAAAAAAATCCAGGGACAGAAAAGGATGACTTCCATGAAGCAGATAAGACTGACCTCAGCTGGGTCAAGGAGAATAGGTTAGAAACCTCAAACTGTAACATCAAAGGTTAAAAGGTAGACTTAAGTAAGAACATTTAAAGAACAACTTAATGAACTAGGTACCCCAAACTTAATTGCAGTTCTCTGAAAATTCAGTATTCTGTCATGCTTCTGAGCCTTGGCATATGCTGTTTCTTTTCCCAGAATACCTTTTCCCTCCTCTCAAATGGGAACTTTCTTAGTCATCTCCTTTATGAATGCTTTCCTGCCTCCCTACAACAACAGCTTTTATCACTTTGTGTTTACCTCTACTGTTAGCGCTTGCAAGCTGTCTTGTGCAAAGACGATGCCGGATTCTGACTTCTTAGGTGATGTTTACCTTTTTGTTAAGAAATATATATATCATGGTAACATTGTTCCTTCTGCCTCTTGGCTACTGTGAAGGACACTGCTCTGAACTCGGCATGTATGCACATGGATTTACAAATACCTCTTCAAGATCCTGCTCCCAATTCCTTTGGATATATACCCAGAAGCGTGATTTGCTGGAACATATGGTAATTCTATCTTTGATTTTTTGAAGAAATGCCATACTATTTTCCATAGTGGCTGAGTTGTTTTACATTTCCGCCAGCAATTCACAAGAGTTCCAATATCTCCACATCCTTACCAATACTTGTTATTTTTTTAAAAATTTTAATCTTTATTTATTCTTGAGAGAGGGCGAGAGAGAGAGACAGAGTGCAAGTGAGGGAGGGGTAGAGAGAAAGAGGGAGACACAGAATCCGAAGCAGGCTCCAGGCTCTGAGCTGTCAGCACAGAGCCTGACGCGGGGCTCAAACTCACAGACTGTGAGATCACGACTAGAGCTGAAGTCAGATGCTTAACCAACTGAGCCACCCATGCACCCCCTTGTTATTTTTTGTTATGTTTTTATAGTTATCATCCCAAGTATTTATCAATAAATTAAGATATGGTATATGTGTGTGTATACACATATATGTCATATATGTATACACATACATATATGTATATGCACACATACACACATGTACATATATACATACATATACATATGCACATATATACACACATGTGTACATATATACACATACATACATATGTACATATACACACACATATATATGCACATATATACATATACATATATATGCATACATATGTACATGCATTCATACACACGCATGCACAATGGGATATCATTCAGCCTTCATTCAGCCTGAAAAAGAAAGGAAATTCCATCACAGGCTACAAAATGGGTGAAACTTGAGGACCTTATGATAAGGGAAATATGCCAGTCACAAAACAATAGATACTATTATGATTCCACTTATATGAGATACCAAAAGCAATAAGTATATAGAACAGAAAGTAAAAAGGTAGTTTCCTAAGGCTGAGAAGGGGAAATGGGGAGCTGTTTAATGGGGATAGAGTTTCAGTTTTGCAAGATAAAAAAGTTGTGGAGATCTGATTCACAGCAATGTAAATTTATGTTTAATATGATTAACTTATGAATAGTTTAGAAAATAAAATGTGTAACATGTGTTTTACCATAATTGCAAATAATAAAAAATAGAAACTGTTAGCCTGTTATTATTTTTAGTAGATAAACCAAGTTCATAGGTACTATGATAGCCGCAGTCAACTACACTGTTGCTAAAAAGTTAAAAAATAAATGTAACAACAGGGTGCCAGGGTGGCTTAGCTGGTTAAGTGTCCCGCTCTTGGTTTCGGCTCAGGTCATGATCTCACGGTTTCGTGAGTTCGAGCCCACGTCTGGCTCCGCATTGACAATGTGGAGTCTTCTTGGGATTCTCCGTCTCCCTCTCTTTCTGCCCCTCCCCCACTCACAATGCCTCTGTCTGTCTCAAAATAAACAAACCTAAAAAAAAATACTTTACTCCATCTACAAGCTGCTTTATAAAGTTGGTTGCAACTGTCAGCCCATAGATCTTTCTGTAAGAGTAAAAAGAATCTTCTCTTTTCATCTGGCACCATTTCTCTGCAAACAGAACTTTTGAAACTCAAATCATACAGTCTTTGTCCTGAAGTTAACCTGTTTCTTTTTTCTAGCAACTATTATGCATCTTCATAAATAACACATAGAGTGTATGGTTAGTCATAGCTGTTTATTAATCATTTTATTTCTTCCTTTTTTATTCTATTAATTTCTCTACTTCGAAATGTCTTTCTTATTAAGATATAAGAGCTCTTTGTATGTGAGAGTCATCAATCTTTTGTTATACGTGTTTTCAATGTTTTCTTGACTTGTTGCTTGCCTTTTACATTTATTGATGGTGCTTTGAGGAAACTATAGTAGCTGCAATATTTATTAAGTTCAATCTATTAATGTTTTCTCTTACAGGGAAGTTCTTCAGAGAAGTGTACCTTGATTTTGATTCAGATTTCTGTCGGTGTTGGGAAAAGGTGCAGTATAATACAGAAGCTGTGCCTCAAGGCCTACAAATCAGACAGGTCTACACAGACTGACATTTTACATGTTTTTAGATATTACCTAACTTTCCTTACCCAAGTTGTGTTATCTATAACATGGACTTGTGAGTCTCAAGTCAAATAACCTATTTTTATATTTTTAACGTTTATTTGTTTTTGAGATAGATAGAGAGCAAGGGCACGAGTCTGTGTGTGCTTGTGAGCACAAGCAGGGAGCAGGGGCAGAGAGAGAATCCCAAGCAGACTTGGTACTGTTGGCACAGAGCCCCACGTGGGACTTGAACTCATGAACTGTGAGATCATGACCTGAGCCAAAATCGAGTCAGACGCTTAACCAACTGAGTCACCCATGTGCCCCTCAAGTGATATAAGCTGTCTTTAGCTCTTAGCTCAGGGGTTGATTTATAGTAAACATTTACCAGCTCTAAGGATGGGGATTATGATGCTGGTGGTGGTGATTAAAACTTCCAGTTCGCAGGAGCACCTGGGTGGCTCAGTCAAGTGTCCAACTTTGGCTGAGGTCATGATCTTGTGGTTTGGGAGTTCTAGCCCCAACTCGAGCTCTGTGCCGACAGCTCAGAGCCTGGAGCCTGCTTCAAGATTCTGTGTCTCCCTCTCTCTGCCCTCCCTTGCTCATACTCTGTCTCTGTCTTTCTAAAAAATTAAAAATTAGAAAAACAAACAAACAAACAAACCCTTCCAGTCCTTAGCTTCCCTTTATCAGCCTGGGTGGCTGTGTGTATCTTTATATCTCAGGGACTTTTGCCTTGCTTCTTCACTCAAACTCTTTTCAAAGCTACAAACATCTATTCTGGGTCACTTTACACCCCAATTTCCAGAAATTGCTGATGAACATAGTGTATATAACTTTTCACTAATGACAAGTGTTTTTGGTTTAAAGTTTTTGCTATAAATTTCTAAGGAAAAAGAAAGGGACGCCAACAATGCCAGCAAACATGGGGATACTGCAAAATATAACCAACATATGAACTTCTCTGCATTGTGGTTCCTGGTGAAAAGCCACAGCTCCCTCCTGACTAAATGTAAAACTGAGTGCCTTACTACCCTTCCCCAAAATTTGTTTTCCCCTTGGTTCTTAAGACTTCCCTTCTCCTCCTCAAAGGTTCCTCTACCCAAGATATGAGACTGAGCAGGCATTTAAGGTAAAATAGTGCTCTTGGTTTCAGAGACCCTCTCACCCAGTTACTCCCACCTCTGTGAGACTTCAGTCCTCCTAAGGGACATTTGCCTTTTGAGCACAATCATTCAATTCCAGCTTATTGTGTATCTCCTTGAAGCAAAACTGTTTACATTGTGTTAAGTGGATCCAGTGCCCTGAAGACATGGTCCCCACCCCTAAGTTTCTCCCTACTAGGAGTCCCTCATATCTGTTGTTCTCATATTCTCAGAGAGCTTCCACATAAGATAAATGATTTCATCTTAATGGAAAACCCAGCAAATTCACTTCTTAAATGATAAAACAGTTCAGATGCTTAAGTAACTTGGCTGAGATATTTTTCAATGATGGAATTAACTCCAGAATTCATGATCCTTGTGTAATCCCTTCTGCCCCCTCAGGATGATAGTAAAACAACCAGGGTACCTCTTGCCAGGCTTCTCTGGTACCTTCCTCTTTGTACTGTGTTGTAGCAAAGGAGTGCTCTCATCAGGCAGACATGTGTTCAAATCCATACATTCACCTTTACTCACTGGGTAATTCTGAGAAAAGTATCCCACTTCTTCATCTGAGGTGGGAAACTGCAGGACTCCATAAAAATGTACTCTTTGCTCCTTTTCCTGCTTCTATTCTTGCCATGACCTGTACCCCCTCCCCCCCCCACCCTTTACACATGACTTGTAATGCAAATAGCATATGTTCTCCTTGTGAGGAACAAAGAGCTAAAGATCCCTCTAGAATAGATAAAATTTAAGGAAATACCAGCTGAGAAAGACCAGACAAAGCTATAACATGCATATTCCAGACCACAGTGCTAAACACGTCAACGCCAAGGCCCCCTTGCCTCAAGGACTTATACCTGGGCCCCCAGGTATTTGTTCCTGGATGTCTGAAGGGACACACACACACCAGACCTCTATCCTCAGTAAAACCTCCCAGACTCTGAACAAAGATGAGACTCCTGCTCTTTTCCTTTCTGCATCTCCTGTAGGCTCTGTATCTGCTCTGTCTGGATCTTCGATAAACTCTGCTCTTAGTTCCTGCTGGCTCGCATTTGATTTCCATCCTACCCAAGCCAAGGATCCTCTCGCCTGGTCCTGCCATATCCTCTCTGGGTCCCCAGACCTGGCCTGCCGGCACCACAATCTTTAGCTATGTCACCTCTAAAATGTGATGATTACTATAAATAAACTTACTTCATAGGGTTGTGTGGATTAAGTGAAATAGGGGACAGGAAGCACTCAATAGCTATTATTATAACTGAAACCATAGGCATCTCACTGGCTATTACATGGATTATTCAGCAGTTGTCAGGGAGTCCAAAGCAATATCTAAAGTATATAACCTACAGTGCCCCTGTGATGGTAAAATTCCTGCATCATGAGATGACTGTGTCTCATTTCAAGACATTTTTTCCCTGAATTCTACAAAGGAATGCTAGACTCCCAAGAAAGACGGCCAAGGCAGGGGTTTTTGACTCCTGGTTCGTCATTCATAAGCTAAGCAATTTGGAAGGTCCTCTCCAGCTGTATATATAGTTCCCTGCGAACACACTTGGAAGCATTTTAATCAGCGTTAGCTTTGCGAGCTTTCCAGTGCCACACCTGAATTTCCACAGGAACCCAATCTGTAACAGCCGACAACCTCAAGACACAGTCTGATGATCATTCCTTGCCAATCCTCTTCTGGTGATGTTCTTCCGATAAGGCTCATTTTAGTACTGTCGGTAGCTTTACCAAGACACCCTGGGGAGGAAGCCTCTGCGGTGACACTTTCAGTGTCATGAATGAATTATTCATATATGTCACAGCTATTCATAAAAAAAGGGAAAGCATTAACTCAGAACATTCTCACAAGGGTCGTTTTAACATGTAAGGGACAAGTCGTACTTCTGTGCACCCCAACGCTTTCCAGCCTCTGATGACTTGAAATTAAGTGACATATTTTGAGCAGCTGAAGTGGCTTAGAGACGAGTGAGAGCTCTGTGTTATGTAAGCCTGCACGTCATCCCGAGGATGTTTTGGCAAGCTCTCTGCTAACTATGTAGACTGCTCACAGGTCCACAGGAAACTTTTCTAAAGTCCACCTGTGTGCCAATGTGACCACTGTGAATGTGGTCTCATTCTCAACAGGCTTGGATATGTATCTAAGAAAAATACTTTTGCAGAGAATCAAAAGAGCTCAGTTGAAATTTCATGCAATTCTTCAAAGGGCTTATGTCTCAGTAACATCTCAACTGCACAGCTAACAAGGCAAATCAAGCATAGTCAAAAAGAAGAGGTAACCAAATAGAAAGTTAATGGCCCTTCTTGCCATTACTTGACTACAAATTTAGTTCCCAACAGACTCCTTGGTTCTGGAACATCTACCACACTTAGCAAGAAAGTAAAATTCCTAGTGTGTCCTTGGTTACACAAGTTGAGGAACTGATCTGAAGAAAGACATAGAAATTATTGTTGAAGGTAGAATTTCCCCCCAAGAAACATCAACAAGCAATCATAATCCCAAAATGACAACGTTCTATTGGCAAATAAGTACCATGGAACCTGAAATCCAGCTCGGCCTTTCCCCAAGCCAAGATGTCACCCGTTATGACCAGTTCCTTTTCCAGGTGACAACTGAGAATATCGGAGTTTATCTTTTCTTCTGTTGTATCCCGCAGTTTGAAAGAATTTGCCTGCTAAGCAAAATGCCATTACTAAACAGCAATAATATGAATGATCTTTTGCTTAATTGACCAATATTATTATGTATGGGGTACCTTCTAAGCTTTTACGTATTACCTAAGTTAATCCTCAAATAATCTTATGTGAATAAGATGTTTTATATCACCATTTTACAGATGAAGAAACTGAGGCTTCAAGAAGTAATATATAGTAAGAGCAACAGCCATAATTCAAACCCACTTACCTAAAGTCAGTCCTCTTAACCATGCAGTGAATCATCCCCAATATCTAATGATTTTCAGTGTTTAACAAGGAAATATATAGTTGCAAATATGCTATTTTGGATAGCATTATATCAGCATGTGAGCTTTATCTGATTAACTTTATTTTATTTTCTTTAATGTTTATTTATTTGAGAGAGAGAGTGGGGGGGGGGGCAGGGGCAGAGAGAGAGGTAGAGAGAGAATCCCAAGCAGGCTCCATGTTGTCGGCACAGAGCCTGATGTGGGGTTCAATCTCATGAACTGAGTGATCATGACCTGAACTGAAACTGAGTCTGACGTTTAACTAACTGAGCCACCCGGGCACTCCTAGCTGATTAACTTTAAATTAAAGTTCACTTTAAGTTTTGAGCTGGTAGAATTCTAGGTAAAATTCCCTTCCCAGTTGAGAGGCCTTCAAACATGTGTCGATGGATAGCCACATGACTCGACACACATTCAAGACCCAGTCACCATAGCAGCTGCCCCTTGGCTGCCCCTGAGATCTATAAAATTTGTGCATACCTATAGCTGCGTCCACAGGACAGGAAAAGCACACTGGAGATTTCTGAACATGGCAAGGGCGAGTTTGCCAATTCTGGGGATTGGAGTACTAACTCCTGGTGGCACGTTCCTGTAGCCCACAGGGTCCTCACCTTGTGGCAAAAGGTGTGGCTAGAGGATGGCAGAGCAGGGTCTTTTGAAGCACAGGGTCCAGGGCTAGAATACGTAGAGGACAAAGGGGAGGTGGGGGCTATGATGTGATGAAAAAACAGATCCATTACTTTCATAGTCTGAAATATCATGTACTCCTTTGTTAATTGTACATTTTCAAAACATACTCATTAGAATATGAA
This sequence comes from Panthera leo, assembly GCF_018350215.1. NCBI lineage: Eukaryota > Metazoa > Chordata > Mammalia > Carnivora > Felidae > Panthera > Panthera leo. The sequence continues at coordinate 40,841,342 of NC_056680.1, forward strand.
TTACAGGGTGCCTGGGTGGCTCAGTCGGTTGAGCGTCCGACTTCAGCTCAGGTCACGATCTCGCGATCTCGCGGTCCCTGAGCTCGAGCCCCGCGTGGGGCTCTGGGCTGATGGCTCAGAGCCTGGAGCCTGCTTCCGATTCTGTGTCTCCCTCTCTCTCTGCTCCTCCCCCGTTCATGCTCTGTCTCTCTCTCTATCTCAAAAATAAATAAACGTTAAAAAAATTAAAAAAAAAAAGAATATGAATTACATACAAGCAGATCTCTTGGCTATCCTGTCTTCTACTGCATCTCCAACATGTATGACAAAGCCTGGCACAGATAATTCACTAAATTAAAATCTGCTTAATGGAGAAATGAGTAAAGCATAATAGCTTACAAATATGCAAACACAAAACAAAACAACAACAGCAACAAAAAAATGTTCCAGGAGCCTTTCTAGGTGCTTTGCATATAAGACCCCCTTCATTCCTAACAACTATAGGAGGTAGGTACTAGGAAAATCACTTTACAAATGGCACAGGAAGGTTAAACAGTCTGCCTAATATCATAGAGCTATTAATAGGCTCAAAAGGCTGCATTCTTTTTCATAATGAGACACTGAGTATATAAATAAATGATTGTGCAAGGGAGGGAAGGAAAGAAGGAAGGAAGGAAGGGAGGAAGGGAGGAAGGGAAGAAGGAAGGAAGGAAGGGAGGGAAGGAGGGAGATCAGGGCAGCATAGCAGATTGAAAAATTAAATCTCTTCTTCATTCAGATTTTTAAAAAATGGTAAAATTTACAATTCACACACAATTCAAAAGTGTACCATGTGAAAACGTTTGTGGGAAAGAACTGACAACCATACAGCTCTTTCCTCAGCAGAATGAGCTTTTAAAAAAAATACCCAAGAAAGCTTGGGAATTGGCACAAGACGGTAGCCATCTCAAAGAGGGGGCAGCATTTTTGCTGTAACATATGGTAAGGCATAAATAAGGGCCGTTTAAAAGTGGGTCCAAACAAGCCCCCTTCTAGATGCATAAAGAAGAGTGCCTTTGGAGACTGTCAGGAGTTTAGAAACTTGATTGGAAAAAGGATTTGGGCACAGAGTAGAAAATTAGTTAACAGCATGTCTTCTGACCTCCCCAGTCTATGTAATACCAAGAGCTGAGTTCCAACATATCAGTATGCTGACTGGTGACTTCTAATTAAAAATAAAATCAAGCACCTGTGCATCGGACAGCATGAACTGCTGGAGTTCCCACACACATCCAGCTATAGAGTTTGGCCATAAAGATGGTTTCATTTCTCAGATGAAACGTAGATGCTAGATTTATTAGAGGGACGGCAGATAGTATGATTAATACACATTCTGTCACCTTTTAATACTTCCATTTATGCTAGCTGGATGTTGCTCCTAGTCTCTTCAAGTGAAATTCCAGCTTAAAAGACAGAAGAAGTGAAGAGAGGAGAGAGCAAAGGGAAGAGGAAGGAATGGGATGGGCAAAGGAGGGGAGAGCAGGAGGAGAGGATGGAAACAAGGGAAGGAAGGACAGGGGAGATCACAGAAAAGAGAGCTTGTTACCTCTGGCTAGAAACAAGCAAGCTCCAGAAACACAAGTCCTAGTGCCCAGTGATAACTTCTTCACTCCTGACTTGCCTAAGTTTAGCAAGAATCTTAGCTGGGTTGCCCCCCTGTGACCTCATCAGAACATCATGATTCACATGCCTCCAAATGGAGAGCAGCAGGGAGGAGTCTCACACGACCCCAGCCCTATCCCCTTCCCCTAAACAAACAAACAAACAAACAAACACACAAAGTTTAAAAATTCCAAAAGGAAACTTATATGCACACACACACAGGATTAGTTTGGTCTGCTTCCTTAATTGCTGTTTTTGTTTGTACATACCATAACTTTATACAGTCATTTGAGATAATTGAGATAATGCGACCAATTAACTGGAATTGCCCTACACACTGAGAAGTATTGTTCCCTGCGGCAAAATACAGTGAAGGTGGTCAATGTTGAACGTTCTTGTTTGCAGTCTGTTAGCATTCTAGTCTCCAGAATTATCATTTCATTATGACTACTCCTACTATCATCATCATCAGCATCATCATTACTGGGATGATGAGAATGATTGTCCTGATTTCTTCTCCCTGTTCTCCTTCCCCATTTATTTTCATGGTTGCCTTTTTCCACCACATTAGTTTTTGTTCTTCAGAGTATTTGCTTAACAGTTTTTCCATTTCAATGGTTCAGATTTTCCCTTATTGCATTATGTGATGGAGTACTGATGGATTTTTCCATGATTTAGACAATGAAGAAAAATTACGTAAAAACTTATATACACCTAACATATGAAGAGGCATAGAATGTAAGAAATAACTTTATTCTTAGCCTACTCTATTTCCTTTCAGATCATCTCAATTCCACTCTCCAAAAGTGTAGAAACCCTGAAATATTGCATGTCTCCTTCAAATTATTTTATGTGTGCATACAAACCCATCTTTGTATTTCTTCATACATTTAACATAAATGGGCTCATGTTATGCATACTATTCTGTAACTTTCTTCCTCCATTATACACTATGATGGAGTGTTTCCATTAAACGATCCATATCAGGAGTAGTTACTCTGTTCTTTTTACTAACATTATGGTATTCCATTGTGTAAATATACTATTAAAAAAACTCTACTGTACTTATGAACATTTAGTTTTTCTACCTAGCAACAGTTTAAAACAAATTACAGTGAATTTGGACACACACACACACACACACACAATTGTACAAACACTTTCTTTTTTTTTAAGTTTTTTTAAATGTTTATTTATTTCTGAGACAGAGAGAGACAGACCATGAGTGGGGGAGGGGCAGAGAGAGAGGGAGACACAGAACCTGAAGCAGGCTCCAGGCTCTGAGCTGTCAGCACAGGGCCCTATGTGGGGCTCGAACTCACAAACCGTGAGTTCATGACCTGAACCCAAGTCTGACGCTCAACCAACTGAGCCACCCAGGCACCCCTACAAACACTTTCTTAATGGGATAAAGTCTTATAAGAAAAATTATAATAGTAAAAGGCATTCTTAAATTTTAATAGATTTTGGGGCGCCTGGGTGGCTCAGTCAGTTAAGCGTCCGACTTCGGCTCAGGTCACGATCTCACGGTCCGTGAGTTCGAGCCCCGCGTCGGGCTCTGGGCCGATGGCTCAGAGCCTGGAGCCTGCTTCCGATTCTGTGTCTCCCTCTCTCTCTGCCCCTCCCCGGTTCATGCTCTGTCTCCCTCTGTCTCAAAAATAAATAAACGTTAAAAAAAATTAAAAAAAAATTTTAATAGATTTTGCCAAATTTCCTGAAATAAAATAGTATCCATTTATAACTTAAAAAAAATTTTAACGTGTATTCACTTCTGAGAGACAAAGCGAGAGCAGGGGAGCGGCAGAGAGAGAGAGAGAGAGAGAGAGAGAGAGAGAGAGAGAGATACCCAGAATCCAAAGCAGCTCCAGGCTCCCAACTGTCAGCACAGAGCCCAAAGCAGGGCTTGAACCCACAAACAGTGGGATGAGCTGCAGTCAGATGCTTAACCAACTGAGCCAACAATTTATAATTTTTAAACTGAGTTTATCCTTTTAGATTTTGAAATTAAAAATTAATGTTTGTTCATTTTAACAAGTAAAAATTATATGGAGATATATGGAATACCTCTCTCCCGCCATTCCCCACATACATCCCCTTTGAAATACCCAATTTTACCTACTTGTTGATGGACTAACAAGGAACGGGAATGGCCATTTTTCTATAACCTCACCAGCAAGAAGATTATCAATCTTGATTTGTCTAACTGGATGAGCAAAAAATGTTATTTGTTTTTTTTCAGCCACCTATTTATTAGCCATTTATATTTCATATCCCATACATTTCTTTTGCATTGTTTTTGTCTGTTCAATAGCACGTTTTTTTCCTTGTCGATATAGAGGAGCATTTTTAACATGAGAAATATTAGTCCTTTTTTTTGCATTATTTTACTCAAAGTTCATTGTCTTTTAAGCTATTTTGGGTATTCTTCCACTTTGAAATTTTATAGTTCCTACAGAATATTCAGCAAGAAAAATATAACTGGAATTTTAGTTTGAATGTTCTGCACATAAAGTAAAAATGTCAGCACCAAGTGTGTTTTCCCTTAACTTCACCTCAATGTATTGTTTCTTTTCAGATTCTCAGGAAGTGATACCCCCTATTTTCAAAAGCACATGCCTTGTCTTGAAATTTAAATCTAATATCCCTACCCCACACCCCTTTGAATCTATGGGCACTTGAAATACAGGCTTTTTTTTCTTTTAAAAGTTCATGTTGTAGAAGTATTTTTCTGATTTTATAATTAAAGTCTACCTATATTTCATTATAATCAGAGACTATTCTTGAATAAAGAATATTGTTACATATTGTAAAGTAGTAAGATTTTGTAATATTATAAGACCATTTTCATTACTGTTCTAATGGAAACTTTTATTTATTTTTTAAAATATTTTTTAAGTTTATTTATTTTGTTTGAAAGAGAGAGAGAGAGAGGGAGCTAGGAAGAGGCAAAGAGAGGAAGAGAGAGAGAGTCCCAAGCAGGCTCCACACTGCCAGTTTGGTGCAGGGCTCAAAGTCACTAACTGTCACAAAATCTAGAGTTGGAGGCTTAACCAACTGAGTCACCCACGCACCCCACCAATGGAAACTTTATAAGCAGGTATCCTCCACTTCCTATATAATGTATATCTCTATTTCTGTATATGAGTATCAGCATATATACGCAGACACATATAGAATTTATTTCTGGAACTTTTATATCTTTCTCGACTTGGTTCATTATAGGCTTAGATAATTGAATAAAGTTATCTTACTACATTTACTTCTTGTTTCTATTTTTTTTTTTTTTTGCTTGATAAAAGTTGAATCCATGATATGGCACATAGATCTTTATAAATATTAGACTCTTATTATGAACTTTACCTCCTTATTTTGTATTAATCTTATTTCTTTAAGTATCAGTTTATCTATATTTTGTGGTGTGTGTGTATGAGTACTGACATTAGTTTTGTTTAATTATATGAATATGACTAAGACAAAAACAAATGAGAGATTATGGTTATACTACTGGGGTGTGTGCGTATGACCATTTTCCTACTATTCACTTTTGCATTTTAATTGCGCTACATGGTTATTTGGCTTCACAAAATTTCTCACTAAAATTAAAATCATGCAGGGGCACCTGGGTGGTTCAGTTGATTAAGTGTCTGACTTCGGCTCAGGTCATGATCTCACGGTTCCTGAGTTCTAGCCCTGCAATGGGCTCTGTGCTGACAGCTCGGAGCTTGGAGCCTGGTTTGGACTGTGTCTCCGTCTCTCTCTGCCTTACCCCCACTTGTGCTCTCTCTCAAAAAATGAATAAATGTTAAAAAAATTAAAAGAAATAAAACCATACATACATTTTTCCTTCTAAAGAATTCTAAATATTTAATACTATATTAAAATATTCGTACAAATGTAATTTTAACATAATGGCAATAAGTTAACAGTAACAACAAGCTTATTAAAAAGTAATCCATTACTGATTGTGCATAAATCATTTCAATGATGTCTTATAAACTCATCTGAGGGCAAGACTGACCTTCTTGGTGGGTGACTTTGCTGATGTCTGCATGTATTCGACTGCATAAAGGAATATTCTCTTCATACAACCTTGCATAATCTTAGTATTCCCTCATTGTATCGTAGAGAGAATCTATGAAGTAGCATAAAATCTGATGTATTACATAAGTAAATATAGTCAGTTTTCAATAAACTAAACAAAATCTAAAAAGTTGCAACCTCTTTGGGGTATCTGGGTGGCTCAGTTGGTTAAGTATCCAACTCCTGATTTTGGCTCAGGTCATGATATCACAGTTTGTGGGTTTGAGCCCTGCATGGAGCTCCACACTAACAGTGCAGAGCCTGCTTGAGATTCTCGCTGTCCTTCTCTCTTTGCCCAGCCTCCCCTCAAAATAAACAAACTTAAAAAAAAAAAGAAGTGCTAGCATCTTCATATTTCACCACATTGAATTCAGTCTTGTCAGGTTATATTCCCTCTTTGGTTTGGTTGTGATGTGCTCTCCCATCCCAAATCTAGGACAAATGTTTTCTGACCCATCAAAGTGCTTGGAATACATCTTATCATCTAAACTTTGAACTGGAATTAAAATATAGTTTCCTTTTTTTTTTAAATTGAACGTTGCCCATTTATTTTAACTTGTTAACAGAAAAAGTTAGCTTGCACATGACAATCGTGATTTCAGAGCTATGGAATGGCATAAAATTACCTTTTTTTAAATGTTATTTTTTAATTTACATCTAAATTAGTTAGCATATAGTGCAACAGTGATTTCAGGAGTAGATTCCTTTGTGCCCCTTACCCATTTAGTCCATCCCCCCTTCCACAACCCCTCCAGCAACCCTCTGTTTGTTCTCCATAATTAAGAGTCTCTTATGTGTTGTCCCCCTTCCTGTTTTTATATTATTTTTGCTTCTCTTCCCTTATGTTCATCTGTTTTAGATCTTAAAGTCCTCATATGAGTGAAGTCCTATGATATTTGTCTCTCTCTGACTAATTTCGCTTAGCATAATACCGTCCAGTTCCATGCAAGTAGTTGTAAGTGGCAATATTTCATTCTTTTTGATTGCCGAATAATACTCCATTGTATATATATACCACATCTTCTTTACCCATTCACCTGCCAATGGACACTTGGGCTCTTTCCATACTTTGGCTATTGTTGATAGGGCTGCTATAAACATTGGGGTGCATGTGTCCCTTCGAAACAGCACAGCTGTATCCCTTGATAAAAACCTAGTAGTACAATTGCTGGGCCATAGGGTAGTTCTATTTTTAGTTTTTTGAGGAACCTCCATACTGTTTTCCGGAGTGGCTGTACCATCTTGCATTCCCAAGATACAGTTTTTCTTTGATGACCATTCCTATTTCCACCAACATTTTTTCTGGATTTTATTTGGCTTCTATGATCCTAATTTTGGTTCTTATTTAGGCTTGTGTGGTCAGATTTTGTGACAGTTTGGTTATAGAATTTACCTTATCATAGTAACTTATCTCTGTTCTTATTCTCAAAAGAGTATGGAATTCTTTAGAATCGAGTTTTGAGGATTTTTTTTCACATTCTTCCTCGTGTTTTATTTTCATAGTAAATATTATAGTAAAATCTCTGTAAAATGTGAACAGTGAAATCCTTGTGTCTGCATCTCACTAATTTTGAGACATATAAATATTCCTTTAAGAGAGAAGTCTTGATGGGCAATTATCTACCGAAAGCTTGGGAGAAAGATAAACAGACTACTAGGTGAATTTTATCTTTGTCTCTTTTATTGACCTTGGCAATACCATTAAATGCTATATCTAAAAGCCTTGTTAATTAACTGACTCAGCAGGTAGGAACCTCAGAGACTGATTGCTAAGGAAAAGTAAGAAGGTGACTAATAATTAAGATCACTTTCCAAAGTCAGGTCATCAGACTGGTCATTATTTTCTTACACTGATCTAGCCCTGGAAGGAATATAAATACTTGTGACCTGGAATGATAGATGTTCTTCAATCCGCCTTTGAAAATGTTGTCTACTTGTCTTAGACAACACCTTCAAAAGAGAAGACACCTATTTGGCTACAGACTTTTCCCTTTGATATGGCACCTTCTTAACTTGGGGTCTCAGAAAGCCTTCTCAATGGTTTCCTAGAAATTTTCCAGAATGGAACACATCTTACCCCTGTTTGTTATGCTTACAAACTACACATTTTGGAGATACTTTAAAACAGGCAAGATAAAACCTAAGAGCATACAAAGGGAGAGGCATAATTATCCCTATTTTATATTTGGAACAACTGGGACCCAGAGAGGTCACTTCACTTGATAAATAATGGAGAGCTGATGAGATAACCTGGTTCTTCTCTTTTAATTCTTACTGGATATTTGACACGCACATGAAAATGAAGCATAACTTACACCACAGAAATAACATCCTTAAATTAATAAGTTAATATTGTTTACAATCTTTCAGCAATGTACATGTGACTCGATGGCATAGTTATCAGTCAAGTTTTAATTCCAGTTGTCAGGTTTTCTTATCATTTATTGTTTCCATGTTAGAAGATTCCAGATCACACTTATTTTGTTTGTTTGTTTGTTTTAGAGAAGAGAGAGAGAGACAGCAGGCGAAAGGGGAGAAGGGCAGAGGGGGAGAGAGAGAATCTTAGGCAGGCTCCCTGCTCAGTGTGTAGCCTGACATGGGCCCATGACCCTGGGATCATGACTTGAGCTGAAATCAAGAGTCAGAGGCTCAACTGACTGAGCTACCCAGCCGCCTCCCAGACTACAATCATTGCTGTTACAAATAGCAGTAAGTATTTTGTGCCTCTGGATGATTTTCCCAGATAAACATATAAAATATGAACACAGAGTATGTAAAGTTCTTGCTCATGTCTGCTTTGGAAATGCCATCAGACTCAAAGCTTATAAGCCAATTTCTTTCAAAAAGCTGAATGGCTGATTACATTATCTTGAGACATAGTACAAGATGGATTTCTAACTCACTGCTTAATTATATTTGAGTATGGGAAGAATTTAGTTGTTTTACATTTGAATGTAATTTTAAAATACATCTTAACATATACTGTCAATTTCTTTTTCTGGTCAATGAAGAAAATAACCCAATGTGGGAAGAATTAAACTCATAGTGATGAAAGGTCTGCACTACAATTTTGTTTTCTTATTATCTTAGTTTCAACATTAAAAAAGAAAGACATTCTGGCCCTGAAATAAGATGTTCAGTCTATGCTTGATATTGAATATATTGCTGAGATATGCCACTTGAACAAACAATGTGAAATCATAGAAATGACAGTAGTATCACCAAAGAATGTTTTTATATTATCTGTCATTTCAAAATTACTCTCTGAACAACTTTTTCTCGAAAGCCAGCAGACCTCAGCAGGGTAGAAAAGCAGAATCTTATATTCATTCTCTCAATCTAGGTCATCTTTGGTGCTGCTTTTGTTTTTTAATGTGAATCCGAGTCAGAAGGGGTGACCACCAAATTTTCATAGCAAATAAAACGTCTTCCAGATGGGCATTAAGGTGCAGATCTTTTTCTTTGCAGAGCAAAGCCCATCCTTGCTACATATGGGTTGTTGGACTCCAATAAGATTGAGCCCAGAGCACATTTTCTAGTCTGCCTCATAGATAACAAAAAAGAATTGTAAACCAAAAGACCCATCTCTTCTCTTACAGTCTGGATAAACAGAATGAAACTTGTCAAGCATTTCTTTCACCTATGTACTGCACTTACGCCAAGAGCAGCTAATTCATACTCTCTCCATCAGTAATGTCACCCAAGTCTAAAGTGAAATATCTACCAGCAGATGCACAAGAGTGTAATTGCTCTTCCACAATGTATGCCATTGATATTTTGCAACATCCATCAGTGTTATATGATAAAGGAATTTTGCCAATAGTTCATTCTGCTTTCCCTGTGATCATACTATTTGTCATTAACATGGCAGCTGCTTTTATTAGCTTTGTGGCACTACCGTGACTTGTACTTGTGTTTTGGCAAGATGAATGCAACCTGGAGAGATGCTTCTGTAATTCTAGACTTTTTTCTACTACTGACCACAAAAGTCATCAATTTGGCACTGAAAAGCATTATTTTGAGCTTGTTCAGGAAAACAGAGAGGTCACTCTTTTTGTTAAGATAGTGTGAACTTTTTTTTAAAGATAGTGTGAACAGTTCTATGGCTTTATTTTAATACTGGATAAAGTTCTAATGAAGGTTTATGTGACTTGCTGGTCTAACTACATGCAATCTTTAAGATATTCATGAAATTATTGCTAAAGATTAATTTTCCTTAGAACAATATCCACTCATATTATAGATGTTCAGTACAGTCCCAGTACTGTTTATATTTGTGAAGCTTCTGAGTTGTATTATTTATGTTCCAATTTAATAAATACTTCCATGCAGCAATGAACTCCTTTTTGTGACTTGAACTTTTTTTTTGTATAAGAATATAACATAACTCATTAAGAATACAAATGCAAATTTAACAGTTTGCTATAGGTTGGTTAAGATAAACTGACCATCAGTCTTGGTTTGAACATACAAAACCCTAATGGGAATTCTGCGACTAACACAGTAAGGCTTTTATGCGTTTGTGAAATGCATGGGAAATGGGTGTTTATTGGCCTCACCCCCAAATTCCTGAACCATCTGCCATAGTAGTTGCCAGACACCACTAAGACAGGGACCAGCAGGACAGGAGGACCCCACCCTGAGAAACGCTACCGCGGGGCAATGATCGGCTCATTCTGCACACCTGTTTCTACTATAAGGCCGGCCATCTTTGAGAGACAGTACCCCCAATACACAAGAGAAAGGACACAGAAAATACCACAAGGTGATCACAGGCTCTGTTCTTTTGCTTTCCCTGAACCAGTCTTTTCATCTTAACCTATGCTCCACCATTCTGACAAAAATTCTCTTGAGTACCATTTATTGCATGTTTACTGAACGCCTGGCTCTGAATTTATATAAAAATGGAAGCTTTTCAAAGTGACTCCTTAAGTTCCTATGAAGCCCACTTTAGAGGTAAGGAAACCGAAACAGAGAAGTTTGTTAACTTGTCCCTGAATCGGTTACTAGCAAGCGACAGAGTTGGGCCCAAACCCAGGCCTTTGGAGCTCTAAAGCCCGTGCCATGAGTTTGCACATTCACTGTCTAGTTAAAACACACATAAAGCTTTATTTTACTTTCCTGCTCTAAAATCTTCAGTGATTGCCATTGCCTACAGAACAAGCACAACCCCCTTGGCAAGAGTTCAGATCCACGGACAGTCTGGCCTTCCCCTTCCCCTCCGGCCCTGTCTCCCACACACGCTGACACAGTCCCCGAGAGCATCACCTTCTTCCACCCTCATGCTTAGATTTAGAATCTTCCCTCTCACTGCCCAGCCCTGCATACCTCTGGCCCATGTCACACCGTATACTATGATCACTTAGCCTTCCACAGAAGGCCCTGGGAGGGCGTGGCAATGACACCTGAGAAGTCATATTCACACCATAATTGTCTGGTCCGGTGATTGTCACTCTGTGGTCAACCAACCACCGACAAAAGAAGCATCTGGAAGTGTTTGTAAAAATATGGATTTCAAGGCTTCTTTCTAGGTGTAATGCTCAGGTGGCATAGTATATCTGAGTTTTCAAAAATGTAAATTAGTCTTATGTATCTTAAAATTTGAGAATCTTCTTCTATATGTAGGCAGAGAAGAAGTGCTTGTGTGAACACTGACACGTGGCTTCCTGAAGGTTTGAGGATCATGTAAGACTAAATGTTCAAAGACCCTAGCAAGTCCCTAAAATTTGAGACTGTTCAGTGCTAAGGTACTGAGAGTGGGGTGGGGAGGGGGGTGGTGAAGGTGAGGTTCTCCCTGCTTCAAAACCCTGAGTCTCTGTTTTCTTCTCTCTCTTCTATGATCTCCCCACAGTCTTTCCTGAATCTACTAACATGCTCTTGAGAACAGTTATTTTCTCATTGCAAATTAGTATATATTTGCAAAGAAAAATTAAAACAGAAAAGTTTATATTAAAACTGAGGACTAGTCAACATTTTATAATATTTCTTTCCAATTTTTTCCCCTATGCGTGCATACTCTTAAAAGAACAAAAAAGTATGGAATTAGATAATAGCTATATAGGGAATTTGTGTTCTCTTTTTTATTTTCTTAACATTATAAATGTTAACTTCTCTTGTACCTTTAATTATTCTTTGATGTCAAGATTTTTTAATAGCATCACAAAAGCCCATCCTCTGATTGTTTTGCTTACCAGCATTTACGTAGTGTTGGGCATATCGTAGGCACTTAGGAAAGTGTTCTAAATAAAGGAATAACAGTTGTTCATGGAAGTTTAGACTTGTTTCCGTTTTTTTTGTCTATGATATATAACACTGCAATTTGTATGTCTGATGATTTCCTTCAATTGAATTCTTAAAATTAGCATGCTCCATATAGGCATATATATTTTTTAAGTTCTGATATATATATATATATATATATATATATATATATATATATATATATATGTATTTTGTGTCTGTGTGTCTGTGTATGTGTGTGTGTGTGTGTGTGTGTGTGTATATATATATATATATATATATATATATATATATATATATATTTGTTCCAGTTTATCAAGAAATAACTGAAATACATCACTGTACATCCTTAAGGTATACAGCATCGTGGCTTGATTTACACATATTGTGAAATGGATTATGGCAGGTTTAGCTAACATCCATCTTATATAAATACAACAAAAAAGAAAAGAAAAAAGGCGAAAATGTCCTCGTGATAAGAACTCTTAGGACTAACTCTCTTAACTTTTCTACATACTATGCAACCATGTTAGCTATATAGTTTTCCTGCTCTACATGATATCCCTAGTACTTATTTGTCTTGAAACTGGAAGTTTCTGCCTTTTGACCATCTTCTTCCAATGCCCCTTCCTTCCACTTTTGGTAGCCACAAGTCTGATCTCTACTTTTATGAGAATTTTTGTTTTTTAGACTTCCCATATAAGTGAGAACATACAGTATTTCTTTTATTTCTCTTAGCATAATGCCTTCAAGGTACATCTGTGCTTCCACAAATGGTAGAATTTCACCATTTTTTATGCCTGAATAATTGTGTGTATATCTATCTAGTTACCTATATCCATCAATCTATATCTATATATCTTTATCTCTCTCTATGTATCTATGTATCTACCTAACTACCTGGGTATCTCATAACTTCTTTCTCCATTTATTCATTGATGAACACACAGGTTGTTTGCATGTCTTAGAAATAATGTTGCTATGACATGATGACATGGGGGGTGCAGGTACCTTTTCAAATTACCTTTTGGGTATATTCCTGCAACTGAATTGCTGGATCATTTAAGTCTATTTTTAATTTCTTGAGGATCTTCCATAGTGTTTTCCATAGTGGCTGCACAAATTTATAATTCCACCAAAAGTGCGCAAGTATTCCCTTTTCTATCTACATTAGATGTTATTATCTCTTGTCTTTTTGATGATGCCAATTTTAATAGCTACAAGGTAATATCTCACTGTGGTTTTAATTTGCATTTCCCTAATAACTAGTGAGGTTAAGCATTTTCCCCCCATAACCTGTCAGTGTCTTGTGTATCTTCTTTGGACAAATATCTATTCAGGTCCTTTGCCCATTTTTAAATTGGGTTATTTTGCTTTTGAGTTGTAGGAGACTTTATATATTTTGAATATTAACCCTTTAACAAACATATGGTTTGAAAATATTTTTTCCCCATTCCATGTTGTCTTTTCACTTTGTAGATGGTCTCTTTTGATATACAGAAGCCTTTTAGTTTGATGTAGTCCCAGTTATTTATTTTTTGCTTTGTTACTTGTTCTTCAAGTGTCATATCCAAAAATTCATTACCAAAACATATTTCAAGGAGGTATATTTCCATGTTTTCTTCTAGGAGTTTCATGATTTCAGGTCTCACATTTAAGTCTTTAATCCATTTAGTCTTTGTGAGTGGTAAAACATATGTGTCCAGTTTCATTCTTTTACATGTGAATATTCAATTATCCCAGCATCATTTATTGAAGAGACTGTCTTTTCTCCAGTGAGTGCTGTTGGCTCCTTTATCAAATAGTTGACCATATGTGCTTAGGTTTATTTCTGGCCCTTGATTCTGTTTTATTTGTCTATATTTATGCCAGGCCCATACTGGTTTTTTTTGGTGACTATAGGTTTATAGTATAGCTTGAAATCAGGAAGTGTGATGCTTCCTTCTTCATTCTTTCTCAGGATATCTTTAGGATCATACAAATATTAGGAATGTTTTGACTACTTTTGTAAAAAAAAAATGACATTGGGATCTCAATAGGGATTGCATTAAATCTATAGAGGATTTTGGTAGTATTGACATTTTAGCAATATTAATTTTTCCACTCCACAGACCTGGGATCCTTTCCCGTTTATTTGTATCTTCTTCAATTTTTTTCATACATGTCTTGTAGTTTTCAGAATAGCTATCTTTCACCTCCTTCTATTTATTCCTAAATATTTTTGTGTTTTGATGCAATTACAAATGAGATCAATTTATTGCTTTCAGATGTTTGTTGTCAGTATATAAAACACTACCAATTTTTGTATTTTGTAACCTGCCACTTCACTAATTTTACTAATTAAAATCTAAGTTTTTTGTTTGGGTCTTTAGAGTTTTATATATATAACATCATGTTATCTTCAAATAGAGACCATTTTACTTCTTCCTTTCCAATTCTGATACCTTGTATTTCTTTTTCTTGCCTGACTGTTCTAACTGGGACTTCTGGTACTATGTTGAAAAGGAATGGTGAGACTAGGCACCATTTTCTTCTTCCTGATCTTAGAGAAAAAGCTTTTCCCCTTTCACCATTGAGTATAATGTTAGCTGTGGGTTTGTCATATATGGCCTTTATTGCATTGAGATGTGTTCTTCTATGCCGAATTTGTTAATAGTTTTTATCATGAACGGATGTTGAATTTTGTCAAATGCCTTTTCTGTGCCTATTGAGATGATCTTATGATTCTTTTCTTTCTCTATTAATGTGATGTGTCATTGCATTGCATATGTTGAAACATCTTTGCATCCCAAGGATAAATCCCACTTGATCGTGGTGAATGATCCTCTTAATGTGCTACTGAGGTTAGCTGGCTAGTATTTTACTGAACGTTTTTGCATTGGTAATAATTAGGGATATTGGCCTGTAATTTTGTTCTAGTAGTGTCTTTTTCTCATTTCAGTATCAGGATAATGCTGGCTTCACAAAATGAGTGTGAGGTGTTCCTTCCTTTCCAATTTTTGAAAGAGTTTGAGAACAACTGGTATTAATTCTTCTTTAAATGCTTGATAAAACTAACCAGTGAAGCCATCTGGCCTTTTCTCCATTGCCAGAGTTTTGATTACTATTCAATCTCTTTACTAGTATTGATCAATCCTGACTTCCCATTTTCAAGACGATCCGTTTCACATCAGCCAGATAGTGTTACAGGGTGGGGGTTTCCCTTGTACGAACTTTTTTTCTTCTTGCTCTTAAAATTCTTTATCTGTGACTTTTGATAATGTAGCTATGATTATTTTAGGGTAGCCCTGTTTGGGTCCAGCTTATTTGGGACCTTTTAGGCTTCATTTTCCTAGATGTCCATCTCTGTCTTTGTGTTTTTGTTTTATTTTTTTTATTTTTTTTATTTTTTATTTTTTTAATTTTTTTTAACGTTTATTTATTTTTGAGACAGAGAGAGACAGAGCATGAACGGGGGAGAGGCAGAGAGAGAGGGAGACACAGAATCGGAAGCAGGCTCCAGGCTCTGAGCCATCTGGCCCAGAGCCCGACGCGGGGCTCGAACTCACGGACTGCGAGATCGTGACCTGAGCTGAAGTTGGACGCTTAACCGACTGAGTCACCCAGGCGCCCCTCGGTCTTTGTGTTTAAGAAACATTTAACTATTATTATTTTAAGTATACTTTCTGTCTCTTTTTCTTCATATGGAATTGTTATAATGCAAATAAGGTTTCTATTCATTGTGGTTTATAATTTTAGTAGGCTTTCTTTCCTCTTTTTCATTCATCTTTTTTTTTTTCTTTTTTATTCCTCTGTTTTCCAATGTCCTATCCTCTGAGTCACTGATTCTTTGGTGGGGTTGAGTCCACTGTGGAAATTCTCTACAGAATTCTTTAGTTCAGTTACTGTATTTTTCCACTCTGAGATTCCTATTTGGTTTCACTAATTGCTATTTCCTTGGTGAAACTCTCATTTTGTTTATGCATTGTTTTCCTAATTTCATTTAGTGTTCTATATTTTCCTGTAGCTTAATAAACTTCCTTGAGAAGATTATTTTGAATTCTGTCTGACTGTTCATAGATCTCCATTTCCTTAGGGTCAATTACTGGAGCTGTATTAGTTTCCTCTGGTAGTGTTATATTTACCTGATTTTTTTTTTTATACTTGATGCCTTACATGAGCATCTGTCCATGTGAGTAATTGGGCTTTCCTTCCAAACTTTACAGGTTGGCTTTGGCTGATATAGTTCTTCACCAGTCAGCAAAATTTGGTAATATCTTGGGTAGGTGGAGCCTGCTCTTATGTCTATTTTTGGTAAGGCAACTGAGATCCGAAAATAGGGCTAGGGAGATTTGCTATCGGCTGGGAACAAGTGGATAGGACTGCTGGTTTGCCTCCCTTCCCAAGTGAAGCTATAGGATGAGCTCTGTGGTTGCCTAGATCTGTGGTAAGGCTTACTAGATGGTTGGGACCAGGTATTATATTTAATAGTAAGTAAGCTATGTATAAGCTTCCCTGCCCTGTCAGGGAAGCAGGACAGAACCCAGGGTCTATACCACTTATTTTGGGGAGAACCTGAATCAGGCTACAGTGCACACTGAATTCCCTTGACAGATGAGGCCACCAGTTTTGTTCTGCAAATGAAAGATACAACTGGCAGTGGTCTATGCTTGAGTACCACTGTAAACAGGCTGTTGGATGGGCTTCTCATGTGCTCTAGTTAGGTTCCCTGGTCAGAGAACCTAAGGGCCATATTCCTCTATGAACAAGGCTACACATTAGATTCTTTGTCCAACACATCGGGAGATGCGGCTCTAAAGCCTGTGAACCTCCTTGTTTGTTATTTTAACTCAAGCTGACCCACTCCCCAAGTTCCCTTATTGAATAGGGCCAGTAACTTTGCTCTGAAAATTTCTGGCTCTGCTCTCCTGCCTCTAGCTCAAGTGCCCCTCAGCCAAACAGCTTCCAGGAGTTGTCACCATCTTTTTTGGTCAGATGGGGCCAAAAGACACACACTGTGGATGAGGCTGTGATTCTGTGTTTTGCCTGTGTGTGGTTCAAACCAGGATCTAGAGCTACCAAAACCCTTCCTTTGGGGATCCAAATCAGGCTGACCAGCAGCTCTCAAGTTCCCTGGTTAGAAGGCACTCCAGACTTCATTCTGCAAATGAGCAAAACCACTAGTTGGGACTACTACTTCGGCACTATAGATATGAACTCAGTTGGCCAAGATCTCTGTGCTGGTTGTTGCAAGCCCTTCCACTCTTCTGCATCATAAATTCCTTGTGGTTGAGCCCCACAGATTCCCTTACAGTACTTGTGATGCAAGATCAGAATAGGGGGTCCAACAAAGCAACTCACAGTGCTAGGTATTCTGGTTGTCCCCCTTGGGCTTTCTTGTCCCACTGGAGGAAATGGAGGCTCAGGTGAGACCTCTCCACATGGTGCTGTGCTGGTTTAGGAAAGGTGCAATATGTTTAAGGTACAGCCATTTGTTACTCTTCTAATGCATTCTGACTTGTTCTGTGTGGTGCGGGGGTTACTTCAGCCTCACTCACATGTCCTAGGATTCTCTCAATGGTGAATAGCTGTTAGTTTCTCTTGTGAGGGGAAATGAAATTAGGAACAGCCTGTGTTACCATAATGACATCAAATCCCCATATACCAAATTTTATTCCACAAAAGTTATTCTAGTTGTTCATTGGTGGATTCACATTCATTTTTCTGTTCCAGCTTTGAAAAGTGTTTTTTAAATCCTTGCGTTAAATACACAAAAGAGACATACTTTTTGTACTCCCCCACTGTGATGTTTGGTTTCCAATCTGTATCTTTTTATAACTCTTTTCCTAACTTTTTATAACTTTAAGATATTACTTAAAAAGTAGAAAAAGTTTACTTTTTAATCTCTTAATAAATAAATATATGTTGAGTTGTAAGCATTTGTGTTAAGAATTTGATTACTACGTTATGACTGAAATATAATTTGTATCCTTAAATAACACTTTGTCTACTAGGAAAAACAAGACTCCTAGATAAAATATAATATCATAAATATGAGGGAATACCATTTTATAGAAAATCAGAGGAAGGAGTGATTATGTCCAGCTGAGACATCTATAAAGTTTGGGTGGAGGAGCTGGACTTTGAACTGGTTGAGGAGTGAGCAGAATTCTGTAAAGGGCAGAGAAAATAAACAAGAAGTTGACAAGTAGCCAGGGGAATATGGCAATGTATGTGGGGAAAATTTTGCCACAAGTGGGAAGTAGGAAATAAGATTTGGAAGGGGGCAATTAGATAAGAATAAGGTCTTTAATGCCAAGCTTAAAGTTTTGAATCATGTTAATGAAAATTAATTTAAAGAGCTAAATAATAACAACAAAAGTAGATAATCATAATATGGCACCAATGACAAGCACTTATTAAGCTTTTATTATGTACCAGGCACCATACAAGTTATCATGTTGATATTTTTCTTTTTAATGCTTACCTCAACTCTATGAGGTATGTATGTTATTCTTACTTTTTAGATAGAGAAAGGGTACGTGTATTAGTCCATAACAGTAAGACACAAAGTTGGGAATTTGAACTAGGGTATGTTTGGCACCATAGCTTATACTAAAAAACAGAAGAGAAGGAAGAGGGGAAGGGAGAGAGGGAGAGGGTAAGATTACTTGGAAGAGAAAGGATGTAGAAATCCAATAGGTGACCACTCCAGTGGTCTGGCTGAGGGAATATTTCCTCTATCAGTGGCTTTTAAAGCTTAATGTGCAGAATCATTTGGGCAGTTTATTTAAAATGCAGGTCTCTATTTTAAAAAACTAATGTTTATTTATTTTTGAGAGAGAGAGAGCGAGAAACAGAATGCGAGTGGGGAAGGGGAAGATAGAGAGGGAGACAAGGAACCTGAAGCAGGCTCGAGGCTCTGAGCTGTCAGCACAGAGCCTGACGCGGGGCTTGAACTCAGAAACCACAAGATCATGACCTGAGCTGAACTCGGATACTTAAGCAACCGAGCCATTAAGATGCCCCTTAAAATGAAGATCCTCAAACTGTCCCTAGGGATGAGGTTTTTTTTCAATATATGAAATTTATTGTCAAATTGGTTTTCATACAACACCCAGTGCTTATCCCTAAAGGTGCCTTCCTCAATACCCATCACCCACCATCCCCTTCCTCCCACCCCCCATCAACCCTCAGTTCATTCTCAGTTTTTAAGAGTCTCTTATGCTTTGGCTCTCTCCCACTCTAACCTCTTTTTTTTTTTTCCTTCCCCTCCCCCATGGGTTTCTGTTACGTTTCTCAGGATCCACATAGGAGTGAAAACATATGGTATCTGTCTTTCTCTGTATGGCTTATTTCACTTAGCATCACACTCTCCAGTTCCATCCACGTTGCTACAAAGGGCCATATTTCATTCTTTCTCATTGCCCTGTAGTACTCCATGTGTATATAAACCACAATTTCTTTATCCATTCATCAGTTGATGGACATTTAGGCTCTTTCCATAATTTGACTATTGTTGAGAGTGCTGCTATACACATTGGGGTACAAGTGCCCCTATGCATCAGTACTCCTGTATCCTAGGGATGAGTTTTAAGCAGGAGATGACCCGATTCGATGTACTTTTTTTTTTTTTTTCCTAAAGATCACTCTGGAAGCAGCTAGTAGATAGCTGTACATAGGAAGTATGTGACCCTGGTTTGGATTAAGGGGGTGGCAGGGCCTATGGCAACAAGTGGGAAGATTTGTTAGTTATTCTGATAAAAACATAAGGGAAATGGAGAAAAAGCAAGTTGAGGGAGAGGATGAGTTGAGCTTTGAGTGCCTATAAAATCATTATATAAACAGATCCCTCAGGAAGTTTAAAAGAAAAGTTTGGAACTTTGCCTAAAGAGACTGGAACTGATTCTAAGAAAATCAAGTACATTTGTGGAGAAAGGGTTAAACTATTAATGTGGATGAGACTTTTCAAAGCAAAATATTAAAATGAAAGAAGAAAAATCTTCAGTAGCAGATAGTGGTGAAAATCTTAAGGTATATTATTGTTGTCATCATACTTGTAAGTAACATTTATGGCACACTTAGTATGTTCAGAACACAACGCCAAGCACTTTTTAATATTAGAAAATATTGTGTACATCAGAAACTACAGAAGATATCGTTACTCCAATGTGGATTTAACATGATATTCACATCATGTCATTCTTGTTTCAGATGATTGTAAAGAATAACACTGAGGCCAAGCATTTTATATGTACTATCTCATATCCTCAAGACTACTTGATGTGGTAGGTACATATATTATTTCCTGTCTTCAATTTGTCCCTTCAGAGAAGAGGCATTCTCCATGCTACTCTGTATTCCAAAAGACCCACCTCTAGGGACTATACTGTCTTGTTGTCTGGCTTCCAGCTGAGTTCCACCAAGGGGGACCACCAGTAGGAGAATGGAGGGAGGGGCGAGAGCAATTCAGAAGCTTGTTCCCTCACTCTGAAGTCATCTTAGGTTGATGGTGCCCCTGCATGGCCAGAAGGCCACAGTTTCTCCCCCAAATAGCTTGAACTCTCTCTCTTGGCAGGTTCCAGTTATCTCTCCCTACCCTGTCCCTTGGGGTCTAGAGATGGAAACAATCCTTCTGTTACTTAGCTCAAGTTCATGCTTCTCCTACACCCTACCCACACCTTTGTAAATAGCCCCTGTGCACATAATCTTCCTCAAATTAACCTAATTTGAGAAAGTCTTCGGTTTCCTATTGGAACTCTGACTAATGCAATCCCATTTTGCAGATGAAGATACTGAGGCTCACAAAAGAGTATGTAGCAAAACCCACACTCAGTCCCAATCCATCAGACTCCAGAACACGAGCTCTTACAGCAATGCCTCCCTGTGTTAGGTGAAGAAGATAAAATCGAGAAGCAGAGAGAGCGAGGCCAGCCATCACAGAGGAACTTTCCAGTTTGTGAGCAAGCCAAGCTTGCACTCACATCCAGGTCTTGTTTTTACTCTTTAATTTGCATGTAATTCTCTTCTGAATCCACTCTTTCTCACCATTTGCCTCTGAACAGAATGTATATACCCAGAGCAGCTTCTTGAAGTTCCTAAATTATGACACTAACCCACTGCCAACCAGTCATTCTATCATATCAGTCTGTTTTATTTTCTTTTTAGCACTTACAGTATCTGAATTTAGCCTCTTCACTTACTTGTTTCCATGTTTACTGGTGTCTTTCCTACCTCCTACCTTCCAGAAGAAACAAAGTCTAAGAGACCAGGGACCACGGGTATGGTCTTTATTCTTACATTCCCATTAACATTCCATTAACTAGGACACTGCCTGATACATACAAATGGGCATGCAATAGTAATCAACGTATGCATAAATGAACAAAAGCAGAGCGAACAAATGAATGCCATGATATAATGTTAAGTTAAGCTCAGATACCAAATAGCTCAGGAGTTAAGCAGGGGCCAGCGTTGAAAGAAAGCAAATACAGATTTTTCATTCTTGATACTGGACACTGAAGGGAGAGGAGTGGCACAAGAGCATGGATCCCACATACCCCAGCTGAATATATGGTTGAAGGAGAAACCAAAAATCCATGCTTCTGAAATTCTATTATTTTAAAGAACCATTTCACTATGATTACATACTATTTTAACACTTCTAATTACTGAACCAAAATAAATAACTTATACTAAGAATCAAGAGACACTGGATTTTTATCTCTACTGGTTTCCAAATCATATTGGTATGTCTCCCACTTGGGAAGGTATATCCTCTCTTTTTTGTTAGTGTGAAATGGCAGTATGTTGCATTTGCTTTTGCTGCTGCAAGAGAACACAGGGGCACAAATTAAATGGTTTATTTTGCAAGGAGTGTCCTTGTAAATCTTTGTCCTTTGAAATTCAAAGGTCAATGATACTTTCTATATGCAAATGTAGTTGTGAAATGCATTGCACATTACTAGTCCTGGCAGATGGGGAAAACTACAAATTTATCATGGTGATGGCTTCAGGAATATGGTGGATCATTATGCACACAGTATGACAACTAATGACAGTCTTTTTAATTCTCTCCTTTCAGTGGTCTCTTCCACAGACACATGCAGCGAAAATTCACTTTGCCGATGTGTCAAAACCAAATTCAATATCTTTTTAGACATTGTAATGGATTGCAATCCTTTATTCTATGGAAGATTAAGCTGAACTTCTGGCCTTTAATAAAAACTTTAATAAAAACTCTCCTGGCAAATTTCATGTGGTCAAGTCTTATTTTTAGTTTTGATTTGGATGCTTTATATTGAAACTATACAATTTGAAATGACAGGAACCACTCTTATTGTAATATCTTGAGTTTGATATGATTCTTTTCTTTAAGGAGCTTAAAATGCTTTTGCATACAGTCTTTTATTTTTCAAAATGTCAGTGAAATAGGTAGATGTTGGCTCCTATATTACAACCTGTCATGCTCAAAAAATGTTTAAACTGATCACACAGAAGTATTAATTTGTCAAAAAAGGAGAGGAGGAGAGAGACACTCAGAGAGTAATGGTGGCATCAGGGACTCCTGGAGTTTGGGCATAAAAGCTAGATAACCATTATTCTGGGTTGCATGGCAGGAAGGGTGTGAAAACCTGTTTCAAGCCACTGAGATTTGGGGCTTCTGTTACTGCAGCAAAGCCTCACCTATCCTGATATATAGTTACCTATATAAAAACTATAACTTCCATAGATGATATAAATAAAATTTAATAAAAAT
Source organism: Panthera leo (assembly GCF_018350215.1). Taxonomy (NCBI): domain Eukaryota; kingdom Metazoa; phylum Chordata; class Mammalia; order Carnivora; family Felidae; genus Panthera; species Panthera leo. The sequence goes on from NC_056680.1 coordinate 40,864,020, forward strand.
TCGAGTCCCCGATTCTATTTCTAGGACCTACCCAGGATGTAGCTAAAGTATAGAACTTGTCTCAATCTCCACTTTCAAGTCTATATAATGAAATTAATAATGCATATCTCACATGGTTGTAAGAGTTAATAGAAAACTCTGCCCAGTGCCTGACATCTATTAAGAATGTATTAAATGAAAGCTTTAGGGGCACCTGGGTGACTCAGTCAGTTAAGCGTCTGACTTCCATTCAGGTCATGGTCTTGCAGTTCATGGGTTTGAGCCCTGCATCGGGCTCTGTGCTGACAGCTCAGAGCCTGGAACCTGCTTGGGATTCTGTGTCTCCCTCGCTCTCTACCCCTCCCTCACGCATGTTCCATCTGTCTCAAAAAATGAATTAACATGAAAATTGTTTTTAAAACGTATTATAAAAAAAGAAAGCTGTAAACAAAGCATCCACACCCGGTGCAAAAAGCTACTGCCCATCACTAAAGTAGTTCAGATTGGCAAGTCCTATTTCCTGCTATTTTCCTCAATTTTGTTACTTTCTCCTGAAACTCCAAGCTTTTAATTGTGGTGGCTTCTACTAAGCTGTTGTTGCTTTGGTCATATTGATTCTCATGATTCGTTAACTATAGGCAGTGGTAAACAGGAACTCTGCTATTCTTTTGTGTTGATGGAGGCTTCCCCAATCTTAAGTTTTGCTTCTGTTTATGGAGACGGGAGGCAAAGCTCCCTCCTATCATATCCCAAGGTGCTTACCTAACTTCAAGATCTTGAAGCTCTCATTGTTCCACTGATTGTTCAGTCCTCCTCATCCCCTTAGGAAAGATATATCTACTCATCTCTCTGTAGTCCTGTGTGTTTTCTTCCAACTTTCCTTTCACTATTGATCTGTCATCTTCCATGATGGACTACTAAGAAGTCAATGGTAGCTTTGTGTTCTAAGAATCTCTAAAATGGATTTTGCTCTACTTTTTTAGTAGCTGCCTAAAATAAAAAAATATCATGTGCCTTTCTTCTGTGTTTAAACATAATATGCTGTTTCAGAATCAATATGTTGTACACCTGAACCTAATATAACATCACATGTTAATTATACTTCAATTAAAATAAATAAATTAGAAAAACCATATGGTGTTTCAGTGGTCAAAGACTGAAAGTTCTCCCTTTAAGGTCAGAAAGTAGACAAGGAATCCACTTCACCACTGCTGCTCATCTCCCTACTAGAAGTTGAGAGCAATCAGGCAATAAGAAACACAGAAGGCATCCAAATTAGAAAGAAAGAAGTAAAACTATCTTACTCACAGATTACATGATTTTAAATAGAGAAAATCCTTAAGTATTGCCCATCCGCACACAAAAACTATTAGAGACAATAAACAAATTCAGCAAAGTTGTAGAGTATGAGATCATTATGTAAAAATAAGTTGTATTTCTATACACTGGCAATTAACAACCTGAGAAGGAAATTAAGAAAACTATTTCATTACAATAGCATCACAAGAGTAAAATACTTAGGAATAAATTTAGCCAAGGAAGTACAGGACTTATTCACTAAACACTACAAAAGATTGCTGAAGGAAATTAAACAAGACACAAATAAATGAAAACTTCCATGAAATTTTACCCTTCACACAGTTTTACTGCTATCGATTCAATATATATTATTCTGGACTTTTTTTTCTATTCATTATCAATTATGGTTCTCGGTTAGAAGCAAGAGAAACTGTCTTCCTGGGAGTCATTTGGCAAGTTACTACCTCTCTGAGTTTCACTTGACTCATTGGATAAATGGAGATAATATTAGGATCTACTGCACTGGTTATTTTAAGATCTAAAGTCATATAAAGTATGTAACAGCACCTCTTACAGGAAAAGGAGGTAAAACACATATGTGCTATTATTTTTATAATTTAATTATTGTTATGATTGGTTTTCAAAATCAATTGTAGCCTATCATTCAAAACTTTATTATACCTTGACTTATATTACATCCTAACTTACCACTCTCAAGAGGTTATTTTCCTCTCTTAGGAGAATACTTTCTTTATTTTTTATTTAACCTGACTTTTTAATTTTCTTCATCTGTGCTTAACCTCGCAAAGAACTTTTTTCTTGAACACCATTTCCTTCTATCAGCAAATCCAACCCAGAAATTTGTAATAAAACCTACTCCAGTCCCACATCTTTTACCACAGATCTTCTGATTACTATGGCTCATGGTATACATTTAGTGAGGATAATATGTATTACACTGCATTATTCTTGAAAATATTTGCCTCTCAGTATGAAGGGATGCTTTTCCATACAAGGACATATGACTTGCTTGAACCAATGGAATGTAAATGGAAGCAATATGTACTACTGATTCTGGTGATGGTTGCAGTTTTGTGAATATACTGAAAACTTTGAATTATGCACATTAGGTGAGTGGATTTTATAGTATGTGAATTGCATCTCAATCTGTTACAAAAATACAACAAACGCAAAATACTAAAATACAATTTAAAGTACATAAAAAGCAATTGAGAGGAGACGATTAATGTTTGAGAGTGTAAAAACAGTGAAATATTTCAATGAGAAGAAGACTTATCAAGTGTGAATTTTATGAGATGCTCATTCTAACTTCCATAAGCTATATAATTACTTTTACATTGATTAGCAACATAATAGTATTGGTTTGGATGAACTTCGTCTACAAGTAACAGAAATTCCCAAATGTTGATGGCATAAACATTATTGAAATATAGTATATACTTATTTGGTAGGTAGTCCAGGACAGGTAAGTTGGCAAAAAGAGCATCAAGATTCCAGGGGCCTTTTTTTTTTTTTAATAGCCTTCATGTCCAGTGCTGAGTCCAACACAGAGTCTAATGCAGGGCTTGAACTCACTATTCTGAGATCAAGACCTGAGCTGAGATCAAGAGTCAGAGTCTTCACCAACTGAGCCACCCAGGTACTCCATGTGACTTTTATTTGTTGTCCCATCAGTGTCAACTCCTGCCTTCTACCTTATGCTACAAGATGGCTGCTCCGATGCCAGCCATTATACCCCACATTCTAGCCCCGATGAAGCAAGAATGGGCAGGACAGAGGCATACCTCCTTTTATGATGATGTTACCCAAAAGCTACACAAAACTATTCAACTTATTCACGTCACCATGCCAAACTGAAAGGGACAGTTGGGGTCTTTATTTGACTTTGCAATGAGCCCAGCTCACTTTTTTTTTAATTCTAGAGAAACAAGAGAGAATCCATGTTTAATGACAACCAAAAGGCAGAATGCCTTTTTACTACGTCCCAAGGAAAAGAACATGTAGGATTCCTACTCTCTCTATGAGATTCTATGCTAAATACTTCATGAATGCTAGTACATTTCATTTATGAAGACTGACCAGCCTAAGGCAAGGTCACAAATACAACAGGTAACAGGTAGAAAAACGAAGAGTGAATGTGCTCGGTGACACTCGGGTTTGTCCAGGGAAGGAAAGTGGAATGGTGGGGATTGTGGCAAAACGACCTTCATTTGCCCTGCTTATCGGGACAACTGGTTCTCAGCCTGCAGCTAGTGCAACATTAGAATTTTAAGTTCAAACTTACAAGACATTTCAAATATTTAAAACAAGGCAGACATAAATATCTTATTGAAATGTGAATTGTACTGGAAATCTCTTCTTTCTCAATTTGGGTTTCCATGTTTAAAAACTATTTGCACCTTGCCTGTGGACCACCCATTTGGGACATCTGCTTGAAAACAGTAAGATAATCTATCAGCTCTAAAAAATGGATGGCCCATCAGACTCTGAAAGTAACCATTGTATTGAAAATTATTAGAAAGGGCAGTGAAAATGACGCAAGACTTGTAGCTACAGATTGATCAAGTATCAGAATGCTACCTTTATTGAGCGTCTTCCCATTGGCAGTTCTGTATCAGCCCTTTTTACACTCGTGATCTCATGTGAAGCTCAACAAGTTTTGGGTTCTTCTCTTTTCTTTTACACGGTGGTAGATGAAAATTGTGGGCCAGAAAGCTTAGTAACATACCCAAAGACCACACAGCTTGTAAGGGATGAAGCTATGACTTAAATCTGGCCCTGTTAGGTGTCCAAACCCATTATCTTAATCCTCATTTAACACTGTGTGCAATTTCTATGCATTTTCTGGAACAATACAGGGTAGCTTTGCCACAATATGAAAACAGAGATATGATAAGCAGGTATGCAGAATCTCAACATTTCACTTTAAGTGCAGTGTCACTTCTGTTAGAGAAACAGCATGGGGGATACAAGTAGAAGGATTAACCAAAGTCTGAAAAGCCTCCAGAGGACCTCAGTGCTCAAAATATCATACATTATCTTTAAACGACATCTGGAGGGCCCTCACGCCATTTATCCCATTAAATAAAAAGGAGATTTTGACAGTTACCATTTTGTGCCTTTAAACCCACACTGGAGCTGTGGAACTTATTTAGCACAGGTGTTTAATTGTGATAAATTGGAGACAGTCCCTGTATTCAATGGTCCTCAAACTAACACTACCATCTGGGTAGAGAAGGGTAGGGGCTTCCTGTCAACAAACCTGCTTATAAAGTTTCAAGGGCGGTGGCCTATTAGGAAATCCACAGGGGTAGATCAGGAGGTTGGGCGTGCATGAAGGGAGCAGAGTATTTAAACTTTCCCCAGGATGGCAAAATACTGCGGGAGATGAACATGAAGGTATTGTGCTTATTATCTTTTTGATAATCTATTACTTTTTTCAAAGCAATATTAAAAATTAAAAACACTTGGGTATCTTGGCGAGCGAGAGATTTCTTTGCCATTTTGTGTGTTAAGGGGAAATTATATTGGTTGCTTTCGGCAAATCTTCCTGCTTACCGAGAGCGCACAAATGTTATTGTGGTCTGCAACTATAAATCAGTGTGTTTTAGTTAACCAACAATGAATTAAGAGAGGGACTTCTGCTTCCAGCTTATGGGAAGTAATGAGGACTGGATTTATTTTCTCACCTGAAACAATGGAAAAACCAGACAAAATATATGAGTCGATGTTTTTCAAGATATTAAACATCAGGCAGTGAAGGAAAGTGCTTGCAGAAACAGAGGGGGAAAAAAATAACAAGATGAGTTCTACCAGCTGGTAAAACAGCTGATTGACTTGAGAAAGTTTTCAGGCCACAACACAAGGCAGGTAAACTGGGGCAGAATCTGGTGGACTCCTAGGTGAAGAAACAGAGCAGAGAGCCTAGGAACATCAAAGCTGCTAGAATTAGCAGGGTACTACGGAGTAAAGGGCTACACAGAGACTGTTTTCAAGAACTGGAGAAGATCTCAAATACTGAGTAGAGGACTGATCTATGCACTATGTTACCAGAAACCTGGTAAAAACCACACAAAAGGACTAGAAAAAATAGTGCGCAGAGCACCAAGTCAGGGTTATGAATAGGGTCTGTTCTCTCTAGCCATATTGGAAAAACTCATAATTCATAGTGTATTGGGTGGAGTCCTCAGAAGGGTCTTGGCTTAGTAATGTGTAATAATCAGACTTCACTAAGCACCGCCCTTGTCCTGTCTCACAAATCTTAAAAAGGAAACTGAAAGAAAAAAAAAAAACTGTTTCCAAATAACTAAACTTCATCACAAGACATATTTCAATAATATTTATATAAATAGAAAATATCCAACACCCAATAAGATAATGGCAACAGTGCCTGGTGTCTTCTCAAAAATTATCAGGAATCCAAAGATGCAGGAAAAAAAAAGACAATTATGAGGAGAAAAATCAAATGATCAAAATTGAACCGGAACTGACAGAAGTGTTGAAATTAGCAGACACAGACATTCAACAGTTAGTTCAACTCTATTTTTGGCATTTGAAAGTTAGATAGGACATGGAAGATCTGTAGTTGTTTTTTTTTTTTTTTTAAGACTCAAATTTAACTTCTAGAAACGCAAACTGTAATGTCTGAGATGAAAAATAAACTGAATGGTATTAGTGGATGGTTCAACATTGCAGGACAAAAGTGAACTTGAAGACATAGCAATGGAAAGTACCAAGATGAAATACACAGAGAAAAATAATTTTTAAAAAATGAACAGATCATTATTCAGCTGTGGGGCAATTTTTAGCAGCCCGATATATGTGTTATTGGAGTTCTTGTAAAAGCAAAAGGTAGAAGAGGGAAAAAATTGAATATATAATGTCTAAATATTTCCAAATTTGATGAAAATGGTAAAACCATAGATCCAAGAAATTCTATGAACCTCCAACACGAGAAACATGGAGAGAATTATACCATGGCACACCATAATCCCGTTGCTTAAAAGTAGCAAATAAAACAAAAAGTCTTAAAAGCAGCCAGAGGAAAAAAGATGTATTATATACAGAGAAATAAAATGAGGAAACAGCATATTTCTCTTTGAAAGTATTACACGTGAAAAAACAGAGCAACATTTGCAAAGTACTGAAAGAAAAGAAGGGAAAAAACACAACTGTCAACCTAGACTATAGAACTATATCCAGTAAAATTATCTTTTAAAAATGAAAGTCCAATAGACATGTTGAAGACATACAAAAGCTGAAACAATAAATACACTATCAGCAGAACTGCACTACAAGAAATGTTAAAGGAAGTCCACTAGGCAGAAGGAAAATGAGAGCAGATGGAAATATGAATGGGTACAAAGGAATAAAGGGTACAGGATATGCCCGCTACATGGGTAAATATGCAAGTTATTTTTCTTACTCTTTAAACCTCTTAAAAATTTTTTTTTAACTTTTATTTATTTTTGAGAGATACAGAGACAGAATGCAAGTGGATTAGGGGCAGAGAGAGAGGGAGACACAGAAGCAGAAGCAGGCTCCAGGCTCTGAGCTATCAGTACAGAGCCTGATGTGGGCTCGAATTCACGAACCTGAGCCGAAGTCGGAGGCTCAATAGACTGAGCCACCCAGGCGCCCCTCTTTAAATCTATTTAAATGATAATTAACTGGTTCAACAAAATAATCACAATGGGGTGTTGGGTTTATACCATTTATAAAAGTAAAATGTGTGACAACAGTAACACAAAGGCTAAAAGGAGAGAAAATGAAGTATATAATTATAAGGTTTTTAACATGAGAAATGGAGCATAATCACTTGAAGTTAAACAGCAGTGAATTAAATATGTAGTAGAAATCCTAAAGCAACCAATAAAATATCCTCTCCCTCAAATTTTCAGCTAATAAACTGATAAAAGAGACAAAGCATGTTTTAAAAGAGTAAGCAATTGATCAAAAAGAAGGAAGAAAATATAGGAAAGAAAGCACAAAGCAGGTATTTCAAAAGGAAAATAATGAGCAAGATGAAACATCTCAATGTAATCACATGAATGTAGAAATGCCTCTAATCTCCAATTATAATGCAGAGATTGTCAAATTGGTGAAAGGAATCAGAGCCAACCATGAGCTGCTGGCAGGGAATGCACTTTAAATATATAGAGATACATAAGTTAACATTAAAAGGATGGTCACAGATATACCATGCTAACATTAATCAAAGGAAAGCTGAAATGTATGTACTAAAATCAGACAATTAGGTTTCAGAGCAAAAAATATTCCAAGGTTAAAGAAGGTCGTTTCATAATGATAAAGGGGTCAACTCATCAAGCAGCCACAAAATAATCCAAAACATTTATGTACCTAATAATAGAGCTTCAAAGCAAATGAAGCAAAAATTATAGAACTGCAAAGAGAAATAGACAAATCCATAACTATAATGGGAGATTTAATACGACTGCCTGATAATTGAAAATTGCAATCAAAATGCCAGCAGGCTTTTTTGGAAATTGGAAAATTATTCTAAAATGTGTATGGAAATGTAAAGAACCTAGAATAGCCAAGACAACTTTGAAAAAGAACAAAGTTAAGGTGGCTAACAACACCTGATTTAAACACATTAAAAAGCTACAGTGATTAAGACATTGTTGTATTAGCATTAAGTGAGAGAAATGGGTCAATGGTAAAAGAGTAGAGATTTCAGAAATACATCCATGCATATAAAGACAATTGATTTTTGTCGAAGGTACAGTGCATTCACTGGCGGAAGAATGGTTTTTTAATCAAATCATGCTAGAACACTTGGATATCTATGACAATGTCTTATGTTGAACCATAGGCAAATATTAACTCAAAGAACTAAATGCTAAACCTAAAACAATAAAATCTCTCAATGCATACATGATAGAAAATCTTTATGTCTTTGGGTTAGACAGACATTTCTTAGATATAACACCAAAAGCATGATTGAAAAAGAAAAAAATTGATCATTCTAAATTTAAATATGTTTTCAAAAGAAGTGTTAAGGGGATGAAAAGATAAGCCACAGGCTGGGAAAACATATTTGCAAACGACATATCTCATTAAGGATTTGTATGGAAAATACATAAATGATTCTCAACAATGAGAAAACAACCTGATTTGAAATATCAATAAAAAATATAAACAAACTTCAGCAAATAAAATATACAAATTGCAAGCAGGCACATGACATGATATGCAACATCATCAGTCATTAGAAAAATGCAAATTAAAGCCACAGTGATGTACCAATACACACCGTTTAGAATGGCTGCAATTAAAAAATCTTTCCATCATAAGTGAAAGTGAAGCAAGTGGAATTCTCACCCACTGCTGGTGAGAATGTAAAATTAACCAACCTCCTTGGAAAATAGTTTGGCAAGATCTTAAATTTTTTTTAATTAAGAAAAAATTAAAAAAAAAATTTTTTTTGCGTGAAAAATTTAAACATACCCCTTCCAGCTAATCCAGCCATTCCACCCAGGGTATTTACTTAAGAGATATCCTAGCATATGTTAATACATCTACATTCATAACAGCTTTCTTTGCAATAGTCCAAAACTGTAAATAATCTAAATGCCCATCCATGGATGAACTAATAAATTGTTATATATTCATACAGTGGAATACAACTCAGCAATAACAAGAAATGAACTATTGATAAATGCAGTAACATGGATGAATCTCAAATAATTAATGCTGAGTCAAAGACAAATAAAAAGCATTTACATTCTTTGCTACAAATGATGTTTGGAAAACAATATGTATGTGCAAAAGAATGAAATCAAACCGTTATCTTACACCACATGCAAAAAGTAACTCAAATGCATCAAAGACCTAAACATGAGAGCAAAAACTATAAAACTCATAGAAGAAAACATAGGGGAAAAGTTCCATGATATTGCATTTGGCAGTGATTTCCTGGATCTGACACCAAAAGCACAGGCAAAAGAAAGAAATAGATATATTGGATGTTATAAAAAATAAAAACCTTTTTGCATCAAAAGACACTATCAACATAGTGAAAAAATGACCCATGAGTGAGAGAAAGTACTGGCAGATCATATATCTGATAAGGGATTAATATCTTAAATATATACAGTAAAACCTTGTGAGCAATAATTTGTTCCAGAAGCATTCTTATAATCCATTGGCTAAGTTGTGATCATGTGACATTCAGCATCACATACTACATGTATTGGAAGACATGGCTCATTTACCAAGTAAGTTAAAATTTATTAGAAATGTTTTCTCATCTTGCAGAACACTTGCAGAACAAATTACTCACAATCCAAGGTTTTACTCTGTATATGTATGTATGTATAGATATATATAGATTTTTTTTTTTTAATTTGAGACAGTACACAAGCAAGGGAGAGGGGCAGAAGAAAAGAGAGAGAATCTTAAACAGGCTCCACACTCATCATGGAGCCCGATGTGGGGCCTGATGTTACCACCCTGATACCATGACCTGAGGCAAAATCAAGAATCAGATGCCCAACAGACTGAGCCACCCAGGGGCCCCAATATCCTGAATATATAATGAACTTCTACAACTCTACAATAAAAAACAAATAACCTGATTTAAAACTGAGCAATGGACATGAACATTTATGTGAATATGCAAAGAACATTTAAAAATGGCCAAAAAGCTCATGAAAAGATGTTTGATATCCCTAATCATTAAGTAAATGCATACTGAAACCACAATAAGATACCATTTCATACCCATTGGGTTGGCTATTATAAAACCAAATACAAATAGAAAATAAAATATGTTGGAGAGGATGTGGAAAAAGTGGAAACCTTGTGTACTGTTGATGTGAATATAAAATGGTGCAGATGCTATGGAAAATAGTATGAAGATTCCTCAAAAAATTAAGCACAATTATCATAAGATCCAGGAAACTGAACTTCTGGATATATACCAAAAAAACTCTGAAAGCAGAGACTCGAACAGGTATCTGTCCACTTAGGTTCATAGCAGCATTATTCATAATAGCCAAAAGATGGAAGAACCCAAGTATCCATCAGCAGATGAACAGATCAACAGAATGTGATATATCCATTGAATCCAACAACGAAATATTGTTCAGTCTTAGAATGAAATTCTGAAACATGCTACAACATGGATAAACCCAGAACACATTCTGATCAATTAAATAAGCCAGTCACAAAAGGCCAAATATTGTGTGGGCCACTTATATGAGTTATCTAGAAGTAGTCCAATGCATAGAAACAAAAAATAGAACGATGGTTAAGGAGTGAGGAGAAAGAGCAGAGTTTCTGTTAGTGAAGAGGAAGAAAGCTCTGGAGATGGATGGTAGTGATGGTTGCACATCCATGTGAATGCCTTTAATGCACAAAAACTACACTTAAAATGGTATAAGTAATTTTGTTATCTTTTACAATTTTTTTAAAGAAGTACATACTCTATGACTCAAACCAATCTACACATTGGTAGAAAGCAGATCATTGGTAGGCTAGGAATGTGGGATGGGAATTATGGAAGAGAGGGACTATAAAAGGGGCTCCTCTGTGGATGATGAGTATGTTTCTTTACTTGGTAGTGGTGACACTTTCATGGATGTATACATATCCAAACTTATACAACAGCAAACCTTACACATATGAAGCATATGATGTATCAATCACACTCCAATAGACCAGTTAAATTGATTAAGAATAAGTTGACTTTGAATCACAGATATAAATGTAAGGGCTAAAAGTATAAAACTCCTAGAATACATAGAGATAATTTTTTATGACTTTGGCCTTGGCAAAGGATTCTTAGATATGACACCAAAATGATCAATGAATTAAAAAAAGAGGTAATTAAACATCATCAAAACTCAAAACTTTTCACTTCAAAGGAGACCATCAGCTAAAAAGACAGCCCAGTGAATGGGAGAATATATTTGCAGATTATACAATCAGTAAGAGACTCATGTCCACAATATAAAGAATCCTCATAACCCAATAATAAAAAGATAACTAACCCAATTAAAAACTGGGCAAATGACCTGAGTTGACATTTCTCTGAAACATCCAAGTGCCTTACAAACAAATGAAAAGGTATTGGACATCATCAGTCATCAGGGAGATGCACATCCAAACCAGAGTAAGACACCACTTACACAGATTAGGGTGGCTGAAATCAACAAGTCAGATAACAATAAATATTGTTAAGGATGTAAAGTGTATGCAAAATAGTGGTGGGAATGTAAAATGGTGCAGTCACTTTGGAAAACGCTCCAGCAATTCCTCCAATAATGAAACAGAGAGTTATCTTTTGACCCAGCAATTCTACTCCTAGAAATGAAAACATGTCCACACAAAAATTCATATGTGAATGCTTATATAAGTTTTGTTCATAATAGCCAAAAGGCAGAAACAACACAAATATCCATGAATGAATGAATGGATAAATAAAATGTAATATGACGTTAATATTATGCAGCCACAAAAAGTAAGGTAGCATTGATCTATGTTACAACAGATGAATCTTGGAAACTTCATACTAAATGAAAAAAGCCATTCACAAAAAACTGCATACTGTATGAGTCTATCTGTGTAAAATGTCCTGAACATGGAAATGTACAGAGAAAGTACATTCGTAGCTACTTAGGGCAACCTAAGTGTCATGGGGATTGGGTAGTGATAGCTAAGGGGTACAGCCTTTCTTCGTGAGGTGATAAATTGTTCTAAAATTCACTATAGTGATGGTTACACATACCATGAAAAAAAAACTAAAAACAAATGAATTATGCACCTTACAGGGGTGAATTGTATGGTATGTGCCTTACATCTTATTAAAGCAATTTTCCAAAAGAATAAGCAGACTTGTATGTTAACATATTCATGATAAAATGTGGTTCTGCCTCTTTCTGTCTCTCTAAGAGGAGATGATCCTAAATATAGTTTCACCAGTCAGGATGTGGTAGTTGATGCTGTGGTAACAAACAAACCTCAAATCTCATAAACTTAAAATGGTAAAGATCTGTTTTCACTCACATGTCCATCACTACTTGGCTGGAAGCTCAGTTTTCACCCTCAGTCCAGGATCCAGGTTGCTGGAATTGCCACAGAATGGACCGTTGTCTGGAAGAAGGAAGAAGAGAACTCTGGAGGGTCTCAATCTAATAGCTAGAGGCTCTGCCTTAAAGTTCTGTCACTTCTGCTCACAACTCATTGGCTGAAAGTAGTCACATGTCCTCTTCTCGCCAAGTGGAACCACAAAACTCAACTCCCCTTTTTCCCATAGTGTTGACAGTGTTGTTCTCTGCCATAGAGATAATATTCATGAAGGATTTACTATGTATCACAAGCTGCTCTAAAGCCTTCTGTATATCATCTCACAACTCACCAATGGCCCCCCCCAAAATCTTTTTAAATGGACGCTATTATTATCCTCCACCCCAGTATTTTACAGAAGAAAAAAATTAAGGCATAGGAGATATTCCTGAAGTTAGTAAATTAACTAGTAATTGGTATTTGAATCCAGACACGGGCACCAGACCTACATTCTTACTTCAACACAATGTTGCCAGCAGCTATTCTCCAATTTTCCTTCCTCCTACTGAGACACAAATCTATCACAAAGTCCAAAAAGGTGTAAGAAAACTGCACTAACAGCATAGATTATTAAATGACAACCGATTAGAATTCAGATCCCCCAGTTTCTGTCCAGTGTCTGTTGAGTAGATGGATGGTTTTCCTACTGTCCTCGGTAAAGCCCGGAGTTCAGAGAAGCTTCAAACAGAGCACCTCTGCTTTATCCTTTATGCTTCCTCCACATGTTTACATTTATTTCTTGGCTGACAAAAATAAAGTTGGGAAAACTACACTTCTCCACTCCTGTCTCCATTCCTGATAATCCAAGAGACAAACGCTCTGCAGGAACAGCTTCACACCAATGTATACACCAGTCTCCTTTTCTATTTTGGTAGTCAAAATGCTTACTTTTAGGGGGCACCTGGATGGCTCAAGCATCCAACTCTTGATTTCAGCTCAGGTCAGGATCTCATGGTCGTGAGATTGAGCCCTGTGTCAGGCTCTGCCCTGACAGCGCAGAGACTGTCTGTCTTTCTGCCAGTCTCCTGTTTGTGCATTCTCTCTTTCAAAATAAATAAATAAACATTTAAAATAATGCTTACTTGTACATCATGGTAAGGGCAACTGTTTTGATAAACACTATTATCATGTGCAGCATTGATGAAAGCAGATACTAACTTGGAGAAATTTTTAAATATACAAATCATACAAGGGCATCATTAAGTATAGGAGATAGGACTTAGCAGTGAGTTATATCCACAAGAACCTGGCTCAAGAAAACCAGGGCTTAGGAATGGCACCTTTGATCTTTCTGTACAGCATGTTTCCCAGTCTTCAAACCATTAGTGCTGTCTGCAAGGCCTATAACAGTGCCATCCATGTAGATGATGTCTTATATTACTTGCTGCTGAATGACTGAGCACTTGGGGATTATTCAAAGGAAGGCTTTTAGGGTCACCAGGAAAAGAAATCAATGGGATGGATAAAGACACAATTCCAGCACTCCACTAAAGAAACTACATTATCCTTACGTTCTTAGTGTTTCTAGCAATATGGATCCTGTTAATTATTCCAAGTCAGAGCAGACATTTGAACAGGTTGATCTCAACTGAGAAATTTGGACTGCACTCCTGGCATAAATTGGTACAGTGAGGGCCCACCAGGAGAAAAAAAAAAATGGCACCCTTCCCAAAAAGCATGCAAAAGAGAAATGTCTTTTCTTTTTTTTTTTTTTTAATTTTTTTTTTCAACGTTTTTTATTTATTTTTTTGGGACAGAGAGAGACAGACCATGAACGGGGGAGGGGCAGAGAGAGAGGGAGACACAGAATCGGAAACAGGCTCCAGGCTCCGAGCCATCAGCCCAGAGCCTGACGTGGGGCTCGAACTCACGGACCGCGAGATCGTGACCTGGCTGAAGTCGGACGCTTAACCGACTGCGCCACCCAGGTGCCCCGAGAAATGTCTTTTTTAAGTTGGGGTTCCTAAGCACCCCTCCTCCTTAGCAATAGGAACGAGTCTAATGTGATAATAACCTCTCTCTGGGGTGGCATCTTGAAAGGAAACAAACTTCCCAGTTCTATGACCTGTTGGAAGAGAGATCCCAGCAGGGATCGGGAGTCTTGGGGAGTGCCCTCCAGCACTGTGAAATCTTTGAAGAGACCCAACTTTGAAGAGTGCCTTTCTCCTGGATACTGTGAGCATGCATACACAATTAGGGAGAAAACCACCTAACTCTGATTTCCAAAACCCATCTCAACTTTACTCTAGATCTCTCCTTTGATAAAAGCTGCCCAAACCCCTTCGGAGAGTTTTGTGAGGCAGTGAGGGAGACCAGAGAAAGCACATTTTCATCAGGCTGTTATTACGGGAATGCTGCCAGTGGGAAAAATAATGGGCAAAGAAGGAAAAATTCTGATTATCTGACCAAGAGGCATGAAGCATCTGTGGCTTGGGGCCAAGACATGGAAGGGAAATTAAAGGATAAAATAAATCAAAGATGTTGTCACTTTACCATGTGTTTGAAGGAGAGAATGCTGCTTGTGCTGTCCCAAGGTTTTCTGCAAGTAACGTATTTTGAGTTGATTTTTAGCTCATTAACACAATTTTCTTTCAAGTGTTTTAACATTCACATTTCAATTCAACTTGAACTTCTCTCCCTCCTTTTTTTTTATTTTTTATTTATTTATTTATTTATTTATTTATTTATTTTTGGCCAGTGGTAATTTGAGCATTCCCTATGGGACCTTTCAGTTATCTTGGAGGCTTTTCCCTTGACAAAGATAAAACAGAAAGACTTCAAAAGACTTTAGAATCAAGGGGATGTCACCTTTCATATGGGTAAGGAGAAGAAGTTCAAAGCTGGGCTCGTATAGGGCTGTCCTTCAGAATTACAAATAACAGTCACCAATGCTGAGCATGTGGGATAATTATAATAATTTTATTAATAGTACAAACATTTCTCAAATATCACTCTATTCCAGGAACTTTGCAGTCCAACTTATATTCATGATCTCACTTAATTTGGATGAGCAACATGGTGGTCTGCTTTCTAAAGGATTCCACTCAATTTAAATGGCTTTCTGAACAAGAAGTAATTTGGAAATTATTTTATGGTTTACAGATGTTAGTTACCAATGTGATATGCATGTAGTGGGGTCATATTTTAATATATCAACAATGTGTTTTTCATTCCCATAATTCCATTTTATCCTTTGGCCATCCTCCATGCAAGCAAGATTACAATGTGCTCAAGGCCTTGAAGCACAGTTAGTACAACAGTCAAGGAAAGCATTGAATTTTTGAGCTTTGAAAGCCCTGCAGATCTGACAACATAAACAATAGATGTGGGAGAATAATTAAGAGGCACCTCTTCCACCTCCAGGCCGGAAGCCAGACAGCTTTCATCTCTGTGATCTCGAGAAGCAACCCTGGATTTAACTCCTGGGTAGGGTACGGGGGAAACCTCAGGTTAACCTGGAGAGGGCTGAGAACTTACACGACCTGTGCTTCCTTCCCTGGTCCACCCTGGGGAAACGACCCATCATGTACAGCATCTTCACCCTCAGCACGGTTTGGGAGCTTTAATGTAGAGATGGTTACAGGGCATATCCAGGCAGGTGAGCCTTGAGGCGTCATCAGAAATTTCCTCTAGGTTTCATAATGGCTTCCGGGAGAAGCCAAATGTTTCTCTCATCTCTGGGCAGTCATGCAAATAGCAGAGAGGAAGCCAACCCAGAAGGCTTCAGGGTGAGGATGGAAAAGGATGAGCAGAAAAGACTTAACAGAAATGCAGACACTTTAGGGCATACCGGCGTGGGCAGGAGATACCATCTTAACTCCATACCTTGGTACTGTGTCCTCTTCCTCTCTCTGGCAGACAGGCTCAACTCAGAGTGATACATTGATTGAAATGACCCTTGAATGATTGGAATTCATTCTCTGCTTCCTGGAAGAGTGAGCACTTGAAAGACGTACCAAGCTGAGTTGTACCAAAATAAGAAAAGCTGTGTTTCTGCACACTGGGTATTCACACCTGCACACATTCCCGTTTCCTGCTGGCTCGGGGCTCAAGGGTGATGTGTGCGAGAGGAATTAACCAGCTTGTCCATTAACCCCTGAGGGAAGTAGGGTAAATTGTATTACCTTTCTGAGTTTCGGTTCCCTCATCTGCTGAGCAAGAGAACTGGGCTGATAGAAAATGTCCTGTGGAAGGGCCTCAGGGGTTTCCTGGAATAGTAAAGGAAGGTCACTTTGTGGGACCACCTTCAAGATTCCCCTGCAGCAATCATAGAAGATTATTAAATACAGAGAATAAACTGAGTGTTGCTGGAGGGGAGGTGGGTGGTAAATGGGTGATAGGTACAAAGGAGGGCAATTGGTAGGATGAGCACTGGGTGTTCTAGGTGATGAATCACTAAATTTTACTCCCGGAACATTTTTACAGTATAGGTTAACTTGGATTTAAATAAAATGTAACATAAATAAATAAATAAATAAATAAATAAATAAATAAATAAATCAGCAACAACAACAGATTCCCCTGCAGCAGCCTGTAACTGGGGAAGGTAGGTTTTAATCTGATTTGTTTTTTTTTCTTTATGTATCAGAATGAAAATACTGAGAGCAGAGTTCATGGTTCTCATTTCATGGCATGTTTTCATCATAGGGTCATTCCTGATGTTTTTCTATTTCACCTTTTCCCTTTCTCCCTGCTCTGCACTCCTATTCTGCACAGTAATAATGACAGACTCATATACTTTCAGAAGCTCCATCTTTTAGTCTGTTTACATTGAGGATTTACGTAACAGTTTAAAAATTTTTTTTAATATTTATTTTTGAGAGAGAGAGAGAGTATGAGAGAGGGGAGGGCAGAGAGAGATAGGGAGACACAGAATCTGAAGCAGGCTCCAGGCTCTGAGCCGTCAGCACAGAGCCAGACACAGGGCTCGAACTCAGGAACGGTGATATCATTACCTAGGCCAAAGTTGGACACTTAACCAACTGAGCCACCCAGGAGCTCCAGATTTGTGGGGTTTTTTTCTTCAAGGATCGATTCCAGCTCTATATAAAGAAGCTTAAAAATCACTTCATGAGTTAATGATTTCTAAGGTCCTCTTCACCTTCTACAAGCTATGAAGATGTTCTGGGGTGGATTGTGACCCTCCCTCCAAGAGATCTATGAAAACTCTGACCCCTGGTACCTGGAATGCAACCCTGATTGGAATTAGGGTCATGGCAGATGTGATTAGTCAAGATGAAGTCATGCTGGAGTGGGGTACTCCCAATAACACTGTTGGCTTTGTAGGAAGATAGCCATGTGAACACAAGAACACATAGGAGAATGCCTTGTGATGACAAGGGCAGAGATTAAACGGATGCAGAGGTATGTCAAGGGATGCAAAACACTGTCAGAAAACTCCCAGAAGCTGAGCAGAGCAAGAAAGGATTCCTCTGCAGGTGTCAGAGGGAGCATGGTCCTGCCAACACCTTGATACGTGGATGTTAGACTTTCAGCCTCCAGAACCACGAAACAATAGATTTCTGTTGTTTTAAGTCATCCAGTTTGTAGTCCATTGGTATAGCACATAGGTTCCTAGGAACCTAACACAGAAGGGAAAGAGGAAATAGTAATTTTCAGATATGGTAATTCTGCTTCCCTGTACCCAGCTAAAAAGGAAGTGCTTTAACATGCCCCTCGCTCTTTCTTCCTTTTGCTACATTTAGTTTATTGCTCTTCTCTCTTCCTATTTTTTCCCAACCCACACTACAAGATGGATTGCCAGAAGATAGAAGAAGCCATTTCCATTTTTTTTTTAATGCTTCTCCTCAGCACAAGACAATCTGACTAGAGAACTGGATCTATAAATGTGCACACTCCCACACACGACAAAAGGTTGTCTCATTCTCAAGACATGTTTTGCAGTCAGCCCCTGAAGCAGGATTCCAGAATTTGATCAGCTCCTGCTATCTCACCAACTGTTTCTTGACGGTGTCTGCTTTGGTGACATCACATGTTTGATTGCCACCCTGTAGAGATACAACAAGTATAAATTCTGTGCTGGAAGGCTCCAGTTTGGAAAGCCTTAGTCCCGTGTGGAAAAAAATGGCAATGGAACAAAAGTGCCATGTTGCTGGGATGTTGCCATGGCCCATTCTCTTGTGGTGATTATTTATGTAGTGGGGCAGATGGAGGCCCTGTTTACGGAACGTGTGTACCTTCATGCCGGTTTGCTCAGTCTAGTCCCAGCATTTAAGCGGGCTTGGTATCTTATTCAGATGATTCACTTATGCATGTATATATCCATATATACGATCAAAAATATTTATTGAGTAACTGGTACTGTAATACCTTATGTGCCAGAGATATTACAGTAAATAAAACAAAAAAATCCTGCTCTCATGGATTATGTATTGATGGAGGCAGTGAGACAATATGCAAAACGAAATGAAAATATCTATGTTTTTATAAAGTGACAGCTATGAGAAACAATTATGCAAGGAAAAGAAATGACAAGTGCCTGAAGGAAGTGGTAGGGGAGAGGGGTTGCTGTTTTAAGCAAGGGGGTTGGGGAAGACCTCAATGAGCAGGTCACATTGGGAGCCAGTAAGCCTCGCTGTTTCCTGTGGATCAGTGGAAAGAGTAATGAACTTGGGATGAGAAAACCCAGATTCAGCTCTTGCTATGAACAGAATTATGTCCCTGCCAAAACTCTTATCTTTAAGACCTAATCCCCTAGTACCTCACAATGCGATTGTATTTGGAGATAGGATCCTTAGAGAAGTAGTTAAGTTAAAATGAGGTCATTAGAGTGGAGTCTAATCCAATCTAACAGGTGTTGTTAGGCTAGGGAGAGACACTAGGGACACAGGTGCACAGTGGAAAGCCCATGTGAGGACAGAGCATAAAGGTGGTTTCTGCATGCAAAGGAGAGGCTTTAGGTGAAAACACAGAAGTGGACACTTTGATTTTGAACTTCCAGCCTCTCGAACTGTGAAAAATAAATTTCTGTCGTTTAAGCTACCCAGTCTGTAGCATTTTGATCTGGCAGTTCCAGCCAACGGGTCTAACAAACGCGGGCACTTGCCACACCTCAACACTCGGATGTTGGATGTCATAAACTGAACATGTGCAAATATGAACACTTTACCTCCACCCTCAGCAATTCTTCTCTACCCAGGGTCTTTCCCATTTCCATTGGTTTCAGCTCCAACCTTCTTGTTTCTCAGAACAAAAATGTAACAGCCATCCGTGGCTCTACGTTTTCTATCAAAGCCTAAATCCAGTGCACCAGGAAATTCTGTTGGCTCCACCTTCAAAGCATATCCAGATGCAGTTAGAACTCACCACCTGTGCTGCTACCATCCTGTTCAAGTCACCAGCGTCTCTAAATTTCTGCAAGAGCCTCCTGACAACTGTCCTGGCATCCATTCACAGCAGCCAGGCCATCCTTGTAGCCCACCTACCGCTCCTCCATTCCAACAGCTTCCAACTAGGGCAGACCTGAAGCTTCCCCCCCACCACTGCCTGTCTTTGAGTCTCTGTCAAACACAAGAGAATGGGGGGCTGAC
The DNA here is from genome assembly GCF_018350215.1 of Panthera leo. Classification (NCBI taxonomy): domain Eukaryota; kingdom Metazoa; phylum Chordata; class Mammalia; order Carnivora; family Felidae; genus Panthera; species Panthera leo. The sequence goes on from NC_056680.1 coordinate 40,883,960, forward strand.
TCTCTTTCTACAACACACTCTGATTAAATAAAGAAGATTTGCTTGTCCTTGTTGGGGTGGCCTTCCTTTATTTCCACAAAAGTTGAGTTTAAAACACTTGATAATGATGCAGGCTAGATTTATGAACCACAGTGAGTATTTTTTAACTTTATCTTTGCTTCATAAAATGCTTATTTTGAAGATTGCTTCTGGATCGAAATACAAAGAACATTAAGTATAAGATAACTAAGCCATTATTGGACTAGCTGGAATCATCTGAGTTTTTCTTGTGTAGTTCCCAGCCACAGCATCATACTTAATGTTAAACATTTCAATGTCCGACTCTTTTTTTTCTCTTCATAATAATTTCTCTTTTGTTGCAGTTCAAACTTAAATGCACTGGTTCGCTTCTCAGTAGACAAAAATCAGCATATTCTATGCTATAAGCCTTTTGGACACTTGAAACATTTTGTTAAATTGGTCTTTGCTTTTATTTTCTCAATTGGAAAGGATTTGTTTTCTTCATTTATTTCTGTGTAATTATTGTTTCCTCATACACCTTTCCCCATGAAACCTGTTTTGGGATCATGGTTGTGTGTGATTTTATCTACCTACCCAAAGTATCCTATGGTTAAATAAGTACAATTGCAAGCTTGCTCAGAGCCTGATATGGCAATATGCAGAGAAAATGCTAATAAGCATGGTCAATTATTAAAAAGTGGAGATATTTACACTATAATGAAGAACACATTTTCCTGTGGAACACACGTATGTTAGTGTTTCACGGGTTATAATCCTTACATATTCTCATGACACTGGTAACCTTGTCCAGGCTCTTCCCATTCAACAAACCTTATCCCAGGACTGTGTTTGGCTCACTTCATTGGCTCAGTTCAACTAAGGGTAGTTGAAACCAGAAATCAGCTCGTCCTCTTATAAATAGTGACACATTACAAGTAATCATGTGGTGAACAGGGCATTTTTGTGGTCTTATAAACAGATCAATTACTTTTGTCTTTCAGACCTTTAAAAATACTACATCTTGGATGGATGTGGAGTGGAGACATATCAGTGCTTATAACCACTGGCATAACTTCTGTATTTCATTTTCCAACTAGACAAGACTTGCTATTTTAACATTTTAATTAATGCTGAGCCCAAGACATCAGTGTACACAGACACGTTTTATATTATGGAACTCTTTAATACAATTTTGATCCGATCACTTTTAGCTACTACAATCCTTGATTGGTTCTTGCTTATTTGAAATGCATGTTAGTTTCACCAACTGCCTCTCTGCGTCTCCTTGTATTTCATGTGGAATCTCCTCCTCCGTTCTCTTTCTTCCTGAGTAACTACAACTTGAAGTAAGATGTTCATGCCAAATAAATAGGTGCACTTTTGTGTATATTTTCAATTCAGCAGGGTAAGAATTAAGATGGGTCAGTTACTATTAGGTAAATGCCCAATCTAGTTCTTGGAAAATAATAACCTCTTATTTTTGGATAGTACTTCCTAATTTTCCAAGCACATTCAGAGTTATTACCTCACTGGCATGCAATAATTGAGGTTAGAACCTTGGGCTCAGGGTCAAGGTGGACCTGGTGTTTGAATCCAGGATCAGCAGTCAGTAGAAGTCTGATTGTTGCTAGGTTACTTAGCTTTTCTTCATTTCAGCTTCCTCGTCTATAAAATGGAGCTATTAATACACTACCTCAAATAGTTGTGAGGGTTAAGTGACACAATACTGAAAGTTTTTGCTCAGTATTTAGCACATACTATACTAAGTGTGCAGGTATTTTAGGTAGTGGTAGGGGTAATTGCTTCACTTGATCTAAGAAGCACAAATATTACCTCTAACTATGGGCATTGATGCCCAGATGGTGTAAGTGCGTTATTCAAGACCTTAGAGATAATTAATGAAAGAGTCATACCTATAACTTGACTTAATTAAACGTAGTTTAATGTTCCTAAAACTTCAACAAAGATAGCAGAATATTTGTTAATATTTTTTTGACATCTCACATAATTCCCTCTTCTCTTATCCTGATTAATTCCTGTTGCAAGAACTTTGACGAATAGCCGGAACAATTAGTTGCTTGTATGATATAAATATTTCAAAGACATTTCTTCATCAAAATATTGTAGGGTCACTGTAGTTGTTATCTCTGTGTGCTCAACTTCCATGGCCTCTTCTCAAAGTAGCAGCTTGACTTCTATTTGGAAATCTAGAGCTGCCCTGCAGGTTATCAATACAGTGTCCCATCTTCCAGTGATTCAGGAATTGAAGAGAGTCTTTGTGATTGGATTTGGTCAAACTCTGTCTCTCTGAATCTTGAAAACAATCCAAATAATGGAATCAATTGCCCTGTATTCATCCCCATTTTAGAGACTCACAAGTAGTTTAGTTCAGACTATTTAGATAGCTGAGGCTACTTTATCTCTATTCTTTCAGAAGCCTGATTCTTTATTTTTACCCTTGTTTTGAGGGTCCACATCTTATCCTTCTCTATTAAAAAAAAAAAAAAAGGCTTATCCAGAGTCAGTTTCTTGTACTAGGAACTCCAACTCATCGTAGTAAGCTAATGCCACAAAAAATGTTGCAAAACAACCCCAAAATTCAGTGGCATACAATAAAAAGTATTTATCATTCATGTATCTGCAGGTCAGCTGGGATTGGACAGATCCAAGCTGGACATAGCCTCAAGCTGCAGGCTGAGTCCAGGTTCACTCTTATGTGTCTCTTTCCCTCCTTGGACCAGAGATCCAGAAGGCAAGCTCACTCATCCAAGGACATTTCAAGCTTCTGCCCCATCCTGTCTGCTAATATTCCATTGGCTAGAACAAGTCAAAGGGACAAGCTCAAAGTCAAAGGAAGTAAAGATCACTCTACCCACAAAGATGGTGGAGGCAGCAGTGAAAAGTTGCTGAGTAGTGATTTAACCTACTTGAGATAGACTGATTTGCATTAGGAAGTCATCCATTTCTGCTAAGGAATTTCCATCTAAAATGCAAACACTATTAGAGAAGAAAAACGTAAGGCCTTTCCATTAACAACTTATCTTACCTTTGTTTGTCCAGTTGGCTAGAATGCAGTGTCCACATATAGCTAAGAAGAATCATCTCCAGAACTATACAGATGGATGCAGGTTACCAAGGGGGATTGGGGTTAGGACAAAGGGAAGCCTAAATTCATATCACAGTATGGAGGGGCATGTGACAATCCATGTATCAAGATTCTTAGGGACTAAGAAGAAGGTAAATTTCACTGGACACATGGATGCCCTCCTATATACTAAGTGAGAAGGGGAAAAAGGAGTTTATAGATTCCTTAGGTTTGTAAGAATGGATCCTCAAATTAGGGCTTAACATTACCTGACTCCATATTATTTTTATTTCCTTATGCTCTGCTATGGCTACACTGTCAGCTTGGAGTTGTCATACAAAAGTTACCATGAATTCTGATATATGGGAAAGCTGAATAGTTTTTGTTTTTTTACTCTCAATCCAGGAGACCATATTCGTTTAGGTAATTTCTGGCTTTTAATTTCTCAGTTGTATTTTGGATGAGGTCATCAGAGTTGCCAGGTGCTCATGTCATGAAATACACAGAACTGTAAGACTCTGAGGTCAAAGGAAGCTTCCTAGGAGTGTTAATTATTCTATCAGGTGGGGTTCAAAGGAGTAAGTAGAGACCATGCCCATTTATGAAGTTTCAAATTGTCTACAAGCATTCAAATGTGAACATGTGTGACAGTTTGTGAGCATATGTGGAAGGCAGAGGACTGGTTCCTATAAATCGTGTTTGGATGTTTGTAAGGATATAATTCAAATATTAGAAAGCCAAATTTGGACAGGGCATAGTTCTACTCCCAAATGTATCAACATCAACATTTAACTATACTCTCAGGCAGATCAGGTCAAAATATGGCTTAACAACCAACTTCTCTCAGAATAAAGCATATTTTCCCCAGGACTGTTTTAAACAAAGTGAATAACATACACTCTCATCAAGAGACATGATTGACATTACATACTTGATGAAATTTCCCGTTTCAAAATCATGACATTTTATAACATAAAGAGATAGTAATTATATACTCTCCAATCTTAAAAAAAAAAGAAAGCACTAGTGGGAAAACAGAAATATGTTCTACAAAGAATGCAATTAGGCAGAGCTAGATTAGAGAATCCACAGAGGATAAGCCACAGGACTGATTATCTTGAATTTAATTTGCTGCTTTTGATATTTCCCCCTGCATTTTAGTTATTCCATAGAGATCGGCTTGTTACAGCTTCATTTTCCAATTGGTACACTTATTTATTATTATTTTTTGCATCAGGCATAGTAAAAGATCACCACTCACACCAATTATTAATCTTCTAACTGCCTTGTCATTTCCAAAGGGAAACAAACAATATGGTACCTGACATCTAAATCCTCTCCCCTGGGGAGGATGCAGACCAATTTTCTTTCTTTAATAGGGGCGCTTGATGTTAAGTTGTTTAAGTACTGGGATTTGTTGAGAAGGGTCTCAAACCTGTGGTTGCAATGAAACACCTCTGCGTGACTTCTCTTTCTCTTGAAATACCACAGTTTCAACTAAGGTACCAACAAGCTATAAATAGTCAAGTGAGAGCATATATTTTTTTTAACAGAACTGCCAGGATGAGGCAGTTCATCCTCATCCTTATGATAAGGGGTGAGATTTGTAAGTTTATGACTACTTTATTTTCTATAAATTTGATGAAGCTCATTGTCCCCTCATCTTATGTGTATTCTGTCTGCTCCATACCCAAAGGCATGCAGATTTTAACTTCATTTCTATTTTTCTCAAGAAATTTCATCACATTCAAGATGTCATGAATGCTTTGTTGCCTTTACCACAAATGTGGCAGGGAAGAGGGTGGGATTCTCCCTACAGATAGACCCTAGAACTCCTCCATGCAGCTTCCAACGTTCTCATGTTTTAATTTCTCGAGAGTTCAAATGCTTTTTCTCATCCCTTATTTTCCTGTATTATTCAGCATTGTTTTTCTTTCTTTAAACAACTGAGCTCTGAGCCTTACAAAATGCAGCATACAGTAAAACAAAAGTGTACTATATTCAAGTTTGGCAACTGACTCTTCTTACTTGAGGATGTCCTTTTTGATTTCTCCATCCTACCACCTCCAATATCCTAAGTTTATTTTTCATTAATCACACATATTTATACCCTGAGAAGTAATTTGATAATAAGGTATCAACTGATTTTTATAAAGCACTTTTTCTTTCTGAACTTTGGCTTGGGAAAGAGATTGCAACAATGACAGACCTGGGGCTTCAAGGTTCAAGAGCAGAATTCTATAGACTATAGATGCTAATTAATAGCCAGCATATTTTCTGTTCCTTTGGTAATCAAAAACTGTAGAACTTTTAGGAAACAGAAGGTACAAGGACAAGAAAATCTGGTTCTGATAGTCCTGCTGGTGTTATTTTTCTTACAATATTGTATCCTGTGTGAAAAGTCACTTAAGACTTCCTCTCCAGAATCACAAGACTAATTCCACACTGCTAATTCTTCAATCTGAAGAAAATAAGTTAACTATTTTTTGCTATGGTCATTTTTTTTAGGCTAAAGATAAACAATAAAGGTAATCTAGAAACCTGTCACAGCTAGTTACCAGATATAAGGCAATCCTCAGCATAAAGTCAACTTGCTTTTTCCAACAGGTGTTTTTTTTTTTTTTTTTTAAGTTCTGAGCTATCTTTCTATTTATAATTTTTAAATGAATACTTTATTCATATTTAAATCAATTCTAGAATATCATATATTAACTCTAAATCATTGCTTTTATAACCTCACATTTTATAAAATGAGTTTATTCAATCTCTTCCTAGTGACCTTCAACACGCGTATCTCTGTCATCACTAGAGATACTTTTTGAGTCATCTAAGGCAGTTTTCTGACAATGCTGTTTCTGTATAAGTTGTTCAAGACTTCAAATCTATGTATGAGACTGTCTCTGCAGATTTTATCCCAAGCCACAGGTTTTCATTTATATAACCTGAGAAGAATTGGTTTCTTGTTCATACTCTAGATATAAAGTCATGTTCTCCAATTATTGGGTGGCCTTTTAAGCAATCTAAAAAAAGCTTGTTTACAACAAGCATCCAACACTTGTAATTATGAGGTCACACCTGCCAGAACAATTATTAAACCTGTGTTAATTGTCTATGTCTTCTCTCCCTTGTTAACAAGTCTATCTTGTGACCTTTGTGCGCTTTTTCCAACTGGCATCAGTTGAGGTCGTTTGGGGCTAATGTGTACCTTGAAACAGTTCTTTGATCCAAAAAACATAACTGAGAGAGGTTGTAAATAGAATAATGTCTCCTTTCCCAAAGATATCCATGTCCTAATGCCCAGAACTTGTGAATATGTTAATTTATTTGGCGAAAGAGAATTAAGGTTGCAGATAGAATTAAGATTGCTAATCACCTGACATTAAAGTAGAGACATGATCCTAGATTACACCAGCAGGTCCAAATAATCACACTGCTTCTTGAGAGTGAAAGAGTAAGGCTGACAGATTAGTCTTCTTTGACTGAGTTGATGGAAAAAGAAGCTGGAGAGATTTGAAACGTGACAGACACTCTGAACTGCCCTTGTGGACTTTGAAGACAGAGGAAGGTGGCTGTCACTTGAGGCATGAGAGTAGCTTCTAGAAGCTGGCAGCTGTTCTCAGTTGACAGCTAGCAACCAAATAGGGACCTCAGTCTTGTAACCCCAAGGAACTGACTCTTCCAACAACCTCAAAGAATTGAAGAATGGATTCTTCACTGGATCAAGGGAGATATATTCATTTTTCTGGGGTCTCATTGTTCTACTACTCAAGGATTTGGGCCAAGGTGTTGAATTTTAACGTTTTTAACAAAATGCTGCCTTTACATGAGACTAACAAAATATCATACTTTCCTATCACTTTAAAACAGGCAAAATCATTTCTTTTTTTATGTTTTTAAAAGATTTAAAATATGTGAAGTAAAGAAAAGGCTAGGCATGCTGAGGAGAAGCCCATGACTTGCATGGTTCCAGTGTGAAAGGCAGAGTGTGTGAGCAGTGTGGGAGGGAGTTGGGGCAGGTAGTGGGGTCTGGGTCATGGTAAATCCTGGAAGCCACTTTTGGGGGATTGAAATTTTTCCTGAAGGGATCCATTCAAGGACTCTCTCCAAAGGAAGGATATGATCATATCTGAGTTGAGAAGAATCATGCTAGAGCATGTAATGAGGTTAAAACTATTACTATAGTCTAGCCTCTCAACTCCCCAGCAAGACCAAAACACTGGTTGGTAAGGGAGGAGCCATAGTAACAACATTCATAAATGTGTATGTAATATTTTATCATAATCCTCATAATGATATCTGATTTAATTAGCTGAGCAAAGTGAAACTATGACAAGTAATGGGACTCGCCACCCCCCAACCCCCAAATCATGAAGTCAAGGGTCAGAGTGCTAGCACCAGCCCTTGTGAAACAAATTCATTTTCTTTCTATATTCATGGGCTAGGCATTTGTGCTTCCATCATCAGCCTATCTATAAAAGAGTCAGTGATTATGTCTTAATCCCAAAGATTCTAAGAGATAAAAACTGTGTACAAGCTCAGAGCTCCATGTATTAATATCAGTAAGGTACTTTAGAACCCAGAGTAGCAAAATTAGTCTTCCTGCTCCTGACAAGGGCTCTGATCATGTTAACTAAAATTCATAAATATGAAAATAAAGGATTGGATTTTTTAAGTAGCAGGGAAAAAGTAACAAAGTCTGATTTCTTGGGAATAATATAATGAGTTTCTATTTACTGAACACTTAGGTTGTGGCAGGTTAAACACTACTCTTGACCTTGGGAGAATGAAAGGACATTGCTGTCCCATTTTACTGGAGGAGAACAGAGGCCCATATAGGTTAAGTTGTGCCCAAGATTACTCAGGAAGTAAGGACAGGGTCAGGGTCTGATTTCAGGAATTTGTATTTTAAAAGTTTCTAACCTCCATGTCACATTGCCTAATTTGTAGGAAGGAACAGGTAAAAGGGACATGAAAGAAGGTAAATGTCAAAGTCGCTTTTGGGTGATTTACATGAGGACTTAAAACAGAAGGAGGTCTTAAACATTCAGCATAAACTCAAATTTGTTCATCTCTTTGAAAAACCTGAGCAAGTACATGAATCTAGACAACTGTCTAACTTTCCAGAGAAATGTTTCCTAACTTGTGTCCAATTCTGAAAAAAGGGTTACCCTGGACATATAAGAGCCATCACAATAAAAGGAGTCATCCCTGAGCCTTGTTCCCCTCCTGGACTTGGGGGCTTGGTGCTGGGAATGTGGTGTGAACTTGGGTAATAAAAATTGCTTCCAGAAATCCCTGAACTGAGGGATTCTTTGGTCAAATACAAAAAGAAAATTGAGCAATCTTTTAGCCAAGAAACAAACTAAATTTACGCTAAAAAATACAGTCAATATTTGTAAAGTACATTACCATTCTATGTAGCTGCTTCACTACAAAATACCTGACAGACAGAAGCTTCTGGTTGACAGACTCATGTAAACACCATGAAGCAGGAAGGGATGAGGGGAGGAACAGAGATAAAGGACCCCCATGGGGCCAAATGCAATGGATGGTCAAGGGACTGAAAGGTGACCTGACTGGAGGTATAACGTTATTTGCCCCACATTCTATATTGTATTTGTGAGTACCATGGAGGTAACACAGCTTTCTTTCTGGCATGAACTACACCTTAGAATACTGAAGAGTAACAACTATCTAAGATTCCAGGAAAGGATGAGTTTATTCTTAAGAACTGCTTTGTTGATTCAATGGCACACTAAGTTCAAAACCATGGAAAGTTTCTCTCTACTGTTAGAAACTCTGGTTAAAGACAATTTTAGACCTTGTTAAGGTCAAACAGAGGATTTTGTTTTTTCCCCTTGTTCTGATTACTTTGAAAGGCCACCAACATTACAGACAGCCCTTAAACTTGATTAACTTTCCCTGGGAGCATCACGGCCCAGTAAACTGTGCCTCAGACATCCTGCTTTCCTCTCGGAGTACTGTGTGACTGGTCAAAAGGGACCCTTGGGACTGGAGATTCATACTGAGAAGAAAGCAATACAGGCTGCCAACAGGATACTTTTGAAAAGACAACAAGGAAAATATCAAGTGCTGAATTGTAATTGTGTTATCAATCATTTCAAAAACAGATTCTATTATTCCTGTTCACTCACCTACTTTTTCTTTAATGGTTGCCATTTTTTTTAACATATATGCAGTTATTCCCCACTCTGTGGGGAGGCATTTTAATTATTTAACCTTACCCCACCCCTAATTCACCAAAGATGGGTTCAAGAAGTGACAGATAAAATTATAGTTGTTTCGGGGAGCCTGGGTGGCTCAGTCGGTTGAGCATCAGACTTCAGCTCAGGTCATGATCTCACAGCTTGTGAGTGTAAGCCCCATGGGCAGCTCTGTGCTGACAGCTTGGAGCCTGGAGCCTCTTCAGATTCTGTGTCTTTCTCTCTCTCTCTGCCCCTCCCCCGCTCATGCTCTGTCTCTCTATGTCTCCCCAAAATAAACAAACATTAAAAATTTTTTTAAAAAATTATAGTTGTTTCATGCTATTAACATCAGTGCTAGGAGGCCTACGTCAGGAAAGGTTACAAAGAATGAAAGTTCTCCTGCAATACATTTGCAAAATCTCCTTTGCTTATGTGGTCTGGAGATCTGTTCACCAGTTGCTTATTGCCTTTTCCTGAGTCTTACTTAGATCGTTAGTTTTAAAACTAAAAGGAGTCTGAGAGATCAGACAATACTTCCAATGTGTTTCATCTCCAGTGCTAACTCTTGTTAATTGGGCCCTGTCATCTGAAATATTGTGTTAGGTAGGATTCTGAAGTTCAGTCTGTATTCAGCAGCAGAATAGCTTTGATTAAGGCCTACTATCTCTGCCATGGGTACTGAAATGAGGTAGAACTATACTGATGGGGACAGTAGTCATCCAGGACTTAATAATAGAACCAGAGATAGACCTGAGTTCTTCACATCCACCATAATGGCATAAAGACAGGATGAACCTGTGAATATTCTTTTAAATTAATTCTAGTTTCCCATCGTTGCAGATTTCAACTTCTCCACCATTACATGCTTCTTCTTTTGGTATATAACTCTCGTTAAAATATTCTGAGAAGGAGACCCTTTGACACCTTCTTTATACCCTTATGTGACGTAATTTGCTATGACAACATAAAAGAGATTGAGAGCAAAGGGCTCTCTGTCTGAGGCCAGACAGAGTGGGGCTATGATATTATTTGCAGTCTTAGTCCACCTTGAACACTTCCAGAATGCTTCAGCCTCCTGGCTTCATACTTCTTAGTCTGCCTGTAGAACTTTTCTACTGTTTCCACGGCTCACTCCCTTACTTCTTTTATATCTCCATGTTTAAGTATCACCTTATCAGACTGATCCTCTGTCATCCTATTTAATAAAAGCACATCCCATCCTGTCCCTCTGTCCTTTTACTCTAACATGGTTTATTCACAGCAAGCATCCTCTTACCATTACAACTTGTTCATGGTTGTATTTCTACAACACCACCTGACACAGAATTTCACCTTTGTGATCAATGACACACTTGCTTTCTCTCCCACTGCTAGATTCTAAGTTCCATCATGAGCACAGTCTCTTTTGTTCCTGGCTTATTTCTCAGCCCAAAGAATAGTCTCGGTCACACAGTAGTTCTACAAATAAAACTATGTTGACTCAATTTGAAGGGATATTCACATTTTAGTCAATCTAGCTTTTAACTTCTGACACTGTTGTCCAACTACAGCTAATGGGCCACATCCAGCCCAAAGACTGTGCAAATAAAAATTTTTTGGAACACACTCATTTCTTATTTATTTACATATTGTCTGTAGCTGTTTTCACATTACAAGGTCAGAGCTCAGTAGGTTTAACAGAGACTTCATGGCCTGTTTAGCCTAAAATATTTCCTGATCCCTGGCTAAAAGGGCATGAGCAGGGATGAAAGTAGTCAATGGAGACCATAGCTATCTTTCTGTAACTGACCAAGAGGATCTGCCAGAGTTGAACGGAGAGTGGATGGCTCAGAGTCAATTCTCAACCCCTTTAGCAGGCCTCAAGTGCAAACTTCTGAGCAAATGCTGGATTCGCTCCACAAATTTTTCTTGCGTAGCTACAATGTGCCAACCTGTTCCAAGGCTCTGTAGTACATCACTGAAGAAACACAAGCACTCCTTGAAAATGGGCGTTCTAGCAGCCGAGACAGACAGTAACCAGTGAAAACACTAAGTAAGTGAAGGACCTCATACATAAGAAGAAAGGGCTATTGATGGAGCCGGGGGTGAGGGGGTGGGGGTGGCAGGAGAAGGTATATAAATATATATAACACGTAGGACACACTGAGAAGACAACATTTAAGCCAACACTTGAAAAGGGTAATTACCCATCTATAGCAATAACTTCTGGAACAATATTAAAGGCAAACAGAACAGCCAGTGCAAAAAGCCCAGGGCAGAAGTAAGCCTGCTGGTTTTGAGGGACAGCCAGGAAGCCCCTGAGAATGAGAAGAAGGAAAGGAATAGATGGGGTGTCCACAGTGAGAACATTGTTTTAATCAAAAACTCTAATTGGGAGGGAAATACAATTTAACCGACCATGGACAAACTCTCTTGGGGCATTTAATTTTGTCAAACAAGACACTGTAGAATAATTATAAAATTAGTATATTTTATTGGCTCAAATTAATTAGCTTTCCCCACATTTCCAAATGCCAGACTTTGCCCCATTTATTTGGAGTCTCCAAGCTGACTATCCCTTGACCTTTTGATTTCCTATGCCTCTGATCCTTGAATTCTCTCTAGAGAGTTCCTGCCCAAAAAGGAAACATCCACCCTGAGGAGGAGACAGGTCTCTACAGTCAGACCTGCTGGACGATGACTCCATGGAGCTCCTCCAAGTCACAGAGCCTTTCTCCCTGAACCTCTGTTTTCCCATGGGCACTGAACAGAGTAACAGTGCCCAGCTCACAGGGTGAACACTGAACAACTTAATGTGAGTTAGCACTCAGCCAAACCCTGTAGGCATTTATATACATGTTAGCAGTTATTTTTTTTATAATTTTTTAAATGCTTATTTACTTTTGAGAGTAAGAGACAGAGCCTGAGTGGGAGAGGGGCAAAGAGAGAGGGAGACACAGAATCAGAAGCCAGCTCCAGGCTGACCTGTCACAGCACAGAGTCCAGTGTGGGGCTTGAACTGACGAACCCAGCCATGAGATCATGGCCTACCTGAAGTCGGATGCTCGACGCACTGAGCCACCCAGACACCCCTACATGTTAGCACTTACTATGACTTACCCTACCTGTTCTCGGCTCCAACCCCTGCAGCGCTGATGAGATTTCATTCTCTCCTGAGGCAGCTTTGGCTTCTTGGGGTGGGTTTGCCTGTTAAGTTATTGAGCCCAAATCCACCTGCCTGCAATTTGCAGCACTAGCCTTGGTTCTATCCCTTAAGGTCAAATAGATCCCATCCATCTCCCACCTGAAAGTCCTTCAGTGATTAAAGGTAATCACAACATCCCTCTCAAGTCTGTCGGATCCTTCAGCCAAGCCTCATTTCACTCAGTGGTTTTCCTTTCCCCTCACCACACTAGCCTGTGCATTTGACCTTGCTCCATTTGCCTTAAATCTATCTTCAATTACATTTACACTTCTTCCCAACCACTCTTCCTTGCCTGCCTTTTGATTTAATTAATTCCATTGTTATTGTGGTGGCATGTCCAGGTTTATAACACATGCCGTGCTCTCCTCTAACCCTAACACCTACCACTGGTTAGCTTTAATTCCTTTCTTTACCATAAACACCTGAGCTCTGGTTTTGACCAGTATGAAGGGCGGGGATGGGAATTGGGCTTCCTCTGTCCTGATCTTAAACCACATTAATAGCCTAGTTTTTGCTGTCCTCCTAATTCATCTCAAACTGAAGGTCAACCAACACATCTCCCGCAACTCACTTCACACTTACTGCTTCTGGGTCACATGGGCCTGCCTTGACATTTGTAGCATAAGCCGGTCTCTTGACCCCAAAATAAGACCTTATTATTGCTTTCCCTGCTAAAACCAACTACATTAGCTTTCATTTGTCTTTCTCCAGCTTATTGTGATCTTTTGGTATAGCTGCTATCTATGAACATTGCAATGGCGTGGTTTCTAAATCCTCGTTGAAGTTATCAATTAAAATATTGGGCATCGCAGGACTAAAGACAGAGCCTGGTGATGTACCCCTAGATAGCACCCATAGGGTAGGATAATTCTGATTGTAACTCACACAGATTATATGATATAGTCTTGACTGCCCTCTGACCATGAGGGTGTTGTGAGTAATTTTTCAAATTCCTTGGTCTAATCTAGATACAAAATATCTATAGCACTTTATGATTTATTAATCACATGTTCACCTGATATAAATGGAAAATGACAAAATGCTGATTAGGCTTGTTTACCAAACACCCATTAAAAAAAAAAAAACAACAGATGATGTCTGTCTTTTGTTTGAAACCATTCAGTGCACTCTCTGGCAGACACGGTAATAACTATCGAATATTCTACGTGTTCCCTTACACTTTGGAGATCTCTGGTCATTAGGCAGGGCCTGGTAACTTGTTCTGGCAAGAAAATATGAAAGGAAGTGACATGTGTCACTTTCTGGCTGAATAGTGACAATTCCACAGATAGGATTCCATAGTTTCTTTTTTCCCCTGCCTCAGTGATTGCCAAGGATGATGGTGTTCCAGATGGTGTAGTTGCAAGATGGCAGAACCCCCACTGCCAGGGTCCTTGAATAACTGCGTAGAGCAGATCCCCTGTTTGCACATGTGGATCACGCATATAGTGTGGGTACATGTTCCCATGTTGAATCACAAAGATTTGGAGAGTCGTTTGGTATTAGAGCGTAGCCTAGGCCATTCTGACTCATTCCTTTCTCCTGCTCTGAGAGTAAAGCTCAGACTCCTACCATGCACTAGTGGGACCTGTGTGTTTAGACATCTGTTTGGCCCGCGGTGTCACTTCCATGTTGCTTCTCTAGCTGCACTGACCTGATCACTGGTCCTGGAGTGTGCCACACTCTTCACAGACTTGAGGCCTTCAGGTATATTTGGCCTTGAGGATCCAAGTTTCCTCCACCTCAAACGCTCTTCCCTCCCCTCTGGACTTACTTTGACCACTTTCCCTTCAGATCCTCACTTAGGTACCACTTCCTCAGGAAACATTCCTGGACTTTCACAAACTCTGTTAGAACCCCCATTATACGGTTTCATAGCATCCTGTCTCTTTTTCACAGCACTTTGCATTCTTGCAGTTATTCAAGGTGCAACATTTTAATCGAATATCCATTTTCTTCCCTGGACTATAAGCTGCTTGAAGCAGGGGCTTTATTTAATTCCCCAGGGTCACCTCAGCACCTCCTACAGTACATGGGACAAAACCCTCCAATTTTTGACCACTAGTGGATCTTCCCCATCAAGCTGAAAAAAAGACAAACCTGAAAGATTTTATTATGTTCTTAAATTCCTTCCAGTTCAGTTGCCTGATTTCTTTTGATCTCAGAAAGCCAAGCCGCTTAATATTATGCTTGAAATAGAATTAACTTCTTTAAATTTATTTATCGGGCCAAGAGATGATGTGTCCAACAAAGGCAGAAATGGGCGAAGAGAGCAGAAATAAAGAAACTTAGTACTCAGCTGCACACTATAGTCATAAGAAAAGTGAACATTTAAGTAACAGGTGAACTGCGGAGCTCTGTGGCCCCCGGATGGGCGGTTCCATCGGAGCCCAGGTGCCGCCAGAAGGGGTGGATATTTAAAGCCTGTTGTGGGTGCCAGGGGTAACCACCCTCTGTCCTGGGGCTGGACACAGAGTTCCTATCACAGATTTGCCTTTTATCAGCAGCTGTGAGCAGACCGCTCTCAGTTCAAGTATATCACCTACGAAAACTAACAGCCGCTCCCATAGTGCCCAGCTTGGTGATGGGGCGTAAAGGCTTGTAACAAACCAGAACTAAATGATTGATTGTGCTCTATAGAATCAGTAAAACCAGGTTTTGTTTTTTATTTAAAAAATTGTTTTTTATTTATAACTTTTAAAAATTATTTATTTATTTATTTTTGAGAGACAGAGTGCAAGAGAGCTTGAGCAGGGGAGGGGCAGAGAGAGAGGGACACACAGAATCCAAAGCAGGCTCCAGGCTCTGAGCCGTCAGCACAGAGCCCTACGCGGGGCTCCATCCCACGACACCTGAGATCATGACCTGAGTGGAAAACAAGAACTGGATGCTCAACCAACTGAGCCACCCAGGTGCCCCTAAAACCAAGAACCACTTTTTTAATCATTTGGTGCCACTGTCACCATGATTTGAAATCTCTCACTCACATCCAACTTAAGCATCTCACATCAACTCTAACTTAAGCAGGAAAGTTTCAAGGCCCAAAGTGACCTTTGTATATTAAACTCAGCCAGGTCTGAACATGCACGTCTCCCTCTGTCAGGAATGGGGGTCATATTTGCTTCGGTTCCTGTGCCACACACTGGAAAGCACATGATATTAGGTGTAAAGTGCTTTTACATACATTTCCATCACCTGGGGACCACAATGTATATATTGTGCCTTACACACGTGTGTGCGTATATATACAAATACATGTGTATATATGACATAAATACATTAAAAATTTTTTATTTTATATTTAATTTCTAAATTTTACAAGTATATTGGTTTTAATGTTTATATATATTCACATACATTTTAACATCCTTCCAAGCATTTTTTAATTTCAACAGCTGGGAAAAATTCTAAGCACTAACACTTCTAAAATGAAAACAAAAAATAACCACCTAATTTGTATCTGTTTCGCTATAACCAAAGCGTTCTACAATCAAAAACTATTCGTTGCTGCTCTTGTGTTACCACCTAACCTGTGGAGCCACTGTAGTCAAACCCATGAATGTTTCCAAGACTTGGAGAAAGAGGCCAGCAGCCGAGGACTCTTGGGGAGAATGAAATGGGAAGTCAAACCTGGGAAGCAGGTATTCCTGTCTTTTCTCCAACCACAGTCCCCTCACCTAATTTAGTAGGGAACAAGGGCTCTTATTGTTACACATCTCCCTTATTTATTCCTCAGCATTTATCAAGTGCCTACTATGTACCTAACATTTTCTGGTGCAAAAGAAAAATACGGTAGGTAAGATTCTAACAATAACCCACAGAGATCCTCATCACTGTGGAACTCCCATCCCACCATCACTGAATGGGGCACTGTGAATATGATGAGGTGACACTCCAGGAACCAGATACTGTCAGTATCTGCTTTGAAGGGGATTGAATCAGCTTTGAAGGGGATTCTCCCCAGGGCTTCCAGATAAAAGCATGAACTAGACAACACCTTGATTTTGGTCTTATGACACCCTAAGTAGAGATCTCAGTCTAGCTCACCTGTGCTTTTCACCTACACAGCTGTGAGATTATAAATGGGAGGTATTTTAAGCAGCTAAATTGTGGTCATTTGTTATGCACTGCTGGCAAACTGATACAGAAGTAAATTAAAATGAGAGAATTCAGGGGCGCCTCGGTGGCTCAGTTGGTTAAGAGTCTGCTGATTTTGGCTCATGTCATGATCTCATGGTTAATGGGTCTGAGCCCCACATTGGACTCTGTGCTGACAGTGCAGGGCCTGCTTGGGATTCTCTCTATCACTCTCTCTTTGCCCCTCTCCTTCTTGCTCTCTCTCTAAAAGTAAATAAGTAAACATTTAAAAAAAATAAATAAAATTAAAAGTTTCTTTTAAAAACAGAAACTTGAGGGGTGCCTAGGTGGCTCAGTCGGTTGAGCGCCTGACTTTGGCTCAGGTCATGATCTCACAGTTTGTGGGTTCAAGCCCCACAAAGCTCAGCTCCTTTGTGTCCCTCTCTCTTTGCCCCTCTCCCTCTCCCCTCAAAAATAAATAGACACTTCTTTTTAATTAGAAACTTGATCCCAATATCAGAAGCTTACTCTCCACTTGGGAAAATAGGGTTTGCATTCCCTCCATGTCAACTCCCCTCCGGGCTAAAAAATACGCCAAGTGCAGTTTTATTTTTTGAAGGGCCAAGTCAATGTCAACATTGCATCCACTCTACTCTGGTTTTAACAAGTTCCTACCATGTACTCTACACTATGCTGGGCCCTCAGGTCCACAAAGAGACTCAGTGTCTGTCCTCAGGAGGGCTCTCAAATGAGAACATGAATAGGACCACAGGACAGGTGCAGAGCCCAGTGCCATGAGAAACCACAGAGAACTCTGGGACACAGAGAACTGGCTTTTACCCAGCATGGGCACGAACAGCCCCCTGAGGGGAGTGACAACAAAAATAATCTGGAATTTCAAAAGTCATGAGGTCAACACGTCTTACAATATTTTCAGACAATTTCACCCAATGATTGCACTTTAAATTTTGTATTGTTCACTGGACATCATGATGCATTTAACTGCCTTCTTAAAAACTGTGAGGACAATTATGCAAAAAAAAAAAAAAGTCCATATACTGCTTCCATTAGGTAGTACCCACCACTGCCCCTGAAGTCATTTTAGCCAATTCCTTAGAAAGTCAAATGTAAGCAGTCGAGGAATTTCACAAGTACTTGTTGCTGATGAAAATTATAATGTATTTTCCTCCTTTCCCCTTAAATACATTTGGAGTGGATTTGAAAAAAATAGACTCTTAAAGAGAGAGGAAGTGATTACATTTCCAAGTGTAAATGTGTAGCGAGGTGATGAGGATCACAGAGAAACTCCACATTACGACCTTTCACAATAATTTTTAAGGGGGTCAGGAGAAACGATGGAGTTTCCCTGTCTGTATAAATAGAGGTACAACTCAAATTCTCATTTGAAACCTTTGATCTTTAGAAGAAAGTGATACAGTTATATTTGCTCTCTAATTTTCTCTATTTGAAATTCAATTCCATATTTCTCTTTCTTGTGAATTGCAAATTGCCCTTCAATTTTATGAGACTTTTAGAATTGTCGCACCAGTTCAAGAACATGAAAAGGAATTATCGTACAGAGACCACGTATGTGCAAAATCTATGTGTACACACACATGCATGTACATGCCTCCTCCTTTGTGGTGACTGATTTATGCCCGTGTTAATTTAGAAGTGAACAATCTGCAATCTGGAATTTTGACAGATGATGTTTTTCCACGTTTCTCATGTTTAAGAACCAAGAATAATGACTATTGATCTTTGGTCTACATCATAAAAAGAAATGCACTTTATCCACTGGCTCATGATTAACGGTCCTCACATAATAATAGCCAGTATAACTCAAAGTGCAAATTGATATTAAAAGGGCAGGAACAAAAGACCATAAAATATAATTACAATAGAAATGAATGAAAGCACATCAACTGAGTGAGAGGCAAAGAGAAAGAAGGGAAAAGGGAAGTGTCTATTACGTGTGAGGCTTTATGATAAATGCCAACAAGGAAAGCTTTATTGAAGACCTGGAAGAGATTTAATTGCTAAACAAAAAAAAGAAAAAGGGGTAAATCCAAAGGGTCATGCTACTTGTATGCTACTGTAGGCTACTCAGCTACCCTTTACAAGCCAATTCAGCTTGGTTGGGGACCACAGCAGAGCAGTCAAATGACTCAGCGCACGCGCACACACACACACACACACACACACACACACACTAATTATCTCAATCTGCATCTCTATCTGAAATTCTCACCATTAGCATTGCTCTTCCAGTAGTTGTTTTGATGTTATTTACTTTAAAACTGGTTAAATATTAAGGCATCCAGTTTCTTGAGGAACACACAGGTTAACTAGAGAATACATTAGCAAAGGGGAGTTCTTTTAATTTGCTTTTAGCACTTTGAGACAACTAGCAGATAATATAGCGCCAGGGAAATGACACATGAAATAAGTTCGTTTTGTTGGGAGCCAAAAAGCAGAATGGGTGAGACCAGCTGTATTATACCTAGCAGTAGGAGAGCCAGCGCATGGCAGTTCTGAGCCCTGAGATCCTGACAGCCAGAGAACTGGGCAGGGATGAGGAAAGGCAGCAGTAGTAAGAACACTATTTGCTGGGCATTCTTTTGAGTACTTCAGATGTGTCAACTCATTTAGTCCCCCAAACTTATGCAGTGTGAACACTTAATCCCTGTTTTACCTATGAACACACCCACAATCACCTCAAGAAGTGGTGCTATTGGGGCCAAGGAGTGCCTCTGGTGTCCCTGGGATCGACCTCAAGAGTGAGACTCATGCTCTTGTTCACTACCTCTCTGGGAGGGAGTGGTGTAGAGCGTCACTGGGAACACCTTGACACTCCTGAGGGTTCAAATCTCAGATGTGCTGCCAATGAACTATATGGCTTTCATCACTTATTGACCTAGCTTACCTTCAATTTTTTTTTTTTTACCAGTAAATTAGGAATAACACCAGTATCTACACCTCATGGTGTAATTATGAAATTTAAATGGGATGTTACATGTAGGTGCTCTGTGGCACAGGGACCCTAGATATGCACAATAAATCCTTAATAACATCGACAAAACAAAAGGCAAAGAGGTTGTGTACTGTGCTGGTTTGGTCAGAAAAGCACAGCTTTTAGGGGTGCTATGCAACAAGGGATTTATTATAGCACTAGCCCTTGTATGCTGTGGGAGCTAATGGGGAAGTCTATGCAGGCTGTGCTCTTTGTGTCTAGTGTTGAGTCCAGCATCACTGGAGGTGATATGACTGGCAGTCAGGAAGGAGAATGGGACACAAATGAGTGAAAGAATGACATGGACCCCATGTGGGAAAGTAGAACCCATGTTCATCCCAATGCCCCCACCCTCACCCCATGTTGATATGGCAGTTAATCTGCAAAAGGAGTTGGTGCCCTCCGCAATTGCCCCTGGGCTCAGAGAAGCTGGTAGAGGAGCTGTGGTCCAGGTCTTGCCTCAGCTCAAATACATACACAAGCAACAAAGTATGCAAGCTCCACAGCATGTGGTAGCGTACCTAACCCTCAGAGTATAAAGATATGTCTGCCGCATCACATTTGCCTTCCGAATAGTATGCAAAATTTCTCTTGTGGCTAAACTTCACAACATGGCAGAGGGAATTCTGGCAAATGGAGTTCCGGATTAGCCAAACTGACACAGTACAAAGCCAAGGGACCAGGATCGCGTACCTTATTTTCTCAGTATTGGCTAATTCCTTTATATTTTAAAATAATGGCTGTAGCTCTAAAACAACATTCTGACTCTCATTTGGAGCCGCTTCATGATGGTCACCAGTAAATTTAGACCTATACATTTCCTCATCTGTACCTCTGGAGTCAAAGACTGTGCTTCTTACTAGCTTTGCTACAATAACTGCTGCTGTGGTGCTATGTTCTTCAGTGCGAGGCATTGACACTTCTAACACATCAGGTTTACTGACCACTCCTCTGTCCACTCCATGGATTCCCATTATAAGATGACTGATTCCAAACTCCCTATGTTGTCCTTCCCATCTACTCCTAACTTGTTCGTGCAGATTTAGATTTCACTAGCTTTGCGTCTCCCCATCATTCTGCTCTACTTTTAATGTTGCTCCGCCAGATCATACCATAGTTACCGGTAGGTATGTCACCCATTAGACTATTGTCTAATGCTACTTATGGGTAGGGACTGGTTCGGTAAGTGGTGGGATGTACAAAAAAATAAAGAACAAAAATTGTATATGTCTCTTTTTCCATTCACTTTCATATATTTACACAGTTATCTTACAAATTTATATTGATAGGCTTCTATAGGCCAAGTACTCTCTCCACCATATATCCAAGGAACAAAACAGCCATGATCCCAGCTGCTGTGGAGCTAACATTCTAGTCGGGAGTCAGATATTAAATAAAAAGACACGTGAATCTATGCACAATCGATCATTGTGATTAGGGGCTGGGAGTAAAAATAAGATAATTGCTACCGTTATTAAATTAATATATTTTAAAAATGACTGATTGGATCAAGAAACTTAATTTGTGTGCATAAGAAAGCAACATGAATTACCCCAATGGAGAATAGACAAATTAATGTGGCCTTGTCAGCACAAGGCTTGAAATAATTGAAGGAACCAATTCAATTCATCATTTATCAGTTGCACAGCATCCTTCCAGGCACTGAGTGAGTGCCCTTGCCTCCCAATTGCCAGTAAGCTTCAAGAAAACACAAGCTAGGCTCTCTGGCTGTGTAGTCTGCCTGGAGAATGTTGCCCTTAGAGAGTGTTTATCTTTGGAGAGAAAATCAACTCCCACAGATCAGGACCAAGTTGTAGGACTTTAGGGCAGTTCTTATGAGACTGAAGGCTCTCAGTAAGCACATAAGATATCAAACTCTTCAGACAACAATTTGATAAAAACAACAGTTGAGTTTAGGGCATTGAATTTTAATAATGGGATGTTAATCATTTATTTTTTATCCAGCACATAAAATTCCCAGATGTCAACTCCAGTGCCAAAAATGGACATGTGGAGAACAGCAGGTATGAAAGGATAAATCTTGTGATTTATAGGCCTTGCTTGCTGAAAGTCTCTAATGATTCATTTCATCACTGTGGAGCAATTTCCCCAACAAAACATGTCTTTCCCATCCCTTAATCCGAGCGACTCATTTGCTATTCACTTTGTTTGTCTTTCTGTATGGTCTTTGTCAAAGCTTCCCTCTGAAGAATTTCCTCCTTATAAACACTGCACCTTTGATCACCGCCAAAACATGTGAAAGATTATGAGAGGTAAGAACAAAGAGGAACTATTTAAGACCTTCCCAACCATCTGATCTCTTTGTTGATTACACCTGTTTGGGAATTTTTTCATGTCATATTTTTATTACAGGCTGTCATAGGTTAGACAAGATATTAAAAATGCATGTGAACATTGTCCAAACAGAAGTTTTTATATATTATGCCATGTTTAGTAACATAAATGAATTTCAATTAATATAATGGAAAATACAGTTGGTATTCAATGCTGTCTATGTTTATCCAGCTATTCAGTTATTCTTTCATCGAAACATCTATTCCATCAAGAGATATTCAGTACATTTTAGGTACCAGATATTAGGCATTTAGTGGTGGGAGAGATAGGTGTGGTTCCTGCTATCAGAGTAATATGGTTATGAAGGAACTGACACACTTAATACAATACACTATGTGCCTCTGTACTTGTGTGTGCTCGCATGCCTGCATACACATGTGCACACATGCATGTGTGTGATGGGGACACAGTAATATCACAAAAAATGTCTAATGTCATGCCTCTGAGGGTATGACATTAGAAGTATGATTTAAGTCATGAGAAAAAGCCAGCCCTGCAAAGATCCAAAGAGAAATTATTGTAGGTTAGAGGAAGAACAAGTATAAAGTTCTTGGGCAAGAGTGAGTTTGGCATGCCTGAAGACCCAAAAGAAATCCAAAATGGGGGAAGTAGAGACAAAGTTGCTAAATTTGGGACAAGATGAAGGTGGAAACTGAGCAGGAGAGAAATCAAAGAGGATTTATTTGTATCAGAGTTTCTTCATTTCCAGTACTACAAATCTCTGGATTCTGAAGATCCACAAGGCCCTTATTAATTGCACTAAAATTTTCTTCATTTATGCATCTGTGCATTTTCAAAGTAGTCTGAGACTCAAGGAAGTCTAAGAATTAAGACCTGGTCTATGGAATATTGATAAAGTTTAAAAACTGGTCTACTGCAGTTTTAATAAAAATATTGGGTAGCCACATCATATATTAATGATTAGCTTCTTTTACACCCTCATGATACCTTGTATCACTGATTTAAAAACCTTGGTAATTACACATTCCAATCCTAAATGGTTCATCCAGCTGCTGTTTGAGGTTCTGTTCTTTTCAGGTAAGAAAATGGAAGTGTTTCATTAAATCATGCCAAGGTTCATAGAGTTAAACTTTTTTGAGAATAAGGACAAAACTGGATTAGGAATTGTTTTATTCTTCTTGAACTCTACATTAAGTGAACACTGCCTGGATGGATATGATAGATAATTTTTAGCCCTTGATAATAACTAAAAAATGTAAACCTTTTCCATCATCATTTTTCACCCGTGTTTGATAACTATTGTGTGAGAACAATGGAGGCAGATATATGATACTATATTCAATATCCCAAAGAGATGATGAATGATAACACTTACAGTTTAAAAGAAAAATGGCCCAATTTCAAGTGTCCTTTCTGGAAGTTCTATGACTGTTTTGGGAAAACTTGCTAAAAATACTAAGGCAGTAGAGACAAGAATGAAAAGAGTAAAATATAGTCTCCATCCCTTTTTTTTATGTTAAGGATACTGTTTAACATACATCATTTTGACAAAGCTGACTTATTTATTAAATAAAACTTAGGATCATTAAATAGCTTTCCAGATGCTGTGTCCATGAATAGTGGATTCTGAGAAAGTTCATTACATGAATGAAAACATTGAAAAATATCACTTTAAATGTGATAAATGTCTTTGTCTGCCTTGCCTCATAACTTTGACTGAAATGACCTGACACATGAATAAATATTTATATCAGCTTTTATACTAAAAAAGAAAAGCCTGCTGGAAAATGTTGTGTTGCAATTACTCATGGGTATTTGCCTGATGATTATTTGTCTCTAGTACAGAGCATATTCTAAAATAAACAGAATCTGGCATAGAACTGTTATAGAATATATTTATACATTAGCCAATTCACAACCAGTTGAAAGGGATGAGTTCAGACAAGCCTCTGTTTGTCTGCATTGCTCTGAATACTTGGTTTGATATTCCCACTCAATGACTAGTTTTAGTTTTGCAAAGTTGCAATTATTGTGGTTGCAAGGAGACAGTGAAAGGTATATTTCTCTATGGTGGCTGTTGGAAAATTATCCTAAATACTTTCTCTAGTGTGTAGTAGAGGGGAGCAGAATTTGTTATTCCTAAATACGTCTATTTGGCATAAAGATTATTTTAGGCTGATTATTTTTAAGAAACTAAAGATTCAGGAAAAGCTCTTTACCTCCCTCTCAATTGCCTAAATTTGCATTGGAAAGAGGGTCTCTACCAAGAAAAGAGCTCTAACCAGAAATACCTGTTTACCTAAGAAACTTATCTGCGTAACAGAGCAACCTATGTTTTCCAATCATCTCTTCCCAACTTCCTATGAAAGGCCTCTCTTCCCTTTGTATCCAGAAACTTTTCCCCTTTCCTTACCTCAGGAAGTTATAGAAGCCTCAACTATCTGGTTGCCCTTTGGGTCTCATAATTATATAGAGCTCCCACACACACAAATTTATTTTTTCTCCTGTTAATCTGTCATATCAATTTAATTATTAGACCAGCCAAAGAACCTAGAAGAGAAGAAGGAACCCTCCCCCCGCTCCTTTTCGGTAGAATCAGACACAAGTCTGGAGTATTTAGGGAGTTGGGGAAGGGCTACCTAGAAAGAAGAAAAAAGATGGTAAAAATTGTCATGTTAAGTGGGGACATATCTCAAAAGACCCTAAATATCAGAGGATGGTGTACAGCTTTACCTGTGTACAATGAAGAGGTCACAAGAATTCTTACCTGGAGGAATAACTTAGTGAAATTGACTTTCCTGAATGATTTGTCTGACCAGAGTCTGCAAGATAGGCTTATAAAAGAAAGTGCATTTCCTTTTGCAGTGTAAATATGACCTCCAGAAACTACTTCCAGCAAGAGATGGAAATTCTTTCCTCTCCACTTGACTCTGGGTTGGCTATGTGACTTGCTTTGACCAACAGGACAGTGCTGGAGAGCTGCCACATGAGAGGCCTGGAGGCTGCTCTATGCTCTTACAGAGCCCAGCTGCCATACAGCAAGGAAGCAAGTGCTATCCTCCAGCACAGGAAGAGGCTCTGGAGAAAGGTGCCATCTGATGAGCAGATGAAGGCATGGAGAGGAAATGAAGTGTCCCAGACAACAGGAAATACTAAGGCCCAAGACATGTGAGAGAAGCTTTCATAGCACCCCCACCATCACCCCCAGTCCCAGCCCACCGGCCAAATGAATGCAGCCACACAAGAGGTCTACAAGACCAGCATATGCATCACTCAGTCTACCAAGAGAATCTCAAGAATTGGCAAATCGTTGCTGTTTCAAGCCACTAAGTTTAGAGGGGGGTTATTGCATAACAAGAGAAAAACAGAATAACATCTCACTAAGTATCTTTCTCATAATCAAACTCAGGAAAGATTCATTGAGTCAGAAGCATGGAAACCAGTTACAATGGTATTTCAGAAAAGTTAGCATGGGGTAATGAGAAGGTGGCCTAGGTGAAAAGACTGGGGTTTAATTAATGCTCACATTCCCTCCTCTCATCAGGAAAGGACCAGACCATAAAACATGCAGATTAAAATGTTGAGTTTAGAAGTAACATAAAACTGGGCTCCTCCCCTGGTTTCAACATTTAAACATTTCTTTCCCCAAGACTAGGTCTTCTCACCTAAAACACAGACCTAATAAGAGCCCGCAAAGAAGGAACTCATTATGAAAATCAGCTGGGGGAGGATATGAAGTTACTCAGCACAGTGATTTGCAGACATGAGTTCAGGGTCGAGAGCTAAGGTACTATTTGGAAACAGGACCAGACATTCCTTCATTTCCAATACTTCCTCTTTACCGTCCTGAGTTCTGTTTTCCATATCTCCAGGAGTGATGTCAAAGAATAAATACACGGAGAATAGAAAATAATAATTCTTGATTGTTGGATTTCAAAAGCTTAGAGAATTTGTGTTTCAAAAAGCTCTGCCTTGAGGCCAGTCTCTGGAAGTTGAGAGAAAGGGTCAGCAGCCTTTTACTTGCTTCCTCCCACCCCAGGATCCAGATTCTGATGTAAAACCCCTAAGATGGAATCTGTCCTCTGTCTTTAGCAGGATCCCCCTCCCTAGACCATCATCAGGCAATCCACATTTCAAAATAGGGGTGACTATGAAAAACCTTGGGTGATTCTAAGATGTCCTAGCTTAGGAGACTTGTGTCCCCTTTACTATTTTAAGAGAAAGCAGTAATACTTCAAGGGTCCTCTGTGTCCAGAAGCTGTGCTTCCATAAGGAAAAGTTGAAGAATATTTTGAATGGGTTAAAAAAAGACTTCTATATATCCTGTCTGCATATCTTCCTTGGCTATCTCTCCCTTATATTGTCTTTGAGCTATGTTACAGCTGTGTAAGTTACGGAATACTGACAGTAATGCAAATAATTCCTTTTCATAGAAATGCAAACTGTATCCAGTTGAAGAAGTTGGCTATTGCCCCATGAATATTGACCAATTTGGTATATATCTGTAAATTAATTTCAGCCTTCCTGATAACCCATAAGTGTGTCTGTTCTTTTGGATTTTCCATGAAACTGGTTATGTGTTTCTTTCAGATTTGAATGAGAGTCACAGTGACACCTCTGTATTACTTTGCCAGGACTGCCATAATAAAGCATCACAGACTGTATGTACACCAGAGAAATGTGTTTTCTCATGATCTGTAAGTTTGAAGTCCAAGATCAAGGTGTTGGCAGATTGCTTTCTTCCAAAGCCTTTCCTTTGCCTTGGCAGATGGCCTCCTCCTCTTATTCTTCACACAGCCTTCCCCTTGTGCTTGTCTGTGTCCTAATCTCTTATAATGACACCACCTGTACTGGTACTGGGTTAGGGCCCAGTCATGTAATATCATTTTATCTTAATTATCTCTTTAAAAGCCACATCTCCAAAACAGTCACATTCTGAGGCACAGGGGGTAGGACTTCAACGTATGAATTGATGGTAAGGGGGTACACAATTCTGTCTCTAACAATGTATTTTTAAAAATTAAAATATTCTTTAATACTTCTCAGGTGATAATATCCCCAAACAGACCCATAAAGGC